>NW_023416401.1:75530791-76233291 GCF_014108235.1 Myotis myotis | reverse complement strand
TAGCAGGCATGGGCAGCAGGTGGCGGAGTGCAGAAAATGGCGAGCGTTGGCCATGTGCAGGGTGGTGGAGCAGGTGGGGGGGGGGGGTGCCAGACCAAGGAGGGGCTCCTGTTGCTGTCAATGGGGTGAGCCTCTGGTGGTTACTGAAAATTCTTTGCTCCTGTGTGCTGCAGTCCCGCCCAGCACTCACACCCACTGCCAGCCCCAAGATTGTCAGCGGTGAGAGTGGGGCCGGCACCCTCAGTGCATTAGAGCAGCAGCAGCAGCAGGAGCGGGGCTGAAGGCAGACAGGGGACAGGGCTGCGGCAGGAGGGGCTGGGCAGGGGTGTGAAGGATGGGCCAAGGCCCGCCCCTGTGCCCAACGCAGCCTCATGGCCTACAGTTCCTTTTGTGGTGCATGAATTCGTGCACTGGGCCCCTAGTTGTTAATAATACTATGTGTATTCTTGAAACTTACAGGGGGGTAGATCTTAAACATTCTCACCTCACACAAAAAAAGTATGTGAAGTGATGGATGTGTGTGAATAGCTTGATTATAGTCATCATTTCATAATGTACAGTTATATCAAATGATAACGTTGTACACTTTAAATATGTACAACTTTTCTTTGTAAATTATGCCTCAATAAAGCTGGAAACAAATGAAAATTTAGATATTTTTAAAGCATTAAGAAGAAAAAAATTATTTACATATATACACATACTCAGAAAAAAAAAAGAAATGAAGTCCTGATACATGCTATAACAGATGAACCATGATATCTTGAAAACATTATGCTAAATAAAAAGAAGCTAGTCACAAAAGACCAGGTATTATATGATTCCATTTATATAAAATAGGCAATTCCATAGAGACAGAAAGTAGAACACTGGTTTCCAGGGGCTGGCAGGGAGGGGGGGGGGGCAGGAATGATTGGGGACTGTTAATGGGTTCCATTTTGGGGTGATGAAAATGTGCTAGAATTAGATCATGATGGTGGGTGCGCAACTCTTTGAAGCTACTAAAAACCACTGAATTGTATACTTTAAAAGGGTAAATCTTATGATACATTATTATTTTAACAAAGCTGTTAAAAGAATGAAAAATAAAGGTATTTATATATATCCACTAATTTCATCTTCACAATAACCCTATAAGATGCATGCTGTTAGTATCTCCATCTTCCAGGTGAGGCACAGAGAAGTGGGTAATGTGCCCAGTGGCCAAAGTTATAGAGCAACCTGGTTGGTTTTTAGTTTTTTTTTCAAAAGACATAAAAGATTAAATTTGCCTGGTTTAAACATTTAAAATAGAACATATGTCTTTAGTCCATCTTCCAATTCCATATTTTTTAAAATATATTTTTATTGATTTCAGAGAGGAAGGGAGAGGGAGAAAGAGATAGAAACATCAATGATGAGAGAGAATCACTGACTGACTGCCTCCTGCACACCCCCCATGGGGATCGAGCCCTCAACCCAGGCATGTGCCCTTTGCTGGAATCGAACCTGGGACCCTTCAGTCCACAGGCCGACGCTCTATCCATTGGGCCAAACCAGCTGGGGCTCAATTCCATATTTTAGCTACTTAAAAATGGGAGGGGAGAGACAGGCAAGAGAGGGAAGGTGATGTGAGGAGATACATGGATGGGAGAGAGAGATTAAACGGAAGAGAACAGAAAAATGGACAGGGACTCTAAGTAGGTTCTGAGGTAACAGGATTTGCCTCAGGGGGACTTCTGAGGGACGTGGCCCTTTGCAACTCTGTTTTGGGGTCTTGCATTCCTCCCTTTGATAGGAGAGCCCTGCCGCCCCCCCTCAGGATACTGTTCTCAGAAGTTGGCTTCTCTGAGCCAAACTCTGCTGAAACAAAGAGGTGGAAAGCAAAACTTCTGGCTTCACTCATCCCTTCGTTTTTGGGGCCTCAGTTTCCTCCTCTGTACTAAGGGGACAATGATATGTCCGATTCCTCCTTGGCTTACTGGTTGAGGTGATTAATTAATACCATGCCTCCACTCAGATCAGCATGTGGTGATAATGCATGTCACAGCATCCCAGCCAGAGAGTCTCCAGTGGCCGCCTCCAGGAGTCATACGACTCACTACCTGGAGAGGGCTCCTGTCACTACCCCTGGGGGCAGTGGCCCTGA
The DNA here is from genome assembly GCF_014108235.1 of Myotis myotis. Taxonomy (NCBI): domain Eukaryota; kingdom Metazoa; phylum Chordata; class Mammalia; order Chiroptera; family Vespertilionidae; genus Myotis; species Myotis myotis. The sequence goes on along the minus strand of NW_023416401.1, from coordinate 76,231,163 downwards.
ATTCTTGTCTTCACAAATGTAGGAGATGTCTGTTTGCTTGCAGCTAAGTGGGCCTTTTGGTGACATCCCAGCATGAGCATTCTCACCTCTCAATGTGCTTGGCCACATTTGTGGACTGGAGTTTCTTTGTTGTTCCCAAAGACTTGGTGTGACTAAGTTCTTTCAGATTCAAAACCCAGTCACACTGTCAGGAGAAAAAAAAAAAAAATGTCAACATTACCGTTGTTAATGGAAGAAAAGAGCTGTTAGATCCTTTCAATATAATTTCTGACTGCTGTAAATTTATAAATCATTGTTAAATAAAAACAATGGCTTTAACTGACAATAGCACATGTTGGCAAAGACATGGAACAGCCGAGTGATCTGTATCCTGGTGGGAGTGTCACTGGACCACTTTATCTTTATTTGCTGGAGCTGAACTTGTTCAAACCCTCTGACTCAGTAACTTCACCCCTAGATACAAGCACAACAGAACTGCATACATGTGAGCACCAAAAGACATGTTCAAGTGTATCTGTGAAAATTCCACTTACATAAGCCAGCACGGTGGTCACCTTGTTGAGAGAGCTGAGAGAGTACTTGCTGGGAGAAGGCAAATGGGATGCTGGTATCATTCTATTGCTTGATCTGCTGCTGGTACTAATTGTGTGTGAAAATTAATTAAGTGGCACACACATTTTGTGCTCATATTTATATGTATGACTGACTTCTTAGAAAAATCTTATGTAAAGTTATGAACTGAAAGAATGGTTTTATATTTTCCTAGAGGCCTGGTGCACGAAATTTGTGCACTTGGGGTGGGAGGTGTCCTTCAGCCTGGCCTGTGCCCTCTTGTAGTCCAGGAACCTTTGGGGGATGTCAGTCGGACATCCTTAGTGCTGCCATGGAGGCAGGAGAGACTTCCGCCACTGTCGCTGTACTCGCCAGCCATGAGTCCAGCTTCTGGCTGAGCAGCACTCTCCCTGTGGGAGCACACTGACCACCAGGGGGCAGCTCCTGTGTTGAGTGGGATTGGGCTGAAAGGGGCTCTCTGACATCCCCCAGGGGTCCCAGATTGTGAGAAGGCACAGGCCAGGCTGAGGTACCCCACCAATGCATGCTCCCCGGGCTGGGGAGGGAAGCGGGAGGTTGGCCAGCTGGGGAGGGACCATGGGAGGTCTTCAGGGTGTGTCTGGCCTGTCTCGCTCAGTCCCAATCTGCTGGGCCCCAGCAGCAAGCTAACCTATCGGTCAGAGTGTCTGCCCCCTGGAGGTCAGTGCATGTCCTAGCAAGTGGTTGAGCAACCTTAGCATATCAATAGCATATTATACTTTGATTGGTTTAACGGATGAATGGATGACCGTACAGTTAGCATATTAGGCTTTTATTATATAGGATAATTATTTCTTGCACCAAGAAAGGTTTATTTCTCCATGATGACTACCAAAAATTGAACAGATTATCATTTAAAACATCTTGATCAGGAATTATGTGTAGACATTTTATTTTATTTTATTTTATTTTTGTTAATCTTCACCCGGGAATATTTTTCCATTTATTTTAATTTAACTTAATTTTTTAAATAATTCTTTATTGTTGAGAATATTACGTATGTCCCCTTTCTTCCCCCATTGTTCCTTTGATTTTTAGAGAGAGAGTGGAAGGAAGGGGAAGAAACAGAAAAAGAGAAACATCCATTGGTTTCCTCCCACACTTGCCCCGACTGGGGCCCCCGATAAAGCCTGCAATCAAGGTATGTGCCCTTGACCAGAATCAAACCTGATCTATCCACTGAGCCAAAACCGCTAGGGCTATGTACAGACATTTTAAACATAAAACATGATATTAAAAGGTTATACTAAGAGAAATAAACTCTAGTTTTTCTTACTATGATGCCAATTTAAATACAGTTTTATTTAAGACATTGCATTTCCACTTTATAATGCAGTGCTTATAAAGTGCACCATTATTTCCTTTCCTTGTGTCTAGTTTTTCATAAAAAATCACAGACTTGTTATCAGAAAATTTTATACAAATTCAATGTTTAAATCTGCCCCAATACTGTTTTTATTTTTCTTCTCATAATCTATAATATTATGGTTTTTTGTTTTTATTTTATAAGAATATTATATAAAGAAAATAGGAATAATTATTATCCATAAACTCCAATTGAAATTATCCAAGTTCCCTCAAGTTGATCCCAGTGAGCTATACAAATACCTTGGTTTTTTTGTGTGTGTTTTTAAAATATGTATTTTATTGATTTTTTACAGAAAGGAAGAGAGAGGGATAGAAAGTTAGAAACATCGATGAGAGAGAAGCATCGATCAGCTGCCTCCTGCACACCCCCTACTGGGGATGTGCCTGCAACCAAGGTACATGCCCTTGACCAGAATCGAACCTGGGAGCCTTCAGCCCGCAGGCCGACGCTCTATCCACTGAGCCAAACTGTCTAGGGCCAAACACCTTGTTTTTAATGTTTAACAGGGTGGGACAAAGATTAGGAAGCATGATTAATTAACACAATTTGCTTTTAGGCCAAAACTTCTAAACCTTATATCTGCCTTTATTCTATTCTCCAGTCTTAGTATCCTGAAATCACATCACCTCCCATCCCTCTAGGGACATAATAACCCTTTCACAGGGGTTGCCTAAGACCACCGGAAAACACATATATAATTACATATTGTTTTTGTAATTAATCACTATGCTTTAATTATGTTCAATTTGTAACAATGAAATTGGGGGTCACCACAACATGAGGAACTGTATTAAAGGGTCTCGGCATTAGGAAGGTTGTAAACCACTGCCTTAGAAGTAAATCTGCTCAAACTCAGGTGTACTGGAGGTCTAGGAGCTTCAGGATACTCATCTTTCACTGAGTTGTTTTCAAAAATTGAAGTTCAGCATGGCTCAGCGGTTGAGCATCAACCTATGAACCAGGAGGTCACAGTTCGATTCTTGGTCAGGGCACATATCTGGGTTGCAGGGGCTCAATCCCCCAATGCAGGGTGAGTGCAGGAGACAGCCAATCAATGATTCTCTGTCATCATGTTTCTATCTCTCCTTCCCTCTCCCTTCCTCTCTGAAATCAATAAAAATACATTTTAAAAAATTAAAAAAAAACACTTGAAGTCCTTTAGAAATTGATTGTTTGCATGATAATTCTTATGCAAAACCACTAGGAGACATAACCACTGCCACCAGATTGAACTTGCCTTCTAAGACAAAAAGATGAAGCTGACTTTCTTAAAAACTTCTCAGTGGCTCCCCATTTCTTCAGGATAAAGCCCCAAACTCTTTAGAATAGCACGCTACTCTATGCCCTTCCCCCCTTCAGCCTAGTCTAAATAAGAGGAAACATCAAAAAGAAGGCTTGGAGAAGAACCAAGAAACGAAAACTAGTGGAGGGGAGTACAGTCATCTCCCTGTGTTTGATCAACATGGTCACATAAAGCTTGTTCCACCTTCACTCACACAAGGGCGGGACTTGAAAAATGCCTCCACCACTGAGTGTGTAATTTGGCTTGTGTTATGTGGGCTTGAATCAGGGCCAGGTCCTCACAGCTAATATGCGAGAGCTGGTTTCCAAGTCACCTCTGTCTTAGAGAACATTAATCATCAGTACTCTAGTAGGAGGCATTAATGAGAACACATTGGTAGGTTTAAAGTGGAATAGATGGTGGCACAACTGAAATAGGTGAGGGCAGAGGCATAAGACAATGAATTAGAAAGCTGTATGGGGCAGGGCTGAGAAAGAAAGAAGAGGCCGGGAGAAGTGGTTTGTTTGGGAATAAGGTGGAGTGTCAGCTGAATTGATGCCAGTGACCAACTTTTGGTAAGTGTTACAATGTCAGCACCCATTGATTGCAGAGATAGTACATGACATGGCACCCCATAATGTGCCATTATGACTATTTAAAAAGCAAATGTGGAGTCCTGCCTTGTGTATGGTCCTGAAGGGGGGCTCTACAGGTGGCTAATACTTTGGGGTCCCATCTTCTTCAGGCTTAAAGTCAGCTATCAGCATATAAGCAAACAATCACAGTCAAAACTTCTCTTGAAAATCCCTTAGAAAGGTGACATGTTGGAGACAATAGGCTTTCTCTCAGTAAGTCCAACACAGTTTTTCCTCTGGCACTGGAATTGATCACTGAATTCAATGGAGAAGCTACAGTATTGATTTGGAATTCTGCATCAGAGATTCATCTTTTCTCTTCCCCATTTATTAATTTATTCAATCATTTATTGATATCAGTTTAGATTCATGACACTTATTTTATATTTTGGGTTATAATGCAATATTACTTTATTCTATTGCTCAACTTGCTCAGCTTTGGCCACTGGGAGCTCTTTTCATTGGCTTCTGTACCCTTTGACATATCCCAATCAATGTGGGGTTTTCTTTTTTCACACTTCCTTATTCTCTGGCACTACAAGATGCTCCAGACTCATCTTGGATATTTCCAGTCCCAGTCCTAGAATTAGCCATTTCTGCAAGGATCCCTGGTTCCTTTTATTGAAGAACTAGAGCAGGGGTCCTCAAACTACGGCCCGCGGGCCACATGCAAATACAAATATTGTATTTGTTTTGTTTTTTTACTTCAAAATAAGATATGTGCAGTGTGCATAGGAATTTGTTCATAGTTTTTTTTAAACTATAGTCCGGCCCTCCAATGGTCTGAGGGTCAGTGAACTGGCCCCCTGTTTAAAAAGTTTGAGGACCCCTGAACTAGAGGCTCAGTGCACAAAAATTTGTGCACTAGGGGTGGGGTGGGGGGGACCCTCAGCCCAACTTGCGCCCTCTTGCAGTCCGGGAGCCCTTGGGGGATGTCCGACTGATAGCTTAGGCCTGTTCCCCACAGACATCCCTGTGGGAGCACACTGACCACCAGGGGGCAGCTCCAGCCCCGCCCCGCCATTGCCCTGCCGCCAGCCTCCCTCTGCAGGAGGTGACCAGTGGGCCCGTTAGGGGGATGGCACCAGCCAGCAAGCAGCCGGCTCCACCCTCTGATCACCCCTCTGCAGCCAGTTGCCACCACCACCCGATCGCCCTCCCCTCCTTCTGCCTGCTGGCACCCTCATTGGCTGGCCTGGTGCCGCCCACTCACAGGCCCTGCCCTCCACCGACCATATTAGGCTTTTTTATATAGGATGGTACTAAAAACCAAGATTTGGGTCCTATGTGTGTTTGTTGCCACTGGAGTATTGTTTTGTTTAGGCTCTGTCAGATGAGAGACCAAATAAATATATGTGCATATACTAACCTTTGTATACACACATAGCTATAAATATTTCTCTATAACCATCTGAATCTATATTAAGTTAATGATACAGTAGCTCCAGTTCTAATCCACCCCTACATGGAGCATTCTAGTCTTCTCCCTTTGTTTATCTGTAAATTCCCACTCCAACAGTGATATGCCTGGCTCCCATCAGCCTCCATACATTTATTTAATTGTTCCATTTTAGTATACTTGTAGAGTAGTCTCAGTATTGTTAACCTGTACCCTCAAGGGGAATCATGTTATCAATGAGAACACCATGCTTTTTTGCAGTTCCTTTGCTTTTAGTCTTACAGATTCCATGAATTTCCAAAGTTATTAAGTCAACACCTTTCCCCTTACTCCTATCAGTGAGATTGTTTCATTTATTTACAATACATTTATTTAGATTTTCTTGTCACAATCTGCATTCTTTCCTGGGATTATCCAGAGAGTGTTTTTTATTCACTTCTATAAACATAATGGAAGTGGCATAAATCCACTCTCCCAACAACCCAATTGTAGTAGATAATATTGTTTTTAACCTTTATCCTTTAAGCTTTTAATACATTTAGACTTCTGTGCTTGATTTATCAACTTAGATGATATTTTCTGACTGCCAGCTCTAAACATTGAGGAAACCAGTACACGTACCCTACATCTCACCTTCTCTCTCTTTTCAACTTCTGTTAGTTATATCATTTTTTCACTGCCAGAATTTATAACCTTTGCATTCTGTTCTATAACCATTATTCCCACATTTGTTTTTAACTTAGTCTCACATTTCAATGTATTTCATGGTTATTAACAGTCTTTTCAGTGTTGTTTCTCTATCACCTATCAGCACCTTCAAAAAAGGGTTATAAAAACTGTATTTTCTCCTCTGGCCAGTATGTCTCAGTTGGTTGAGCATTGTCCCATGCACTGAGAAGTCATTGGTTCAATTCCCAGTCAGGGCTGCAGACTCAGGGCGTACAGGATGTTTTTCTCTCTCTCCCTCTCCTTTCCTCTCTCTTTCAAATACATTTCTAAAAAACATATTTCTTTTTTAAAAAAAGAGCTTTAAAGGAAACTGTATTTCCTGAATTCTTGCACACTCAAAGATATTTTTGTGTTGGCTTTGTACATAAAGCACAGTTGAGCTGGGTATAAATTTTTTGGTCACACTTGCTTTCTGTGAGGACTTTGTAGACTTTGCTCATCTATCTTCTAATATAAAATAGCTGGAGAGACTTGAGGGCAGTATAACTTTTCCTTTCAGTTACTTGATTACTTAGCATGCTTGCCTTAAGTATACTCCCTTTATCTTTTAAATCCAGTTACTTGAATATGTTTTTGAGTTAAATTTTTCTTGGACATGATGTACCCATTTATTCTGTACATTCATACTTTTTTATTTCTGGAACATTTCTTAAATTAAATCTGTAAATATATTTTCTGTTCTATGACTTTAGTTTTCTTTTTTAGAGACACCAATTATGTATAAATTGAATTTTCTCTGCCTATTTTTCACATCTATAATTTTCTTTCTAATCCTTTTAAACTCTGGTTATCTCAATTACATTTTGTCTACTTAAGTCTATTCCTTAGGTCTTGCTTTATTATCAGCAGTGTCTAGTCCAGGGGTGGGCAAACTTTTTGACTCGAGGGCCAAAATGGGTTCTTAAACTGGACCGGAGGGCTGGAACAAAAGCATGGATGGAGTGTTTGTGTGAACTAATATAAATTCAAAGTAAACATCATTACATAAAAGGGTACGGTCTTTTTTTTTTTTTTTAGTTTTATTCATTTCAAATGGGCCGTAGTTTGCCCGCGGCTGGTCTAGTCTATACTAAGAGTAGTACTCAAAGTGCATACTCTGACATTTGGCATTGACTTCTCAACCCTACTAGCTCATATTTTATCTTTTTATTGTGGTAAGTAAGAGTAACATTAAATATATTCACAATGTTTTGTAATTATCATCACACCTATTTCTAGAATCTTATCTCAAACAAAAATTCCATATCATCCTATCTAATAAAGAGGAAATATGCTAATTGGCCCTCATGCCATCACAAAGATGGCAGCACCCACAGCCAATAAGGAGGGAATATGCTAATTGACTGCCCCACCCTCAAAGATGGTGGTGCCCACAGCCAATAAGAAGGGAATACACTAATTGACTGCCCACAGCCACAAGATGGCTGTCAGGGGAGGGAAGTTGTGGGAGATCAGGCCAGCAGGGGAAGACAGTTAGGGGTGACCAGGCCAGCAGGGGAAGGCAGTTGGGGGCAACCTGGCCTGTAGGGGAGGGCAGTTGGGGATGATCCGGTCAACAGGGGAGAAGTTAGGCATTGATCAGGCTGGCAGGGGAGTGGTTAGGGGGTGATCAGGCTGGCAGGCAGAGCGGTTAGGGGCAATCAGTCAGGCAGGCAGGCAGGTGAGCGGTTGGGAGTCAGGAGTCCTGGATTGTAAGAGGGATGTCCGACTGCCAGTTGAGGCCTAAACCGGCAGTCAGACATCCCCCGAAGGGTCCAGATTGGAAAGGGTGCAGGCTGGGCTGAGGGACACCCCCCCCCCCCAGTGCATGAATTTCGTGCACTGGGCCTCTAGTTAAATAATAATACCCCATCCTCCCCCCACCAAACCCCCTCATATAACTTCTATTATACATTCTGTCTCTATAAATTTGCCTACTCTAGGAACCTCATATAAGTAGAATTGTACATTTGATTTTTTACATCTGGCTTTTTTTCATGTAGCATAATGTTTTAGGATTCATCCATATTTTGGCATGTATCAGAATTTCATTCTTTTTTAAGATTAAATAATATTATATTGTTATGTATATATCACACTTTATTCATCTGATTTTATAACTTCTAGAAACAGTCGCCTTTATTGGCAAACACATTCACACTTTTGAGAGACTAATAAAGTATAAAATAGTCACTAAGTTTCAAGGGTATTTTCTAGCTTTTCTGTAATAAAAGGCCAAAAATAGGTGAACTTAAGGCTTGTCTAGCAATCAATGTGTAACAGCTGCAATAAATTAATTGATCTGCTCAAATGGCTAAGGTTTTTTTTCTTTTTAATAAGGATTACCTCCCCAAAACTTTCATTTTTTAAAAGGTGGCCCAACCCTAGTGGGTTTGGCTCAGTGGATAGAGCATCAGCCTGCAGACTGAAGAGTCCCAGACTTGATTCTGGTCAAGGGCACATACTTTGGTTTCAGGCTCGATCCTTGGTGGTGCAGGAGGCAACTAATCAATGTGTCTCTCTCACATTGATGTCTCTCTCTCTCCCTTCCACTCTCTCTAAAAATCAATGGAAAAATATCCTCAGGTGAGGATTAACAACAACAACAAAATAAATAAAAACAGAGGCCCAATAAGAGTTCTTAAAGACCAGGTACAGGGAAAGATATGCAAACTTCTCCTAGGAGGACATTGATTTCAGAAAGCCAATAAATTATAAGCATTTTGAGCCAAGTGGAGGCTTTGGGGGTGGTCAAAGGACTTAGTGGGTTTTGATCTTCTGGAGCCACACCTCTGGCTCTATAAAGGCTTTATTTGCAAAACAAGGACAGTCATTTTTAATGTGTCAAGGATTGGCAGATGTTGGCAAAGGACTAACAAATTCATTCATCTATTTTTTGAATGTCTCTTTCCGTCTGGGTATATTTTTGTTTCAGGCTCTGTATTACAGAGAGATCTAGTTTACCTGTAGTACATAGCTGAGAGTCATTTTTGAGATCCATAAAGGCTTGTCTGTGGAAGACACATTGATCTAAGAGGCCTTAACCTCCATCCCTTTCCCTTGGGAACAGCAGAACAGGTCTGTTATAGCATAGTAGGAAGCTAAGAAAATTCCAGGAATAGGAAAACTAAGACAGTAGTTAAGCAGCAGTTTGCAGCTACCTAGTCATTTCCATCTTCCCTAAACCAAAGACACCCAAGAGCAAATGGTTTGCCCTTTTCCTCCCTAACCAGAGGGCAAATAGCTCTCAGATCACCCCACTCAGGAAGACAGACAACAGAATCCAATTAATTGCCATTTATCAACCACACCTAAGGACAGACAAATTAAGAGAATAAATCCCACCTTGGTACATCAGCACAAAGCTGATGAATATTCTATTGATTCTCTAAGACCTCCCCCAAACACCCAGCCCCCAAAACCCATGAAAAGGAAGGTCCCGGAATGCTCTCCCTCCAGGGACCACACGCATGCCATTCTCTTCTCCCTCTCCTTCCCCCACAGGCACAAATTTCCTAACCTCTAAGGGACCCACGAGACTTGCAACCAGGGGAGCAATGCACAGTGGCAGGTCATCCCAGGCTAACCCCCTGAACCTGTCTCCAGGGCCCCTTTTCTCTGACTTCCCAGTGAGCCAGAGCAGCTCTGTAGAGACTTCTTTGTAAAGCAAGTCTAGGCTGTCCTGTTACTTCTTCTATGTCCTTCCTTGTTTCACTGTTCTAAGTATATTTTTTACTGCAGTCAATACATTCCTGCTTGCTTTTCTACACTTTGTCTCTTGATTGAAATCTTTCCCTCAAGAAGACAAGAACCGAGGTCTCCTGGTCTCACCAGTAACAGGTGTAGTTGTAAGATAGTAAAATTAAAGTTAATGGTGCCATTACGTGGCCACACCTTTCCATGGCCCACTTCCTCGTGGGGCCAGGCTATGTTGCAAAAGAACCTTGAGGAACTGGGTCAAATTTCTCCAGCTGGTGAATATGCATCCCAAAAGGGTAGCTCGAGGTACTGTTGACTGGTTCCCAATATACAGAGAGTTAGATATGTTCCAAGCCAAGAATTAGGTTTTCCTGCTAGTCTGGGCTGTTTTAGGCCTGCCTGCAGGCACCTGGCGCCCCATCCTTCAGATACCTGGTGAGCAACAGCAAATATTTATTGAGAGCAGAAGCCAAGTCTAGCACAGTGCCCTGTCCGTTTGTCAAGTGAAGATAGGGAGCCTGCTCTCAAGGAACCAAGAGTCCACAGTGAAGTTCAGTACTTTTGTACATCACCTAGGCATATACAAAGCAGATGAAAATAATTCCTTAAATTTTGTAAGCATTTTAAAAGACTGGGGTATTACTTATACAAGTCAAAGAACACATCTGAAATATAGAACTTAATGAACTTTTACAAATGAATACATCCATGAAGTCACCACCCAGATTAAGATAGAGCACGTTTCTATGTACCCCACAATGTACCCTTATGTCCCATCGCAGTCACAATCCTGCCTGTATCATCTTAGGTTCATCTTGCCTGTTTTTGAGCATTATATACTAGTAAATGGGATCATACAATGTGGTCCCTTTGTGTCTGGCCTTTTTCATTTAATATTCTGTAAGATGCCCCGCCAGTGTGGCCCAGTGGTTGAGCATCAATTTATGAACCAGGAGGTCATGAATTGATTCCTGGTCAGGGCACATGCCCGGGTTGTGGGTTTGATCCCCAGTGTGGGGCATGCAGGAGACAGCCATTAATGATTCTCTCTCATCACTGATGTTTCTATCTCTCCATCTCCCTGCCTCTCTGAAACCAATAAAAAAACACATATATTCTGTGAGATATATGCATGCTATTGCACATATCAATAGTTTGTTCTCTTTTTTTAAAATATACTTTTATTGATTTCAGAGAGGAAAGGAAAGGGAAGGAGAGATAGAAACGTCAGTGATGAGAGAGAATCATTGATTGGCTGCCTCCTGCACGCCTCCCACTGGGGATCGAGCCCGCAACCTGGGCATGTGCCCTTGACTGGCATCGAACCTGGGACTCTTCAGTCAACAGGCCAATGCTCTATCCACTGAGCCAAACCGGCTAGGGCTAGTTTGTTCTTTTTCAGTGCTGGGCAAGGTTTCTTAGCATAGATATAACACAATTTACATACCTATTCTCCTTAATGGACACTTGGGAGGTTCCCAGTTTAGACTGTCATAAATAAGGTGCTATGAACAGTTATACACATATCTTTTTTTAAAATTATTTTATTCATTTATAGTCTTTTTGGTACACCATTTATGAATTTTAACATGTGTATAAACATATACAACCACCGAACAATCAAGATAACAGTCCGTCACCCCAAAGAACTCCCTACTAGTCCTCACCCCTAATCCCTGACAATCACCAATCTAGTCTCCATTACCAAGTTTGTCTTTTTGAGAATGTCATAAAGATGGAATTGTATAGCATGTAACCATTGGAGGCTGGCTTCTTCCACTTAAATAATTCCTTTGATATTCATCAATAATCCATTCCTTTTTATTGCTGACATTATTACATGTTTTTGGTAGACATAGTACTCACTTCTATTGGCTATGCTATTTTTTTGTAGCTTTTAAAATTATTATTATGTATTGGTTTTGGGTGTACAGCTTAGTGGTTAGACAATCATATACTTTACATAGTGTTCTCCTCGATATTTCTAGTACCCAACTGGCACCACACATAGTTGTCACAACTATTGGGTATATTTTGAGGGAGGGCAACTGCTTGGTCATAGTTTCATCAGATGTTTAACTTTAGTAGTTACAGCCAAATACTTTTCCTATGTGGTGGAGCCAGCAATGCAAGATGGTTCTGATCACTCCCTGTCTTCACCAGCACTTGGGAAACATCCTGGCCAGTGCAATTGTACATTTCAGTTGTTCTGATAGGTGTACATGCAAATTCAATTTTAAGGTTCGTCGTAAGTCATGGAAAGAATTAGCCATCTTTTGTAGCAGATGCTATTGGTGACCTGCCCAGATCCCCTGGGATCCCTTTTACTGTCCCACAGCTGCTGCAGGTGCTGTTGCTAATGACTCACACCTGCGACTTTATCCAGCTCTGGCCCTTGGGCCGTTAGAGCTGCCACACAGTTTTCATCCCCCTCCCCTGGGCCTCAAACACACAGGGTGGTCACAGGCAGTGCTGGCTGTTCTGGGGTGCAAAAGCCCAGTTCCCCTGTTTCAAGGCAGACTTTCACAATGTTGCAATTTATACTTTTGAGCTCCCCAGGGATCAGGCTGAGAGTGACTTCACCTGAAACCACATCCTCGTTTGGCTTTTCCTCCTGCCGGGTCCTGCTCCCCTCACTCCCTTACAAGGTTTTCTTGTGAGCACCAGCCCTACAAAGAAATTGCCCTGACCGGTTTGGCTCAGTGGATAGAGCGTCGGGCCGTGCCCTGATAGGTCCCGGGTTCGATTCCCAGTCAGGGCACATGCCTGGGTTGCAGGCTCCATCCCCAGTAGGGGGCTGGCTGCATGATGCGTCGATGTTTCTAACTATCCCTCTCCTTTCCTCTCTGTAAAAAAATCAATAAATAAAAAAAGAAATTAGACAAGAACTCCCATTTTCGGCTCTGCTGCTAAGGAACCTGACCCCACACAGCTTTGCAACATCATTTCTCCATCCTCCGACCCAAGGGCCCCGCGTTCTGTGTATACTGTTAGAAAAACTAGATGTTTGACTGCAAGTCGCAGATAACCTGATAAGCAGTGGCTTAAACAAACAAGGATCTATGTGTTTTCTCGAGCAACTTTTGCCTCAATGTGACAAGTGCCAGTTAAGTGGCAGTTTTCCAGGCAGGACTATGAGATAAACGAAATTTCCCTTGACCATCCCACTCACGGTTCAGGACCCTTTTGCCTCTGTTGGTCCCCACTCTAGTTTTCCCCCACGATTCCCAGTGATGTCAGAATGCTCCCTCCAGTCATTTTCAGTAAAAAAAATTGAGAATTTTTAGGTGACTTGGGTGCTTCAAAGACTCTGCACACGTAAATTAATATTTTATGCCAAACAATAGAAATTTTAATTCCTGAGATATTTATCATTAGGCAAATTAATAACTGTGCAGTTAATTTTACTAAACTTATTTCTCTTCAGTGATCATATTAACTCATCCGTGCTCAAGTTTTTTATTGTTTGTTTGTTTTTAATATTTTTTTTATTGATTTCAGAGAGGAAGGGAGATAGAAACATCAATGAGAGAGAATCATTGATTGGCTGCCTCTTGCATGCCCCCTACTGGGGATTGATCCTACAACCCAGGCATGTGCCCTTGACTGGAATTGAACCTGGGACCCTTCAGTCCGCAGACAGAGGCTCTATATTCCCTGAGCCAAACCGGTGGCAGTCATGAGTTCTTTGGTTCAACTAGTGTTTGTAGAGGGCCTGACCCAGGCTCTACATAAGGTGTGGGGATTACAAATATGAATGATATATTGACCTCTCTTTTAAAGATTCTGGGTGTACACATACCATTACACTTTTTACTCTATTGTGACTGTTGGTTTGCTAATTTTTATCCATTTAGATTGTAAGCTTCTTGAGGTCAAGGACTATGCTTTATCTCTCCACCTATAATTACCATAGTGACTTTAAGATTCCACACATGTTTGTGGAAAGCAGAGTGGCAGAGAAGGCTAAGGGAGAATGAAGAAAGAGAGGTAGGGAGGGAGGAAGGTGGGGTAAGTTAAAGACTCACTAATTCTGTGTGTTTTTCCCCACTGAGAGGCAGAGTCTACTTCTACTTCCCTTGAATCTAGGCTGATCTTGTGACTTGCCTTAACCAGAGGAATGCAGCAACATGAGGCAAGTCCAGGCCTAAGCTTTAGAAGGTCTGGTAGCTTCTGCTTTTGCTCCCTGCGGGGAGCCAACCCCATGGACGAAGTCCAACTATCCCGAGACTACCATGCTGTGAAGAAGCCCAAGAAAACCTCATGGAGAGACCATGCAGAGGAGAACTGAAGAACCCAGCTGACTGCAAGGACTGAGGCCTGGACATATGACTCCAGTTGTTCCAACTAGACCTCGGCTCTTTGAGCCGTTCCAGCTGAGGCTCCAGACATCATAGAGCAGAGCTGAGCTACTCCCACTGGGCTCTGATCAAGTTACTGACCCACAGAATCACGTTCAAATGAAATGCTGTTTTAAACCACTACGTTTGGGCGGGGGGGTGGGGAGGGTTAGTTTGTTACACAGCAAGAGCTATCTGAAGCAGGAGGTATTCACCATCAAAAGGACAATTTACTGTTTTATCATTGCCAATAGTTTTTATTGTATTTAAGATATGCCTGTGGGAAGAGAACAATTCTTTATACACGTCACTCCAGTCTCCATCTCTGTGGTCACATGGCCTCCTCTTCTGTCCATGTGATCTCCTTCTGTCCCCCTCTTACAGGGACACTTGTGGTGGTATTTAAGCCCCACCCACCTCCATAGTAATCCAGGATAATCTTGCCAATGTAATCAAATTGACCCTTTTCCCAAATAATATAACATTCCCAGGTCCCAGAGGTTAGGGCATGAATATCTTCTGGGGAGGGGGCATTCTTCAGCCTACTTCAGTGGGAGAGAGGAAGGAAAAGAGGTGAGGATATCAACTTGTCAGCCTCTCCCACTTGAAAGGCCACCTTCTTTTAGAACAGTACTGCCCCCCAAATCATTCTTTCTGACATCACCTAAAAGATTTCAGCTTTATGTATGCATTACCAATTCCGTCACATGGTGGCCATGAGCATGTGACTCTCTCTGACTGTAGGGAGTGTGACTGACTCTGAGCTTCAGCCACTTCACTCTGACGTCCTTCACTGAGTTGGGGAGGAGGCCACGCTCCCCATGGGTTGCTCCAGCCAGTGACTGAGCACAGCAGGGATACTGAGGCAGACCCACCCAGGAGACATGGGACTCCTCTGACACATGACTTTGGCTGAGGACTCCCTGAAAGCCTGGCTGAACCTTCCTTAAAACTGCGCAGCCGTTAAAGACACTTTCACCAAACCTCCTCCCTCCCTTCCCCTCACGGGGGTCAGACTTCTATCCTGGTCTGACAGCTCTCCAAAGTCCTCCCAGGTCCCTCTCCATTTTCCCTCAGGCATATCCCCTAATGTCTTGCCTGTTTAATCCCTTCCTAGTATCTGCTTCTTAGACAATCTAGAGCAGTGATTCTCAACCTTCCTAATGCCGCGACCCTTTAATACAGTTCCTCATGTTGTGGTGACCCCCAATTTCATTGTCACAAATTGAACATAATTAAAGCATAGTGATTAATCACAAAAACAATATGTAATTATATATGTGTTTTCCGATGGTCTTAGGCGACCCCTGTGAAAGGGTCATTCGACCCCCAAAGGGGTTGCGACCCACAGGTTCAGAACCGCTGATCTAGACTAACACATATTACCTATGTGATACTCATCTTTAAATAAGTCATCATTAAATAAATATATTTTAAAAGGAAATTTTATATCACTACTAGAAACAGAAAGCCAATATCACTTGCCATAAACAGAGGTCAAGCTGAAAATAGAGACATAGACCAACAAAATGATGCTGTTCAGTTTCAGCCATGTATCCCTTGCTTGCCTACCAGAGGATGAAAGGCTGAGGTTGGATTGCTCATTAAAAGGACTTTAGTGAGTGTTAGAAAGGTGTTAAAGAGCTATTAACACCAAGGTAGGACTTTCTCCTGACCTAATCAGAAGGATAAAAACAGAATTAAAAAGAGAATAATTTTCTCACTTGGGACCTCCATGTTAACATTTACCATAGACCAGGAAATATGCCTCAAACAGTCTCAGAGTCTTGCACGTGATTGACAGGCAACAATGATGACACTCTGCTGGGAAGCCTTGTGGTAGGAAAATTATTAAGATATCAATTTGTGTTTTGCTCTAGCAGTACCACTCAGGTAGATGTTCCTCCAGCCTTTCTTGTCTTTGGGGAGGTCTGGAAGCATAGTTTTTTAAGGCAGTCTTTAAAGAAAGCCCACACTCATGAATGGGGGATATAGAGATGTGGATGCAGGAGCATGGAGAGAGAGCAGGGGCTTGCAAAGCCGGGGAGACTCAAGATTCAGAGAGCAGTGAAGCTTCATGCCCTTTGCTGGGGGCAGGACCAAAAGGGGAAGAGGAAGAAGGTGGCTGCATGGCAAACCCACCATATTGGGATGGAACCTTGAAGCCAGGGTAAAGGATATAAAATTATGTGATGTCCTCACATCTGAGTTTGTGGATCCGGATTCATATACACCTACAGTACAAGCATCTCAAGAAGATTATTAGATCAGTAACTCAGAATGATAATCAACTACCTGCCAATTTACATTGAATTTTTACATTGAAATTCACCTATTTACATATATATCTATTTACATTGACATTTTCACAGTATCCAAAAGACAGAGGTTTATTGTTCCATGTGTGTGTGCTTAATTTACAGAACCATACCTTCTGTCTCATAAGTGTGTAAGCTAAAAAGTAATTGTGATCTTGTGGTTTTTGAAGAACCAGCCTGTAGTTCATTGGGAAAGGACACGTCTTTTCCATGAGTCACGGGAGAGCAAAATAGTGAGCAAGTGCCATCCTAAAGCTATTTAGTTGAAACTGATGGTAGCAAGTGACAAAGCATAATTCTAATTGGCTTAGGCAAGAAAGAAGAAGAGAACTTATTTGACCACTCCAGCAGTAGGTTTGCTTCAGGCAGGGCTAGTACTGTCATGAGAACGCACTCTTATTCTCTCCGTCTCCTGGCATTGCTTTCCTCTGTGGTGGCATCATTCTCAGGCAGCTGCTGGTGGCAAAGTTGGCTACCTGCCCAGGGCTTGTATCTCATCCTCTCTCAGTCTGGGGGGGATGAGGGGGAACGGGGAGTCTAAACAACAAACAGCTCCTCTCCAGTGCGGGTTCAGTTTGGATCTCATGTCCGCCCTGGAAGCAACCGCTGTGGCCAAATTGAAGGCTCTCGAGCAGTGGTTCTCAACCTTCCGGCCCTTTAAATACAGTTCCTCATGTTGTGACCCAACCATAAAATTATTTTCGTTGCTACTTCATAACTGTAATGTTGCTTCTGTTATGAATCGTAATGTAAATACCTGATATGCAGGATGGTCTTAGGCGACCCCTGTGAAAGGGTCGTTCGACCGCCAAAGGGGTCGCGACCCACAGGTTGAGAACCGCTGCTCTAGAGGCCCACCTCCCGCAGGAGGGGTGGAGTCAGCCTGCCCAGAACTGCAGGCTCGGTTACTGGAAGTTGGGGGAATAGATGCTGGAGGGCAAGTGAAAACACCAGGTGTCCTCTTCAGGTAGACGCTGCCCTTCCCCAGACACAGGTGCGAACTGAAGCAGGAAGAGCTTATTAGTGTGGAAGAGACGCTGAATCTTGTTCTAGGAAAATTCTGAGTGTGTCTACAGACTAAGTAACCCTCCCCCAAGGAGGCCCCACACGTGGCACATCCGAGGTCGACCAGGGGCCCTGATGGACACACTGCTGGTTTCTGCTGAGCTCCTGACGTACATTCTTGGCGTCCTGCTGCAGTTTGAGACAGGGATTCTTGACCTTGCTAAGTGTTTGTTTACTCACTGGTGATATGGAGTAGTTCTCTCCCACAAAGGGCTGCTTTGTGAAACAATCTTATGAACATCGTGGAAAGCATTCGATTAACATTGGTCATTGTTATTTGAACAACAGGAACATGCTTTCTACAAGCACCTTCACAAACATGGTCCCATTTGATTCTCTGAGAGGAGGGTAAAAGACACATAAATGAGATATTATTTTAGGAATGAAGGCACTGAGGCTCAGAGAATGTTAATGATGTTGCCACGGTCCTAGAGCTTGTCAGTGGCAGAGCCAGGTTTCCAAGCCAAATCATTGGCCTCTCAGTGGTATCTCCCTGTTACCCCCAAATCACAATGCTGACCAAGAAAATGTGGGGATGCCTAAGGACAGCCTTCCAGAATGACATAGGCTCTTTGTTTTATGTAGTTTTTTTTAAACTTTATTTTTTAATTTTTCAATTACAGTTTACTTTCAGCATTATTTTGTATTGGTTTCAGGGCTACAGCATAGTGAGTAGATAATCATATACTTTACAAAGTGTTGCCCTGATATTTCCATTCCTCAGCCAGCAACCATACATCGTTATCACAGTATTTTGACTCTATTTCCTATGCTGTACTTTACATCCACAAGACTGTTCTGTAACTACCAATTTGTACTTCTTAAATCCCTTCACCTCTTTCACCCAATTCCCCATGCCCCCTCCCCTCTGGCAAACACCAGTCTAGTCTCTATGAGTCTGTTTCAATGACCCAGGCTCTATATGCCAGCCATTACTAGTCTAGACAAGTGCTGTCCAATAGAATGACAACGCAAACCACAGATATAATGTTAAAATTTCTAGTAGCCACCTTAAAAAATAAAATAAATCCTGAAATTGATTTAAAATAATATGTTTTTATTGATTTTTTAGAGAGAGAAGGAGGGAGAGGGAGGGAGAGAGAGAGAAATATCAATGAAAGAGAAACATCAATCAGCTGCCTTCTGCATGCCACCCACTGGGGATCAAGCCCACAACCTGGGTATGTGCCCTGACTGGGAATTGAACTGGTGACCTATTGGAGCATGGAACTACCCTCAACCAGCTGAGTGGGGGGAAGTAGGGCGGGAATGGTGGGACACCAAGTCTTACTCTTGATTAGGAGGCAATGCCAATTGCAGAATAGATGACCCAAGACGTGGCAACAGAACCCACTCTAGCTAGTTTATTTATATTTTATTGATTTTTTACAGAGAGGAAGGGAGAGGGATAGAGAGTTAGAAACATCGATGAGAGAGAAGCATCGATCAGCTGCCTCCTGCACACCTCCCACTGGGGATGTGCCCGCAACCCAGGTACATGCCCTTGACTGGAATCGAACCTGGGACCTTTCAGTCCGCAGGCTGACGCTCTATCCACTGAGCCAAACCGGTCACAGCCACTCTAGCTAGTTTAATCAGAAAATGGATTTATTAAAGAACTAGAGGCCTGGTGCACAAATTTGTGCATGGGTGGGGTCTGGCCAGCCCTGGTCAGGGCCAGTTGGGGTGGGTGGGGGGGCTGATCAGGGGCAGGGCCAGCTAAGGGGGAGGGGCCGAGGTGGTTGGTGGGCTGGCCCCACCCCCTAGCCGAACTCCCGGCAAACTCCTGGTTAAGGGGATAATTTACATATTAGCCTTTTATTATTTAGGATGGTAGGTAGCTCGTGGAATCTCCAGGAGACCAAAGAATCAGTCTCTGAAGGGCCTGAAATGATGCTCAAATTGCAGTTCCAGGCTTCTCCAATAGGGGTTCTGTGGCTGCCCTCTCCCTCCCTCAGCACCACAGCCTTCCTAATGAGTTTGTGTGTATAGTAGTACCTGGGTCACATGCTTGCATTCAGAGCATGGAAGTCTGAGAAAGCAATTTTCTGTGTCCTTGTGAGGAAGAGAGACTCACTCCTAAGGGGAAATTATTAAAAAATAGAGGTGTGGAAAGGGTTTTGGGTTTCCTCAAGCATGGCCCCATATTCACTACACCAACTTATTTGGTTTTCTTATTTAAAAATTGTTGTGACATATCTAATATAGACAAGAGTAACTATGATATGTATACTTGGTAAAATAATATTATTCTCACCCTCTAGGTCAGCTGTGGGCAAACTACGGCCCGTGGGCTGGATCCGGCCCGTTTGAAATGAATAAAACTAAAAAAAAAAAAAAGACCGTACCCTTTTATGTAATGATGTTTACTTTGAATTTATATTAGTTCACACAAACACTCCATCCATGCTTTTGTTCCGGCCCTCCGGTACAGTTTAAGAACCCATTGTGGCCCTCGAGTCAAAAAGTTTGCCCACCCCTGCTCTAGGTTAATAAATTTGGAATTACCAGTATAATAGTCCTGCAGGAGATACTTTCTAAGACCCTCAGTGGATGCCAGACACAATGGACAGTACTGAACCAATCCGGGACCCCTCAGGGGATGTCGGACTGGTGGTTTCAGCCTGATCCCCACACCCCAAGCCGAGGGAACCCACTGGTGCATGAATCCATGCACTGGACCTCTAAAATGCATATAAGATCTTTGGTTAATCTTTTTCCACCCTCCCCCTCCCCCTTTCCCTCTGAGATTCATCAGTCTGTTCCATGTTTCCATGCCTGTGCATTGAGCATCTTTCCCCTGGTGGTCAGTGAGTGTCATAGCTACTGGTCAAACAGTCAAATGGTCACTTAGGCTTATATATATAGATAGATAGATATAAAATGTTTTTTTCTTATACACGTATACCCTTCCACATAAAGAAATCACTTTACCATTTCTCTTTGGCATACCCGAATCCCCAGCATCATTACTCTTGTGCTTTGGGGCCATTATTAAGTAAAATAAGGGCTACCTGAACACAAGCACTATGATACCAAGACAGTGGATCTGATATCCTAGCTGGCTACTAAGTGATTACTGGGTAGAGAGCTCATACAACATGGAGACATTAAACAAAGGGGTGATTCACGTCCCCAGCAGGAGTAAGATTTCATCACGCTACTCAGAACAGTGAGTAATTTAAAACTTATGAATTGTTTATTTCTGGAATTTTTCATTTAATAATTTTGAACTGTGGTTGACCACAGGTAGCGGAAACCATGGAAAGTAAAACTGTGGAGGGGGGGGGGCGGGTTTACAACTTACTTTGAAACCCCCATCTGTCCTTCCCTAATTATACACCTGTTCCTCTCCCCAAGTGATCACCATTATCCTGACTTCTATATCAATCATTTTCTTGATTTGCCTATGTTTTTTAAAAATATATTTTTATTCATTTTAGATAGGAAGGGAGCACGATAGAAAGGAGAGAGATAGATACATCAATGATGAGAGAGAATCATTGACCGGCTGCCTCCTGCATGCTCCTTATTGGGGATCGAGCCCAAAACCCAGGCATGTGTCCTTGACAGGAACTGAACCCGCGAGACCCTTCAGTCCACAGACCATCTCTCTATCTCCTGATCCAAACTGGCTAGGCTGCCTATGTTTTGTTTTTTAATTGAAATATAATTGACCTATAACATTGCATTAGTTTTTGGTGTCCAACATAATGAGTTTGTATACGAATATGTTACAAAATGGTTCCAGCTGTGTGTTTTTTAAAATTGATTTTTAGAGAGAGAAGGGAGCGGAAGGGAAGGAGAGAGAGAGAGAGAGAGGGAAATATCAATCTGAGAACAAAACATCAATGGGCTGCCTCCTGCAAGCCCCCTACTAGGGATCCGGGGCATGTGCTATGACTGGGAATCAAGCTGGCAACCTTTCCATGCTTAGGAGGACGCCCACCAACTGAGCCACACCAGGCAGGGCTACTACACATTTTTTAAACATCCATCTTAACTAAACATAATTACAATTCTTTTCTTGTGATGAGAACTTTTAAGATCTTAGCAACTTTCAATTTTTTAAATTAAACTTTTTATTTTTTTATTTTTATTTATTTATTTTTTAAATATATTTTATTGAGTTTTTACAGAGAGGAAAGGAGAGAGATAGAGAGTTAGAAACATCGATGAGAGAGAAACATCCACCAGCTGCTTCCTGCACACTCCCCACTGGGGATGTGCCCGAAACCAAGGCACATGCCCTTGACTGGAATTGAACCCGGGACCCTTCAGTCCGCAGGCCAACGCTCTATCCACTGAGCCAAACCGGTTTCGGCTAAACTTTTTATTTTGAGATCATGCCCATTGACATGCAGTTGTATTCTCTTCATCAAGTTTCTCAGTGGTAAATTTTACAGAACTTCAGTACAGTATCACCAGCAGGGTGTTGGCATTGAGACAATCCACAGGTCTTATTCAGATTTACCCAGTTTTACTTGTACTCATTGTGTGTGTGTGTGTGTGTGTGTGTGTGTGTGTGTGTGTGTGTGTATTTATTTTATTTTTTAATCCTCACCTGAAGATATTTTTTCCCATTGATTTTTAGAGAGAGTGGAAGGGAGGGAGGAGAGGAAGAGAGAGAAATGTTGATGTGAGAGAGACACATTGATAGGTTGCCTTCCGCACTCCCCACTTCCAGGGCTGGGGAACCTGCAACCAAGGTACTTGCCCTTGACTGGGAATTGAACCTGAGACCCTTCTGTCTAGTCCAAGGGCCAACGCTGTAACCACAGAGCAAATCCAGCCAGGGCTGTGTGTGTATTTAGTTCTATAATTGTATCACATTTGTAGGTTTGTGTACCACCTACCACAGATACTGAACGGTTCCATAGCCCAAGGATCCTGCATGTTTCCCTTTTATAATTCTTAACTTAAAAATTTTTGATTGATAGATTGATTCAATTTTTTTAAAATTAAATCTTCATTAAAATATTTTTATTGATTTCAGAGAGAAAGGGAGAGATAAGAGAGATAGAAACATCAATGATGAGAGAAAATCATTCATCGGCAGTCTCCTGTACGCCCTGCACTGGGGATTGAGTCCAAAACCTCAGCCTCCTGGTTCATAGATCAACACTCAACCACTGAGTCACACTGGCCAGGCTTACGGTTTGTTTTTTTTGTGTCTTAAGAAATTCCCCTGCCGAAACCGGTTTGGCTCAGTGGATAGAGCGTCGACCTGCGGACTGAAAGGTCCCAGGTTCGATTCCGGTCAAGGGCATGTACCTGGGTTGCGGGCATATCCCCAGTAGGAGATGTGCAGGAGGCAGCTGATCGATGTTTCTCTCTCATCGATGTTTCTAACTCTCTATCTCTCTCCCTTCCTCTCTGTAAAAAATCAATAAAATATATTTAAAAAAAAAAAAAAAAAGAAAAAAAAAGAAATTCCCCTCGCTGAAACCGGTTTGGCTCAGTGGATAGAGCGTCAGCCTGCGGACTGAGGGGTCCCAGGTTCGATTCCGGTCAAGGGCATGTACCTGGGTTGCGGGCATATCCCCAGTAGGAGATGTGCAGGAGGCAGCCGATCGATGATTCTCTCTCATCGATGTTTCTAACTCTCTATCTCTCTCCCTTCCTCTCTGTAAAAAAAAAAAAAAAATCAATAAAATATATTTTAAAAAAAAAAGAAAAAGAAAAGAAATTCCCCTCTATCCTATAGTCCTAAAAATATTCTCTTGCCGAAACCGGTTTGGCTCAGTGGATAGAGCGTCGGCCTGCGGACTGAAAGGTCCCAGGTTCGATTCCGGTCAAGGGCATGTACCTGGGTTGCGGGCACATCCCCAGTAGGAGATGTGCAGGAGGCAGCTGATCGATGTTTCTAACTCTCTCTCTCTCCCTTCCTCTCTGTAAAAAATCAATAAAATATATTCAAAATATATATATATATATTCTCTTATGTTTCCTTCCTTCCTTCCTTCCTTCCTTCCTTCCTTCCTTCCTTCCTTCCTTCCTTCTTTCCTTCCCTCCTTCCCACATTTAAATGTTTAATCCACTAGAATTGATATGTATGTGCATTATTCAGTTCCTTTCCCCCCAAGTGGATAACCAAGCGTTTCAATCCCATATCCGAATTATTGAGCAGCACATCTTTCCCCACTGCTCTGCAGTGCCCTCATAAGCCAAATGTCTGCACAGGCGTGAGTCTGCTCCGGGCTCTGTTCTGTGCTGGTGGTTTAGCTATGCACCAATGGCACACTAGTTTAATTACTATTGATATTTGATAGAGTGAGTTTCCACATCTGTTGTTCTTCAGGAATGTTTGGTTGGTTGTCCTTTCATATAAACTTTAGAATGAGTTTGCCAGGTCCCACAAAAATACCTGTTTTCAAGTATTTTTAAGAGTTGTATTAAATTTACAGGTGAATGTGGGGGGGGGGGGCGTTAATTTCTTTTTCATTCAGTCTCTTAATCTATTAATATGGTAAATTTTCCTTTGATTGGTGTCTTCTTTAATGTCTTCCAATAGAAAAAGTTTTCTAATCTAATTCACAAAGAGCTTGTATAATATTTTAAAATTTTAATTTCAAAGCACTTTGAATTTTAGGTCATTTTTTCAGTAGACTTTAAATTTTTCTTACTATTACTGACATATAGAAAGGCAATTGACACATACACACACTGACACACACCGATTTCCTATACATCCTTGCTAAACTATCTTATTAGTTCTAATAATTTATCTATATATACTTTTGAGTTTTTCACAATCATGTTAACTACAAATAATGAGATTTTTGAATTTTCTGTTATAATCCCTATATTTTCATTTCTTTTTTATGTTATCATACCTGCAAGGAAGCCAGTCTAATGTTGAAAGGAATGATGAGAGCAGGCAACTTTGTCTTGTTTTGAGGTGCTGTCCCCACAGGTGACTTCAGTTTGTGAAAATTTATCTAGCTGTGTACTTATGATTTATGCATTTTTTTCTAACACTATGTTATATCTCAATAAAAGGTTTTGAAAAATGTAGGCATCCTGGAGAAAATAATGCTAATGTGAAATAAGCCAGTCAGAGAAAAACAAGTACCATATAATTTCACTCCTATGTGGAATCTAATGAACAAACTGAACTACCAAGCAAAATAGAGACAGACTCATAGACAGCAGGCAGACAGCTCTGGTGTCTGTGTGTTTGTGTGTGTGTGTGTGTGTGTGTGTGGGCGGGGTGGTGGTGTTGGTGGGTGGTGGAGAGATTGAGCAAAAAAGAAAAAAGAGAGAACTTATGGGCATGGACAACAGTGTCGTGATTATGTGGGGGCAGTTTGAGGTGGAAGAGAGCATAGAGGGGATAAATGGTAATGGAAAAAAATTAAATAAATTTTTATTTATTTTTAAATCTTTATTGTTGAAACTATTACATATGTCCTCCTTTCCCCCGCCTCCCCCCTCCCCCCGTTGACTCCCTCCAGCCCACCTCTGCCCTAAATTAAATTTTATTTTATTTTATTTTATTTTTTTAATATATTTTATTGATTTTTTACAGAGAGGAAGGGAGAGGAATAGAGAGTTAGAAACATCGATGAGAGAGAAACATCGATCAGCTGCCTCCTGCACATCTCCTACTGGGGATATGCCCGCAACCCAGGTACATGCCCTTGACCGGAATCGAACCTGGGACCTTTCAGTCCGCAGGCCGACGCTCTATCCACTGAGCCAAACCGGTTTCGGCCCTAAATTAAATTTTAAAAAATTTAGGAATATTTCCCCAACATCCTAACCGTTTCTTATAACTGTATGCTCTAAGGATGCCACTGAGCAGGTTTGTACCTATTTTCTTTTTTAAAAAAATATACTTTATTGATTTTAGAGAAGAAGAGAGAGGGAGAGAGAAACATCAATGATGAGAGAGAATCATTGATTAGCTACCTCCTGCAAGCCCTCCACTGGGATTGAGCCCGCAACCCTGGCATGTGCCCTTGACCAGAATCGAATCCAGGACTGTTCCGTACACAGGCAGATGCTCTATTCACTGAGCCAAACCAGTTAGGGCTGTACCTGTCTATTTTCAACCTGACTATACATTACTGGAGAAAACAAGTCTTAAGTGAGAACACCAATGGATCCTTTCACACAGTTAAGCACTACCAGGGAGAAGGGGCCCAGGCATAGTCTCAGCAGTCCCTGAGGGCAAAATGGGGAAAAGGAGATGAAAATACAGGAAAACAGATTTCCATGAAGCAGAAGGAAAAGTTTTCTAACATCATTGCCTAAGCAGAGAATAGTCTGTTTTTGTTTGTTTGTTTGTTTGTTTGTTTTTTAAAGTGAGCTCCCCAGCACTGGAATATTCTAACAGGAATGAATACACACCTACCAAGGATAATATGCAGGGCCATCTTTTCTCCCCGATAGCGGGTGGGGTGTGGACCATGTCATGTCTTCTTTCTCTTCCAGTTACAAGCTTTGATTTTTTTAAAAAAGAATTTGGTTTATTTCTTATCCCACTTTTAGGGGGTGCTCTATGAACTCCTCATAATATATAGAAAACTAACTTTACAACCAGATAAAAGTCAACAGAGGCAAAACTGGTTCTTTTGAAAATGTTAATAATATTGATAAACCCTTTTCAAGTCTGATCAAGAATCAGAAAAATAACACATTGTAATTCCTTTCACTCAGAAACACCCAACAAATATCATCCAACAATCGTTGAATAAAAGTGTAGTTATCCCTGTTATTTTCATCCCCAATTCTCCAAACTTGGCATTTTTCTGAGGCATCTAGCCTTATATCTCATTATTCTACAATCTTCTCAAATAATGGACAAAGTGATCCTCTCACTCATCGCTTTGAAAAAAAAAAAAGAAGCTGTTAATGGGGTTCGCGTTTTTGTAAAATAAGGAATGTTGAGCAAAGCGAAGTTTGAAATATTTTTAAGATGAGGAATAATCCGATTTTGCCGTTTTGCTTCATCTTTACTTCCATTCAACCAAGCTCCTTCTCTTCCTAGCACATCTCCAGTTTGTTGGCACATACAAATACATTCGCAGAGCCTCCCAGATGCTGCGCCATCAGCCTCCTAGACTAGAAGGGAGCCTCGTTTCCTTACACTGCTGTACAAATGTCTTCCTCCTCCCGTCCCTCGCCCGGGCTACGCAGATAAAAGTCTTTTTTTTTTTTCCATTCTTGGTAGCTCTCAAAGAAAATCTGGAGTCCAGACAGGGTTGAGCCCAGAGAGGGCGACCCCTTGAGGGCAGACCTTGAGGCATCGCGCGTCCCCTCCCTCCGCGGTCGCCAGCGCTGCGCCCCCTCTCCGTCCCGCGGAGCACGCCAGCCGAGCGGAGAAATCCGTTACCAGGCGGCTGTGTCCCTCAGGGCCATTCCAGGGCGGAAGAGAACCGGGAAACCGCTGCGCACGTTCTCCAGGCCTGTGGGCTGGGCGCGTAGCGGCTCAGGTTACAGACAGGTGAGTCTGGCCCAGGGGCGAGCTGAGGGCGCCAGGGAACCCCTGGCCAGGCGCGCCCCCGCAGTCCCCGGAGCTGGCACACATCTGACCGCCCCCGGGAGGGTGCGCCGACCACAGGGGTGGAGGCGGTGCTGGGCTGCCCTGGGCGCACCCGAGCAGGGGCCGTGGGAGGGTAGCGTGTCCCCCAACGCGGGCAGGACTGCTCTTAGAAACTTGGTATCTTTCTCTCTCTCCTCCTCCCCTCCAGGTATAAAGGTAGGCAGGGAAAAGCAAAACCAAAAATAAATACAAAATTTCCAGCCACCTCCCCAGAAGGGATGTAGCCTTCTTGCTGGCTTCCCGAAAAGGCATTTCCCAGCCTCAGAATCGGGGGAGCAGGCGGGTTAGGGGAGGCAAGCATGGAAGTGGGCGAGGATAAGAAATTAGATTCGAAGCTGTGTTTGCATAAAGCGCAATTGGCGTTTATTTCCATTGTGTTACAATTTGTGGTGATGGTGCTCTTGGGGTGCAAGGTCTTGAGGTGGGAGCTACGTTGGTGGAACAAGCCGACTTGTTTTTCTTTCATTGTACGGTACGAAACAATGTGTTCTAAAGATGCTGACTTTTTATATTTTATTATGACTGTGTTTATCTGGTGGGACTGTTGTAGTTGATGGGAGCTTAAGCCCTCAAGTTCCCTCTTTACCAAATCACAGTCCTGGGGAGTCTCCCCACAGCCTCCCCCATCCGCCGGCCAAGATTTCAGCGACCGCCGGCAACGATTCACAAAGTCCATTTTCTGGTCGGAGACAAAAGCTCTTGGGGGTGGGGGCGGTAAGTGTGTGTGTGTGGGGGAGGGGGGCGCGGGGGGCATTCTCAGGAGGCCCTAAGTCTCGGGAGGGATGCCCTGGGAAGCGGACCTAGGGTTTAGCTCAGAGTTTGCCCCGAGGTGCCTGTGATGGGGAATGGTTGGGGGTTGATTAAAAAAAAAAGTTCTCCCCTTTTTAAAAAGGGGAGGGGGGAGAATCAGACGTTAAATTCTTTTGCAAACATTCATGCCTAAGGAAGGGCTGGAACAGGCAGCCCCGGCCGCCGGAACCGGTCGGACAGGTAGCGAGCTTGTTGACACCGTTATGTTGCAGGGCGCATGCTCACTCCCAAGTTTCCTGGTGCCTTTTCTATTCCACCTTATGAAACTTTACCACGGCGTGGTCTCACCCGCGGTTTAAGGCATAGGTGTCGCCGAGCCGGGAGTCTGGGAGTCGCCAGTAGTGCCGGAGGGAGGCCGGGGCCGCGCTGCGGCGGGGGGCGGAGGGAGAGGGTCGGCGAGGCGGGAAGGTGGGCTCTGGCCGCCAGGAGCTGGGACCCAGACATCGCTGCGGTCCCTAGCGGTGAGCAGCCGGGACGAGGGGGCCGGGAGGGGGCCTCGCCATGCCCAAAGTCTTCCTGGTAAAGCGGAGGAGCCCGGGGGTCTCGGTCCGCAGCTGGGATGAGCTCCCGGACGAGGAAAGGGCAGACACCTACATCCCAGGTGAGCACGGCTCGGGGGCCAGGCCTGGCGCGGGGCTCCTGGGGTGAGGGCAGGGGTGACCTGGTTCCCTCTGCTCATTGGCTGGGGGTGGACCACCCAACCCCTGCTTCTTCTTCCAGGGGGGAGTAGGAAGTCTCAGAGGTGCGGGAAGACAGAGTGAGAGGCTGGGAAACCGTGGGCATCGTGCTCCCCTTCCCCCTAGTGGGCGCCTTTAATTGCCCGGCGGCGGGACCGTTGGCTGCAGCGGGGGCCGAGGTGGTCTAAGAAGGGGGTGGGGTTGAACGCCGGGAGGGGCTACTAGCCCCCAATTCCACGCCTTCATGGGTTGCACAAGGGTCGGTGATCCTGTCTGGGGCTGGGTATGTAGATATCAGACCCCTCCACCCCCATCCCAGGTAGAGGAAACTTGGCGCGCGGGGTCCCGCACTTCCTCGTGGCCCGGGGACCCGGACCGAGGAGCGTCCCCCAGAACCCCGAGCTCTCTCAGGAGGCCGAGCCGGGGGCTCGCTAGCCCACCCCCTCGGCTTTGCCCACCTGGCGAGATGCCCAGGTCCGGGGCGGGGCGGCGGCGGCACCGGCGGCACCGCCCTCAGGTCAAACTACCGCGGGCGCCCAGGCCTGACGCCGTGTGTCTGTGTGTCTAGGCTCGGCCCCTCCCTTCGCAGTGGGTCTGGGCCGTCTGCTCTGCGACCCCCCCGAGGACTGCCGCAGCGACGGCGGCAGCAGCAGTGGTGGCGGCAGCAGCAGCGCGGGGGAGCCTGGAGGCACCGAGAGCAACTCGTCCACGCGTACCCCCGAGCGCGAAACCCCGGAGCCTGGAGATGCCGAGGACCCCGGTGGACACCTGGCGGCGAAGCAGCGCCCGGTCGCCAGATCGAAAATCAAGGTACGGAGCCGACTCTGCCCGCGCCGCCACCTACACCACGCCCTGGCGTCGGGCTCCCGGGGCCAGCGCCCCTCCCTGCCGCGCCCGCCCGCGCACCCGGCTCCCGAGCCTTCGGCGCGTCCGCCGCGCGGTTCCTGCACCTGCCCCTGGGCCGCGGCCAGGGCGCCTCCGCGCGTCCTCCGGTCGGCAGGGGAGCCGGCCGCCTGCGCCGCTGCGCCCCCAAGGCCAGCTCCCCGAGCGGGCACAGTCGGTCGGCGGCCTAGGGAACTACCTGAAAGGTTCAGGTTCAGCTTCTTTCCTCCCATTCGGTGCGCAAGGGCCAGGGAATTATCAAGTCGTCGGGGTTCCGGTGGTCGGAGAGGAGGGACCTAGACACCGGAACTCCAAGCGCTCTGTGAATTCTAAATATCACACTCTTCCTTTAGTTTTGGAGACAGTGGTGGCAGCTTGGCACACAGTGGGCCTCTCATAATAACAGTGATCCCCAGCGCCATTATGGAGTGCCCGTTAGACACCAGGTCTGCAGGGCCCTTTAAATGGGTCTGTTTCAAATTTTCTTGAATTAAAATGATGGACAAATGAGATCAACTGTAAACTGCCTCATACCGCATCCTCAGTGGGTTGGAGTGTTTGTTCTCCTCTATCTTAGCGTTTCAGCCCCGCCCCCCCCCGCCCCCTACCCCCGTCTTCTTCTAGAATGGTAGGCTACATCTTATCCGGACGCTCTTCTGTGCTTACACGATTGCCTGCTCAAAGGTATCCGCTACCTCCTAGGTTAAGGAATCCCGTTCCACTGACTCACAGCCACCTGGAGTCAGGGAGTGGTGTTTTAGGGATCACACGAACCCCGTCGCTAGCCGGATGGGCCAGAATGTGACCCTTCCAGACTCCAGGTCCTCGCTGTAGGTGATAATTCTTGGGCGTTCCCGCGGTCCGGCTGCCCAGGAGGAGATAGGGAGGAGGAGGCCTAGAGTTTGCTATGGATTAGGAAAGTTTACGTTACTTTTCCTGGGAGAGGCGGGCTCGCCCCTTTGCATATTCCTGGCTCCTGGGGCTTGGCTGGGGGGTGGGGAGCTGGGGAAGAAGATCCCTAGCGTTGGCTGTGGATTAGGAAAGTCTCCGTTACTTTTCCTGGGAGAGACCACCCCTCCCCTATGCATATTTTCTGATGCATAGCTCAGAGGGTTTGGCTGGAGGTGGTCTGGGGGTGCATTTGGTTATGAATGGAGGCTAGAGGCCTGTGCTGGAATCTTAAAGACATCTTTAAAAGATGCTGCCAACTAGGGCATGCTGCTTAGTGTTAAAGGTTCTAAGGAGGTTCAAAATCAGCTAGCCTGAGGCTTTTGTGGGCCAGATGGGGTTAAGTGGGAGGGCTCAGTTTGCCTGAGGCTGGTAGTTCTGCCCTCCAGGAAATTCTACAGTGTCCCACTTGCATATTTATCGCCTGGGTGGAAGGACAATTGCAACGTTGTTTTGGAATGGATTGCAGACAGTTTGCCCCTGGATGCCCAGATTACCCTTGAGAAAAAGTAGCAGAGGGAAAATATCCAGTCCCTTTACCAACATTTTAGGAGATCTTTCTTTGCTGCCTCAGGCAAACAGCGCTATCTGGCTTAAGGGAATGAATAAACCAAATCTATTTCCATGATCACTGTCTATGTGCAGCCCCAAGGGTGGGGGTGGGACATAGAGTTTGCCCCTCAACTGTTAACATAGTTTCCAGAGGAGTGTTAGTTTACTCAGGAGGACAGTCTGGTTCCTTCTCCCTCTCAGTTTCACCCACAAATAGGAGACATCTTGGCTTTAAGATGCTTTGAGCCTCCGGAATTATTAGTAGTGATATTGGCCATTTTCAGTTGACTGGTTAAATTTAGCGCATTGTATAACTCTAGAGTTCTATGCAAAGCAAGCTGAACTCTCTAGTAATTAGTCTTCTAACTAGAAGTGAAAAGTCTCTCAAGGATGAGACCCTTGTGGTAATGACCATAGTTTCAATGACTTGAAGACATTTGGCTGTTGGCTATTAGGACCAGAGGAAGGGCAAGTGTGATCTGCAGAGAAAAGCAACATCCCATCCAATAGTATGGAGTGCCTGTTGTGTATCAGGCAGCCAGCATAAAAATGCTCCCATCCTAGAGTTCCAGAATCATTTGACAGAAATGACTAAGCCTCTAGGCTCTGGCTTTTGTTACTTCTTAGCTGTGTGACCTTGGGCAAATTGCCAATCCCTCTGGGCCTTAATTTTCTTGCTTTTACAGTAGGGATAATAAGGATACTTAGAGAGTTGTGAATAAATGAGTTAAGAGTGGAAGATGTAGGAACTCTAGCTAGAATTAGTTGGGTTGGTGGGGAGACTCAAATATTAATTATTAACTACGACAGGAATGTGAATGCTAACCCAGAAGCACAAGCAAAGATGTGATAAATTCTGAGCAGGGGAAAGTTTCTTGTGTGAATTTGAGGCCTATGGAGAAGGGGAGGTATGGGCTCAGCCAAAACTTGAGTAAGGAAAGAACTCAGCTATGTTGGCTGCAGGATGGGAAACTATTGGGGTCAGAAAAAGTTGAAGGTGAGGCTGGAAATGTAGCTAGTACCGGGTGGGATGGTAAAGAGGCTAAATCAAGAAGTGTGGAAATTCCCTTGGGGTTGTGGGTGGGGCTCTGGAAGGTGGGTTTTTTTTTTCTTGTTTTTTTTTCCTGGGAGGTTTTTGAGAAGGAAACCCTCAGTTGGATCTATAATATGTGGTTCTCAACCTTCCTAATGCCGCGACCCTTTAATACAGTTCCTCATGTTGTGGTGACCCCCAATTTCATTGTTACAAATTGAACATAATTAAAGCATAGTGATTAATCACAAAAACAATATGTAATTATATATGTGTTTTCTGATGGTCTTAGGCGACCCCTGTGAAAGGGTCGTTCGACCCCCAAAGGGGTCGCGACCCACAGGTTGAGAACCGCTGATCTATATCATCAGCTGTGATTGGGGATATGTGACCTGTTTGAGCCTCAGTTTCCTGATATGTAAAATGGAGAAATAATAGAATCATCCTCTCAGAAGTGTTGCATAGATTAAATGAGACAATGGGTGCAAAATGTTTAGCACTTTTTGTGCATGTATGAACTGCCCAATAGGAAGTTAGCTGACAATGACTGATAGCTATTTTGTTACCTACAGTAGGAACAAGGGATTTGCTAACCTGATTGTGCTGATCAGTGGATCTGGACAGGACTCGTAAGTGCCAGTTACGTGGTTTTATTTCCCAGCCTAGCTATCTTTCAACTGTGTGCCTTAGGGTAGGTTATGAAATTGTTTCTTTACTACTGAGGATTCTGTAATTTATAAAACAGATTTGGGGTGGGGAGATGGTGTACCTCTGGGAGAGTATTCATGCCAGAGGTTTAAGTCACTTTAAGTCCCTTTTGTAAAGCTGGATCCATTTGCAGGTCTTTAGCTGTGGGAGATACCCCCTTCCCCCAACCCCAACCACCACTGTCTTCCCAAGGCTTATCAGAAACAAAGTGACTCAGAAATTAAATCAGTTGACTGATGTTATTCATTCCTGACTCAGAGTGGCTGGTGGGACCCATGTGCAAGTATAGACTAGAAGTAAATGTCTTCTTACCCCATCCCATTCTTTTCTCTCTTCCTTTGGTTTCTCCCAAGGATTCTTCAAAGGAATTGAGTTTAGAATTCCTTCAAAAGTATTCTTGGCCTTTTCCCTGGCTCTGTAGCCTGAGTCTTCTAGTAGTCATGGATGTGTGAATGTGTGTCTTTTTTTTGTTCCATCATATTTTATTATGAAAATTTAAATACTTGTCAATACTTGTCACCTGGTCCTAACAACAATGAACCCAAGGCTACTACTGCCATCCTTCCTCCATCCACCCCCCAACACTATTTTGAGACAAATCTCAGCCATCATAAATATTTTGAATGTGTCTCTAATAGATAAAGACCAAAATGCATGATTATACTCACATTAACAATGATGTACACATTGCTAATTGTCTTTTTTTTTTTTTTTTTTAATATGCACAGGGGTTTATCATTTTCATCTAGAGTTTAGAGCAGTGTGGTCTAATAGAAATAAATGTGACCTCTTATGTAACTACTTTTTCTAGTAGCCACATTAAACAAACAATAAGAGCCCCACCAGTGTGGCTCAGAGGTTGAGCATTGACCTATGAACCAGGAGGTCACGGTTTGATTCCCAGTCAGGGTACATGCCTGGGTTGTGGGCTCCGTCCCCCTAGCCCGTGTGTAGGAGGCAGCCAGTCAATGATTCTCTCTCATTGATGTTTCTATTTCTTTTTCCCTCTTTCTTCACACACCAAAAAAATGTCTTCTTTCAAAAGTGTCTAACAGGTCCTTTGCCCATTTTTGATTATCTTCCTTCTGTTAAGTTGTATGAGTTCCCTATAAATTTTGGAGATTAAACCCTTATCAGAGATAACATTAGCAAATATGTTCTCACATGCAGTGGGCTTTCTTGTTGTTTTTTTTTTTTTTTTTTTTTTTTTTTTTTTTTTTTTTTTTTTTTTTCAGTTGATCAGCAGCCTAGCCAGGATCTCCAGCCAGGATCTCCAGCCAAGTTCTGGTCTGGATCTCCAGAGAGGTCCTGCTCGCTAATTGTCTTATAACTTCATTTTTTTTGTTTTGTTTACTGAATCAGGTCCACATAATGTCCACACATTGTAATTGTAATTCATTGAATGTGTCTTTTAATTTATATTTTTCCTCCCTCACTTTTTTAGTTAGTTGTTGAAGAGATGGCTAATTCGTTTTGTAGAGTCCAGCAATCTGGGTTTTGCAGAATGCATCACCGTGGTGTCTAATGCTCCTTCCTCCCATATGTTTTCTCTAAATGGTAGTTGGATTTGCAGCTACACTGTACAAAATGGTAGCCATGGTCACATATAACTACTTACATTTAAACTAAGTAAAGTTAAGTAAAACTAAACATTAAATTCCTTACTTGCACGACTCATATTTCAAGTGCTCAGTAGCGATGTGTGACTAGTGCCTACTGTATTGGACAGTGCAGATTAGAACATTTCTATCATCACAGAAAGTTGTATTGCACCAACACTGCTGTAGATGTTTGATCAGGTTTATTATAGCTAAAATCTGTCACAGTAGGGGTGTCTATTTCCATCAAGAGCTACATAATGTTTGGTTGTCTCTTTGTGATGTTAGCAGCCATTGATGCTCAAGGTCTAAATATTTTAGGTTATTACGGTTTATACATCAGTAATATTCTAATTCTGTCCCTTCTTTATTAGCTGAAATTCTTCTATGGAGAGATAGTTCCTCTGTTTCCTAGTGAGACAGTTCACTTAGGAAAGGCAGAGTAAAATTCTTTTTATTTACCAATTTTCAAGATAATCAGTTGGTTCACCAGAATTCTTTAGTGATGACCAATTAGTTTATTTTTAAGTATTGTTGTGAATTGTGGACTTAAGTACAGTAGTTTATAAAAACACATCCATTTGATAGTTGGAAGGGACCATAAGTGCAGTCCCTAATTGTCTTCTTTCTCCCAAGAAAATTGGGTGCCCCTCTTCCTGCCTCCATTGTAACTCACTGATCATCTCCATGACTGCACATTTGGCTGACCAGACTCCTCTTGAACTGGACACACCAAAGGCAGGCTTGTATCTTCAGCATCCGGTACAGCAATGCCTAACTCTTGGGAGGACATAAGTCAACACAGAACAGAAATACAGATGGGGAAGAAGGGGTCAACAGTCCCTAGATGTAAGTGATAGCATTTGGAGGAAAACAGGAAGCAAGAAGAAAAGGGAGATCTGGGAAAATGCTTAGAATAGATGCTCGAAAAAATTTAATTTAAAGAGGAAAAAAAGGAGGCATAAGAGAACAATACATGTTAACTGCATCAGCTTTTAATTTGAATATATTTTTACTTATTTTTATTTTGGAGAGGAAGGGAGAGGGAGAGAGATATAGAAACATCAGTGATGAGAGAAAATCATTGATCTGCTGCCTCCTGCCCTGGGAATTGAACCCGCAACCTGGCATGTGCCCTGACCAGGAATCAAACTTCCTGGTTCATGATTCAACACTGAACCATGAGCCACACTCACTGGGTTGAAGTGGGTTTTTATTGTTGGAAGGGACTGCATGGGTTTAGTTACAGAAAACAATCTACTGTAGCTTGCTTAAGCAGAGAATGGTTGATTACAGGGCACTAAATGAACTAAAGAAAAACCAGGCTGAGCTCCCAGGCTCTCCTCTGAGAGCCACACTGCAGAACTGGGCAACCTAGGGAGCTACAGCTGCCTCCTCTATGGCTGCCTAATCATACATCATGATGCTTCTGCTAATGCAGTGTGTGCAACAATTGCCACGTGCCTTCCTCTCTTCAGTTAACCTAGTAATTGGTGGAACCTAAGTTCCTACTGGGTTACATCTAAAGATCATAGCTGCAAGGGAGTCTGGAAAATGCAGTTGCTAGCTTACTGGCCTCTGCAGTATAGGAAGGCTCACCAGAGGAGTAGGAATAGAGGCTGACTGTGTGTACATAGGATCCACTACAGGGACCTTTAAAGCTTACATGGTCCAGTCTCCTCATTTTGTTCTGTTTTTATTTTTATTTTTTAACTGATTTCAGAGAGGAAGGGAGAGGGAGAGAGAGATAGAAACATCAATGATGAGAGAATCATTGATGGGCTGCCTCCTGCATGCCCCCTACTGGGGATGGAGACCACAACCCAGGCATGTGCCCTTGACTGGAATCAAACCCAGGACCACCCCCTCCCAGGACACCACCCCCTCCCAGGACACGCCCCCTTTCTCCCCCACCAGTCCACAGGCTGATTCTCTATCCACTGAGCCAAACCAGCTGGGGCAGTCTCCTCATTTTGAAGGGGAGAAAGGTAAAGACCAGGAGGTTTTGTTGAATTCCTCACAGCTGTTAGTGACAAAGCCCAACTCAAGGATCCTTATTCTTTCAATGTTATTGTATTGCATTATGGGAGATTTTTAACACTTTATCATTAGTGCTGACGGTCTGACATAAAGGAATTTGAAGCTGTTTCTTACCATATGAGACAAACAACAGAGTCCTTCCCTCCCCCTCCCTTACAGTTAACGGTAGACACTAGTTTGGCAGACAAACCACATTCAAAGACTCATTGTGGGTACCTAAAAGCCATATGGCCATGGGCATTTTATAGCTCTTTGAGCCTCAGTTTTTTATGGATTATAAGAATATATTTCCTTCATCATCTCTGCGTTTGAGAAGCTTCTCCACTGCCATATAGCAGAGTGGTGAAGCCTAAGGAAATGCTACATGGGACCAGGAGGGAAGTTTTTATCCCAAAGGAATTGGGGAAATACGATTCGCATGTTTTAAGCACTCCAGCATAGCAAATGTGCCCCTGGAAATCTTGTTCATGTGGCCGTCATAAGATAGCTTGGACTCACAGTACCCTCCCACAGAAAATAGGACCATTAATTTAATGAACTTGTTTGATGGAAGCATCAGCAGAAAATAAAGGATTTAAAGTTTTTTTACTTTAGAAGGCTGACAGGTAAGTGACCATAGCCAGCTTTGAAGTTGGTCAGAAGGCCTACCTCCCCAGATGCTCCTGAAGTTTTCAGCAGCACTGATACAATGATCGGTTTGTTTCTGCTGCAGAGGACTGTTTTTTAGAAAAACTAGAGAGGAACTTTGTGTGTTTTTTAAAATGAAAGCCGAGACCTTGCAGAAAACAGGACAGTGAGCAAGACAGTGCCAAGCTGAGGGATTGACGAATTGCTTGCTCTCTGTCTTCATTTTTCTTGTCCTGAATTAATCTCCAGACTGATGTCATCTCCCACCCTCCATAGTAGCTTCCTCACTTCATTACTAAGCCTTTTGCAAAGTGTTAATTTTGGATTAAGGTGAGACTATTAAGCTTTTAGAAAGTAGCATGGTATAAATACCACTCCTGGCAGGTCTGGAGCAGTACCCTGTAATTAAACACATTAATAATTTCTGTATCAAAACACATGAATATTGATACCAAAGGGATAAAGTCTGTGTGTAGATTCATGCTCACTTGTGTCAGGTTTTATTATCAAGGAAGATGGGAGAAAATGTCAGTTTTCAGAGCTTTTTGGATTTCAGTTTCGGATGAAGGACTGCAGACTTGTGGCTCACACTAAAGTTAATCCCCTTTTTCTTTCATCAGAGAAAGAAAAATTCAAAAGCCAAATAAGTAAACGAGGGGTTTTGACCAATTGATTTTTTTAAATATATTTTTTTATTGATTTCAGAGAGGAAGGGAGAGGGAGGTAGGGAGGGAGGGAGAGAGAGAGAGAGAGAGAGAGAGATATCAATGATGAGAGAGAATCATTGATTGGCTGTCTCCTGCAGGCCCCACACTGGGGATCGAGCCCGAAACCCGGGTATGTGCCCTTGGCCGGAATCAAACCTGAGACTCTTCAGTCCGTAGGCCAATGCTCTATCCACTGAGCCAAACCAGCTAGGGCTTGATCAATTGATTTTTAGTTAGAATCACAGAATTTTGGAGCTGGTCTAACTATAAGAGTTAGGACTTATTAAGTAGTTCTTCTTATTTAATTCCTTAATAATCTTAAGAGGCAAATATCATTATTATCTACATTTTACAGGTGATAAAATTAAAGCTTAGAGAGGTTGAGTAACTTGCCTACATCCCACAGTCTGTAAATGGCGGAACAGGATCTGAACTTAGGAAGTTGGAAAAAAGATGCTCTTAGCTTCTTATTCTGCGATAGAGCTCATCTAATACCATTTTGTTATGTTTACATGCGGGAAGTTGTGGCCCAGGGATATTACATGACATCACATAACTAGCCAGGTCTAGGTTTTTATTTGATCCTTAGCATTTCTGTTTCAACATTCCACTCTCATTTTGTAACTAAGATGACTAAAGGGTAACTAGTTTGGGTCTACTACTTGTAGAGTAGAGTAACAATGTAAAATTGGTTAACCCTATTTTGAAACTTTAGGAGGTAGAGTGTAAGGTCTAAACCTGTGTAAACATAGCAAGAGTGGTGTAGTGAGCAGACATGTGTCCAGGGAGGGATTGCTGGTCCTCTGACTCACAGGATGTCATTCCAGAGATCAGATACACATCTTCTTATGCAGCCCATCTTGGGAGACAGAAATGTGGCAGATCTGGTGTTCTGGAGAGGATATGATACATTGGTTATTATTCCACTTTATTGCTGCTTCCCAAATAACCACAAGTTTAGCACCTTAAAATAATTTATCATTATGTCTTCCAGTTCTGTGGAATGACTCATCTCTGCTGGGCTGGTCTTCTCTGGGGCTTCTCATGCTATTGCAGTCAGATGACAGGTGGGGCTGGACTCTTCTGAGCCTTTTGACGGGACTGGACATCCAAGAGGGTTCACTCACGTGGCTGACAATTGCTGATTTTCTTTTTCCAGCTGCTTTAATGAAACGCTTTAAAAAAATTTTTTTTATTATTATTATTTTTTAAAATATATTTTATTGATTTTTTTACAGAGAGGAAGGGAGAGAGATAGAGAGTTAGAAACATTGATGAGAGAGAAACATCAATCAGCTGCCTCCTGCACATCTCCTACTGGGGATGTGCCCGCAACCAAGGCACATGCCCTTGACCGGAATCGAACCCGGGACCTTTCAGTCCGCAGGCTGACGCTCT
Organism: Myotis myotis; assembly: GCF_014108235.1. Taxonomy (NCBI): domain Eukaryota; kingdom Metazoa; phylum Chordata; class Mammalia; order Chiroptera; family Vespertilionidae; genus Myotis; species Myotis myotis. Next base: position 76,192,227 of record NW_023416401.1, on the reverse strand, counting down.
ATCCACTTGAGCCAAACCGGTTTCGGCAGCTTTTTTTTATTTTTAACAAATTCCTATTGACAGACATATAGGTAGTTTCCAGTCTGTTGCTATTACAGACCACATTTCAAGGTAGAAAATGTGAAATTCACTCTGGGATAAATTTCACATGTAGAAATTTATCCTACAAACATCCCTTTTTTTTTTTTTTATTGCTTAAAGTATTACAAAGGGTATTACATATGTGTCCATTTTATCCCCCCGCCCTAGACAGTCCCCTAGCTTCCCCTATCCCCCAGTGTCTTATGTCCATTGGTTATGCTTATATGCACAAACATCCCTTTTTTTCTGAGAAGTGGACTAGCCTGGGAGAAGCTGGCTTCATCAGCCATGATCTTTTACTATTTAATTAGCCTTACATCTTGTTTCAACAAAGCTGTTTCTTAAAGCTTCAAGTATAACTTAATGTGTGGTGGCTGGATTGGTCATAGATGTCTATAGCTCGCAAGTACCACTTCATGAATTGGTGGTTGCACCTTAGGGGAATTCCCTAAGTGAGTCACTCTGTGCTGACTCAGTTATTCATACTGTGAAATGGGGATTTATATGAAGGTAGAGAAATGGAAAAATTGCCTTTGCTGAGGCGTGCTTGGAGAACTTCTATTTTTGCTCCAAGAAAACCAAAGGAAAGTTCCCGCTGGGAATGGGGTGCCCTCGGTCTCCACCCCCTCTCCCCATTCTCATTTTCTCCCCTGTGTTAAAAAGTTTTCTGTGTCTGTGTCAGATGATCCATTGGCCCTGCACTCCCTTAAGTTGTCACTAATCTCCCTTCCCTCTGACCTTTAAGATTTTATTCTTTTCAAACAAAATAATGCCAGTGATTTGAGATTTTTCATCCTGGACTGTATTAGAAGGTATCTATATTACATGCTGAGCATTTTAAAATAGGAATTTACCAAAGTGATTAAAGTAAGGAAGAGGTCAGGTTGGAAATGTCGTTGTCCAGTCCTCAGGCACATTCTATAGGACTTTCAAAAGACAGTTCTTGCTTTCTACATGTTTTTAATTAGAATTACAAGGGTCAGTTGTCTTTGTTCTATTTTATTAGCCCCTCACTACCTCTCAAATGACTTTTATCCTGAGTAGCCTTGGCCTTGAGAAGCTCAAAGTACTCAGTTTGCCAAGATGTGGGCCATATTTAGTCTTTTTACATCTCTTCAAGGGAGGCAAGACCAGGAGGAGACCGTGACCTGTCCTGGTGATTGGAATATGGAAGCCTTGGGCACAGCTGGGTCTCCTTCAGGCTGGGTGCCAGGTCCTACCCCTTCGGGGAACACATGGCAGAGGTGGGGCATGAGGAAGTTGGAGGCCTATGATGACTATCCATCTGAGTCATCAAACTCAACCCAGTAGCTGTCCCCCTTTATCTTCCAATGTCCAACCCCTTCACCCTCTTTGAACAGACTTAAGCTCACCTCCCTGCAAGGTAGAGCCCTAAGGGGGACCCTGCCACTCTCTGCTACCACAGCTCTCTTCATTATCTGCTTTTCTGGGGCTCAGGCTAGCGGTGTGGAACCACACACACTCCCCGTTTCCCACCGTCCTCTCCTGGAATATTCTTTGCCATTCCTCCTCTCTTTCTCCTCATCTTTGCCTGGCTGAGGAGCTCACTTCCTCTATAGGCACCTTCCCCCTTGCCCCATGGCAGAGGCAGGTGCTCCTCCGAGATGCACATTGCACCTGGGCTTTCCAGATGTCAGTGACCTATTGACCAGTCCGCTCCCCCACTAGACTGGCAGCTTCTTGGGGACAGGTGGTCCAGGTGACTGTACTCCCTCAGCTCTGAGCACAGGACCTGTTACAGATCAGGCACTAGTTGTTCAGCTGAGACAAATTAAGCTCTGAGCCGATGAAAAAGAACTGGTACAGAGGAGGCTAACTGGAAAACCCAGTTCTGGAGTCTTGGGCCTCCTTCAGGTCTCTTTGTATCTTGCCACCTGTGAACCCACTGCCCATCGACACTTTCTGAATGTGCACTGACCTGAGTCTGGGCTTGGGGTGTGGGGGTGGGGGGCAGGAATGTGCACAAACACTTGCTGACTCAAGGCACTTCATTGAGGACACTGGATGAGCTCTGAGGAAACATTTGTGGGTGATGGAACCCCCTGGAATGAGATGGAATAAAGTTCTGGACTGCGTGAGGGCCAATGCTCCAGCCTCACTTCTCATGCAGAGCTGGTTAGAAGTGCAGTGTGTAGACCCCATCAGACCTCCTGAATCAGATCCTGCAATCTAGTAAGACACCCATGGGATTTGTGTGCACTCTGGGTTTGAGAGGCACTGGTCTTGCGGGTCAGAGAACAGTGCAGGCAGGGGCTGTAGTCGTTAGAGGAGCTACATAAGAGAAGGAACAGTTGAGCTGGGTCTCAGCGGAGGATAACACCCAGCCAGGGTGGATGAAAGGAGGAGGGTATTTGAGGCTAGGAAGATTTTGAGCCAGGAAAGGTCCAACTTTTCTTGCTAATGATATTTGTCTGAAAATACATTTTTTAGGTTCTTTTATGAGTAGACTTTTGGCAGAACAGTTGGATCATGCCTCTAAAGCAGTGGTTCTCAACCTTCTGGCCCTTTAAATACAGTTCCTCATGTTGTGACCCAACCATAAAATTATTTTCGTTGCTACTTCATAACTGTAATGTTGCTTCTGTTATGAATCGTAATGTAATTATCTGATATGCAGGATGGTCTTAGGCGACCCCTGTGAAAGGGTCGTTCGACCTCCAAAGGGGTCGCGACCCACAGGTTGAGAACCGCTGCTCTAAAGGCTCTGATTTGGTAACTAGGAAACCTTTGAGGAATATATTAGATCTGGTGGTTTTCACCACCGAAGAATGATCCAGGTGGACTCCCATAATAGACTCAGTTTTCTTTCTTAGAGATGGCAAACATAGTTGAGAGAATGCTGGAATGGGAGCCCAGAGTCTGAAATTTAGTTGTGAGTTTGCTTGTAATGAAGCTGTGGGCTCCCAACCAAGTCACTTCCCAAAATTATCATTCTGTTTGTTCATGATTTTGTGCATCAGGAACTGGGGCATGGCTTAGCTAGGTAGTTCTATTCCAGGCAGCATTGGTTGAGGTCACTCACTCATCTGGTGGCAGCCATGGGTGGGCTAGAAGGTCCAGTGAGGCTTTGTGTTCATACCTGGTACTTCTGTGCTCCTCCATGTGGCCTTCCACTCTCCACATGGCTGCTTGGGCTTCCTCACAGCATGGTGGTCTTAGATTCTAATGTGGCAGCTCACTTTCCTAGAAGGAGGATATAGAAGCTGCATGGTCTCTTAATACCTGGAACTGACACATTATCTCTGCATCCCGTTGGTCCAAGGGGAGAGGAGATAGTCTCCATCTCCATACAGCAGCATGCAGGAACAGGGAGGAAGGAACTGACTGCAGCTGTCTTTAGGGACTTTGTACCACAGGTTCTATGTTATCAGGATGTAGATTCCTCCTTTCTTTCTGCTCTTCCATCCTCAGCACTGGCTTTCCCCTTGTGGTCCAAGAAAGGAGAAAATGAGAGAGAGGGCAACATCCTCCCCCCTTAGAGAGAGTATATTTCATCGGCCAGGTGGCCATAGAGCCATGACTTGGTGGGGAATGCAGATGTTTAGCTGGGGACAACGTCCTGCTAGAAATCCGAGGTCTGTTCTCAGGAAGAAGGGGAGAATGAATGTTGGGAGGAACTGCCAGTTGTTCCATCTTCCCCAAAACCAAAACCAGGCCAAGCCTAGAGACTGAGGGAGGTGGACTCCCATAGTAAGCCTGCGAGGTGTGCCCGCCTGCACTGTGGTCCTCACGGCCTCTCTCTCTGTCCCAGTTCACCACAGGCACATGCGGCGACTCGGCAGTTCACAGCTGTGACCTGTGTGGCAAGGGCTTCCGCCTACAGCGTATGCTCAACCGGCACCTCAAGTGCCACAACCAGGTGAAGAGGCACCTGTGCACCTTCTGCGGCAAGGGCTTCAATGACACCTTTGACCTAAAGAGGCACGTCCGCACGCATACAGGTGAGGAAGGGTCATGTGCTTAATTTTAGTTTTGTTTTTCTGCCCAAGAGTTCCTGATGCTTTCCTCTCACCAAAGTACCAGGTTGGCAGATGGGACAATGTTGTATTTCTGGAAAGACCACAGGATGGGGCATTTGGGGCCAGCCCATCTGGGTTTACCTCCAGGCTGTGCCAACTTCCAGCTGTGTCATCTTGGGCCAGGCAAGCCTCCTTCCTCGCTTAGCCTGTTTTTGCCCCCTTTAAGATGGGGATAATGATACAAGTTTTAGCATAACTCAAGACAAATCACTGGCTGAAGACGTTCTGAGAATTATGATGCCTGATGCAATGCTGTGAGATATAGTTTGGCCCCTCAGTCCGGCCTGAATGCAGGGATGTGGTTCCTGTGGTCCCACTGGTGCTATTTTATGCACCTTTCTTGGGAAGTAAGCCTGTCTCCAAATAGCATCTTGTTCTTCCCAAGAACTGAAAAAGAGAAGGAAATGATCGCTCACTTAGAGCTGACTGAGCCTCCTACCTGAGGCTGGCAGGCAAGCGTCTTCCTCCCTTTGGGCCTTCCTCAGTTTCCCTTCTCATGAAGTGGGAGTCTAGGTCCTCCCCAGCTCATTACACAGAGAATCCTGGGGGTGCCCGCAGGCCTCTCTCTAAGCTCTTCTGATTGGTGACAGCCTCATTTATTTTATCTTAGAAACATCTGGCCTCCAAGCTTCTCCTTTAGGTCCATGGTCCACACCTTTGCCAGAGTGACCCCTTGAGGAGAATTCTGAGGATGCGACTTCCCTGCTAAAAAAGTCTCCAACTCTGGGCAGGGGGAAATCCAAACTCCTCATCTTGAGGGGCTTCATGTAAGGCCCCTCAGAATCTGGGACCCATCTTCAAATCCCCATCCTATCTCAGCCCGTCCCAATTCCATCCCATCCCAGCCCATTCAACCTCATCCTGGTTACTACCCACTCTCCCTACAGCCTCATAGAACTTACTGTATATAGTGTCTCTGACCCCTGAAGCCCTTTCAGAGTTTAGGATTTCCTCTGGCATTTTAGTGGGAATGGGAAAATGTCCACTCCTCCCTCCAGATGGCGTTTCCAGTCCCTCAACACCCCGGAGGACCTTCTCAGATCCTCTAATTCAGACTTCTTTTATGGCCCTTATGCTTCTGTGTTCTTAGAGTACTGGCCATAAGCCTCCTGCCTGGCCTGGGGAGAATGTCCTCCACTGTAGTGGGTGAGCTGATGAACTAAAAGGTTTTTTTCCTTTTTAAAAACTATTTCTCAAGGGATTTTTTTTTTTTTTTTTTTTTTTTTTTTTTAGTGTAACATACATCCAAAAGAGTGCATAATTCAGCAAATTTAAAAATTTTTACAAAGTGAACACACCCAGACCAAGAAACAGTATTTCCAGAGCCTGGAAGTTCCTGCCCACTCCTTCGTGCCCCCTTCAAATCATTACCTCCTAAGCCCGGGGGTAGCAGGGGGAGGTCCAGGCTGCAGCTCCAGAGAACATGCTTGTGCATAACTGGGGCCCACTGCTCTTCTCCAGCTGCCCTTTCAATCTTTTTTTTTTTATTTTTTATTTTTTTTATTGATTTCTTGCGGAGAAGAAGGGAGAGGGATAGAGAGCTAGAAACATCGATGAGAGAGAAACACCGATCAGCTGCCTCCTGCACACTCCCCACTGGGGATGTGCCCGCAACCAAGGTACATGCCCTTGACCGGAATCGAACCCGGGACCCTTGAGTCCACAGGCCGACGCTCTATCCACTGAGCCAAACCGGTTAGGGCTGCCCTTTCAATCTTGAGCAACACAACAACAAAAAGATAAATAAACCACTATCTCCTTTCTCCCAAGAGGCACCGATATTGTGACTTCCAATAGCATAACTTGCTGTTGCCTGGTTTTAAACATGATAGAAATGGAATCCTATAGTGTCTGAGTACAAGGCTTCTGTTTGAATCCCTAGCACCAGTGAATCAGTAAAAGGTTGACCTCTGTGTGGCCAGGCTGCTACCTTAGGTTGAGGCAGAGAGAATGCTTAGGGAGTATCACGGTGGAGGGGGGTCCCAAGGCTATCAATGAACCCATCAAGTAGCTGCAAATATAGGCTCATAGACAACTGACCCAAGGGCTGGAGAAACTGGGGACAGCTCACGCAGTCACTTGTCATTAATTGTCCTGGAGAGTTCTCAGCTTTTCATCTCTGTCTGAGGATGTCCTTGAGAACATGGCCTGTTTCTTCTTCTCCTGGTAGACTCTGTGGTCACTTTCTCGATCCTGTCCTTTAAGACAAAGGGAGCATTGCTGGCTGTTCGGTACCTTCACTTGGAGTAAATAGCTGATGGAGCTGTTTACTCATCAGTGCCGTCAACGGAGAATCAACCAGGAAATATTAGGGACTGACTGCTTCTCAGGCAAGAGTTTACAAGTTGAGTCACTGGCATAGTAGTTAAGAACTCATATCTGAGTTAGCTGACTATGCAAGCAGTTTATTTGGGAGATGGTCCCAGGAGACACAGTGAAGAGAAGACAGCCAATTAAAGTGACTACATAAGCAGGTTACCACTGTGGGCAACTGGCACTCAATCCCATTGGGGTCCCCTGAAGAAATATATAGAATGCATCCCAGAATTGATCTAGGGGTGAGGAAGCTAGGTATTGGTCTATCAACTCCCATCCCTCCTTGCTTGGGGGACCAAACTCCTGAATTCTACAGGAAAGACTCACACTGATAGGCAAAGGATACACAAGAATATTTTTAATGTTAATTTCATTTTGAAATGGTAATACCTGAATATATTAAGTTAGACAAAAATATATCATTAAAATTAATTTGACCTTTTCTAAACTTATTTTAATGAGGCTACTAGACATTTTAAAATTGCAAAGTGGCTTGCATTCTAATTTAGATAACTGAAATCTACAGATAATCATTTTTTAAAATTTTAATCATAATTTTGACTCTTAAAGTGGTAAACAAATAAAATTGTGAGAATATCTTCAACTTGTTTTCCCTGCCCTGGTCTATTTTCGGATGGAGATGTACCTTCAAGTGATAGTAGACTAGAAAGAGGAACCAGGAGCTTACTGACCAGTTAGCGGGGGCTGCTGCTGTGCCTGGAGCTGGAGGAATAGGCTTGCCTCCTGGTGTGAGAGACCTGCCCCGCCATCTCTTGAGCTCTGTGCAAAACAGATACTCAGTAAAAAGAGCAAAAATGTGGGATTTTCAGACTTTTTTTTTTTTTAGTTCATTGAACAACCTTCCTATTTCCAAAAGATATCACCAGAATTCTGTGAATTCCGTCTTGCCTTTGATTGAGACGTGAATGTTGGATTTTTACTATTGACTATTAAATGAATGTTGGATTTAGACCAGAAGCAAAGATATGAACACTGTTAACACAAATACAGTAGACAGTTGAGTGAAGGATATGCTTGCTCATAAGTGTGATTAGCCAGGCCACAACTGATGAAAAGACTTCTTGGGGATCCCAGGACCCTCTGAGATTGTGGCGACAATATTGATGAGGTTGGTGAAGACAGTGGGATAGAGAATCAGGATTAATCCCACCCCACTCCCACCTCCTCCTGTGCCCTGCAACTACTGAGGGGACAGGGCATTTAAGGAAGGACTCAAAACCCATGGAAACATCTTGGAAACGATCCAGGGAAACCAGAGCCTGAAAATGTCTTACCTTAATATTTAAGCAGATGAAAGAAAAGATTAAGATGTCTTTTTTGGATATAACTTCTCCAAGAGGAGAGTAAATCAGGGGAGTGTGAGATGGAGAGCTGGGATGCTAGCCAAATGACATCTGATTCAAGATTGGGAGAGAGAATCTACAGCAGAAAAAACTCCATAACAGTTTGTGAAAATATTTCAGGAAACAAATAGCTATTTTCAATCCAAATTGTCTTAGGTTGGGTTCCCTAGAAGCAGATCCTAAGATGGCAATTCTTATAAAATCAGTTGTTGAGGGAGAATGCCCAGAAGAAACCTATAAGGGAGGAGAGAGTGGGACAGGGTAGAGGATGGAGCTGAGTGCCCTGAGCTAGAGTCCAGCCCAAGCCCGATCCCATTGGGGTTCTGGAGTGTGGATGGCACCACAGCCTTGTCCTGTCTACAGGCAAGCGGGGGACATTTCCACTCAATGCAGGCCGCGCATTGGCTGAGGGCTGCCTCTTCCCTGGGCAGGGAGGTCAATTACTCAGTGTCCATTCCTTGGAGAAGGAGGCAGCCAGGCACTGTTAGCTCATCACACATGACAGCTGGGGGACGATGCGCTGGCCCTGAATGTGGGTCTGGACTGGGGACCAACAGCATCCAGTACACATAAGAGAGGAACTTGCTCTATTTAAGTCGACAGGATTGCTGAGGCTATCATGGGAAATTATGGCTGTTGATCCATCTTAGGTCAAAATGGTGCGGGGGCAGGGGTGGCATGAGCTTTACAAAAACCAATGTAAATTCAGTTAACAGCCAATGAAAAACATAGTGGGCCTGTTTATAGAGAATACATGTTTGGATTTAAGTTGAACCAGCTGGGATGCATTCTAAGAATGCATTGAGGGGATGGTTTGCTTTGGGGGGGGGGGGGGGGGCGGAATTTAAGTAGAAAAATAACACTACCAACACTTGCTTGTGCCAGACTCTGCATTCTGTCTACAGCCTCGTTACTCACAGTGTCCATAGTCCGTGCCCTGGCAGCACCTGGGAGCATGTTAGAATCACATTTATTGAGGGCCACATGTCAGGCATGGTCTGGGCATTGTTTACGGCTATGATCAGATATGCCAGGCTCATCAGACAAGTACAGTTTTACAGAAAGTGTTTTATTTTTCTCCTTTGTAAAATGAATACTTATTCTGTAAAAAAAAAACAACGCTAGCCAGTACAAAAGCTATAGAGAAGAAAGTGTAAGCCACTATACACAGTTGAAAAGGGCACACACATCTGTGGGATCCCCAGCTTAGTCTTTGGGGAGCAGGGTGCCAGGGTAAATAACCCATGTTGGTTATAATTTACACTCTGTAATAGAGGGGTCCAAGGTGCCTGCTGTTCCTGGGGAAGCTTCTAAGTTCCATAGAGAGGAGTGGAGGAATTCAGATTTGAGGTCAGGGAAGCAGGGAGGGGGCACTAGCCAAAGGGAAGTATTTGTCCTGCCTCCTGGGACACCTTCCACCTTATCTTCCATCGGCCACACTGAGAGGGACAGAAGGCAAACAAATCCCATTTTGATTGAAGAAGAGGAAACAATGGTGTCTTTCTTTGGAGTCTAAAGGGAAGGATTGACTGGATTGGGAAAAATGCAGATTGGGAGAATTTTGGAGTGGGGCAGATGGAGGGAAAAGAATAAAGTATCCTCCACCTCTAGCGAGTTGAATGGTCTTGTGGGATTGCCTCCTGTGCTCATTAAACTGTCTCTCCTCTATTTTATTTTGACTTACTTTTTAGCTTAAAAAGTAATATGAACGGGTAAATAATGACAGAAAAAAAAGTAAGCCTCCCTCCTCATGCCCATGTTCCACTCCACTTCATTAAAAAAATATTTTTCCCAGCCCTGGCCAGTATGGCCCAGTTGGTTAGAACATCATTTTGTGCACCAGAAAGTCATGGGTTCGATTCCCAGTCAGGGAACATGCTTAGGTTTCAGGTTCAATCCCTTGTTGGGGTGCATCAAATGATTGTTTTATCTCTCACATGGGTCTCTCTCTCTCTCTCTCTCTCTCTCTCGCTCTCGCTCTCGCTCTCTCTCTCCCCCCCTTTCTTCCTTGCTCCCTCTCTAAGATCATTAAAAAACAGTTTTAATTTCCCCCAGAAATTTTTTTTGTTATTGTCTAAAGTTTTATATATGTCTTCTTTTTCCCCAATTGACTCACCGCCCCCCTCCCCTCCCAGTCATTCCCATCCCAGGAAAGACCCCATCACCCCAGTGTCTGTGTCCATTGGTTATGCTAATATGCGTGCATACAAGTCCTTTGGTTGCTCTCTACCCAACCCCCCTACCATTTGTCTCTGGATCTATTCTTGTTCATCAAATTATATTGATTATTATATCCCACATATGAGTGAGAGCATGTGATATTTATCTTTCTCCGACTGGCTTATTTCGCTTAGCATAATGCTCTCCAGTTCCATCCATGTCCCCAGAAATTTAAAAAAAATTTTTTTTATTGATTTCAGAAAGGAAGGGAGAGGGAGAAAGGGATAGAAACATCAGTGATGAGAGAGAATCATTGATCGGCTGCCTCCTGCAACTCCCACACTTCAACCTGGGCATGTTCCTGACCGGGATCGAATTTGTGACCTTCTGGTTCATAGGTCGATGCTCAACCACTGAGCCACGCTGGCGGGGCAGAAGTTTTAAGTACACATTGCTTTTTAATGTACTGTATATCTTAGAGATTGTTTCACATCTGCACAGGTAGACACACCTCACTCTTTTTAATAATTGTCAGAGCATTTCTTAAATATGATTATGACATATTTTCAAATATGGAGGCTCCATCATTTTCCCTTGCCCCAATTAATAATAGTTATTTCCAATTTCAGCATTTTTCTTTTTCTTTCTTTCTTTTTAAAAAATATTCAGGCAGTACTACCATGAATATTCTTGTATAGCCTTTGCCTACCCCCGTGAGCCTTTCTGCAGATAAAGTTCTTATAGTAGGCCAAAGGGTAGTTATTACGATGTTTTTTTATGAGCATTGCCACATTACCTTCTGAGAAGGGTGCCCTAAATAGCCACTCCCACAAGGAGGCCTGTAAAAAGTTTTTCGCTGAAGTTCATGTTTGCATAAAGTTCAATAAAGCAGCCCTTAGCTACAATAAGGAAAGCAAGCAGAAAACGCCAATAACAAAGAATTTTCTTGGGTGATTTGAAGCTTGATTTTAGAAGTAGGAATAGCAAATCTGAAAAGGAGAAACCCTTTTTGATAACCCAGCACACAATATTAAACTAGGTAATATAGGCCCAGGGCACAACATTCTAAAGAACGGACAGTGGCCCTAACTGGTTTGGCTCAGTGGATAGAGCGTTGGCCTGCAGACTGAAGGGTCCCGGGTTCGATTCCGGTCAAGGGCATGTATCTTGGTTGCGGGCATATCCCCAGTAGGAGGTGTACAGGAGGCAGCTGATCGATGTTTCTCTCTCATCGATGTTTCTAAACTCTCTATCCCTCTCCCTTCCTCTCTGTAAAAAATCAATAAAATTTATTAAAAAAAAAAAAAAAAAAAAGAACAGACAGTGAAGGAAGTCTCTTCCCTTCTCTCTACCTAATGACCATCATTTAAAAAAAATACATTTTTTTGTTTTTACTGTGAAATAAATAATACATCTAAAAGTGCATGCAAGTACAAAAAGCATAGATATAATTACAGCTTAAAGACAGATACTAAATACATCCCCACTTATGAATGGCGCATATCTGGGTTACGTTGAGCTGGATTGTAAGCTCTTGCAGCTGTGTCCCATTGAGCACCTAGAATGTGCCAGTCCTTTGCATGTGATGTCTCAGTTAATCCTCAGAGCTGCCTTGCAAGGGGTATGAATATTATCCCTATTTTACAGGTAAGAAAACTAAGGTGGGGATAGGGTGTTCAGCAATCTGACCATGGTCTCAGTTAAAGAGTAGCAGACATGTGATGCCTGGGTTTTCAGTGGCCTTGGACTCTGTTACTCTCTACGTGTCAGTAGGTGAATGGTGTCTGGAGCAGGGATGGTGTTTTTTAGAATCCCACTACAGACATGGACAGGATTGGCCTTTGCTTCTGAGCTCTAAGGTGGATGAGACCCCAATGTCAGGCAGGACTTGGCATCAGTCCCCCTTGTCCAGGGCTTCTGTCTGGCCACCTTTATCTCCCTCTATTGAATTCATGGGGGGAATGAGGGGCTTCAGGAGGGAGGGGCTTGTTCCCAACTCCAGAAAGGGTTACCAAGAGGCTGCTGGATGGCGTGTCTGCCTACACCAATGAGTGAGGTGTGAATGTGTTATTTACAGAGAAAGGGGGGGAGGGGAGGCAGGTGTATAAAGTCAGAAGTGCTGTAACTAGAGTTTTCAGGGCCTACTGTTTCCTTTCCATCTCTGTGTCTGTGAGTCACCTGTCCTCCAAGCCAGGCTCATTCCCACCCCTTCCTGGGAAAACACACACAAAATGTGCTGCAGTCACCCAATTTGAGACAGGGCTACGAAATCTGCTAGCCTTTGCTGTGCAGGCCTCCCAGGCTGCCCTGACCAGGATTCAAACCGGTAACCTTTCAGTGCATGGACGGGACAATGCTCAGGCCAGGGCCACTTTTTATCCATTCATGTATCAACTAGAGGCCCGGTGCATGATCAGGGCCATCTTGCACAGTCCCGATTGGGGCAGGCCAGCTGGCTCGGGGGAGGGATCATGAGAGGTTGGCCGGCCGTGGGAGGTTGGCTGTGGGAGCACATTGTCCATCGGAGGGCAGCTCCTGCATTGAGCGCATTATAGCTAACAGCCAGTCGTCCAGTCATCAGTCATCTGGTCGTAACAGTTGCTTAGGCTTTTATATATATAGATGGGCACAGGTTGCTCCTATATCTTGGAGGTAAATAATGCTACAATGAATATAGGGGTGCATATTGCCTCCTTTGTCGTAGATTTATTGACCATATAGGGGTGAGTTTATTTCTGGGCTCTCTAATCTATTTCATTGATCTATGTGTCTGTTGTTGTTTTTAAGTAGCTATGTCTTTTTTTTTTTAAAATATATTTCTATTGATTTTAGAGAGAGAAGAAGGGAGAGGGATAGAGAGATAGAAACATCCATTGGCTGCCTCCTGCACGCCCCCTACTGGGGATGGAGCCTGAAACCCAGGCATGTGCCCTGACTGCAAATCAAACCAGTGGACTCTTGGTCCTTGGTTTGACACAACCACTGAGCTGCATTGGCCGGATGATATTTTGATTACTGTAGCTTTGTAGCATCAGGTAGTTGATACCTCCAACTTTGTTCTTTTTTCTCAAGATTGCTGTGGCTATTTGGGGTCTTTTGTACTTCCATATAAATTTTAGGATTACTCATACTAGTTTTGTGCAAAATGCCATCGATATTTTGATAAGGATTGAATTGAATCGATAGATTGTTTTGAATATTCTGAGCTTGGAAGCTTTCCCTTTTTTTGAATTTTTTGGAATAGTTTGAGAAAGGTAGGTGTTAATTCTTTGAATGTTTGGTAAAATTCAGCTGTGAAGCCATCTTTGTGCCGGACTTTTGTTTGTTGGGAGTTTTTTGTTTTTTGTTTTAATATATTTTATTGATTTTTTACAGAGAGGAAGGGAGAGGGATAGAGAGTTAGAAACATCCATGAGAGAGAAACATCCATCAGCTGCCTCCTGCACACCCCCTACTGGGGATGTTCCCGCAACCAAGGTACATGCCCTTGACCGGAATCGAACCTGGAACTCCTCAGTCCACAGGCCGACACTCTAGCCACTGAGCCAAACTGGTCAGGGCTGTTGGGAGTTTTTGATTACTGATTTGATTATGTTGGTAGTAATCAGTCAGTTCAGATTTTCTGTTTCTTGATTTGATCTTAGGAGATTGTATGTTTTTAGGAATCTATCCATTCCAGATTGTCCAATTTGTTGGCATATAACTGTTCGTAATATTTCCTTATAATCCATTGTATTTCTGTAGTGTCAGTTGTCATGTCTTCATTTCTGACTTTAGACTCTATTTCACTTATTTTTGCTTTGATCTTGATTACTTCCTTCTACTCACTTTGGGCTTTATTGTTCTTTTTCTGGTTCCTTTAGGTAAGGTTAGATTGTTTATTTGAGGTTTTTCTTGTTTGTTGGTGTAGGCTGGTATTGCTATGAATTTCCCTGTTAGGACTGCTTTCCTGTGTCACATAGATTTTGGGTTGTTGTATTTTCATTTTCATTTAATACATCTATTTTCAATATTTTTTCAACAACTCAAACATTATGGGGGGAAATAACTTAAAAATATATAAAACTGGATGAGTTCATTCATGTGGAATATAAAACAAAAAAATCAAACTAGCAAAACAAACTCATAGATACAACAACAGAATGGTAGTTACCAGAAAAAGAGGATGAGGAATAGGGCTAAGTGGGTAAATGGATCAAATACATGGTATAGAAAGGAAACCAGAGCCCTATTACTAATTTTTGTATCTTTACACATATTAAAATTCTTAATCTTTAAAAATCCTAATTTCTGCCCTAGCCAGTTTGGCTCAGTGATTAAAGTGTTGGCCAGCAGACTGAAGGGATTCTGGTCAAGGGCACATACCTCAGCTGTAGGCTCGATCCCCTGCCCCTCTCTCACATTGGTATTTCTGTCTCTCTGTCTCTCCCCCTCCCTTCCACTCTCTCTAAAAAAAAAACAATAGAAAAAGTATCCTTAAGTGAGAATTAACAACAAAACAAAAAAAGGAAAGGAAACTAGAATACATAGATATTCAATTTATAATCTTGTACATCTGGAAGTTATAGAATATTATTAACCAATGTTCCTCAATACATTTAATTTTAAAAATATGTAGTATATGTGTGTGTGTGTGTGTGTATATATATATATATATATATATATATATATATATATATATTGCATAGGGTGCATGTTTTTCTTTTCACCTCAAGTGTAGCTGCACATGGTATTGATGGATCCTGTCCTTATTTAAAATTTTAATAACATCATATTGTATTTTTTCTATGTTTTGATTTTTAAATATTTACTTGGTAGATGAGTTTTGGGGATACCGTTTAATTTTATGCCTGAGGCTAATAGGATTCCTCCAGGCTGTGACCCTCCTGACCTCTGGGCTCTGGGATGGTCTGACTGTGGTGGCAGCCCCCGCCCTCTGCTCCATGTACCCCAAACACAATATTCACCCTCTCCGGGGCTTCATGCTTATGTGACACTGTGCTTACTTTACAGCCAGGATCCCCAACTTTAGAGCCTAAGTTAGAACCTTACTTAAGTCTCTTGATCTGATATCCGACCTCCCATGGTCGAGTTGAGTACCGATGGTGGAAATAGGAGAGACTGTGCTTTGGTAAAACTGAGCTCCGTGGTATATTTGGCACATGCGAACTCTCCATTTGGAAGGCAAGCCCCACTAATATTAACCCAATTCTAAAGCCAGTAGGAGATCTAATTTGGAAATGCTTTCATAACTGTAGCAGCTGCCAAAAGCGTCTTGCCCTTGCCCCCAGCCCATGCCATTTCTGGGCACACCCATCCTTGCAGCAACTGCCCACGCCTGCACCCTGTTCTTGTGTTGCTGGAGCCCACTCCCCCTATGTGAGGCAGGCCAGAAGTTCAGATCGACCCAAGGGCAGCCTTCAACACTGCTGTTGGAGCTGGTGGGTAAAGACCTAGCTCCCAGGGGGCAGGTGACTCAGAGGTGAGTGTTCTGCAGTGTTTCCCAACTTGCCTAGCCCACGGGACTCTGGTACCCACGGCAAGGGCTGGCGCGATGACCCCTCCCTGTCTCAATTCTTCACTCCCCTACAGGAGCTTCCTGGAGTCCCATCCCAAGTAACTCGTAGAGGAATCTTGATCGCAGGGCTGTTTCCTGGAAAACTCAAACTAAGATAAAAACAGTGTTTATTTTGCCCACTCTAAAATCAAAACATTAAGTACAAGTAGGTGTACAAGTAGGAAGAATGAAACACCTCCTCCCCAAGCCAGGTGGTGTGTGCTTGCTATATTTGCATCCATTTTGGTTACGTTTGCTTGTGTGGATGTTGTAAACTTTTGTGGACAGTTTTGTCTCCTGCCTTAACCATTTTCCTCCTTTTGAATCCTTGGTCATGATGACTTTTATTTCTCTCTACCCTTGCTCCCCACCCCCTACCAACCATTCTGCTATTCTGTTTCTATAGGTTTAACGTTTCTACATATAGGTGATACCAATGCTGTATTTGTCTTTCTCTGTCTGGCTTATTTCACTTAGCATAATGCCCTCAAGATCCATCCATGTTGTCAAAAAATTTGACAAAGGATTCCCTTTTCTCTTGTGGCTGAATAATCTTCCATTGTACAAATAGATGATGGCTTTTTTATCTGTTCATTCATTGATGGACACTTAGGCTGTCTCCATATCTTGGCTGTTGTGGTTAATGTTGCTATGACTGTGGGAGGGCAGATATCTCTCTGAGATCCTGTTTTCATTTCCTTTGGATATATGTTCTAGAAGTGGGGTTGCTGGATCTTTTGGTAGATCTATTTTTAACTCTTGTGAGAAACTTCCATACTGTTTTCCATAGTAGCTGTGCCAGTTTACAAGCCCACCAACAGTGCACAAGGGTTCCCTTTTCTCCACATTCTTGCCAACACTTCTTATCTCTTCTTTTTTATAATAGCCATTGTAACAGGTATGAGGTAATATCTCATCGTGGTTGTGAGGTGCATTTTCCTGATGATTAATGATGCTGAGCACCTTTTCATGTGCTGTTGGCCATTTGTATGTCCTCTTTGGGAAAATGTCTGTTCAATTCCTATGCCTGGTTTTGAATCGGGTCATTTGCTGTTGGGATGTGCGTAATGATTTCTTTTGGCTTTTTAGTTGGAAGGCTCTGGCTTGGCCATGACCAACTGGTGATGTGTCTGCCCCTTGCCCTTGCAGGCATTCGCCCCTACAAATGTGACGTCTGCAACAAAGCCTTCACCCAGCGCTGCTCCTTGGAGTCCCACCTGAAGAAAATCCACGGGGTGCAGCAGCAGTATGCCTACAAGCAACGCCGGGACAAGCTCTATGTCTGTGAGGATTGTGGCTACACAGGCCCCACCCAGGAGGACCTGTACCTGCACGTGAACAGTGCCCACCCGGGCAGCGCGTTTCTCAAAAAGACATCCAAAAAACTGGCAGCCCTGTTGCAAAACAAGCTGACATCCGCACTCCAGGGGAATGCCAACCTGAGCGAGGAGGAGGAGAAGTGAGGAGGAGGAGGAAGGGGGAGACGCCAATGCTAACACGTTTACATGGACTTTTGGTTTTGAGGGTCCCACTGGCTCTTTCTAATTACAAGTGTTCAGTTTATCTCTCTGTCCTTTTGGGGCCTTGGCAGGGGGATCTGCTCCAAGGCTGTCAGTTGTAATGAGTGTGTCAGGTCCCCCGTCACCCATGCCCTGTTGAACACACTCATGTTAAGGAAAGTTGATCGGTAGGTGGCTTTGATCACCGTGCAGAACTTTTTGTGTGTTTTTTAGGATTTTCATATATGGAAGCAGATGTGTTCTTAGAGAGACCATCATAATCTGGTGCCTTGAAATAAAAGTACTTCCACTTGAAATGCTACTTAAGTGAGAAAAGTGAATTTTATTATCCTGAAAGAGTTTATAGAAATTATTTTAATACATGAAATGTCCTCTTGAAACTTTCCTTATAATAACCAAACAGGAGAGTGTTGAGCTATGTTGCTCCTTGCTTCAGGCTTACTGTATGACCTTCAACTTCGAGTTATTTGGGGGTTGATCATTTTGTGTCAGTGGGTGGGTTTGAAGAGGCAAATCTTAAGAGTACTGAACCGCTGACTCCCTCACTGGTGACCAGAGGTGCCTGGGGTCCAGTCAGGTAACTGACTTTGGTCACTTTTTGTGGCTGTGGGGCTACTGACTTTCTGGGACTGGGATTGTTGGATGAAGGAAGAATGAAACTCCTTTCACGTCTCCAGCACTGGGGACAATGTGTGGCAAGCACAGAGTGTGAGGCAGGCTCACTGGCAGGCACAGTGCTTTTGTGGGAGGGGCAGCAGCAGCAGCAGCAGCAGGTGACTGCTGAGGGCAGTGACCTTTAGCTCCCTGCATCTGCTCACCTAGGAGGCTTGGGAGGTTAACAGTAAACCAACTTGAGACCATTATAGGGCAAAAGGGAGGCACCAGGCCATGGGGACGGGGTGGTGAGGAAGTTTCAGGGTGCTTCCATGCCTGGAGGGGCAGCAGGAGGGGCCCAGAACCCTCAGGAAACCACGGTGGTGGCTGAGCGAGGTAATTACCCCAGTCCCCTGCACTGAGAGACGTGTTCAGAAGCTGCACCATGCTGTCCTGCCCCTGTCCTGGGCTGAGTGCTTCAGGTCCATTTCCACCCTGGAAGATCAAGAAAACCTTGCTTGGGACCAGGTAGCTCCATGGCCTAGGGCTGTGGTCGGCAAACCGGCTCGCGAGCCACATGCGGCTCTTTGGCCCCTTGAGTGTGGCTCTTTCTAAGCCTTAGGAGTACCCTAATTAAGTTAATAACAATGTATCTACCTGTATAGTTTAAGTTTTAAAAATTTGGCTCTCGCCCTGGCTGGTTTGGCTCGGTGGATAGAGTGTTGGCCTGCGGACTGAAGGGTCCCAGGTTCGATTCCAGTCAAGGGCACATGCCTGGGTTGTGAGCATGATCCCCAGTGGGGGGCGTGCAGGAGGCAGCCGATCAGTGATTCTCTCTCATCATTGATGTTTCCATCTCTCTCTCCCTCTACTTTCCTCTCTGAAATCAATAAAAATGTATTTAAAAAAAAAAAATTGGCTCTCAAAAGAAATTTCAATCGTTGTACTGTTGATATTTGGCTCTGTTGACTAATAGTTTGCCGACCACTGGCCTAGGGGAACATTTGGATGATGAGACCATTTTCTTATTTCCTCCCTCTTCCGTTGTCCCCCTTCCTCTCTTCTTTCCTTCCTTTTCCTCTCCCTCCTTTCCTTCCACCTTCCCTCCCCTTTTCCTCTTCCACACTGTGGGCCAGCCATTATGCCAATATCTGGACGGTATTAGTAGCATATCCCATGACACTTCTCTCCCAAATCAGCACTTTTCTTTCAGAAGGAAGGAAATTTGCCCTTTTGCAGGGCACCTACGACTTGTGTGTCGCCGCACATGTTCTCTGGAGCCATCCTCAGAGCACAACTGGGGGCCAGCTCTCTGTACCTGTGAGCAGATGAGGTGACAGCAGAGGCCAGCAACTGGTGGCCATTGGAAGGGACCCACAGCAGCACCGTGGGATGTAGTGCAGCGTCCAGGGTCAGCCTGCACGGAGGCTCAACCCTGGCTCCAGTGGGCAAATTGTTAACATTGTGTTGTGTCTCCTAACACTTGATACAGAGGAGAGAGAGGCTAGAATTGGTTTGCTTTCCTCAGTTATCTGGGTCATTAGACACCATAAGGAACATTCCTGCCTGGCAGCGGTGGCTCAGTGAGTGTCAATCTATGAACCAGGAGGTCACGGTTCGATTCCCGGTCAGGGCACATGCCCAAGTTGCAGGCTTGATCTCCAGTGTGGGGTGTGCAGGAGGCAGCCAGTTCTCTCTCATCATCCATGTTTCTATCTCCCTCTCTCTTTTCCTCTCTGAAATCAATAAAAAATATATATATTTTTTAAAAACCAAAACGAACATTCCTGTAAGGAAATATCTAAATTGCTCTGGCTGGATTAACGGCCTGTGGCCTGTTTTGCACAGGAATTGTGAACTAGCTGATGTGATGTTCTCTTTGGGGTCAGATTTTTACTAAGCAGAACTATTTTGGTTGCAGGTGATAGAAATTCAGCTTAAAAGGTCTTTGACAGGAATGCTGATCTATTAGCTAAGTCTAAGGTTGTTCCCGCTTCAGGGGTGGTAAGTACAGGTGCTTAAATCAAGTCATTGTTCTTCATCTTTCTTTTACCCAGTTTCCCCCCAGGTGGCTTCTTTCTCAGGCAGGCTGAAGTGGAAGCTAGATGACCATCCACCCTTGGACTTCTATCCCACAGTGCAGCAGCCCAGCGGAAGGAGGGTTTGTCTTTTAGCCAACGATCTTGGGCTGATGCTTCTTGTCTCTGATTGGCCTGGTTTGGCTCTTGGGCCTGCCCCTGAGCCAGTCATCCTGCTGGGGGAAATAGGGGCTCTTTTCCCCCAAGCCGGAGTCTTATGCCCCTGCCTTCCCTGAAGCAGGGGTAGAGACAGCAGGTCAGCTATACCTCTGGCCTGGGAGTGGTTCCCCAGCAGAAAAGCAGGGTGCCGTGACCAGAGAGAAAATAGATATTAAGTAGGTGTACTAGCTAAGACACCTATGGCTGTAGTAACAAAGATTCCTAAGAAGTGCTATGGCTTAAAGAAGAGAGAAGGTCACTTCATTTATTTATTTTTTAAGAAGATCATTTCTCACCCAGCAGTCCTGGATTGATGGGTGGCTCTCCTCCATGCTATCACTCGGGGACCCAGACTTCTTTCCTTCCTTGCTCTGCCATGCCCTAGGACAGTGATGGCGAACCTTTTGAGCTCGGCGTGTCAGCATTTTGAAAAACCTTAACTTAACTCTGGTGCCGTGTCACATATAGAAATGTTTTGATCTTTGCAACCATAGTAAAACAAAGATTTATATTTTTGATATTTATTTTATATATTTAAATTCCATTTAATAAAGAAAAATCAACCAAAAAATAAATGAGTTCGTGTGTCACCTCTGACACGCGTGTCATAGGTTTGCCATCACTGCCCTAGGACATTGTCAGCATAGGCATGGTCGAACTGGGTCTCTGAGTTTCGGCCAGTAGGAGAGTTGTCTTGGTCTGAGTTCCTCCAAGGCAAGGCTTCAAGTTCTACTCAATCGCTTTGGAGAGTGATCCCAGGAAGCTTCTGCAGGGCAGTGGGGAAGTGTGACAGGGAAGGGAAGACAGCCAACAAAGGGAAGATAAGGAAGTTATTGCTGTGGACAACTGGAGCTTAACCACTGCAGGGATCTCTGGATGACAGTACAGACCTGCCTTAGAGTCACCCCATTTGAGGGGCATAGGAAACCATTTGTCTACTACCTCCTCATTCTTGAGGATTTAGTTGAGGTGCTGGCATTGGGGACATTCATTTCTGGTCCCTTCCAGCTTTCCCTGTGCACTGGCCTAGCATGCTTCTTGTGCCAGGAAAAGCTCTCAGGCAGCATGACGGGTGGGCCATAAGCAGCCTTCAGCACAAAGAACCAAATGCTCTGGAGACCTGGGTAGGGTGGCACCAGGTCTGGTACAGGTGTGGAAAGGTCACTCACCCTGAAGCTGCTGGCCTGGATGTGGCATGGGGGACGGGGTAGGAAAATGCAGCCTTCTCGCCTTAATGCTCTTTTATGCCAGAATGTGGGAGTGGATTATGGTGGACAACTCGCAGTCTCTGCTATGGCAAGCCAAACCAATGACGTCCACCCTAGTTTTGTCTCTCTCCTCCTCCCAACCCTGTTTTCTTGTCCTGCTCTCAGTCCATTGTCAGAAGAGTCAGCTACCATGTGCAGGGTCACGTCTTAGGGCATTGGTTCTCAGGCTGGCAGCTCTGGAACCATAGGCCTCTAGATGGTAGGGTGTAGATGATGAGCTCTTGTCCATACTAGGTCAACACTGTGGAAATTTGTTCATTGTTTTAGAAGTACCTACTGGTGATTCATTTTGGAGAGAGGGGTCTGTTATCAATCAATGTGGTTTATTCGGTGATGTCTTTTTTTAAATTATTTTTTTTATTTTCCAATTACAGTTGACATACATTATTATATTAGTTTCAGGTGTACACCCAGTGATTAGACATTACATAACTTACTAGGTGATCATCCTGATAAATCTCGCACCTATTTGACATCATACATAGTTATTAGAATATTATTGATTACATTCCCTGTGCTGTACTTTACATCCCCATGACTATTCTGCAATAACCAATTTGTACTTCTTAATCCCTTCACTTTTTCACCCATCTCCTTCCCCCATCCCATCTGGCAAATGTCAAAATGTTCTCTGCGTCTATGAGTCTGTTTCTGTTCTGCTTGTTTGTTTATTTTGTTTTTTAGATTTAATTGTTGATAGATATGTATTTATTGCCATTTTATTGTTCATATTTTTTACCTTTTCCCCCTTCTTAAAGAAGACCCTTTAACGTTTCATGTAATAATGGTTTAGTGCAGTGGTCGGCAAACTGCAGCTCGCGAACCACATGCAGCTCTTTGGCCCCTTGAGTGTGGCTCTTCCTAAGCTTTAGGAGTACCCTAATTAAGTTAATAACAATGTACCTACCTATATAGTTTAAGTTTAAAAAATTTGGCTCTCAAAAGAAATTTCAATCGTTGTACTGTTGATATTTGGCTCTGTTGACTAATGAGTTTGCCGACCATTGGTTTAGTGTGCTGAACTCCTTTAGCTTTTTCTTGTCTCTATCCTTCAATTCTAAAGGATAGCTTTGCGGAGTAGAGTAATTTTGGTTTAGTTCTTGCTTTTCCTCATTTTGAATATTTCTTGCCACCCACTTCTGGCCTGCAAAGTTTTTATTGTAGGTAACTAAGTGCTTATCTCTTGCTGCTTTTAAGATTCTCTCTTTGTCTTTGAACTTTTGCCTTTTAATTATGATGTGGCTTAGTGTGGGTCTCTTTGAGTTCATGTTGCATGGGACTCTGTGCTTCCTGGACTTATATGTCTGTTTCCTTCACTAAGTTAGGGAAGTTTTCTGACATTATTTTTTCAAATAGATTTTCAATTTCTTTCTCTCTTCTGGCACCCCCATTATGTGAATGTTGTTACACTTGAAATTGTCCGAGAGGATCCCTACACTAGCCTCATTTATCGGGATTTTTTATTTTCTGTTTGATTTTTTTCCTTTTTTTATTCCAAATTGCTGATTTGATTCTCCACTTCGTCTATTCTACTGTTGATTTGCTAAAAGTTATTCTTCATTTCACTTAGTGTGTCCTTCATTTCTGATTAGTCCTTCTTTATGCTGTTGAGGTTCTGACTAAGTTCACTGAGCATACTTACAGCCAGTGTTTTGAACTCTGCATCTAGTAGATTGCTTGTCTCCATTCTGTTTAGTTCTCTTTCTGGAGTTTGTTCTGTTATTTTATTTGGGACATGTTTCTTTGTTTCCTAATTTTGAGTCTCCCTGTGTTTTTTCTATGTATTAGGTAGAGCTGCTGCATCTCTCAGGCTTGGTGGAGTGGCCTAATGTAGTAGGTGTGTGTCCCACTGCCCTCCCACCCCATGTGGGCTGTGCACACCCTCCTCTTGTAGTTGAGCCTTCATTGCTGTTGGCATGTCAATGGAAGGGATTTACGCCCAGGCTGATCAACTGTAAGGACTGGCTGCCACCACCGACCACCATGAAGGAACAGCTGTGCAGGGGCCCACCACATAGAGCAGGATTTATGGGTTCTGGTGTCTGCTGAGTCCACCCCTAGATTGTGTCGTTTGTGGAGGTGGTTGGGAGGTGGTGCTTCCACACGGTCTCAAGCTATCCACTGGGTGCCCTCACTCTGGGGCCTCCCAGGAGGTGCAGTCCAAGGTCAGCTGCTGTCTGTGTTTTGCCCAGGGCCACCCGGAATGATCTATAAAGCAATCTGCAGATGGCTGGTACTTGTGCTGGGCTTTGAGGTACCCAAGCAAGGCCAAGCTGTGAACCAAGGCTAGCTGCTGCTGGTGTTGGGCCTAGGGCCATTTAGCGAGAAGTACAGGCACACTGAGGCCAGATATTGCTTGTTTGAGAGATTTTAGGAAAGTCCAAAGCCTGAGGCAAGCGGGGCCATTTGTATGAAAAGCCACTGGAAATGGTTTGGGTGGGCCTATAAGTTGGGAGGGCAGGACCTCAGGGAATCACCAGGGTAGGGTGAACTATGTGAGCCAAGTTGATTGAGTCTCAGCTATGGTGCCCACCTGCTGGCTCAGGGCTCATCAAAGGAACAATGGCCTCTGCCCGCACTTCTGTCTGGGAGAAAGCTGCCACCGCAACTCTCATCCTGATGCCAGGTAATTTAGTTCCTGTATGTCTCTGGTGCCTTTAGTTGTTGTTGTTAGTCTTCACCCGAGGATATTTTTCCATTGAGTGGAAGGGAGTGAGGGAAAGGGAGAGAGAGAGAGAGGGAGAGAGACATCAATGTGAGAGAAACACATCAATTGGTTGCCTCCTGCATGCCCTGGACTGGGGTGGGGGGATCAAACCTGCAACCCAGGTACTTGCCCTTGACCTGGAATCAAACCTGTAACCCTTCGGTACACAGGCTGACGCTCTAACCACTTAGCACACTGTCCAGGGCTCTGGTGCCTTTTAAGTTGCTGCCCCAGCACTGGCGCTCAGAGGGATTGTCTGCAGGCCCTTTAAGAGGAACTGCTTTGGACTCCAGGAGTCCTCTATCTCACAGCCTCAATCCCCACTGTTTTTTTGTTTGTTTGTTTTTTTACGTATCAAATATATTATTTTTTCTTTTTTAAAATTTTGTTTTATTGCTTAAAGTATTACAAAGAGTATTACATATGTCTCCTTTTTTCCCCCCCCTTGACATTCCCCCGGCCTCCCCTACCCCCCAATGTCTTATGTCCATTGGTTATGCTTATATGCATGCATACAAATCCTTCGGTTGATCTCTTACCACCCCCCCACTACCCCCCACTGGTTTTTACAGCCAGAAATTATGGGTACTTCTCTTCTTGCCACTGAAACCCTGGGCTGGGGGACCTTTGCAGGCGAGATATTCCTCCCAATTTTTATCTGCTACATGTGGATGTGGGACCAGCCCATTCAGCATCTCTGCCCTTCCTATCAGTCTCCATGTGTCTTCTTTAAATCCCTAGTTGTAGGACTTCCATTCGGCCAGATTTCAGATGGTTCTGAACGATGATTGTTCTGTAATTTTGATGTGGTTGTGGCAGGAAGCGAGTACCGCATTTACCTTCACCGCCATCTTGACTGGAAGTTTTGGTTGATGTTTTAGGTTGAGTTCCTACAAGCAGAGCCTGAGAGAGTCTGAGGTAAGTGATTTATTGGGGGAGGCTCTAGGGATAAACCAATAAGGAGGTAAGAGGAACAAGGTACAATAGAGGAAGAAACTAAGCAAGGCTGTGGGTTCAATTGCAGTCTAACCTCGGCCTGATCTTAGGGAAAGCTCTGCAGTGTGAATGGCATCACAGACACTGACTCACCTTGAGGCCAGGGGCAAGTCATTGGCTCCTGTTGTTACCCCTGGGAGGGAGGGGAAAAGGCATGACCACCAATCTGTTTAGCAGCCAATGTTCTAAGCAGCTGGGGGCTGATTCACTTGGAGGTTTCCAAGGTGAGGGAGAGAAATCACAGGAATGGGTTCTTAAGGGTGAAAAAGATTGAGGTCCATAAGCTCTGGCTACTTTTCCATGGAATATTTACATTTTGAGAGAGGACCTCTTTTGATCCTAAAGGAGTGAATCACTTACTGCAAATTATGTGGTATTTGTGTGGGAGAGGTAAAAAAATATTAAAATGTATATAGAAAAAAAATCTTCCCTCCAAATCTGTTTCTCATCTGCCAAGCCCCTCTTCTCTATAATAGTCAACAACTGTTAGCTTCTTATAGAACTTCCTTGAGTTTCTTTACTCATATGTAAGCAAATATGAATATATCTATCCTTGTTCTCTACTGTTTTTATTTTCAATTAGCAGATAGCATTATGCATATTATTTAGAGCCTTGCATTTTTCTTTAAAAAATATATTTAGTAGTTCTTTTCATAATAAAACAAAAAAAGTGTT
Organism: Myotis myotis; assembly: GCF_014108235.1. Lineage (NCBI taxonomy): Eukaryota > Metazoa > Chordata > Mammalia > Chiroptera > Vespertilionidae > Myotis > Myotis myotis. The sequence continues at coordinate 76,166,712 of NW_023416401.1, read as the reverse complement.
CTCATTCTTCTTTATAGCAATCTGGTATTGTGTTGTATGAATATACCATAATTGAGACTATCTGTCTTCTACTTATGGATATTTATGTTATTTCCAATGTTTTGCTACTATGAAGAATGCTACAGTGAGTAACTTTATACATGCCATTTCACATATGTGCAAACGTGTCTGTGGGGTAAATTCCCAGAAGTGCAATTGTGAGGCTAAGGGTATGCCCACCACAGTGTTGATTGATTTGGCCCATTTTTTTTGGCCCAGAAATGTACCACTTTGCAGTCCCACTGGCAATGGGAGAGAGTGCTCCCCTCCTCACTACTCTGCCGGTGTTGTACTGTCATGGTTTGGGATTTGGGCCAATCTGATAGGGGAGAAATCGTTCCTCAGGGTAGGGTTTTTTTTTTGTGTTGTTTTTTTGGTAAATCCTCACCCGATGATATCCCCCCCCCCCCCACATTGATTTTTAGAGAGACTGGAAGGCAGAGAGAGAGAGAGAGAGAGAGAGAGAGAATGAATCATCGATGTGAGAGAGACACACATCAATTGGTTGCCTCCAACCAGGTACATGCCCTTGATTGGGAATCAAACCCAGACCCGTTGGTCTTGTAGGCTGACACTCTAACCATTGAGCAAACCGGCCAGGGCCCAGGATAGTTTTATTATACATTCTCTTACTATGTGTGAGAGAAAGAGGTTGTATGTCTCTGCTATGATCAAGGACCATTTGTAGTTCCCTGTTCTGAGAACTGCCTGAATGCCCATGTGTTTACTGGGTTATTGGCCTTTTTGTTTCCTGCCCAACTTCTAGGAGTTTATTTATGTAATTAAATGTATTAGGAAGTTTAGCTCCCAGATGATCATTATCTTTTTTCCCCCCTTCCCAGATTATCTTTCAATTTTGTTCATGCTGGTTTGTTTTTGGCCAAGCAGAAGTTTTGTGATTTTTTTTATGACTTTTGAATCGATTCATCTTTTTCTTTGATGGCTGCTGGAGATCGAGTTGCAGTTAGAAAGGCCTTCTCGCTCCAACGTTATATCCGAATTCAGTCATGCCTTCTTCTGGGGCTTTAATGGTTTCATTTGATCATGTATAAATCTTTGATCCATTTGAACTGCTTCCTGGTATATAGTGGGAGGTATGGCTCCAACTTTGTCATTTTCCAGATGGTTGCCAAGAGATATTTTTTAACGGGAAGCAGGTCCAAACACCAGAGAATGCTTTCTTTAGGAAAAGTTCCCGTGCCGCGGCAGGTGTTGTGAACTGCAGTGAGAAGCAGTTTTCTTTAATTAGCGAAGACGTATTTGTTCAACGAATATGTGCTGAGCGCCCCCTGTGTGGCATGTACTTCCCCAGATACTGAGGCTGGGAAAAAGCCGACCCAAGTCCTCGCTCACCAGGACTCCCATTCTCTTGGGGGAGAGACAGACAAGAAATAAACAAGTAAACATAGACTGTGTTACGACTATAGAGAGAAATCACATCAGTGTTCCACTGACTCTGACTGTAACAAATCGTGCCAAAGCTCAGGGGTTCTGTGGGTCAGGAATTCGGACAGGTCACCACACAGAGGCCCAGGGCATGGCTTTCCTCTTCTCCATGATGTTTGGGGCCTCAGCTAGAAGAATTGAAGGCTGGGGCTTTCTAACCATCTGAAGGCTTGTTCACTCATGCATTTGGTGGTTAATGCTGGCTATTGGCTGGAGTCTAGACCAGTGATGGCGAACCTTTTGAGCTTGGTGTGTCAGCATTTTGAAAACCCTAACTTAACTCTGGTGCCGTGTCACATATAGAAATTTTTTGATATTTGCAACCATAGTAAAACAAAGACTTATATTTTTGATATTTATTTTATATATTTAAATGCCATTTAACAAAGAAAAATCAACCAAAAAAATGAGTTCGAGTGTCACCTCTGATACGCCTGTCACCTCTGACACACATGTCATAGGTTCACCATCACTGGTCTAGACTCTTCTCCACATGGGGCTCCCCGTATGGTCTCTCTGTGCGAGCTAGTCTGGGCTTCCTCTGATGTGATGGGTTCCAAGGGAGAATGTCCTAGGAGAGTCAGGTGGAGGCTGTATCACCAATGGGACCATGCAAATTGCTATGGCCAGTTTTAGAAAATAGAATCTTTCACCTAAGCCAAGGAGGGCTGGGATGAGGATGGATATGTGAGGTCAGCGGAAATTGTGTGCATTTATATAGGGAGTCAGGGATGTAAGGCCTGAAGGAAGTGAGGGACTAAGTCCTGTGGTTATCTGGGGAAGTGTCCCAGGCAGAGGGAACAGCAAAGGCAAAGGCCAGGAAGTAGGGGTATACTGGACTTGTTTAAAGAGCAGGAGGACAAGCGTAGCTTTAGCGGAGTGAGAAGGGAAGGGGAGAGTGTAGATGAGGCCAGAGGTCCTGGGGAGCAGGTCGCCAGTGCAGGCTATTCTTCTGAATGAATTGGAAAACCATTGAGAGTTTTGAGCAGAGGAGTAACAAGATCTCATCTACGTTTTAATGGACTTGTTGCTGCTGCTGTGAGAACAGATTTGGGTGGAATCGGGGAGAACAGCTAGGAAGCCATTACAAAAATAAAGTCAGGACACCATGAATGCTTGGGCCAGTGTGATAACATAAGAGGTGATGAGAATGGCCGGATGCTGGATATATATATATATTTTTAAAATAGCTCTGTTTTTTGTTGATGAACTGGATGTGGGTTAGTGGACAGACCACACACCCTTATTTGTTTGGGACCGCTGCAGTTTGTATAATGAATGACATGGTCACCCTAGTTATGAGAAAAAGAGAGGAGTCAAGAATGGCTCCATATAGGGGAAATAAATGGTAATAGAAAAATAAATAAATAAAATAAAGAGGGAAAACAATGGCTCCAAGGCTTTTGGACTGAGCAACTGGAAGAGTTGCTCTGCCAGAGGAGCTGGGTTGGGGGAAGGATGGGATCAGGAATTGTAGTTTGAATCTTTCAAGTCCATTAAGAGACTTCCAAGTGTCTGGTAAGCACAAGGACCACTGACTGGGAGGGGGGAGTTCCGGGACAGGGTGTGAGGTGGAGAGGGGAAGTCCAGCGGTAGCTGAACCACAGAAAGCATGAAGCCATGAGGCTGGGACCTACATGAAGAATGGAAGGAGCTGCCATAGGAAAGGAGGTACGGGGTAGGGGATGGAGGTGATGGCTAGCACCCTTTGAGAGGTGTTTTTTGTCCCTCGCTGGGTGCCTGCTCTTTGCTGTGAATGAAAATCTTTCTTATATATGTGTACTTCCTCATCTTAAACAGAGGACAATAAATCCCATCTGCTGTTAAAAGTGACTTAGTCATCATCGTAAATATTGCCTGTGGTCACACCCATTTGTAGGCATGGCTTCTGCAAGGCCCTGTGGCCCGCAGGCCTGCTTGTCCCTGTGGCCCGCAGGCCAATCAATGTGTTCTGCACCTTCCACTTGCATTTCAATTTCCAGTCACTTTCCTCCTTATTTTATTGCAGCTCCTCCTCTTTTAATGCAGGGCTTTAAAGGAGCACACTAGGACTGCAAGCGAAGGGAGGGCCTGTCCTGTGACCATTAGTCACTACTTTCTGCTTTGAAGGCTTGTTTCTTTCTTTCTTCATTTTCCCTGGATAACTGCTTACTGGAAGGTAACTTGTGGGTAAGAGAAATGGAACTATAAAAGTTATTTTGTTGCCAATTTAATCAGTCGTGCAGTATTTACTAGGCACACCCTCCCATGTGTCCCAAGCATTGTGCGAGACCCAGCAGGGGCTACAGTGACTGATTAGCTCATTCCTACAACAAATATTAGTTGTGGGCCTACAGACAAAACAGACAAAAATCCCTGCCAGTTTTGAGTGTATCTTCTAGAGCAGTGATGGCGAACCTATGACACGTGAACTCATTTTTTTGGTTGATTTTTCTTTTTAAATGGCATTTAAATATATAAAATAAATATCAAAAATGTAAGTCTTTGTTTTACTATGGCTGCAAATATCAAAAAATTTATATATGTGACACGGCACCAGAGTTAAGTTAGGGTTTTTCAAAATGCTGACACGCCAAGCTCAAAAGGTTGGCCATCACTGGTCTAGAGGGAGAAGGTAGACAATAGATAAGAAAACCTAGTAAAATATGGGAATGTGAGTGGTGCTAAGAGCTATGGGAAATCATCAAGCAGAGAAGGTGCATGGAGAGTTTGAAGGAGAGGAGCTGCAAACAGGGTGGTCCTGGAGGCCTTAATGAGAACAGGAGGGGCTGTCTCCACCTCAGGCTCAGGATCCAGCAGCACCCAGGTCAGGTGGCTATTGTGAATCCTGGCAAATCCAGGGCTGCCCATCACACTAAGAATAACTCCTGGATCCTTCCTTTCCGTGGCCTGCAGCACTGAGGGGATGTGGCCCTGGCTGCCTCCCAACCTCACCACTCACTACTCAGCTCCAGCCGCAGTGGGCTCTGCGTTCCTCACACATCCCAAGCACATTCCTATCTCAGGGCCTTTGCGTGTCCTCTTTTTAAAAAAAATATTTTTATTGATTTCAGAGAGGAAGGGAGAGGGAGAGAAAGATAGAAACATTAATGATGAGAGAGAATCATTGATTGGCTGCCTCCTACATGCACCCCAATGGGGATCTAGCCCACAACCCAGGCATGTGCCCTGCCTGGGAATTGAACTGTGACCTCCTGGGTCATGGGCCGATGCTCAACCACTGAGCCACGCTGGTTTGGCTGAGAGGGCGTTTATTAAAGCGGGGGACAGTGAAACAAGAAAGAGCTGGGGAAATGAGCCTAGGCTGGTCTGCTTTAGCTCCCTAAGAAATCAAAGGAAAAGGGACCTTGGGGGACAGGCTCAAGGGGTTTGCCTGGGATGAACTATCACTGCCCATTGCTGTCCTGGTTGCAAACCTTGTGGGGTCCCTTAGAGTTTAGGAGATGCATGCCTGTGGTGGAGGGAAGTGTGGGATGGGAGGAGCCCGGGTGCACTCCTGGGAGGGAGAGAGTGCCTTTGACCTTCATTTGAGGGGTCTTTAAGGCTGGGCATTGCCCTAGCCCAGGGGTAGGCAAACTTTCTGACTCGAGGGCCACAATGTGTTCTTAAACTGGACCGGAGGGCCGGAACTAAAGCATGGATGGAGTGTTTGTGTGAACTAATATAAATTCAAAGTAAACATCATTACATAAAAGGGTACGGTCTTTTTTTTTTTTTTTTTTTAGTTTTATTCATTTCAAACGGGCTGGATCCGGCCCACGGGCCGTAGTTTGCCCACAGCTGCCCTAGCCAGTTTGGCTCAGTGGATAGAGCTTCTGCCCACGGACTGAGGGTCCCAGGGTGCGTGTATGAGGCAACCAGCCAATATATGTCTTTCACATCCGTGTGTCCTTCTCTCTGTCTTTCCCTCTCTCTAAAAATCAATGGAAAAATATCTTTGGGTGAGGATTAATAATAATAATAATAAAGAGTAAATAAAGTAAAGGCTGGGCATTTAGGGGGGTCTTGGGGGAGGATATCAATAGAATATTCATCAGTGTTATGCTGATGTATCAAAATGAGGCTTATTCTCTTATCTGTCCTTGGGTGTGGTTGGCAAATGGCACTAATTGGATTTCTGCGGTCTCCCTGAGTAGGGTGATTTAAGCTATTTACCCTCTGGTTGGGGAGGGGAAGTGCAAACCATTTATTCTTAAGTGTCCCTGGTTTAGGGAAGATGGCTGAACCTGCTTGGCATCTTGATTTTCTATTTGGCTGCAAGCTGCTGTTTAACTATTTGGTCTCAGTTTCCCGATTCCGCTTTTCCTGGCTTACTGGCCTGTCTCAGTCTGACTGCTCTGCTGGAAAGGCCATGGGAGAAGCCACATGGACAGGCCGCCTGGAGAGGGAAAGGTCCCGGGACTACTTGGAGAGAGAAGCCCAGCCTCCTCACCCTCCCTGCCAGCACACCAGGCGTGTGGATGAGTCACTCCAGCCTAGTCAGGCTGCGGGACCCTGCAGCCCCGCAGAAATCTGTGAAGAGCAGAAGAACCACCTAGATGAGCCCAGACAGTACTGGAATTTGAGAGACAATAAAGCAATTGTTTTAATCAACTAGTTTTGAGGTGTTTTCTCATGCAGCAGTACATCACTGGAATGCTTTCCCTGACCAGCGCAGACTATACCCTTTTCTTTGTTTGCTTTGCTTTGTTTTGTCTTTCTTCACATAACTTAAACTTCCCTGACATTTAACATGCATTAAATTTACTGTCCATCTCTCCCACTGGACTGTGATCTCTGTGAGATGAGGAAATTTATTGGTTCTGCTCACTGCTTTATTCCCGGATCTTAGGACAGTGCCTAATAAACACTCAATGAGCAAATATAGAAATATCCACTCTTCTAAGATCAAAATAGCCTTGGTGATAGAATGATCCTTTCCCTCTGAGAAAAGTAATCTAATCCCCAGCTCTCAGGGGCACACACTGTTCTTTTTGTAAGGAACACCCTGCAACTGACCGTAGGCATCAACATCCACACACTTTTATTGAACTCCTGCTACATGGAAGACTGATTGGAGAACTAACAGATAAACATTTGAAAATAACTGGCAACTTTAAACAAATCCAGCTCTTTGTTTGGAGAATCGCCTGTGTTCCCAAAGAGGGGGCAAGAAGAAGTAGCTGATGCAAAGCCAGCTGGAAGAAGGGGTGAAGAGCACCACGTACCAGGGAGGACATGATGCAGGGCACTGGCCCAGCTTCTAATGACTCCCAGGCTTGCCCTGCACCCCCAGCTGTCTACTAATTCCTTTAGAGAGGCCTCCTGGGCTCCAAGAGTCCTGCTTTCTATGTAAAGGGGCAGATTGGCATGGCCACCACCATGGTCCACACAGTTGCTATTTGGGTTCTCTCCTGTTCTCTAGGCCTGATGTTTTCTCAACTAATTCCAAGCCCAGTGTACCATTTTAGCTCACGTGGGCGAGTGTTTCATGGGGACAGCAGATGGATGGGATGACAAATAGCAGGATGGTGAGGACAGCTAGGAAGTGCTTTTTCCTGTGTCAGAACTGTTGGCTAGGCACGTGCTCCAATATAGTCTAAGACTCAATGGGGAAGCAACAGCATGTACCAGGGGATAGCAGACAAACTGGCTTCCATTTCTGTCTTTGCTGCTAAACAACCTCATCCATACATCCAATGAACCATCTCACCAACTGTCCCGGAAGTAGACCCTGAGACAGTGGCTTATTACTGACATTGTCCTGGGGAAGTGAAACAGGGAAGAGAAGAAAGCCAATACAGCAGGTTGCCGCTGGGCCTCAGTCAGCTGGGGAGCTCTGGGCAGCTATATAGTAGAATATGCCCTAGAGCTGTACCACCTGAGGGATGAGTAAGCTGGGCTATTTCCTGTGTTTCATTGGCCCAGGGTTGCCTCCAAGGGAATTAACTCTATGGAACTTTGGCCTACCCTGCAGCCAGACAAAAGCTTCAGGCAGTTCTAAGGTTTTTTATAAGAAGCCATCTGTCTTAGCTTGGGCTGCTGTAACCAAGTACCATTGACTGGGAAGCTTGTAAACAATAGAAATTTCTTTCTCACGGGCTAGAAGTCTGAGATCAGAGAGCCAGCATGGTTGGGTTCTAGCAAGGGCCCTCTTCCGGGTTGCAGACTACCACTGATTCTCTTTGTGTCCCCACATGTGGTGAAAAGAGCACAAGGTCTCTGGCTTCTTCCTATAAGGGCTCTAATCCCATTCCCAAGGGCTCCGACCTCATGACCTAATCACCTCCCAAAGGCCCCACCTCCAAATACCATCACATTGGGATTGGGGCTTCAACCTATGAATTTTGCGTCTCCCAAAATTCATTGCACCATCATGTGGAACAGTGAGTGCTGAGGGGATATGGACAGGGCAAGATGGTGTTGCTACATGGACCAGCATGGCCTGTCTGCCACAAGTCAGCCCTGTGCTAGCACTGGGTGCAGAGGAAATAAAAAACCAGATCCTTGTTCATTGACTAGTGGGGGAGATGGATGTACAAGTAGAAGTGACCACTAACACAGAGGCCCTGTCAAATGCTGTGGGAGGTAGATCACCACTGAAGGGGCCAGGAAGCTCACAGAACAGGGAACAAAAGCTGAGTCTTGAGAGCCAGATACCAGTTGAGGCTCAAATATGTGTCATTAACAGTTCAGAGCCTCGCCCTGGCTGGGTAGCTCAGTTGGTTAGACTGTCCTGACACGCCAAGGTTTTGGGTTCCATCCCCAGTCAGAGCACATACAAGAATCAACCAATGAATGCATAAATAAGTGGAACAAGTCGATGTCTCTCAAATCAATCAATTAAAAAACATATTTTAAAAAAACCAAACAGTTCAGAGTCTCTGCACTCATGTGGTAGCTGCCGTCTGATGTTGGACAGCTAGAGTTCCTAACCACGATAATGATCCCAGGCATTCAGAAAGCAAGCTACACCAGGAGCGGGTGGAGACTTCTCAGTTAATTCCATGTGATACGTGAAAACAATTCTTAGCACATGGACTGTGCTAAAGTAGGCAGCAGACTGGATTTGGTCTGTGGGCCATGGTTCACTGACTCATGAGCAAGACTATTGCAATAGCTGTCCAGCTGGTCTCTGACTCAACTCCTGTCCCCGTTTTTCGCTCTCTAAATAAGACTGATCTTTTTGAAAGGGGATGGGATAACTTTATTCCCCTGCTTAGCCTTCCTTTTCATCTTCCTTAGAATTACTCCAATGTCCTCTCATGGCCTATTGAATTTGGCATCGCCTGGATGCCCACCTGTCCCTGGTCTGCAATTCCTTCCCTTTCTTCACTGCTTCCTGACCACCCCTGTCTTCAGATGTCCCTCCTCCAGACTGTAAGCTCTCTTTCTTACTTCTAGGCTTTGAGGATACTCTTCCTGTGGCTCTCTCTCTCTCTCTCTCTCTCTCTCTCTCTCTCTCTCTCTCTCTTTAAATATATTTTTATTGATTTCAGGGAGAGAGAAATAGAAACATCAATGATGAGATAGAATCATTGATCGGCTGCCTCCTGCACACCCCTGACTGGGGATGAAGCCCACAACCCGGGCATGTGCCCTTGGCTGGAATCGAACTTGGGACCCTGGGACCCTTTAGTTCGCAGGCCGACACTCTATCCACTGAGCCAAACCGGCTAGGGCTCCTGTGGCTCTTTATGTTGGCTACTTTTCATCTTTCAGGTTTCATCTTAGGTCATCCCTCAGGGGAACCCTCTCTGATCACCCAATCCAAACTTTCAATCCCCTTGCTGGCTCAGTGATTCTGGTTCTTCATGCCTCTCAATCTGTAATTTTCATGCTACTTTTTTCACTTGTTAATTGCCCGCCCTTCCTCTAGATTATAAACTCCATGTCTGTCTTGATCCTCAGTGTCTTGCACAAGCTGGCACAAAACAAACACTCAATTTGTGGGGTGAAGGGATGAATTAACCTCTAACTTGCAGCCCTGTGCTTTCTGTCCCACCCTGTCCATCTCTGTACTGCTACACACATCCCATTTTACAACTCTTATTTCACCGTCTGGCTCCCCTAGTTCTGCATCTACTTTCAAATCACTGAGCTCACAGAACCCACAGCCTCTTAGCAATGGGCTAGAACTAACCACAATGTCTCTGGTGGGCCAGTCTGGCCCCCAGCTCTTTTTCTGTTGTTCTGGAGCAGGCCACTTTCCTTTTGTTGTTTGTCCCCTCACTTAATCTCTCTTAAAACTGTTCCGTGTGTCTTTTGTCTACTTCTTTCACTTTCCTGATTTTGAATTCAAGATGTACCCAGATCTCCTAACCTGTGACAATCTGAAGCCTCAATCATGTTTTATAGTTATTACCCAAGTCTTGTTGTTTTTTTTTAAAAAAAAAAAACTGCACCCACTCCTTATGTGTAACTCCTATTAGGGTAATGGAAAAGTAGGACCGTTTGTGCAACAAGCAGAATATATGTCGTGAATTTGTCCAGCACATTTGTCCAGTGCTGTTGATGTGTCCCAATGACTGGGGAGATGATATACACATCTGAAATGGTTAAGTGACAGAAAAAGGCAGAATGCAAACAAGAATCAATGCAAGTGGTAAAAATAATGGCCCCTTAGGAGTTCAGTGAAGGGTGCAGTCATCACGTGCTGTTTGGAGTCAGTTCCAAGGAGGAAGGAACAAGTATTTGCCCAGTGCCTGCTCCGACAACACTGGGGTCAGTGCTATCTCCAAATTACTGATGAGGAAGTAGGTAAAGTGATTCCCTTAACGCCTTAGGGCTGGGATTTGAGCCCTTGTCTGCTTGATTCTGAGGCTCCTACTTTCTACACATACACCAGCTTCTTTCCTACAGAGTTAGGAAGACTTGTGCTGGACCTCAGGTAGGACTGGGGTTCAGGTCCAAACACTAAGAAAATTAAGATTTGGCTGAACAAAGGGATGAAGGGAAATTATTTTAGGCAAAAGTATCATCACAAACAAGAGCTTAGAAATGGGCGTGAACCTGGGGCTGTGGGACAGTCGAGATCTGTCTGAATGGATATTTCTAATCACAGCTGACCTTTGCTTGTTGTTTGGACTCTGTTTCCTTTTCTTAACTTTTCATATCCCATTAATTTAGTGATTGTACTTATTTAAAGACATCTAAGATAACAGTTCAGCAATTTTTAAAAAAACTTTTAAAAATATATTTTTTATTATTGATTTCAGAGAGGAAGGGAGAGGAAGAGATAGAAACATCAATGATGAGAGCGAATCATTGATTGGCTGCCTCCTGTACACTCCACACTAGGGATTGAGTCCACAACCCGGGCATGTGCCCTGACTGGGAATCGAACCATGACCTCCTGGTTCATAGGTCGACGCTCAATCACTGAGCCACACCAGCCAGGCTCAGCAACTTTTTTTTACACCCTTGCTTTCATGGAACATTTTTGTATAGATCTTTTAAAATGTATTTTATCTCTTTGATAATTAATAGCTAACATTTTCATGCACCCTGAAATCTTTTTAGATTATCACTTTAGGAGTCTTTACAGTAGACAGGACCAGCCCCTGATTTGGAAAGAAGTTAACGGAGACTCTCAGCTCGGCCCTCTGAGGCGGTTTGAGGGAGCAGCCCCGATGCCTGCATTTGGCCATCTCTCCATGAAAATCCTGCCCTGCTTAGAGCCACAGTCTCCTGCCAGTTTGTAAATAGCCTTGTTTCTAATTTATCTCACTTCTCTTTTCGGAGCCAGTGACCCAGATTCATTCAGCTGTAGGAAGCCTCACAGGGCTGTGCAGACAGGTCTCCATGTCGCCATACTAGGAAAAGTGAGAAGGAAATCATGAAGCTGCCTAAAAACGGAGAGAAAACCTCTCACACAGTTACTTTAAATCAAACCTGACCTGTGTTAGGAACTGAGATGCCCCAGTTCCTCCAGATAGGTCCATCCCTACTGTATTTGGCTTCTGCCCGCTAAGTGCAGTCTACTTCTCTCACCACTAGGTGGCAATCCCCCAAAATCATGCAGATTTCATCCAAACGATAATGCTGTTCAAAACAAAAAGTAAAAACCAACTGTTTTCACCCCATCATGTTGGCAAACAAAAGTCTTAAACTTCTTGTTAATGAATGTGTGGGAAAGCAGGAAATTTCAGACATCACTGGTGGGAACATAAAGATGATTTGGGAGGGGAACTGGGCAGCAACGTTTAAGCTGTGCACATACTGGGGCCAGCAGAGATGCGTCCAGGTGTGTTCATTTGATGATGATGGCGGTTAACATTTATTTTGTTCCCATGATGTGCCAGGCGCTTACATCACTGTACTGCTGTGTTATAATAGTAGGTACCGGTATTTCTCCCCAATTTACAAATGAGGAAATCAGGCACAGAACTGTCGGATAACTTGCCATAAGGTCACAGAGCTATTAACTGGCAGAGCCACAATCGACATCCTGCTTCCACCACATTGCACCTGCCTCCTGTGTGCCAGGAAACACGCACAGGAGGGTGCTGTTCACTGCACCACTGTCTATAGTAACAAAACGTTGTTAGTTAGCCTTCCAGCCCAGTGGTGAGACAATGAAGCATGAGGAAATATAGATCTGGAAGTGGTGACCTGGAGAGATCTCAAAAATAAGTGGAGACAAACCAAGTGAAACCAAAAACACAGAAAATACAGCCATGTATTTTTCATGGAGACCAGCACAGGTCGTAAAACTGTAAAAGGATATACTGGAAAGATACCCTCCAAATTTACGATGGTGTTTATCTCAGAGGAGAGAAATGGGATTAGGGAAACAAAGGCAAGGACTTGTTTATCTGTGATGATCTATTTTTTTTTTTTAATATATTTTATTGATTTTTTACAGAGAGGAAGAGAGAGAGACAGAGAGCTAGAAACATCGATGGGAGAGAAACATCGATCAGCTGCCTCCTGCACATCTCCCACTGGGGATGTGCCCGCAACCCAGGTACATGCCCCTGACCGGAATCGAACCTGGGACCCTTCAGTCCGCAGGCCGACGCTCCATCCACTGAGCCAAACCGGCCTCAGCTGTGATGATCTATTAAAAACTCCCCTCCCCCACTCTTTTTGTTTTAATTTTTTAAATTGATTTCAGACAGGAAGGGAGGAGAAGGATAGAAACTTTTTTTAAAAAATATATTTTATTGATTTTTTACAGAGAGGAAGGGATAGAGATAGAGAGTTAGAAACATCGATGAGAGAGAAACATCGATCAGCTGCCTCCTGCACATCTCCCACTGGGGATGTGCCCACAACCCAGGTACATGCCCTTGACCGGAATCGAACCTGGGACCCTTCAGTCTGCAGGCCGACGCTCTATCCACTGAGCCAAACCGGTTTCGGCATTTTTTTTTTTTTTTTTCATTTTTCCCACAGCAGTATATTTACTGTGCTGAAATCAGGTAGCAGGGAACGAATAGCTCTGGGGACCAGTACAGAATGTTCACAAAGATTTACAAATCTCTAGTCATTATACACTGAGCAGCAAAAACACAGGTGCTGAATACTCTTAGACCAAACAACTATATTTGTTGCAAATTTTCTATAATTTTCATGACTGCATACCTTTTGGGGGAAAAGTATGTAATTTTAATGCACAATAAATATTTTATAGTTTACAAATATTCTGAAATAGTTGGCCTGCACAAACAGCATACATCCTGCACATGCAGTTTTGACATCTTGAGATGCTTAGAAAGATTCATGCTTTCGTTTTTTCGTTTTTTTTGTTTTTTGATTTGGGGGGGAGGTTACATTTTCTCTTCCCATAATGATTCCTGTGCAACACCCCTAACAATTTGACCTATGCAATAAGACACTGTACAACTTCTCTTTCTTAGTGGATTTCCAGTTGTTCATTTACATTACATGAAATACTTCATTTGTAAACAGCAAATTTAACCTTCTGGTTCTGACTACTCTCATTTTTATTCATTTTGTGTCTTAACAACACCTTGTAACAATCAAGCACTGAATTTAATGATTTTTTTAGCACCAAGGAGTCAGGAATATTGCACCAAAATGGGTTTACACTTCATATCTAGTTAATAAATAAGACCTTGCAACTCTGTCACAAGAAAAATATCACTCCAAAATTAAACACATTGAAAGAGAAGAATAGGCCGAAACCGGTTTGGCTCAGTGGATAGAGCTTCCGCCTGCGGACTGAAAGGTCCCAGGTTCGATTCCGGTCAAGGGCATGTACCTGGGTTGCGGGCACATCCCCAGTAGGAGATGTGCAGGAGGCAGCTGATCGATGTTTCTCTCTCATCGATGTTTCTAACTCTCTATCTCTCTCCCTTCCTCTCCGTAAAAACTCAATAAAATATATATTTTTTAAAAAAAAAAGAAAGAGAAGAATAGTTTCATAGAAAAATGATGAGAATCCTTGATCGGCTGCCTCCTGCATGCCTTCCACTGGGCATGGAACCAGCAACCCTGGCATGTGTCCTTGATCAGACTCGAACCTGGGACCCTTCCATCGGCAGGCACTGAGCCAAACCGGCTAGGGCCGACCCGCACCTCCCAATCTTGATCATAAAGGAACCCCTAACCCAGAACATCATTTTATGATTGGATTCACACGTGTATTACTCAAACCTGACCACTGTTATTGTCAAGGCAATAATCAGGGAGATCTCCCTAAAGAGATTCTCTCAAGCTCCCTTATATAGTATAACTTTAAAGGTTCACAGGTTCCGCTTCCAGCAACAGCACATCTCTTTGCTTAACCTGCAGGCCTCAGAGGCTGGAAGGAAGGGAGGGAGGCAAGGAGAATCGGTTCTGCTCTGTACTTAGTAATTGATTGGTTTAAGACAGTGTTTCTCTTTAGGATACAAGCTCCAAATAATTGAAGTATTTATTTAAAAAAAATAGTTCCAACTATTTCCTTGCTTCACTTTTGTGTGTGTCTGGGAGACAAAAGGTAGGGTAGGTTATAATAAAATGTTTAATTGCTCAGGTGGAAAGACACAGTGATTAAAACAAATTACCCCTCTCCAACCCTTTTAAAGCTGGTAGGCAAATTGGTTACCTGGAAACACATTGACCTATGACTAAACCCTCTTCCTCAACAAATATAAAACCATAGGTCATATGTTCACTCATTTTCCTAGAACTATAATGGGTTTATAGAAAGAATATTCTCAGATTAACAGGTATTAATAGCTCTGAGCAAGAGGCCAGGTCTGAGGGGAAAATTTTAAAAAAAAGTATTTTTATTGATTTCTGAGAGGTATAGAAATATCAATAAGATAGAATCATGGGTCGACTGCCTCCTCCACATCCCATATAGGAGATTGAGCCTGTAACCTGGGCATGTGCCCTGACTGGGAATTGAAATGTGACCTCCTGGTTCATAGTCAATGCTCAACCACTGAGCCACACTGGCTAGACTGGAAAAAATTTTGTTTTTGAAAAAAATTGGCTCTTAGTACCGGCTTGGAGCTTTGGCAGCTTCATTAAATGCAGTCTTATTAAATGCATTAAGCAAGTGTAGAATTGCAGAATGAAATGCAGCTTTAAATCTAATGGACTATCTCAAAGCTCAAATCTATAAGGTTACCTTTTGTACTTCTGTGAGGTAACCCCTTTAGAAAAGAATCTTTAAAATTTTTTTAATTACCTCAATTTGGAGACTCATTACAAATCTTGTTTCATTTCACAATTTCTTTTTTTTTTTTTTTAACATATTTTATTGATTTTTTACAGAGAAGAAGGAAGAGGGATAGAGAGTTAGAAACATCGATGAGAGAAATTGACCAGCTGCCTCCTGCACGCCCCCCAGTGGGGATGTGCCCGCAACCAAGGTACATGCCCTTGACCGGAATCGAACCCGGGACCTTTCAGTCTGCAGGCCGACGCTCTATCCACTGAGCCAAACCGGTTTTGGCTACATGTTAATTCTTAAAAAGTTATGACTCGTTTAGAAACTCAGATTTGGCTTTCTCCTCTTATACCTTAGTAGTGAAAATAACTTTTTTTCCTTATCAACATTTCCTTCTCAAAGGATTGAGATTTCTTTAATTGGTGAGATGTGAAATTTACCGGGATTGTAGTGAGAAATTGGGGTTCAGGGAAACCTACCTAGGGATTTACCTTGACTGTTCTACCAACCATGTCTTCTTGATTAGGCTCTAAGGATCTTTATGGAACTTTTCATACCACCATTAGCTTGGGTCAAAGTGAATTTCTGTTAACTCAACAGAACCGTATTAAAATGAAGGCTTGTTGGCTCTGGTTTCCTAAATCCCAGGGTGAAACTTATTAGAGCAGCGTGGAAAAATAATCTGCTGGTACAATTTTTAATTTTCTCACTTGATTCCTGACTTTGGATATTACAGGTTATAGAATACTAGAGGCCCGGTGCACAAAAATTTGTGCACTCGGGGGGAAGGGGGGTCCCTCAGCCCGGCCTGTGCCCTCTCTCAGTCTGGGACCCCTTGGGAGATAACGACCTGCTGGCTTAGGCCTGCTCCCGGGTGGCAGAGGGCAGGCCCAATCCCTAGGTGCAGCCCCTGGTCGGGCTCAGAGCAGGACCGACTGGGGAGTTGGTGCGCCTCCCCCTGTCATGCACAGAGCAGGGTGATCGGGAGGTTGTGATGCCACCCTCAGTCACGCTCAGGGTAGGGCCGATTGGGGGGTTGGGGCACCGCCCCCTGTCACACTCAAGGCAGGGTCGATGGGGAGGTTGCGGCGCCACCCCGTCACGCACAGAGCAGGGCCAATCAGGGGGTTGGGGCACTGCCCCCTGTCACTCACAGAGCAGGGCCCATCAGGGGGGTTGGGGCTCTGTACCCTGTCACGCACAGAGTAGGGCCAATCAGGGGGTTGGGGCACTTCCCCCTGTCATGCACAGAGCAGGGCCCATCAGGGGGTTGGGGCGCCGCCACTGTCACACTCAGGGCAGGGCCGATGGGGAGGTTATGGCTCTACCCCATCACACAAAGAGCAGGGCCCGTGGGGGGGGGGGAGGTGGTTGGGGCGCCGCACCCTGTCACACACAGAGCAGGGCTGATCAGGGGGTTGGGGTGCCACACCCTGTCACACACAGAGCCGCAGGGTGACCAGGGGGTTGGGGAGCTCCCCCCTATCAGGCACAGAGCAGGGCTGATCAGGGGGTTGGGGCGCCTTCCCCTGTCACGAACAGAGCAGGGTGGATAGGGAGGTTGTGGCCCCCCCACCCCCGTCACACACAGAGCCGCAGGGCGATCAGGGGGTTTGGGCGCTGCCCCATCACGCTGATCCCGGTGCTGGGAGGCATATTACCCTTTTACTATATAGGGTAGAGGCCTGGTGCACAGGTGGGTGCCGGCTGGTTTGCCCTGAAGGGTGTCCTGGATCAGGGTAGGGGTCCCCACTGGGGTGTCTGGCCAGCCTGGGTGAGGGGATGATGGCTGTTTGCAGCTGGTCACACACCCTTCAGGGTGGGGGTCCCCACTGGGGTGCCTGGCCAGTCTGGGTGAGGGGCTGAGGGCTGTTTTCAGGCTGGGGGGGACTGAAGCTCCCAACTGCTCCTTTTTTTCTTTTTTCTTCTGGGCCAGCTTTAGCTTTGAGGCTTGGCTCCAGCTCTTAGGCCTCCGCTGCTGAAAGTAGGTTTCTGGCCTTTGCTTACAATGTTGTGATCCTGCTGGCTGAAGCCCGGTGGACTTTGTTTAGCTGGGGTTTTGTTTAGCTTCTTTATTTGTTACATAGTTGCTTAGAGTTGCAGCTCAGAGGCCTGCAGTGGCAGGCAGGTAACGTTGGAGTCCTCCGTCACTGAAGCAAGCAAGCCTCATGTTAGTTTCAAGCTGCCTGGCTGCCGGCCTCCATCTTGGCTGGCAGTTAATTTGCATATTGCCCTGATTAGCCAATGGGAAGGGTAGCGGTCGTACGCCAATTACCATGTTTCTCTTTTATTAGATAGGATATGCTATTTTAAAAAATGTAGATGTGTATAGAGTCAATAAATGGTCACCCACAAGCCTCCTCTCTCCCAACTGAACCTTACTTTCCTTGACAGGTAACTGATTCAGGTCACCTCCTTGTATTCATTTACATAAAACACATACCAAAGCTACTGGGCCAGTGGTATAATTCTGAATATAAAAACAAAGTCTAAACATTTTCCAGGTTTGTGAAATTAATCTATAAACACAGAAATTAAAAAACCAAAAACCTCATTATTTTACTCACATCTTGTATTTTATTTATAATTATGGCTACTGAAAGAAACAAATTAATTGTAGCAACCTATGATTTTAAAATAGTAACTGTAACTTAAATGCTAACCCACTCCATAAAATAGGGACCCATCCCCCAAGGCTATAGTGGGGATTTACTTGTTTCCCAAACCCAGTGACAACTAATAGTTTTATTATTTATCAAACACCCCCTAAAAATGTATTGTTTCCCATAGCTGAAAAATTCCACAAATGATACATTTTCTCTATGGACATGATTCAATTACTCAAAGCAGAATATAACTACTAAAATACCTACAATTACTTCTCGGGGTTATTTGGTGGTATGCCAAGGGGCAATGCCAATGATATGGTGAATATGCTCTATCTTTCTCCAGAGCAATTATTTATTCGAGGCTAAGGAGTCACATATTTCTTTTTCAAAAATGTTAAATGGAAGTTTTCGTTCCCAAAGAAATCTATAGAGAACCCCAATATATAAAACAAGTTCTAGGAAACTGTGTTGGCAGTAGTAGTTGGCTGATGTGAGTTCCCCCTCCATACACCCTGGGACTGCCATGCCCCTTCCCTTGTGGTGTAACCCTGGGGAAATGCTTGGCACACCAAGCCTCATTGCCCTCCAATTTTAGTTCAAAGACTGGGCAGGCTGCCCAGGACACAGAGAGGTTCCATGGGGTCCAAGAGCCACCAACACTGCCAATCCTGCTTGACCTTTTTTCAAGTAAATCATAGTCAGAGGTAGCATGGCTGATCTTTTGTATGCTTAAGTCCAGTTTTTTATATCTAAACTTTTCTGGCTTTTTAGTCTTTTTCTTTTTTATCGCAATAAATTTTAACAAATTAATATTTCTGCTTTGTGTTAAAGCAGCTCTCAGATCCAGTGGGACCTCCATCTTAGGTCACAGTAAACAGCAATATGTTTTCCCAAACTGTGAGAAAGTGCTGAATGCTTCCAAATAACATCCTGCCCCTAATCTGGTTTCTGAATATTCTGGTTCTTTTCCTTTTTTGTATATTCTTCTAGTCGAAGAAGCCACTTTGCCCAGTACTGGGAACACAGCTCTGTGTCCATGAAATGTGGGTGGGCAGGGGATCCATCTTTGTAGGCCACCACAATTAAACCACACCGAACCTAGAAGAAACACAGTAGGCTGAGTGAGTTTAGGTTAATTTCCTTCTTACTCCAGGGCAAACTCAGAACAAAACAATCTACAGTCACATCTGCTAACTCAATTTCTAAGATGGGCTGATGAAAGACTGCTCCAGGATACACAAGAACACAAAGATGACAGATAATGCTTTGAAGAATGGACTGTCATCATTAAAGAACTATTAGCAACAACAGCAAAAAGCCGCAGAAGGGGAAAAGTGCTTTTTAAAGTGGCAGATAGACAAGGAACAAAGTAAGCAGTGGGCTACACACAGAATAAGAACCATAATGAGTTAAATAGCTTTAAACAAGTGTTGAGCAAAGCTTTGAGCAGAGGCTCAGTGTCCTGACCTGAAAGCTATAGTTGGCATCATGGTTTATGGCACCCATGTATGCCACAACCTGCAGCGGATTGTCAAATGTATTTCGGATAAGAGGTTTTGGTTTTTCCGATGTTTTCCAATCAATCACACACAGGTTGCCTCTAAAGAGAAACCAAAGGAAAATCTTTGTAGGTAATAGTTAAAACCAAAAAGCTCTATTAGGTTAACCCTCTTACGTGTAATTTACTACTTGTCACTCAATGACTGTTGTTTCTATTCTCCACCTGCCAAAAAGACAGCTCCTCTGAGCTTTAACCTCTTAGGATAGAAAGATCTGACCTTCTCTTTGCTTTGAGCCCTTTATTCAGTAAATGAGCCTGTCAAGAGTTTGATGAAAATGTTCCCTAAATTGCACCGGTGAGATCCACAGGTGCAGACCCATGGTGGGAGTGCTGGGAAATAACATTTCCACAGTTCAAGTTTCTATACATTCTCGAAATGCCTCGGAACCTCCAAGGCCTCCTTTCCTTTAACAAGTGACAGGGGAATTGAAGCTACACCTATTATTACCTTAGTTGATTTTGCTTCAAATGTCTATCAGATCAGAATGAACCACCATAGACCAGTAGCAAAGTCCTCAACATAAAAGACTAAACATCCTGGAGCTTTAGAAATTCTCTTGCTCATAAACCAAGGCTGGGGTTCAAATCCATCAACACTTAAAAAAAAAAAAAAAAATCCTGGCCCTAGCCTGTTTGGCTCACTGGATAGAGCGTTGGCCTGTGGACTAAAGGGTCTCAGGTTTGATTCTGGCCAAGGGCATGTGCCTGGGTTTCGGGCTCAAGTCCCCCCAGTAAGGGGCATGCAGGAGGCAGCCCATCAATGATCCTCTCATCAATGATGTTTCTCTCTCCCTTCCTCTCTGAGAAAAAATAAAAAATCCTGCCCTAGCCAGTTTGGCTCAGTGGATAGAGCGTCAGCCTGCGGATTGAAGGATCCTGGGTTCCATTCGTCAAGGGCACATGCCTGGGTTTCGAGCTCCATCCCTAGTAGGGGGCGTGCAGGAGGCAGTCGATGAATGATTCTCTCTCATCATTTATGTTTTTATCTCTTTTTCCCACTCCCTTCCTCTCTGAAATCAATAAGAATATATTTAAAAAAAATCCTGCCACTTTTTTTTTTTTTTGGCCCAGCTGGTGTGGCTAACAGATCAAGATGCTATTTTTAGGGAACAGGAAATAAAATCCAGGAATCAAATTTGATCTCATGGCTGGTACCTGGCTTGGGGGGAGGGGAGGAGAACATGCTAGAAAACAGGCCATCCTAGGGATATTGAAAAGTTATCTTCAAAAAAAATAAAGAGGGAAAAAAAGTTATCTTTTCTCCACCAAACATTTTGATTTTGGAAAACAGATTTACAAGGATTATGTCGCTCTTCCCTCTGTATCCATCCTTATCCAATTCTTTTACCTATCACACAGGTTTTGACTTAACAGAGGCTTCAGTACCTTGAAGTAGGAGTTAAGAGGAAAAAGTAGGCACCATCTGTCCCACCCTGCATTAATGTATAATTTTTACATACTTTCATAAAAACAATCTAATACTTACTGATACTCAGCCACACAGTCCAGCAGACCTACATACTTTAAGGTCTCATGTTGAACAGCACTTTCAAGAGCTTGAACTCGACCGACATCTTTCAGAATATGCTGGATGCTTTCGATGTAGCCAGACTCAAGATTTTCATCTCCCTCTTTTAAGTTCCCTTGGGGTGAAAGTATGCTTTCCAAGGCTTCATGGAACTGTTTCCCTTGTAAAAATAAGTCTAAAAAAAAAAAAAAAAAATCAAGGGAAAAGGAAAAACAAAACAAAAAACAGATCAAACTAGTACTAAAAAACAAATATTCTAAAAAACTCTGAATAGCCGAAACTGGTTTGGCTCAGTGGATGGAGCGTCGGCCTGCGGACTGAAAGGTCCCAGGTTCGATTCCGGTCAAGGGCATGTACCTGGGTTTCGGGCACATCCCCAGTAGGAGATGTGCAGGAGGCAGCTGATCGATGTTTCTCTCTCATCGATGTTTCTAACTCTCTATCTCTATCCCTTCCTCTCTGTAAAAAATCAATAAAATATATTAAAAAAAAAACCTCTAAATAATTAAAAATTACACGATTTACTTTTCTTTAAAACACATGTAACTACTTGTTTAACATGTATGCACACATGCATTTTTTTTCTAAGATGCTTCAAAATAATTGCATTACTCTTAAAAAAGTGCTTGTGTACAACCACTTGGGGGAGATATACTGCTCTCTGGGAAGCATAGTTTAAGGCACAGGTCCGCAACCGGTGGTCTGCGGACCACTGGTGGTCAGTGAGGTCTGAAAGGTTGGCGACCACTGGTCTAAGGAATGATCAATGTAAAACTTAGCTTTAAGAAAAGACAACTACACAGTCCTGATGAGGATCAGTTAATTCACCTGTGCAATGGTCTTTTTATCTTGCTTTTGAATGGAATCTGTTTAAAGGAAGTTAGTCTCTTCACTTGTCTAGTAAGTTAGGAGTTGAAGGCTAAAGTTTATTTATTCTCAGTTCCTAATCAAGAGCATCTGATTATCTCAATTTACCAAGAACTAAATACAGATGATATGTTCAGGCTTATTGTTTTAATTCCATTAGTCTGGCTTGTCAGTCTATGTTGATAAGTAGAACGAGGGTTATGTACATTCTGAACAGAATGCCTAGCAAACAACTATAGTTCCATTATCAGGTGATTGACTCCTTTCCATAATCAAAGAAAACAGGCAATTCTAATACTTAAGTTTGTAGCTTATAAAATAAATAAATTTTACACATCATTTAGTCAAAATACTTGATCTCTATGCTTGTTTCATTTGTGAAATGGGGATAATAGTATCTATGCTTTATAAAGTTGTCATGAGGATTGAGTTAAACACTCAGTGCTATTTAAAGCTAATATTATCTGAAAGTAATTCCTCACTAGTTAAGGCTTAAAAAAAAACTTAAAAGAATGACACTAGTGCTGTACATTCTAGAAAACATATTAACAATATAGAACCAGGATTAAGAAAATTACTTGAAGTATATTCTGCAAAGCCATCCTCTCCCAGTTCCAGAATCATCCGCTGCTTCCACCTCTCCAAATAGAAAATCTGTTCTGATGTCATGGTCTGCTGAAGGACCCGGGTCACACTTGGTATCTTATTCCTTTGCAAAGGGATTTTCAAAGGAACTGTCGCAGCACTTGTTGCATTTGGTTTGCAGCTTCTCTCTGGATTGAAGAGAGGAAACCAGTTTCCTGGAACTCTTGCTTCCTCATCTTGCTTTGGGGGTTTACACTTACTCACAGGTCCATAGAGTAAAGAATCTTCCTCGAACAACGATTCTGGAGTCTGAGCAGGGCCTCTGAATGACAAGACAGACTGTACTAAGTCAGAGTACTTTTCTTGGTTCACCTCTTCATAAGGGTTCACTTTTTTCTTCCGGCCACATGAATAAGAGGACGTGGAGAAACCCCGATGTGGGGATAGTTCTACAGAAAATTGCTTTGAACTTTTAAGCTGCCTGCAGATGGTCTGAAAAGCCTTCATCTTTAGACTTTTCACTTCCCTCTAGTCCCCTTGCAATACGGAGGGTCTTTTTAGTTTTTGCATTCCTATTAAAGAGAAAAGTGGTGTTAGGTGCCAAATGTGTTAAATTATTTTAACTATCAATGGGAAAGCTGCATCAGTATGATATTGCACATTTAAAAGCCTATTCAATAAGCTTTTGCAACATGCTCAGACACAGCTATTTCCAAAGAAAGGCCCTGGTCAATACCAGAAGGACCAGCACCTACTAAATTCGAAATAGCAGCTTGGGCAAGACGTCCCCCAATATTCTCTCTGAAGAAATGTGATGCCTAGGAACAGAGGGAGGAGTGTGAGACTAGAGGAAAAAACAACTCTAGAATCCATCCTGTAATAGCCAGGAGTCACAGTTAACAATTACCCACGGATCCTCAAATACCAGGTTGTTTGCTAAGTATTCTGTGTGGAGATTTCTCATTCTACCCTCACTCCCTGTAAGGTGAGTACTACTTCCATCGTTTTACATATGTGGAAATCAAGCTTCTGAAGGACATGTCAGGTCCCAGCAGGTAAGCACAGCCCTCAGCAGGAAGCACCACTGTGACCCCCGGAAGTCAGCCTCTTTAGTAGGCAGTTAAAACAGACATGAGCAGAGCAAGAAGGGCCAGGCACAGAAAGTCACCAGGGTGGGAAGCCCTGGGTACCTACAGTAAGGGATAGTCAATTGTAGGTACCTCGCCCCCAGGGTGACTTTCCTTCCCCTAGCAAAAAGCTGGTCCAGCGTTTTGACCCTCTGACCTTTCCTCCCTAGAGATAACATCTGTGCCTCAATTGTATTTCAGCTCCAGGTCCAGAAAAGCAGCAAAACCAGGCCAGCGACCTCCCCGCCCCCCTTGCCCTCAGGACCAGCTGCATTGCAGAATGACCCCTGCCCTGAGACTGGCCAATCGACCAGTGAAGACCACAACCCTGAAAGGCCACACCTAGAAAACTGATGAATATCTATTGAGATCTTCCCTTAAAATCTCCACCTTAAAACCACGAGCAGACTTGGCTCAGTGGATAGAGCGTTGGCCTGCGGACTCCAGGGTCCCAGGTTTGATTCCGGTCAAGGGCAGGTACCTTGGTTGCGGGCACATCCCCAGTAGGGAGTGTGCAGGAGGCAGCTGATCAATGTTTCTAACTCTCTATCCCTCTCCCTTCCTCTCTGTAAAAAATCAATAAAATATTTTAGAAAAACAACAAAAAAACAGGAACAGGAGGACCCAGTGTGCTCTCCCTCCCAGAAGCTCCCCTTCCCCCCAGGAACCTTGCCATTAGTTCCCTCACTCCCAAGCGCCAAGGGCCCTTCCTTTTTATTTTTTTGTTTTGTTAATCCTCACCCGAGGATATTTTTCCGCTGATTTTTTGGGAGAGTGGAAGAGGGAGGGAAAGACCATGTGAGATTGGTTGCCTCCTGCCTGAGGCCCGGTCAGGGCTCCGTGGGGGAGGAGCCTGCAGTGGAGGTACTGCCCCTGACGGGAATCGAACCGGTCGACCGCAGGCCAATGCTTTATCCACAAATTCCCTCAGACCATCTCTTCTACCAATTACTTTTCCGACCGCTGTGATTTACCAAGTAAAAATCCTCTTACAGTTTGGGTCTTGGCCCCGAATTCTTTCTAGCCAGAATCCAAGTACCCAGGTTGCTGAAGGAGGGTCGGCCTGACCCCATGGGTCAGACTCCGGGTGCCGTAACAGCCGCCAACAACAGAACCATGTTGGCGGTCAGAATGCAGGGGCCCTTACGGTGAGAGTCAGGACTGGGAAGGAGACGGCTTAAGGAGCAGGGGTAGGTACCTCAGCGGCCACCACCCCGCGCTTAACTCCCGCGTAGCTAACAACCTCTTCGGGCGCGTGAGCTCAGCGTTCCCGCGCTTTGGTCTCGAATTAGGCTTCCGCCGAGGCAAGGCGGTCCCAGCATGCACTGCGCCCTGCGGCGCGCACGCCCCGCCCCTAGGCCTTGGTTCACCTCCATAGGCACTCACGCGATCCTCGGAGAGTCCCGCCCCGCCAGCAGATGCGCGGGCGCCTGCAAATCGCGCCCTTCCGCTCTCACGAGATCTCGCTGACGTCACAGCTCGTGGCCATCTTGGACCCTGGCTAGGTAATAAATTTCGCCGCGCGACAGCACGCTCTTCCTTGAGACGCGCCTAGCGGGGAGTGTTTCTGCCTTCGCGTCCCTCTCGCTGCCTTGTGGTCTGCGGCTCCCTCGTGGCCCGGAGCGAGGGTAGGCCCCGCGTAGCTTCTTTGCCCGGCTCCAAGATGGACGGGGGAGGCAGCTCTGGGGGAGCACGTGGCGTGCCGCTCGCCTTTCCTGGGGCTTCTGGGATGGTGGCGGAGTCCCGTGGCCTCCTGCCGCCGTGGGGCAGGGAGGCTAGCGGAGGCGGGGCCGCGGCCGCCCCTCTAGGCGCCCCGGCGGCGGCGGCCCAGCCTCTTCTTTCCTCGCACAGCCCGGCAGCCCGCGCTCGAGACCCGCGTCGCCATGGCCGCGGTTCCCGAGGTGCTGCAGCAGCAGGACGAGGACCGAAGCAAGGTGAGGCCTTACACTTGCAGGCGCCCGGCGGGAGGCCCGCCGGCCTCTCGGGGCCCCACATTTCTTCCCTCGTCGCAAGGGGGCTTTGGGGCCGCTCGCGTGCCCACGCGGGACGCACCTGCCGGGCTCCGAGCGCCCTTTGTTCTTCCTGAGGCTGAGAACAGACGCGGCACCGTGCCCAGCGGCCCGGTGTCCGGGGCCGAGCGGGCGCGGCGAGCCTCTGGAGCCCCGAGAATGGGTTTTTACGTAAAAAAGTTTTTTAAAACTGATCTTGGCTTCACGAAGACTGGACGGGGGACGTGAAATCCACTTACTATGCAACTAAATGCTTCCAAACTGTTCCCCCCCTCCACCTTGGTAAAACTCTTTTTTTGGCCTAAAATTTAGGCCTTAAATACGGAGGAAATTTCATCAAGTCAGAAATCTGAAACCTGTATCTTACAACTTTCATAAACGCTGAAGGCGTCGCTGCGGGAGTTGTGTGATTTTTTTTTTTAGTAGGTGCTCTAATAGTTGTTGAACTCGGTTTTTATTTTTAAAATTTGGGTGTTTATGTAAATTACCCCCATGCCACTTAAAGCTTGAGGTCTGGTAGGTAACGTGCAGTAAAATTAGTTTGCCGTAGCCTATTAAAGATTTAGAAACAAGCCCTGCTCTTTTTATTGACCCTTTACATTTGAATTAGTGTCGCACAATTCGCATAAGTTGGTGTGAACCACAACGTTATGTGCAGAATCGTTAACACAGTTTTTCTGACAGAAGGGGGGGAAACTTTAAAGCTACAAAGCACTGTTGGATTTAACCTGGAAGACGTCTTAAAAGGCCCCGTCTGTGTTGGCCATCTTTGGGGAGAGACTCATCCAGTCCAAGTCCCAACGAGGGCCTCATGCTGTGTTAGTTATTCAAGTGCAACTTGGTGATGGGGGTAGTCAAGTCTTCCTGGGAGTATTTTTACTTGAAAGTTGAAAGAAGGAACTTGTTCTTTTTACTAAAACTGAAAGTGGGAACTTGAGACTACGATTCTTACCAGAACATTCCAAAGGTAGATTTCTTCCTACAAGTTTAGATGCTGAATAGGAATTTTGATAGCAGTTTGATACACACACACACACACACACACACACACTTCTTCCTTGACCCACAGTGTTTGAGTCTAAAACATCAGCTGTTTAAAAGTGCTCCACTGCTTCAACGGGCCTTCCTGCTTGCTAGTATGGTATATGGTAGCTGGAATTTTAAGTGCCCATCATTCTAACCCTCCAGCAAAATTGGAGGATTATGAAGGCTATTTCCTGCCCTCCCCCACGCCCCCAAACCTTGTAGTGGCTACAGGAAAAGGATTTATGTAGAATCATTTTCCTTCTATTTTTTTTTTAATGAAGAAATAAGGAAATAATAAACTTACTATAATATTGCCCTAACACGTGGCTTCATTTTGCTTTCTGATCTAATTTTCGTCCTGTGCTGTGTATCTTTAGATGGTTTTTACTGTTAACTTAAAGGACGTTTTTTATAGAGAGGAAGGGAGAGAAACTGCCTCCTGCATGCCCCCTATGGTGAATGGAACCAGCGACCTTTTGGTCCATGGGAGACTGCTCAGCCCACAGCCAGGGCCCGGGCAAGCCTCATAGATATGCCCTGACTGGGAATCGAATTAGAACCTGGTTCAACTCGTTCTCTACTGATGGAAAAGATTGTATTTTGATCTTTAAATTTGGAAAAATGGGATTTTTACCATGTGTCATCCCTGAAAAAGCGAAGGCATTAACACCAGTGGCTCCATCGTTATAGTTACCTAGTACTGTGCCACCGTCCGTGGGACATTCTCGGGTGTCTGGAGTTTTTAATGGGTAGTGGGGGAATGAGATCATGAAGAACCTCGTTCCCATAAAATAAGTTACCCTGGTCTCTAGTCATTTTGCACCTTACAGGTTCTCGAGGCCTTCTGTTTGCCAAAAAGCCACTTAAATAGCTGGCATCATGGTTAGGTTCCCACTCCCAGATTCAGTGTGTATCCATCTGTTGTGATGAATCCCTTCAGTATTCCAGCAAACCCACCGCAAATAGAGTATGGGTCCTGATTGCCTACCAAGACTTTTTTTTTTTTTTAATGATTCTTAAATTGCTAATATACTGAAGTAAGTTTAGCATGTAGGAAAAGTTTTGCAAGGAGATGGTAGCCCTTCCCAGCCTGGTGGATGATGTCTCCTTGGAGCCTCATTAACATTTATGCTGCTGCTCTGGTTTGCAGTTTTTTGTTAACTGGTGTGGAAATTGTCTCTAGGGACACTTGACTCCCAGTTTGAGTGGGAAAATGTCCTAAAGTTTGTTAGTGTAGGAACAGTACTAAACTTTGACAACTACTATGACAATTTCAAAATTATTAATTTTTGTGGACTTTCTTAATTTAATGGCTTGACTTCGTTTTTCTTTTCTAAACTCTGAAAGTATAGGACTTATCAAAACTACCCAAATCTTAGTTCTGGATCAGTAACTTGTACACAGTGTCTTAAGATGCCCACGATCTCGCATTTTTTGGGCTGTAGGAAGAAATGGCCAAGGGAGACTTACAGAATTTTCTAGATTCTGAGATCTAAATTCTCATTTGGTGTGAGACCTGGTAAATAACCAACATCTGATGTAGAGCTTGAGTTTAAACCAGGGTTTTACAGCCTGAGCATTACTGACATTTTGGGCTTGATAATCTGTCGTGGGGAATTGTCTTGTGCATTGTAGGGGTTTAGCAGTATACCAGGCTTCTGGGTGACAGTAGCTCTCTTTCCTCCAGTAGTGATAGTCAAAAATATATGCAGCCATTGTTAAATGTTCCTTGGGTGGGAATCACTGGTTTAAACTTTCCTTTTAAAAATGATGTGTATGAGTGGGTGAAGGTTGTGTTACAGAGGCTGATCTTCAGTGTGCCAGTTTTTACATTTTTTGCAAATCTATGATTGATAAATTATAAGAAAATACATGCTAGCCCTAACCAGTTTGGCTCAATGGATAGAGCGTCGGCCTGCGGACTGAAGGGTCCCAGGTTTGATTCTGGTCAAGGGCATGTTCCTTGGTTGCGGGCACATCCCCGGTAGGGAGTGTGCAGGGGCCAGCTGGTTGATATTTCTCTCTCATCGATGTTTCTAGTTCTCTATCCCTCTCCCTTCCGCTCTGTAAAAAAATCAATAAGATATATTAAAGAAAAAAGAAAATACATGCTGTACCGTTGACTTTGGGGGAATTAGCTCCTCCACCCCAATATTGAGGAACCTTATCAAAAGATGGTAAAAGGGTTTCTTGAGTGGGTTCTGGGGGCAATTTAGGATTGCAGAGAGGCAGCTGTGTGTTCACTGTTGAAATGTAGTGCCTGCTTTGTATTGTGGAAACCTGAAGCTCTGATGTTACAGCACTCAAAACGTTGTGGACTAGAATTGAAGTTCACTAATAAACGTGCTGCAGAGTAGAACTTAGTTTAAAATCTTAAAAACATTTTGCTCTATTTATTGTCAGGGCCTGGTTGTTCGAGGAGATAAGGCAAAAATATTTCTGTAGCTTAGTACCCTTGAGATAGTGATAGCCATTGATGAAAGGGCATGAGTGAAGTGAGGTGGTAGGGAAACAACCCTTTAATGAACCCAATTTGAGGACAGTTGTAAGTTCTGCCTTTTAGAAGCAGTGAAGGAAGATGGCTGTGGAGGACATCTTGTCTCATGCATGTGGCAAACTTTACAAGTATAAATGGAAAGTTTCTCTGCCTGATCTCGCTTTCTAAAAAGCCTCACCTCCGACATCTGTTTATTTTCTGATGGGCCACTGAGTTAATTCTTAGGAGATAGCCCTTCTACAAGAGGGACATGAAATTCATCAACTGTTTCATAACCCAAAGGCAAAAGCCAAGAGGGAGGAGAGTGTAAGTGCAGTTAGAGGCACAGAGGAAGGACTGCACTTCCTCAGTTCAGATACGGGATTGTTGGCTTGACTCTCCCCTCCTTCCTTCCCTTTTACAAATTTGGTGTAACTTTTTCAGGCACTGCTATGTGGTCTGTAGAGAAAACTAATGTTCTCAGAATAGCTGCTTGTGGTATGCATTTTCTGCTTGAAGAGTATAGTTTACTTGTTTTTGAGGGGCAGGCCTTTAACCATTCTAGTCACTGTTAATGGTGAGTACAAATGCAGAAGCCAACTTCTTGGGTTTTCACTTTATATTTCTTTTTTTTTTTAAAATATATTTTTATTGATTTTTTTACAGAGAGGAAGGGAGAGGGATAGAGAGTTAGAAACATCGATGAGAGAGAAACATTGATCAGCTGCCTCCTGCACACCTCCCCACAGGGGATGTGCCTGCAACCAAGGTACATGCCCTTGACCGGAACCGAACCTGGGACCCTTGAGTCCACAGGCCAACGCTCTATCCGCTGAGCCAAACCGGTTAGGGCTCACTTTATATTTCTTGAAGAGCAGTACAAAGCTACTGGTGAGTGATGAAATGAGGTAATGGAATATTTACATCTAAATGACTTGGGAAATGTGTGGTACCTTTGATTCAAAGTAGAGGGAATCTCATCAGGAAGCAGGCAGCCTTCTCTTTTCTCCATGCTGCCATTTGTGTCTCAAACTTATATAAGCTTAAGCTCAGATAGCTCTCTTGTGTTGCTGAATAATCTGGTGGTGGTGAAGGTAAATTTGTGTATTAAACCTATTTCCATTCATCTTGGTTTGATCATAAAGGTCAGGCAATGAATGTTCTTAAATATCCTCATCGACATGTGTACTAGTAGTGTGTAACATGTCAGGCTTGTAGCAGAGGGCTGTGGACTTGATATATCAAGGAACTTTGGGGAGGGAGCCTTCATAGAATTGGGTAGTAGTAGATTAAGGGCTTTAGCTTTGAATGGAAGAAAATTAATTTTTTATTTGTTCAGCTGCTTTCTCCATAGCACCGCTGTGTTGATTCCCAGTAGAATTTCTGTGCTAGGAGTTCCTTAGATCATACAGTATAACTCTTTCATTTTGTGAGCTCATTTGAAAATAATCCAGGTATCTAGTAATTAGTTAGATTTCTTGTAATGAATGTTAGTTAAGCCAATAATTCAACTTAATCTTTCTGGTTCCAGGTTGGGATTTGACTAGTTCATGGGCTTTGCAGCCTTGTGAAATGATGATTGAGTTTATCCATTCGCTGAGTACGCTGCACTGACCTTCTTCCAAGCCTTGGTTCCTGTTCTAGGAACTCAGGGTTCAGTAGCCTCCAAATGCCCTGCAGTCTGTGGTGTTCTACCATGGACAGCTTGTGTGTTGGTGGACTACCCGTAAGAATGGTTGGTGTCAGCAGGGATGGGTCCCTCTTGGGCCCATCTCACCAAGATGAGTGGTGGAAATCTGATCACTTGCTGTGGCCCTTTATCTAGGTTTTTTTTTTTTTTTTTTTTTAAGTTATGGCTAACTTCCATAACTTTTATCTATATTAGTATACTGAGATCTAGAAGACTGGTTCTGTTATGATTGATACTGGTAGACCAAAGTTATGTGAAGAAGGGAAGAATCTATTGTAGGTTGGGGAGAGGGGCAGGAAATGAGAAACAACTAGGTTTAAAAGCAGAGCTCATTGCTTATAGTCAGTTCAGTTGTTTTCATGCACCAGTGCTATAAGGAAAAGCTGGGATAGAACAGATAAGCAGGTTTTGGAAGAAAATGGTAACAAAAAATTTGAGTACCAGTACTTGGAACCATAAAGGAGGGATTTGGAGAAGGATAATGGCATTAGAATTTCTTATAGAGCACTTCTTTCCTGTGAGTTGAAACAGTAACAAAGTAATATATATATCTGCTGAATGTACCTTCTCTGTTCTCCCTTGTAGGTTCTGAATTTCAGAATCTAGCCTTCCATGTTGTCCAATCACATAGCTGCCCTTTGCCATCTGTGAACCATTAAATCTTTTGAAGAGTGAGCTTTGTAGATGGTGGTAAGCCTTGCACCAAAGTGAGTCAAAGTGAGATTTGGATCACAAGTGGTCTTTAGCTCAAAAGTCTGCAGAGTTGTCCTGCAGCCAGTAGTATCATGTTCCCCAGCTGGGTTGGCTGATGAATGGGTGAGGAAGTGCATAGGGATTCTGTATCAGGTTTTCTCCTTTTCAGGCTCTTACCAAGTATTTAGAGTTTTTAAAAACAGTTAAAATTTTGCTTTCTAAATAAAGCAGTGCTGTTTATCTTCCCCTCCCCTCCCGCCCCCCCCCCCTTTTTTTTCTTGTCACAAGATCATTGTAATCCTTACTATAAGGATTAATCTGGAAGGAAAGTATGTTGGGGGTGAAACTCCATCTAAAACTTTTGGGTATATCATGCAATGGTTTCTATAGAAATATACAAAAGAAAGTCAGTTTTAAAACTTACATTTTATTGTTTGAGGATAGGTGTTTTAAATTTGATTCTCAAGTGACCTAAGGGAACTGGGAAATTGAAAAAATAACATGACTTGGTTCTGAAGCCTGCTTTTCTCCACTGATTTAAACAGCCATTCTTGGCATTTTGACATCAGTAGCCCAACTTGGTATTGGCCACCAGTGCTAAGTAGTACTCTGGATGCTTATTTAGGGTAGGGGATAGAGCTGGGTGAATGGGGTACAACCCAGTTCTTATACTCTACATCCTGCTGATTTATTTAGCAAGTACTGTGGCGGAAGGCTGTGGGGTTTGGGTTTTGTTGACTAAGCATCATACTTGATGCTTCCGGAGTAAGAATTCTGTGCTGACTTAGAAGTTTTAAGCATTTCACAACTTTCTATTGATTTATTTGCTTCATTTTCTGGAGGGTTATATGCTAACTGTAGGTTATGTGTGTCTTCATTGCACTCATACCAAAAACAAACCAAAAACCATATTCCTATGGTAACAAGAAAGGAAGATAGTAATATAGTAAATAATCTAGGCTATTAATTATATGGTTAGAGTTATGGGAAAAGAGATGAAACCAGAAGATAATTGTTTGGTGGGATAAAAGCAGCTGGTAAAGTTCATTTTAGCTTTGATGCTTAAATAAACTATTTCTCTATTACATTCACCTTGGTCCTTCAATACCTAATTCTAAAGCTAGCCCATGTGGAGATCACAGGCTCATTAAGTTTGTTTGTCTTATAGTGAGCTAAAATGGAATTGTCAGCCTGTTTAGAAATTGAGAGATGGCTAGAAACCAGGATTTGAGACTTCTTTAGGAAATGGAATCTCAGGAAGCATCACAGTTGTTGCTGAGCTCAGGGAAATGTACCTTAAACCTGCCCCGTCTTTCTACCAAGGTCTGTTGGCCCTTTTACACCTGCCCGCTTTGTTCCTGTTCTGATTGACAGATACAAACATAAAATAGTATTCTCTGCAGTCAAATTTTAGTGTATATTTTGAGGTCTTTTGAATTTTGTATTTGCCCAGTGGTAAGTTATCGGAAGGAAGGAAGCTTTTATCAGAAATATGTCAGGAGAGTCACAGTTATGACAATATGAAGTACCCCTGACCTTGAGTCTTATCTTTGTTTGTAGAGATCTTATAAATGGACATAGGAAAATTAAGTCAAAATAAGCAAGTATTTCATAGGAGTCATCAGGAATTAATTTGGGAGAAGTATTTAGGTTGAAATGTCAGGGACTTAAACATATTGTGATCTTACTAATATACCTGATGTTAAAATCAAGTTCTGGCAGAACTTGAAGCTTGTTTCTTATTAGAAAGCCATTGTTACAGGACTAACTCTGATTTTTGCAATTTAAATTTTTTCTTAGTGCTTAAGGGAAAACGGGAGGTAACTGACAGTTTCTAAGATGTAGAAATAGAAGTTATGCATTTTTTTAGTGGATATATTTAATCTTTTTGATTAAACCTGATTGAACCCATTTTTCTAGTTTCAAAAGTTAAGTAAGTGTATCAGTCTTAGGTCTTGAACTTTTTATTTTGAAGAAAAGAATTCAAAATGAAATTTAGGGGGAAATATCTCAGTATTCCTTATTCCCTCATTCTCTTAACTCCAGTCTTCACTTGGCATTCTTCCTGTGTGCAATAATCGAGTGTTACGACATCTTTACTTTAGCTCTGGGGGGGTGTAGGTGGGAAGACATGAGATGCTTATTTCATGCAGTTTAATGCCTTGTCTGTGTCATACCTTCACATTGACCATTACTCAGCTTGTCTGCTTTAAGAATTAGGGAATTTATCATACTTTAAATTCAGGACAAACACCATTTTAACCACTTTTTTTCCTTAACAGTCCATTTCTCCCCAAAATTCTTTTTAAACGGACAAACATGGAGTTGGGTGTTATTTTCCTCTGAATTCCTCTCACAAAATCTGTTGCTCTTGCTTCCAGGGCAGTGCTCACACTTGTCCCCTATGTGTAGCTAACGATGAGATTCTGCTAAGTAGGGCCTTTGTTAGTTTTTCAGTTCATTTCTCGGTGTCTAGATGAAACAATCCCTGGTAAATAGCTCTACTCTTGAGCCAGGTTTTTCTTATCTTTTTGACCTAGGATCCCATACCACATAACTGTTCTGTTTTACTAGTCTCGTCTTTCATATGAATGATCTGGTTAATGCCACTTGAGTATTCCTTGTAGTTTAGGCATTTATGTGAGAAGTTCACGAGTTCATCCTGTCTAGTTCAAGCCTTCTTAATAATGGTTCTCTAGGTGTTTGATTAAAGAAATTTTTCATGCTGATATAAAATGAGTAATGCACATGATATTAAAATTATAGTTGGCTTTTTCAGATCACAGGAATACTTTGTACCCATCCATATATTTAAGATTTCCCTACAGTGTCAGATAAACTTAGATTTATCTCAGCTGACTTTGTTCTAAATGATCTCGTACAGGCTGCTTTTTAATTACTAGCTCCCATTTTTTGGAAGGATACTTTTTAGGACTAAGATGAATTTGAAACTAATGACCAAAAAATGTATTTCAGCTGAGATCTGTATCTGTGGACTTGAATGTTGATCCCTCGCTTCAGATTGACATACCTGATGCACTCAGTGAAAGAGATAAGGTCAAGTTTACAGTACACACCAAGGTAAGTGGTGGAATGGCTTCAATAATACAAACAGTGCTAGTTTGCAGCCTTGTTTTTTACAGTGGCTGTGAGAAGAGACTTCCTGAACTGAAATGGTTGCCATTTGTTTGCAATGTAGCACCACTGCTAAGTGAGCACCTCCCTCATCTTGTAGTGAGCCCTTAAATAAGTGTAATTGCTGCAGTGTTTTCCACTATGGTGGAACCCTAGGGCATTGCTGATGTTAAATGTGGCTTGTACACTGCTCTCTGAGGAAGGTACATCAAGCAAAGTGAAGCAGGCTGAACCATCTTCCTACACAGCTGAAGTCTTCCACCTTTGTTTTTTGTTTTTTTAATTTGATTTTTTTATTGATTTCAGAGAGGAAGGAAGAGGGAGAGAGAGAGAAACATCAAACAGTGAGTGAGAATCATTGATTGGCTGCCTCCTGCACACCCCCTACTGGGGATTGAGCCAGCAACCCGGGCATGTGCCCTTGATTGGAATCGAACCTGGGACCCTTCAGTCCACAGGCTGACGCTCTATCCACTGAGCCAAACCAGCTAAGGACACCTTTGTTTTTATTTATTTATTTATTTATTTAAATATATTTTATTGATTTTTTACAGAGGGGAAGGGAGAGAGATAGAGAGTTAGAAACATCGATGAGAGAGAAACATCGATCAGCTGCCTCCTGCACATCTCCCACTGGGGATGTGCCCGCAACCCAGGTACATGCCCTTGACCGGAATCGAACCTGGGACCCTTCAGTCCGCAGGCCGACGCTCTATCCACCGAGCCAAACCGGCTTCGGCACCACCTTTGTTTTTAATTTGCATGTGTGGGAAGTGCTTTCTCATGTTTACCAAGTTCTTGGCCTTTGCCCCACTTATTTCTTGTGATTCAAAAGAGCTTTTTTTATTTTTGCCGCCAAATTTTTGTTTTTATAAATTTTAATTTTTTAAATTGATCTTAGAGAAAGGGAAAGAGAAACATCAATTTGTTCCACTTATTTATGCATTCTTTGTTCCACTTATTTATTCCTGACCAGGGATCAAACAGCCTTTGGCATATAGGATAACCAGCTGACTACCAGGCCAGGCCTGTCTCCACTTGAGGATTTGCTTTATTTGTTTTAGAGAGAGAGGAGGGGAGAGGGAGGGAGAAATATCAATTAGTGGCCTCCCATACATGCCCCAACCAGGGATTGAACCCCAAACCTAGGTATATACCCTGACCAGCAATCAAAACCACCACCTTTTTGGTGAAAGGGAAAAGACTCCCAACTGAGTCATCTGGCCAGGCTTGTTTCCATATTTTTAATTTGACAAAAAGCAGTATTAGTTCTTTCAGGAACACTTCCAGCCTCCTTTTCTCCTTACCTAGTAGTTAAAATGTATTGAATACTTTTCCTATCCCAGGCGCTGTTGTAAAAGGTTTACATGGATTTGTTTTTTTATAACAACCTTATCGTGTTTTATTATCCCCACTTTACAGGGCAGGAAATAGGAACTGATTTAAATAAAGCAAATAAATATCTATAAGGTCTTTTCCCATGTCTTTTTTTCTCTTAATACCTTGGTAGCTTGATTGGCGTACCTCAATCAAAAGGCAGTGTGAAGAGTGCGTAATTTTATCTGAGTTGACGTACAAGGTGGAAATTTGTGAAAAGAATTCCTTAAAGAACATGTTTAATCTTGGCTATGGCTTTTCATAGTGGTGGAGAGATTGTGTGTTGCTGCATTTTATTCTTTAGTGGATCTCATTGTGATGTTTTATTTAGGATTTTCCCTTAGTGCAGCTCAGGAAATTCAAGCCACTTTATCTAAAATAAATGGTAGTTACCAGTTAACTTCTCTTTTATTTACAGACCACACTGCCCACATT
This sequence comes from Myotis myotis, assembly GCF_014108235.1. Taxonomy (NCBI): domain Eukaryota; kingdom Metazoa; phylum Chordata; class Mammalia; order Chiroptera; family Vespertilionidae; genus Myotis; species Myotis myotis. Next base: position 76,130,500 of record NW_023416401.1, on the reverse strand, counting down.
TCAGAGCCCAGAGTTTTCTGTTATAAGGCAACATGAAGACTTTGTATGGCTACATGACACTCTTTCTGAAACTGCAGACTATGCTGGGCTTATTGTAAGTGCATTTTGGAAAATAAAATAATTACTGAAGGATATTTCTTCTACCTTGCTGTTCATTCTGTTTAGAGACTTTTACCCATTTTTCATCATGGATTGTGAAAGTCTGATTTCACCTGCCAACTAGAGTAGGTGCTAATCATTACTGTTAAAATCTAGAATATGAGATTAGTGTTGTAGCTATGAATGAATGGAAACATACAGTCTTACATTCTCAAATGTTGTAGTCTGCTTAAAGGATAAAGAAGGCAGTTCTTGTGTTCACCTCTTTAGAGTTAATGTATGGCTGCAGGAAGAGACCTTCTGATTTTATAGGAGTGTGGTTTGTACTGTCAGGCAGACTGAAGAATCTGGCAAAATAATTAAAATTAGTACTGAAACTTATGTTTAAGAACATTCTGTTCACTCAGTATTAGAATGTATTTTATTGTCCTCTGGAATTAAATTCTTTTTAAAGTCTATAGACTATTATCTTGATGTTTCCTCATCAGCTCTATTTTAGTACTGATTGTTAATGTTTAAATTTTAAACGTAAACACTATTGTACCCTACCAATTGTTCATAATAGATAAACTGAACAAGTGAGTGCCCAGTTTTGGGGAGGACACTTTTAAACGGCCAAAACCAATAAGGTTAAAAGAAAGACAGGTTGACCACAGGACTGGTGGCCTGTGTACAAGCCCTAACTAGAGAATGTCACTGCTGGGACAAGAATGTTCATGAGTTACCTGCTCTGCTGCAGATTCCACCTGCTCCTACAAAGCCTGACTTTGATGGCCCTCGAGAGAAGATGCAGAAACTGGGGGAGGGCGAAGGGTCTATGACCAAAGAAGAATTTGCCAAGATGAAGCAAGAGTTGGAAGCGTAAGTGGATCTTCTTAATGGGATGAGTATAGTAGTTACTAGTGCTGTCCTTTAAAATTGCATTTTGCAGAGTTTCGGGCATAGTTTTGAGCTTTAGACCTTGACTTCCTTGGGCCACAAGCACTGGTGAGAGTAGTTTTCCCCTATGTAGACCATACTTGTTATGGAATGCTGGTCTGGCATGGTGAAGTAAACCTTTGTGTTTTCATATGTAATTTTTTCAAGCTGCTGATAGTGTGCAGTTCTCTGAAGTTTGATTACTGGAAACATAGTTGAAACTAGAATGCAGTGAGTGCTGTTACAGAGAAGCATTCTGAATGATAACCACATTGCAGGATCAGAAGAAGTCCACAGGAAGTTTATTTTTCTTTGATTGTAATTTAATTCAAACAAAAATGGTTTTTTAATTCTGTATCATAGTTGGAGATTTGCACTAAAGTTTCTTGTGAAACCATCCTTGGTTTATATTGACTTCCTCTCCTCTTCTACCATCAGTGTATTGAACTTAGGTGCTCATTTCAGCACTTCCCATTCATGCTCTGCCCCAGACAGGTTCAAGGGGTTAGCCTTGGACAAGCTGCTACTGCTAGTTGCTCCCCTGGTTGCAAGTCTCATGGACACCTTTATCTTAGTTTATTTTTTAGAGAGTGGAAAGAGAGGGACAGGGAAAGAGACATCAATTGGTTGCCTCCCACAGGGAGGGGATCAAACCTGTAACCCTTTGATGTGTGGGCTTATGCTCTAACCACTGAGCACACAAGCTAGGGCTCTCTGGGACCTTTAGATAGGAGATGTATGCCTTAGTGGGAAAGAGGGATGGGGGTGTGTTGAGATGGGGGAGAGTGCTGGGTCCTTTTATCTTGAGGGCTTTTAAAGGCTGGGAGTTTAGGGGAGGATCTCAATAGTATATTCATCAGTTGTATTATACTGATGCACCAAAATGAGATTTATTCCCTTAACTTCATCTGTCCTTAGGTGTCTTATAATTTCTTATGATTCTGAGCCTTTTTAGTCTCCGTGCTGTCTATACAGCTGCCAAATTAAAGGGTGTTTTTTTGGTGTGTGTGTGATTTTAAAGAAATCAATGTTCTGTTGGCTGCTAAATACCAGCAGTGTTTGCATGTAGATTCCAGGCTTTGTAGACTTGCTCCATCAACCCCAGTTATAATACCACTTTCCCTCTTTTGTTCATTCCATAGATTTCAAAATAGCAACTATCTTATTACTGAATTAGATATAAAGTTATACCAAAATGTTTAGGCCTTATTCAGATATTTTACTTAGTGGCATGAGCAGTAATTGGGTCGGGTAGTGCTTGCCAGTTGAGTGGTGCCAACCAGATGTCTTGTATGCTTCTCTTTTAGTGAATATCTTGCTGTCTTTAAGAAGACTGTATCCTCCCATGAAGTCTTTCTTCAGCGGCTTTCTTCTCACCCTGTTCTCAGTAAAGATCGCAACTTTCATGTTTTCCTGGAATACGATCAGGATGTAAGGCTTTTTTTTTTTTTTTTTTTTTTTTTTAAGATTTCATTTCCATGATCCAGGAAAATGTACAAGACTATTCTTTAAAAATATATCTGATGCCCAGCTGGTGTGGCTCTATGGTTGAGTGTCTACCCATGAACCAAGAGGTCACCAGTTGGATTCCCAGTTGACACATGCCCAGATTGCAGGCTCCATCCCAAGTAGGGAGTGTGCAGGAGGTACCTGATCGATATTTCTCTCTCATTGATGTTTCTATCTCTCTGCTCCTCTCCCTCTTTCTAAAATCAATAAAGACATATTTAAAACAAATAAGCTATAGACTTGATAAAAATAAAAATACTTGATACATATTGTCCAAAATTGACTTTTAGTGTTCTGAATTTCTTACCAACACAGTGGAAACCTTTAGTATATGCCAATTCCTCTCCCTGGCAGATCAATTATGTAAGACATTTTTATAAAAGGCTAAAGATTATGACCTTTTTCCCCTTCCGAAGAATAGTTTTCTCTCTCAGTTAAGTTTGGGATTATTAGAAGAAACTTAAATCGATCCAAATTTGTTTTTTCTAGGCTACCTTTTTGTTGACAAAAGACTTGTATATTTGTTTTTTTTAGTGTTTCTGTTAATATGTATGAAGCAAATCCCAACTTAGAAATTTCCTCAGTGTCTTCTAACCAGTGAAGTTTAATAAACATAGAACAGAACAAATTTTACCAAAAATTTAAAAGCCACTGGGATTTGGTGCCTAGCTAACGTGGCTCAATTGGTTGGAGTGTCATCCTGTACACAAAAGCAGCGGTCGCCCACCAGTGTTCCATGAGGTCCAAAAGGTTGGCGACCACTGCACTAAAGGATCACAGTTCAACTCCCAGTGAGGACACATATCCAGTTGAGGGTTCTATCCCAGCTCAGAGTGCATGTGGGAGGCCACCGATTGATGTTTCTGTCTCTCCCTCTAAAATCAATAAAAAAGGTGTGTGTGGGGGGAGACCCATCTTGTTGACCAGATAGTTTTCAAAATATCTATTACATCATACTTTTAGAATTGTGACCTGGATTTAGGTTTAGCTATATATTCAATATCTTAGATGTGGTGGTTAAGATGGAATTTGTCTTAATGTCTTTATCTTATGCGTGTGCCTATACTAGTAAACAGTCTTATTTGGAAAGTATTTAGGACTTACCCAGAAAAATATATTTACCATAAACTTCCTTTGACATTCTCTTTCTTCAGCTAAGTGTTAGGCGGAAAAATACCAAAGAGATGTTTGGTGGCTTTTTTAAAAGTGTGGTGAAAAGTGCTGATGAAGTCCTTTTTTCTGGAGTTAAGGTAAGTGGCTTTTAGCTGTTTAAGAAAATTCCTGACTTTGCATAGATAGGTGACCTTTTATTTCTTTAGAAAAGATATTTGTGAAATGAGTTTTTCCAAAATATCCTGTTCTCTCCCTGGAGAAGGGATAAGAACCTTCTCACACTTAAGCCTTTATTTTCTCCTTTTTTTTTGTAAGGAGAGAAGTGAAATTATTTAAAAAAAGAAAATTAGCCACAAGGGCAGTCGTTCATGACGGTCTCCAGAACTGCACAGCCCATTTTGGTAGCCCCACACACTTGACATTTTTAATTTTATTTATTTGCTGGATTCCAAGGACTTGATGTGAAGAAAAGAATGTATTATGTCTCACTGATAGTTTTGTTGTAGATAATACTGAGTTAAGTAAAATATTTAAAGTTAATTTCACCTGTGGCTACTAGAAAAATTTTAATGGCACATACGGCTTACACATTTATACTATTAAGTACTATTCTAGAAAATCAAATTAATATACAAGTCTCTCATTAACCTCATACGTGTGATTTATTCCTTTATTCCTCATCCCCCCTTTTAACTGTGTTACCTTAATAGCTACTATTTGGTATCTAACTTTGTCACTTGCGGGCTTGAGTAAGTAGCCTAGAATATAGGTGCTGAGTACCAGGGGCCTTGTTAGAAATTTGGAAGCTCTTTGGTGATCTCAGTGGCACAGTTTAAGGTGTGTGGGACTTAATCTGTACCCACATATTGCAGGGTGTTTAGTGTCCCTGGCTGGTGCCCACCAGATTCCAGTATTGCCTCTCAGTCTGAAAGCAACCAAATTCATCCCTCCTCTACACACAGAGTATCTGAAGCTAGGTGGCAGCAAATCACTAAGCAGAACTATTGCTCTCACAGAATTGCTAGATCTTAGGATACCAGAGTGTTACTGGGCTTTGTTAAATGGTTCTTCAAAATGGTTCTCTGTTGACATTTCCTGCCATCACTTGACTTTTGCTGGTCTTAAGTGTGAAATGGTATTTTATCAATTTGTATTTACCTGGTCTGTAGAGCTTAAGCTTATGCATGAGTTTATTTCCTTAATGTTTCTTCTAATTCAAAAAACATATTCATATTTTTAAGTTTTGCTTCTTAAATTTTTCCCCCCCTCTCCTTTTAGGAGGTAGATGACTTCTTTGAGCAAGAGAAGAATTTCCTCATTAACTATTATAATAGGATCAAGGATTCATGTGCAAAAGCTGACAAAATGACCAGATCTCATAAAAGTAAATATCATTCACCCACTAGCCACCTACCTTTGCTAATGTGCCAGTTCTGTTCATATAAACAAGGCTATTCTTGTTTCTACAGATGTTGCAGATGACTATATCCACACTGCAGCCTGCCTGCATAGCCTGGCTTTAGAGGAACCCACAGTCATCAAAAAGTAAGTTTTTGTTGGAAAAGCTATTCCCTAAATTCTCTAATCCAAAACTAGTAGGTGGTATGATTGAAAGTATAGTGAGTAGTGACTACATAATTTCAGTTCTCTTGAGTACAAGCTTATCAAAGGTAGATAAGATAGTTTCTAGTAGCTAAAATCTTATACACTCTCTGAACACACAGACACTTTGTAGCAGACTCAGAGGGCACTTCTGTACCAGACGTGATTATTGAGTCTGTATTACATGTCTCTACTACTTTTTGTTTTCTTTTTTTTGAAGTTTGCCTTGTATGTTCTGTTCCACATAGTTCTTGGCACTTTACTTGGCAATATCTTGGAAAGAGATTTGATGGAAGTGGTCATAAGGATAATGTAGTGATCCCAGTCTGATCTTGAGCTTTTTAAAAATTTATATTTTTCAGTTTCTTTAGCCCGGCCATTTTTGGTATGATACAGTATTCTATTTAATACCTAGGCTTAGTATAACAGGCAGCAGTATTTCTGATTTGAAAGTGGAAGTCAGCTAATGGCAGAACCAAGATGAAATAGTTTATACTGGGGCACACCTGATGGTTCATTAGAACCTGACCTTGGTTAACACAGATTTAGCATTAGATAAAAATTGGGGACACACCCTGGCCAGTGTGACTCAGATGTTTGGGGTGTCATGTACACCAAAAGGTGGCGGCTTCGATTCCTGGTCACAGCTAGATTGTGGGTTTGATCCCTGATTGGGGCTCCTGGGAGACAACCAATTTGATGTTTCTCAATCAATCTCTCTCTCTCTCTCTCTCTCTCTCTCTCTCTCTCTCTCTCTCTGTCGCACGCACACGCATAATATCAATAAAAAATACTGATAATTAAAATTGGAGCACAGGTTCTTCATGGCAATATGGCTGAAGGGGGGTAGTATACCAACAGGTTGATACCCATGATTATGACACTATAAGTGTGTTCAACTTTATAGTCATCTTCTCTACTAGAATGGGCCAAATCTAGTGATGAAAATAATATTTTGATATGTTAATTCTAAAGCACCAAAGGCTAAGACTCCTGAATTTACCCATTCCTGTATATATTTTAGGTACCTGTTGAAGGTTGCTGAGCTGTTTGAAAAACTTAGGGTAAGGATTTTTATTTTGGTTTTCATTATATATTTTATCTGTTGATATCTACTTTGATGATGATCTTTATTTTTTCTAAAAGAAAGTAGAGAGTCGAGTCTCCTCAGATGAAGATTTAAAGCTGACAGAGCTCCTTCGATACTATATGCTCAACATAGAGGCTGCTAAGGTAAGTTCTTTACGTCTGCCTTGCCATGACTTTTAAGAGGTGTGATGTTAGAGATTTTTGTTAAAAATGAAGGAAGATAGGAATTTGTCAGGATTGTTTATGTAAGTGATGAGGATCTAAACAGAGATGTAAATTGAGGCAAGCTTGAGTTATCAGAAATTGAGTTTATTGAGGAATGGCAATTCGGAAAAGGCATGCAACAATAGTAAGCTACATGTGAGTCTGGTGAGGGTGTGGAGCGGATTTATGGGCAAGGAGGGTACAAAGAGTGGGAAGTCTGTCCAAGCAGTAAGTTCAAGCAGTAAGTTCATGGGTGGATGTTCATTGGTCAGGAGATTCTTCTGTAAATCAGGCATTTACAGGAAAGTAGCCTGTTAGTTCTTAAGTTCTGTTCTGTGGGCACATGCATGAGGTTCTTCATTTCATGTCTTTCAGTCTCATTTTAGATTGAAAATTTCCCACAGTTATGTATCTTTTTGTGGCATTGTATCCTTACCTTGTATTACTTGAGATCAATAGCGGTTGTACTTGAGAAGACAGATACATAAATAGTTTGGGGGTTATGAGTTATTTGATGCAGTACATAACTGAAGACTTTCTGAAGGGGCTATTTCCGAGGCAGAAAAGGTTTTGGGATTTCTGAGTTTTATTGAATTGCAGTTGTCATTAAGCATTATTTATTAAAAAAGCAAGACTAATTGGGTGCAGAATGACTTTTTAGAATGAAACATGCATTCTCCACTGTCTACACAACCCTGAACAAAAATGTTTAAGTCATTTTTGTGTGAAATAATGAATCAGACATAAGATTAGATAGGGAAAATATGTAACAGAAAAATGCCGTCAGAATGTAGAAATTCATTATTTTCCCCTTAGTTTAGTTTTGTTTTAGTTAATTTGTCATTTGGCATGTTTCTTTAGTCTTATATTTGGATTTTTTTTTTTTTACACATTCTTGACTATTCTTGACTATCTTTATATGAATTTAAGTGCTGATGATAAACAAATTTTTTTGCATATATACAAAGAGGGACATAATTGAATCTTAGATGTCTGTCATACATGCATACCTTTCCATTTTATTATAATTATTTTTTAATATATTTTTATTTCAGAGAGGAAGGGAGAAGGAGAGAGAAAGATCAATGATGAGAGAGAATCATTGATTGGCTGCCCTCCTGTATGCCCTCCAATGGGAATTGAGCCCGCAACCTAGGCATGTGCCCTTGACTGGAATCGAACCTGGGACCCTTTAGTCTGCAGGCTAATCCACTGAGCCAAACTGGCTAGGGCATAACTTCCCATTTTAGATACTAAGGTAACTTTTACTTTGCTGCAACATTGCTAAGAATATTTCAGATTAGGTCCTCAGGGTAGACTTCCAGAGGCAGGGTTCTCTGGATAAGGTTATAAGAATGTTCTAACTACCTCATTGCCCACTTTGCATTCTATCTGCATCATTTGACTCACCTTGCAGTCATTGCACATGTTCAATACACAGTGGTTAATTTTCTGAAATTACTTTCTTAGAAAAAGAAATCCTTCAGTTTTCACTGTTGTTTTTTTTTTCTTTTGACTCACATGAACAATTCGGAAAAAATTCTCAGTAATGCCATAAGAATTCCTCCCAAGACTGATCTTGGAATTAAAAAAATAATGGGGCGGGGGGGGGGGTCATGAAGTAGACTAGATGTTGACATTTCAGGTAGTGCATTGGCACTAGAGTACTTGGGATATTTTACCATGTTTTTATCTGTTAATTTTCTTCTCAGGATCTCTTATACAGGCGTACCAAAGCCCTCATTGACTATGAGAACTCAAACAAAGCGTTGGATAAGGCCCGGTTAAAAAGCAAAGAAGTCAAGTTGGCTGAGGCACACCAGCAAGAATGCTGCCAGAAATTTGAACAGCTTTCTGAATCTGCAAAAGAAGGTAGAGCAGGCCACTCTTTACCTTTACTTTTTACATTTTACTTGTAAACTAGAGGCCTAATGCATGAAATTCATGCAAGAGTAGGCCTTCCCCCAGCTGCTGGCACCCAGGACCCGGGCTTCCCTTGCAGCCCCAGCTTCCAGAAGGATGTCTAGTGTAATTAGCATATTAGGCTTTTGTTATTATAGATTATTTCAACCTCACTGAGAGAAGTTGCACAAATAGTGCAAAGAACACCATACATACATCCTTTAGTTGTGGACACCTACCTGTCCACATTTGTTCTTTCTGTTTTCTAACTTGGCACACTTGCTCCCATGTGTGTGTTTTTATAACTGCATTAGAGTCCCAGAGCACGAAATCACGCGAGTCCCAGACCCAGCGCTCCACGGGACCCATCAGTGCACCTCCTGGTGACCGGTCTTTGGATGTTATGGCGTTTTGGCCACAGGCCTTTTATAATATAGACTAGAGGCCTGGTGCACAAAAATTTGTGCACGGGGCGGGGCGGGGGGGGAGTGGTCCCTCAGCCCGGCCTGTGCCCTCTCTCAGTCTGGGACCCCTTGGGAGATAACGACCTGCTGGCTTAGGCCTGCTCCCGGGTGGCAGAGGGCAGGCCCAATCCCTAGGTGCAGCCCCTGGTCAGGCTCAGAGCAGGGCTGATTGGGGAGTTGGGGCGCCACCCCCTGTCATGCACAGAGCAGGGCAGATCGGGAGGTTGAGATGCTACCCTCAGTCACGCTCAGGGTAGGGCCGATTGGGGGGTTGGGGCACCGCCCCCTGTCACACTCAATGCAGGGTCAAAGGGAGGTTGCGGTGCCACCCTGTCACGCACAGAGCAGGGCCCATCAGGGGGTTGGGGTGCCTCCACTGTCACACTCAGGGCAGGGCCGATGGGGAGGTTATGGCTCTACCCTGTTACACACAGAGCAGGGCCCGTCGGGGGGGGGGGGGGGGGCGTTGGGGCGCCGCACCCCATCACACACGGAGCCGCAGGGCGATCAGGGTATTGGGGAGCTCCCCCCTATCAGGCACAGAGCAGGGCTGATCAGGGGGTTGGGGCGCCTTCCCCTGTCACGAACAGAGCAGGGCCAATAGGGAGGTTGTGGCCCTGCCCCCTGTCACACATAGAGCAGCAGGGTGATCAGGGGGTTTGGGCGCTGCCCCGTCACGCTGATCCCAGTGCTGAGAGGCATATTACCCTTTTACTACATAGGATAGAGGCCTGGTGCACCGGTGGGGGCCGGCTGGTTTGCCCTGAAGGGTGTCCTGGATCAGGGTGGGGGTCCCCACTGGGGTGTCTGGCCAGCCTGGATGAGGGGCTGATGGCTGTTTGCAGCTGGTCACACACCCTTTAGGGTGGGGGTCCCCATGGGGTGCCTGGCCAGTCTGGGTGAGGGGCTGAGGGCTGTTTTCAGGCTGGCAGGTGACTGAAGCTCCCAACCGCTCCTTTTTTCCTTTTTTTTTTTTTTATTCTGGGCCAGCTTTAGCTCTGAGGCTTGGCTCTAGCACTTAGGCCTCGGCTGCTGAAAGCAGGTATCTAGTTTGTTTGGGTTCTATAATCGAAACACTGTATCAACTCCAGCTCTGAGATCCCAGCTGGCTGAAAGCAGGTTTATGGGGTTTTGTTTAGCTTCTATATTTGTAACAATGTTTCAAACTGCAAGCTCAGAGGCCGGCGGCAGCAGCAGGTGGGGAACGTTGGTTTCCTCCATTACTGAAGCAAGCAAGCCTCATGTTTGCTTCAAGCTGCCTGGCTGTCGGCCGCCATCTTGGCTTGCAGTTAAATTGTATATCGCCCTCATTAGCCAATGGGAAGGGTAGCGGAGTGACACCAATTTGCATGTTTCTCTTTTATTAGTGTAGATTGGTGCCTTTTTCTTTTTTTCAACCATTTGAGTTTGCGGTTAAGTTTTATGTATTATGGTCTTTCTTTCCTAAATGTTTGTGCATTTTTTATTTTATTTTATTTTTGAGTTTTTTATTTTATTTTTTAAAAAATATATTTTATTGATTTTTTACAGAGAGGAAGGGGGAGGGATAGAGAGTTAGAAACATCGATGAGAGAGAAACATGGATCAGCTGCCTCCTGCACACTCCCTACTGGGGATGTGCCCGCAACCAAGGTACATGCCCTTGACTGGACTTGAACCTGGGACCTTTGAGTCCGCAGGCTGATGCTCTATTCACTGAGCCAAACTGGTTAGGGCTGTTCATTTTTTTAAAATATAATTTGCCTTTTTGAAGACCATAGTCTCTTACTAAAAATAGAATGCTACTTTTTGGTTGGTTTATTTCCTCGTTAGATTCCAGTTATCCATTTCCAACAGAAAACTATATAAATAATGTGCTTCTTAGGATATGGTATCTGAAAGTATTAATTTTTATTACCTAGACATGTGTTGTTATATTTCTCCACTGTATAGTTGATTTTTTTTTTTTTATGCCACTAATTACTAATTCACGGGGAGACAATTTAAGACCAGCATATATCTTATTCATCAAACTTTTCCCCTAAATGTAGCTTATGTTGGTTCTTGCCTGAACCAACCTCTACCCTTGTGGTTGTATGAGATTTGGGAGGTGATTGGGTGCTAAATATGCTCATTGATTCTGGAGAATCTCTGCTTCGGGGCCCTTGTGCTGACAGCGAGGAAATAATAGGGATGTGTGCACACATGTGCACGTGCATTTGGCTTCTCTCTCCCCTCAAAATTCATAAATCCATGTTGATGAATTAGTTCCAGTCCATGTCCACAGGGCTTTTCTTGCCTTCCCCCATTTTTGCTTTGAGGTGAGACGGTGCACCATGTAGTCTTTTCCTTAAGGGATCTCACTGCCCTATAGTTCTTAGGGTCCATGGAACATGCCAAACCAAAAAGTAAAGATTGTGTCTTTTAGAACAAACTTAATTATAGTGAGTCTATACTTGACACAACCTCAAAACATGTTCCTACCCCCCTCAAAACTCAGGTTCCTTTGAGAAATCCAAATCTCATGTTAAGACTTTGTTTTCTCAACTTTTTTCCTTTCCTGTGGTTTAAAAAATCTAAGCATATTTGGAAGTGTCCTGATAGTAGCTGTCCATGAACAGTAGTACAATTCTCCTTTGTCTTGGCTCATACGTATTCAAGACTGTAATGCCTTAACTATAAGGAGCAGAATTTCTCTGTACAAAAACTGCAGATGGCATGCAGGCACACAGGTGGCAGTCTTTTAAATTCTTTCAAAAGGAACCTCCTTTAAAAAAAGGTTTCATTGATTTTAGAGAGAGAAACAGCACTGATGGGAGAGGATCATCAAACCTTCTTATTGCCCTATTCTTCCCCATTTTAGCAGCTAATTTAAATTTATAAGGAACACACTTTAAAATGACTTGAGTTAAAATCTTAGATTATTATATAGGCCAATGATGGCAAACCTATGACACGCGTGTCAGAGGTGACATGCGAACTCATTTTTTTTGGTTGATTTTTCTTTGTTAAATGGCATTTAAATATATAAAATAAATATCAAAAATATAAATCTTTGTTTTACTATGGTTGCAAATATCAAAAAATTTCTGTATGTGACATGGCACCAGAGTTTTTTCAAAATGCTGACACGCCGAGCTCAAAAGGTTCGCCGTCACTGATACAGGCCAAAGTTTAGTGGCTCTCAAGAGTTTTAGAGAAGGGGATTAAAGAAAAAAAGTTTTTAAATGGTGCCAACTTAGGCCTGTCCTTATTGCCTAAGGTTGTTCCTGTGTTACAGATTTTTTTTTTTTTAATATATTTTATTGATTTTTTACAGAGAGGAAGGGAGAGAGATAGAGAGTTAGAAACATCGATGAGAGAGAAACATTGATCAGCTGCCTCCTGCACACTCCCCACTGGAGATGTGCCCGCAACCAAGGTACATGCCCTTGCCTGGAATCGAACCTGGGACCTTTCAGTCCGCAGGCCGATGCTCTATCCACTGAGCCAAACCGGTTACGGCCTGTGTTACAGATTTTATCCTCTTTATTCAAATTACTAGTGGCCCGGTGCATAATTGTTCCCTCAGCTCAGCCTGCACCCTCTCCAATCACACCCTGTGGGATTGGGCCTAAACCGGTGGTCGTACATCCCTCTTGTAATCTGGGACTGCTGGCTTCTAACCACTCACCTGCCTGATGGCCCCTAACTGCCTCTGCCTGCTTGCCTGATCACCCCTAACTGTCCTCCCTTGCCGGCCTGGTTGCCCCCAATGGCCCTCCCCTGCTGGCCTGATAGACCCTAATGGCCTCTGCCTTGTCCCCCACCACCATGGCTTTGTCTGGAAGGAAGTTGGATGTCTGGAAGATGGCAGGTAGACCCGGTCTAATTAACATATTACCCTTTTAGTATTATAGGTAGATTTTATAGGATAGGATTGCTTAAAAAGGGTGAAAGCCTTTAAAACCCTCAGCCCCCACTGCCTTCGCAGTTCACCCAGATTTGGTTCTGATTGGTTGGTTTCTATGCCAGTCAGCATCTCCAGGCATATCAACGGGCCTGATCAGAGAGGCGGGGCTGATTAGCAGCCCCAGCAGAGGCCTAAGAAAGAGGCCGCGTGGCTGCTGGCCAGGCCTCGAGGGAAAGAGAGGCAAGGGCTGATCAACAGCTGCCACAGAGGCCTCTCCTTAGGCCCCTCTCTGGGCCTGATCCGCAGCCCCCTCGGCAGTCAGTGCTGGGTCACAGCAACTGAAGCAGCACAGTCAGTGCTGGGTCACCACGGCAACCCAGCACTGACTGCAGGACTGACTTCCAGTTGGTCGAGCCTTCAGTCGTTTTGGATGTTACGGACCCTGGATTTTTATATATTAGGATAAGCCTGGGTGTATGATATTTAAAAGTACCATATTACAGACCATTCAGAGATTAACGGGTCTTAACTTTAGTCCCAGTTCTTTATAAGATTTGTGGCTGAACGGATTTGAGTTATTTGAATGAGCATAGAGAAACAATGGTGTGGGGAGACAGAAGGGTTAGTGTGTAGAGTCTTGATCCTGGGGAGCTTATCTTGACATCTGGGAATACCCATTTAGCCAAGATGTGGCTATTAACACATCAGTATAAAAATTTTGTGTATGAGTTTTTAGTTCTTAATGTGGCTGCTTGCATTATCCTTCCATTGGACAGTGCTGTATAGACATGGTACGAGTGGATAAATTTGCTCCTAAGTACCCTACCGCACCAATTTGAGCAGGGAAGGGTTTTCAGAATTAAAAAAAAATGTCCTTATGCCCTAACCGGTTTGGCTCAGTGGATAGAGCATCGGCCTGGGGACTCAAGGGTCCCAGGTTCGATTCTGGTCAAGGGCATGTACCGTGGTTGTGGGCACATCCCCAGTGGGGAGTGTGCAGGAGGCAGCTGATCAATGTTTCTCTCTCATTGATGTTTCTAACTCTCTACCCCTCTCCCTTCCTACTCTGTAAAAAATCAGTAAAATGCATTTTTAAAAATGTCCTTAAAAAAAAGCCGTTGGTTCAAGTATGTGTGGCTCACCACCTCCCAACCCTCTGTCTACAAACTTTGGTTAAGGACAAAGCTGCTCATCCTAGAGATTCTCCAATAGTCCTGAATTTTGATTCTTCAGTGATTGAGTGGTGTTGCTTATTTAAAGGTAATGGCAAGCATAATACAGTGTCCATAGAATGGGATGTGTACTAATTGTAGAAATAATAGAAATGTGAGAAAATATGGCAGTGCTTCAAAGCTTTGGAGATCATTTATTTGTAAGAATGATATTTGGAAGTTAAAGATGAAAATTCTTAACTTTTTTGAAACTTTCTGTTTTGTAGAACTAAGCAATTTCAAACGAAAGAGAGTGGCAGCATTTAGAAAGAATTTAATTGAAATGTCTGAACTGGAAATAAAGCATGCTAGGGTAAGTATTCAGATTAAGCCAACAACTTTTTCAGGTTTTTTGTTGTTGGTTGTTTGTTTGTTTGTTTTTAATTATTTTCCAGTTATCCCAATATCTTTAAGCAGGTGGGGTTTGCTTTGTGGCTTTAATCCCCTGTAGTGTAGGTGGGAGCCAGTTGTTACAGTATGTTTATCTACTGCAAAACAAATTCATAATGTCTTGGTGAAACACTGCTTTTGAAAAGAGCATTCTTGATGGTGGCTCCCCTGCCTCCTTCTCAAAGTTCTGTAGACCACACTTTGAAGAATCTGTTCTAATAATTTGTGAACACACCTATCATACCATTTTACAGCTCTTAATTATCTGGAGTTTTCATGGAAAACAATTTTTAAAATAAATTGTCATTAGTTTTGCTAAATGTCTTCTGATACTCCTTTTTGGTTTAGAAAGGAAGAAAAATATATATTGATGTCGAGCTTAGTTTGCACAGAAAAGTTGGAGAACAAAGGTTTTCAATGGTGGGTGCACATTAGACTTTACTAGGGAATTTTTAAGACTTTTTGCTGCCCAGGCCCATTCACTCAGAACTTCTGGGTATGGTTTTCTTGGGAGGTTCCGGGGTACAGCTGAGATTGGCCCCCCAAAAGTGCTGTCTGGTCCAGGGCCCCTGGGTCAGCCCTTGGGGCAGTAGGGAATTGGAGGAGGGACTGTCACCAGCCATCAGCATTGGTTAAAGCAAGAAGACTTAGAGTTAGAGCATTTGTGTGTTTTGAATTCCTTTATTGTCACTACAACATAGATGTGTTTATTCACTTGTCTCTTAAGTTCAGGTCCTTTTAAATTGGAGTTTTAAAGTATCATACATAAATTATACCCATAATGTTCTGGGTATTTTAAGTTTTCTGAATTCTTTAAAGTGAGAACTATGAGACGATTTGTGCGAAGTCCTATATAAATATTTATCATTTGTTATCTCATTTAAAATTCCACCCATAACTAATGTTTAGCAAGTTTAAAAAATATACATTTTTTTTATTTATTTAAAAATATTTTTTAAAAATATTTTTATTGATTTTAGAGAACGAGAGGGAGAGATAGAAGCATCAATGATGAGAGAGAATCATTGATCGGCTGCCCCCTGCATGCCCCCTAGTAGGGATCGAGCCCGCAACCCAGGCATGTGCCTTTGGCCAGAATCAAATCTGGGACCCTTCAGTCCACAGGCCTATGCTCTATCCACTGAGCCAAACTGGCTAGGGCTGCAACTTTTTATCTAGTCTCCTCAAGGCCTTTATCTTCAAAGAACAACTTATTTATGTAGTAGTTAGGTTAATTCACTTAAGCAGAATTAGCATGACTGCGTTTGGTGCAAACCTGGGGCTGGGATGGTGGAGGTGCTGGAACTGCATCCACTAGCTCTTTAGCTGTAAGCAATCCCAGACCTCTAAGGGAGACGATCTTCCCAACATGAAATCGGGTGAGAAGGATTGTAGACTAATTCATTTGTGATTTTAAATTTTTTTAAAAAATTGATTTTAGAGAGAGGAAGGGACAGAAAAATTGGTGTGAGAAAAATATCGATCAGTTACCTCCCACATGCACCCCAACTGGGAATTGAGCCCAGCACCTTTTGGTGTATAGGACGATGCTCCAACCGACTGAGCCACACCAGCCAGGGCTGATTAAGTTGTGATTTAATGAAGTAAAACACCAACCAAGTTTGACTGGCTTTAAATCTTGAGAAAAGCTAGGTCGATGGGTTTGAGTTTAATTCTTACAGACATGTAGGAAGTCTTGGATTCGATTGGCTCATTGGTCTACCTTGACTTGTTTTTCTTCCAGAACAATGTCTCCCTCTTGCAGAGCTGCATTGACTTGTTCAAGAACAACTGATCTGCCTTTTCTCTGAATGAAGGATATGAATGTGAAAGCCAGCATCACTTGCACTTAAATCATTACCACAGAAGATTTATTACCTTTGACTTTCTTTAAAATTATGTTAATAAACATTTTGATTTCTAAAAATCTTAACACTTAACCATGTTGGTTTAAAAATATTTCTGTTACATGCTCCTTCAACATAACTGATCTTTTCTTTACGCAGTTAACTCAAAATGGGCAGAATTTAAAAGTGGGTTCTCTAATTTGTCTTTACTTATGAAGAAAGGGTGCAGGAAATATGTGCCTTCTGGAAACAAGTATAAGCAATTGCCTGGCACATGTAGTCTCACTATTTCATGTGCCCTTGTCCCTACAAACCAGTTATTTTAGGGTAGGTGCGAGTTACAACAACTAATTCAGCTATACTTGTCCTAGGTAACAAACATTCCATTCCTTAATTAGGTAACTTTCCCCCTTACTCAGTTCTTTAGTAGTCATGTTTGTGCTATAACCAGCAAGAATGCCTCATTTGTCTTTCTGTACCCTTTGCAGTACCATTTTTGTAGTTGGAATATAAATATTTGAGAGAAATATCTTAAGGGTATAAAAATCAATTTGGTTTGCTTCAGAAAATGGCCAGATCATCTTGTTACGAAAGATGTGGGTGGTGGATGTTTGTGTTTGGACATTTTATAAAGTGTATAATAAAATAACAAACTATGATATATGGAGTGTTTTTGTGGAAAATAAAGCCCAAGATTGCAGTTGCAGCTCAGTCTTGGCAGTGGTGAAGGGCTTCCATGTCTGTCTAGTCCTCATGGCCTCTGTTCTAATCTTAACATCAACAGTTTTGAAGACTTAATGTGTCAGAAGGTCCCCAGATCTGGGTTTGCCTGCTTTTGGTTTGCAGTTTTGACAGGCTGTATATGATGCTGTGTCCTCAGAAAGGATATGCCCATCTTATTGGTTGTGAATGAGCCCTAAACGTGGTGCTTTCCAGGTTTTCTCTGAAGTTTATTTTTTTGTTAATCCTCACCCTAGGGCATTTTCCAATTGATTTTTAAAGAGAGTGGGCAGGAGAGGGAGAGAGAAACATTGATGTGAGAAAGACACCAATTGGTTGCCTCTCACATGTGCCCTGACCAAAGCTGGGGATAGAGCCTGCAACTGAGGTATGTGCCCTTGACTGGAATCTATCCACTGAGCCAAATGGGCTAGGGCTCCTGAAGTTTTACCTCTTATCTATCACTATTGGAAAGATACTTTGAGACAGTGTAAAAAATACCCACCACTTTTAGCCTCTATTCTTGACTTTAATCAGTTGTAACTGGTTTGTAGGGTTCCAAAACATTGCTATCTATGTGAATACCTACCACAGGTAGCATTTTTTTTTTTTCCCCTAATGGTAAACTGCTTTGAAATCTTACCTCCCCAGCCAGTTACAGGTAGCTGAAATTTACTGAATGAGCTAGACAGTAGCTCCTACTTTATTTACATATTTTTGGAAGCATGGTGCTGGAAATGAGTGGATTTAAATGGTGGTCTGGGTTCCTAACATTTCCGTCTTGCTTACTTGTCACCCCCCATACTGTCTATAGTTGCACGAACATTATGTATGGTTGGGCTGGGTAACTAGGTGGGTTGCAACTGGTCCAAGGAGCTCTGACTGTTGGACCACCTTGCCTCAAGGCCTGACAGGCTTTGTTGCACCTTGTTCTAGATGTGCTGTGTTCTGAGTCCTGGCTCTTTTTACTGCATGGTCTAAACGGGCATCCCCTCTGAATCAATTGCATCTGTAAGCTGCCACAATATTTCAGGTGTCCTTCAAATTATTTTAAGTAACTAGGTCTGAAGGTCATTCATGAAATTTCATGTGGCTCTTGGTGAGGGAGGGATGTTTGTAGTCCTTTTCCTACTCATGCCAGTTAACAGCGATGTGTATAGCCCTGTACTCTGTTCCTGAAACCATCAGAGGGAAGGCAGTGGGGGACTAGAAGCTATGTTCTACATGCCACCGAGCCTGTGGGGATTGTGGGGGGAAGATAAAAGGAAGGCAGCTTCCCTGTGGGCTTCAGCAGGAGGAAAGCCAAGCTGCTGGGCAACTTTGCAAGAGTGCAGATGGGCTTGGGTAGAGCATTTTGAAATGTTTTTTCTAAAGGCAGTCGGTGAATATGGGCCATCTCAGAATGATATGGGAGGCTTTTGTAGGGGTGTCTGTTTCAGACCTTAGAGTGCTGTTAAGTGGATTGCTTTGAGAGACAGCTCTTTTAGGAAAGGTGCATTGTAGCACAGAACCACAGTTCTTAGGTAAGGCATTTTACCTAAAGGAAGATAAGGGATGCAGATCAGCAAGGGAAGGCCACCTCTGATCTGTAAAGCTTTGGTGGAATGTGAAGGCTAGTGCTGGCAGCCATGCAGTGGGCCAGCATTTGCCTTGCCTACCTTTGAGGTTGTGAGGTTTGAGATAATGCCTAGACACAGCTCTCTTGAGTTGTGATTTCCATTTGGGAGCTATTTCCAGCAGACAAGTGCCTTGCACCATCAGCCTTCCACCTATAGGTGGCAGAGGCACCAAGGGCAGCTACAGGCACTCAGCTTGTGGAACCTCTTCAGGAACAATGGAGAGGTTAAGCCTGGCATTCTTGCAGGGTTGCTCAAACAATCATCTCGGAACAGAAATGTCCTGGGATCTAAGATTCCAAGTTTTTTTTTTCTGAATGGTGTCTTCCCATTCCAGCAGTGCTCTCCAGGATTCATGAGGGCCTCTGATGCTTGGTGACCCAAGATAACCTGTGTTGCTGAGGCTGCGCCTTCTGTTCTGGGAACTTAACCTTTTCTGGCACTTAAATAGCTAGCTGCAAGGTCCTGGGGGTTCAGACCAGGGCCATGCAGCATGCCTGGAAGGAATGTGGGGAGAACCCTCCCTCCCTGCCTGGGTGGGCAGAGCAAAGATTCCTCATTGTCATTTGGTTTGTTGTCATTCAAGGACATTTTAAAAAATCTTTATTTCGGACTCTAAAAGCAGTTCATTTAAGGAACTGAAACAATGCCGATTTATAAACTAGAAAGTAAAAGTCCTACCACATTCCATAAAAATCAGTTATTAGAAAACTTTTAAAGGGAAAAGTTATTAAGTGTTTCTTTTTCCTATCCTTATGTGTAGTGTATTTTACAGAAAATTTCAGGATGCCAGAGTTGGGGGTGGTATCAATTTCTGGAGGTTCTTAGTTCTTGAGTGTCTCTCCTTCTGGAATGGTCTCCATGATCCAGGGGCTTGAACACTTCTGCACCTCGTTCTTCCACTGCCCATCCCACTGGAAAGGGCAGAAGACTGGAGGAGGCGGGAGGCCCTCCCAGCCTTGTCTTCCCTTCAGCAAATCTGGCCGC
The DNA here is from genome assembly GCF_014108235.1 of Myotis myotis. NCBI lineage: Eukaryota > Metazoa > Chordata > Mammalia > Chiroptera > Vespertilionidae > Myotis > Myotis myotis. Next base: position 76,110,958 of record NW_023416401.1, on the reverse strand, counting down.
CTGCAAAAGTTTCACTAGTTTGAATGACTTACATAGTTCTTTTAGGAGGATTTTATTTACAGTATACAAATTAAATCTATTACCAGATTGTAGATACAAAATAGCCATTGACATGCAATAAACATTAACATTTCAAGAAAAAAAGATTTTAAACATATTACCAAAACAGTACTAACAGTATACCACAAAAGTTGTAGGAAATAATAAATATCTGCAGATAACCGGATTACTTCTAAAATATTTTTTCCCTCTGGCTCTTTTTGTTCATCAGTTTATGTTCTTTACATTCCACAAATGAGTGAGGTCATGTGACACTTATCTTTCTCTGACTGGCTCATTTAACATAATGCTCTCCAACTCCATCCATGCTGTTGCGAATGGTAAGAGTTCCTTCTTTTTTACAGCAGTATAGTATTCCATTGTGTAGATGTACCACAGCATTTTTATTTCTGATGGTTGCCTTTCAGCTCTAGCCCACAAGCATTAATTCATCTGGTACAACTCAGCTAACGGGGAGTTTGGGGTTCAGGGTGTAGGATTTCCACTGAACCTTGCTGCAAAGGTTACACAGTGGAAGTCTCGCCAGCTGCTTATGTTTCAAGAACTGTTTATTACTGGCCTTATTTTTTAACTGCCACATTGTAGATCCTTTCCTGTCATTTTGGTGTAGTTTGGAGATGGAATGGAGATCATATGTCTGTTCTTTGCCGTGTTGCCTCCAAAGTGCAAAGCACAGGAGGGGACTATTCATGCCTCAAAGATCAACCTAAGATAAGGCAAGATTCGGGAACAGAAAGTAAAAACTGCTGCTGGGGTATGAAGCTAGTACTAATTACTCTGGATTTGGGCCTGATACTCATGGTAATTTTGGGCCTAGTTGATGGAAGTCCCAACTCCCCGTTGCCCTGTCCTGCCAGAGTAAGGTTTCTGCAAAGCTGTTGAGCTGTTGAAACTTCAAGCTAGAATCAGCCTTTGAGATTCCAGTTGGCTCCAGCTGCGGCTCCCAGGCCTCTGCTCCTGTTTTTATTTTATTTTATTTTTTAATTTTTAAAAAAATGTTTTTATTGATTTTTAGAAAGGAGGGAGAGGGAGAGTTAAAAACATTGATAAAAGAGAAAACATTGATTGGCTGCTCCTGCATGCCATACTCCTTATTCTGGGGACCGATCCCACAACCCAGGCATGTGCCCTGACTCAGAATCAAAACTTTGACCTCTTGGTGCATGGGATGATGCTCAACCAACAGCCATACCAGCCAGGTTCCTTGGAATTGATTGCATCATGAGCCCACAGTTGTGCTAGGAGGTCGTGTGGGGAGGCAGGCAGCCTGCCCCGGCATGTATTTGGGGGCAGAAAAAGTGGCAGAATGAAGGATACAGAAAAAGGACCCTTGGGATGAGAAGAGGAGGAGCCAGTGAGCAAATAGGTGATGCAGGAAGCCCCACTCCCTTCTGTGAAGCTGACCTGGGCCTGCTCAGCAAACGCCCTGTCCCAGAAGAAATCCCAACTGGATGTTCTAGAGGGAAACGGTCGGCTGGGAAGGCAGGCCTGGGGCTGAGCCCCCTGGGCTTTGGGAGGGGCCCTCCCAGGAGACACCATCCGCCCGCAGGGTCTCTTACCATAGCTCATCAGGCTAATGAGAGCTCTGGCCTCGCCCACTCCACCTCTGTAATTTGCTCACTGCCTTTCCCCTCTAATTTTATTGCCACCTCAACAGTTTCCCAAGACCTGGGGGCTCATTTTCAGTGGAAGTCCCCGCCCTGGGTTAATGAAAGGGGCTGCTTTCCTGCAGCTAGCCAGCTCGCCTGGGGGTGGGGTGGGAGAACAGCTTCTTTGCAGAGCCCTACAAGGGGTGGGACAATCTGTTGGCAAATGTTTTAGAGTAGGAGGCAAACCCTTCTTTTCACCAAGTGCCACTCTAGGTACTTTTTCAGACACTTTTAGAAACTTCACAGTAAAGGGGCAGAGGGCAGACCACAAGAGGAGGAGCAGGCAGGACACCTGGGTGCTCAATGTCCAGCTCGAGGTGGTAGCCTCTCCGGTGTCACTGCCTTGTGTGGAGTTAATGTCTCTGTTCAAGTTCCTCTGGCCTTGTTTCCCCACGGACTGTGGCTACTGTAGGAAAGGCTACGTTTTGGAATCATCCAGGCCTTGCAGGCGCTGGTTCCTATCTCAGTCCATGGACAGATTCCTGAAGGTCACGCATCCCCACATTTGTAGAGTTGGTGGCAGGGGGGTATCCTGAACACAAAAGGGGGGTGTAGTTGGTGATGCTTTTGCCCCCTGCACCTAAGGCATTTGGAATAGCAGTCCCACCTAAGATGAGAACAGTTCAGACTGCTTCTAGGGGCTGTGAGGACCAAGGGAAGCAGTCCATGCAAAGCCTTCATGCTCACCAGAGTAAGTCCTCAATAAAGTGTCACATCATTGGTCCCTGCCTCTCTGGGCTGTGCACACTGTAGACTTAATGTTTGTTCCATTGGGTTGGAGCCATTTACCTAAGGGCTAATTCTAGGTAATTCAAAGCTAATAAGTGCTTTCCTTAGTTTTCTAGAAACTAGATGTAAAAATCACGTGTTGCATCTCTACAGTTTTTTAAGTATTTTAGATATTCTTAAACTACGAGCCTTCTTACCACCACTGTCTTGCCAGACCCCAGCACTGTACCTTGGCCGCGGCTGGCCCCTCCGCCTCCCTGTGTGGACACGCTTCCTGTTGCTCTGCCTAACCATGTTCCTTTGGGTGGGAGGTTGTGACCTTGTGCTTGTGCTAACAACGTTCTGTATAGCTTACCCACTGGCAAGAACACAAATTGGACCTTTCAACCACTAGAACAACATTTTTTAAATTGACATTTGCAGACTTGTGGAGTGTTTTTACATTGATCTTTGCTAATGCAGTTAGCAGTATGTTTGCATGTATGACTTAATAAATCCTTGAATCCTAAAAAAAAAAAAAAAAAAAAGAGTTCATATCTCAGGTGGCTACAGTGTGACCGGAGGTGATAGGTTGTGGCTTAATATGGCAGGCAGGCAGGCTGATCCTGCAGCAGCCTGGACCTTGCTCCCCTTGAACCTGGAGCTGTCCTCCAAAAGACCGCATTTGCACAGATGCCTTTGCCGCAGCCCTTAGCCAGGTGGGCGGGGAAATTCAGTGCCCAGCCTAAAAGTGAGTCAACAACACAAGTCCTCTCACTCAGAGCCACTCTTTGATCTCTGTCCCCTGTAGATTCCTTGGTTTACACAATGTTTTATCAGTTGTCCCTAGGGCACTGGCCACTAAGGCCACCTGCTGCTCCTTCCCAAACACACACACACTGACCCTACCCCTGGACGTGCCTCTGGCCCAGGGCATGTCTGCCTGTAGGGGCCACTGCCAGCCCAGGAATACTTTCAGGTAGTGCCCAGCAAGGGACAGGAGCTGGAGGGATGAATAGAGGTGGGTTACACACAGCCTGTTTAATGACCCCATCTCACTTCCACACCCCCTGCTCCCGCTTCTTGGGGCCACCTCCCAAATAACACCCTTATGCCCAAATCCTCAAATTGGTTTGCTCTTAGAGGAGCTTTAACTAAAGCAAACATTATTGAGCAGTCAGCAGTGGACTCCAGAGACTTGCACTCTGTTTTTTCTCCCAAATTATCAAAAATCTCCCCAGCGTCCCTGGAAGGGAGGGAGGGCAGCAGGGAGGTGGAGGTGCAGATGGGAGGACCTTTTTGCCCACACCCTGAGTCTCCCGATTCCCTATGCAAGTCACAGCCTCTGACTTCTCATCTGAAAAATAGGGGTGGGAGTATCCCCACTGGTGGATCCAGGGAAAGGAGGATTCAGTAGATAAGTGTGAAAGTCCCTTTTACACTTTAAAGGGATTATTCAAATGTAAGGACCACCAAGATTCAGGGGAGTGAGGGCCCAGAGCAAGGCAGGCAGATGGTGGGATGCCTGGAATGAATCTACCAAGTGATAGATTCCCCTGCATGCCCCACACTGGGGATTGAGCCCGGAACCTGAGCGTATGCCCTGACCAGAAATTGAACCATGACCTCTTCCTGGTTCATAGGTCAACGTTCAACCACTGAGCCATGCCAAATAGGCATCAGCTATTTATTTATTTATTTATTTTTATTTTATTTTTTAAAAATATGTCTTTTTATTGATTTCAAAGAGGAAGGGAGAGGGAGAGGGAGAGAGAGATAGGAACATAAATGATGAGAGAGAATCTTTGGCTGCCTTCTGCACGCCCCACACTGGGGATAGAGCCCAAAACGCAGACATGTGCCCTGATGGGGGATTGAACTGTGACCTCCAGGTTCATCGGTTGATGCTCAACCACTAAGCCACGCCAGCCAGGCCAGCTGTTTATTTCTAATGCCTGGGCCCAGCTGAGCAGTTCTGGTAGCTGGGCTCACTCAATTGTCTGAGGTCAGCTGCCAGGTTGTCTGGGGCTGGTGGCTTAGAATGGCCTCAACTGGGATTGTTGTTCCATGTGATCACTCATCCCCCAGCAGGCTAGACCAGGATGATGCTTATGGTGGCTGGGCAGGCATCCAAGGGAGCAAGGGAATCTGCAGGCACACCATCACATCTGCCACATTCTATTAGCCAAAACACCTTACAAGGCTGGCCTAGGTTCCATCTTTTTTTTTTTTTTTAAAGCTAATAAACCCTATTTTTATTTTATATTTTATTTTTAAATCCTCACCTGAGGATATTTTTTCATTGATTTTTAGAGAGAGTGGAAGAGAGAGGGAAAGACAGCGAGAAATATCGATGTGAGAGAAACACATCGGTTGATTGCCTCCTGCACGAGCCCTGACCAGGGCCTGGGCCAGGGAGGAACCTGCAACCGAGGTACATTCCCTGGATCGGATCGGAATCGAACCCAGGACACTTCAGTCCGTAGGCCGACACTCTATCCACTGAGCCAATCAGCTAGGGCCTGACTCCATCTTTTGATGGGAGGAGCTGCAAAGACTGCAGCCACTTTTGCAGCTTTCTATAACCTTCCGTGTTGCAGGTGAGAAACCAGAGCTCAGAGAGATAAAGGCCATACAACCCCTGAGATTCAAACTCATGCCTGTTTAACTTCAGGGTTGGTGCCTTTTCTAATATAAACTGTCTCTTGTCCATCGGGTTTCTTAAATTGATTGATTAGTTTTTCCTAATGACATGGTAAGGTAGAAAATGCAAAAACGACAGGACCGCCCTAACCAGTTTGGCTCAGTGGATAGAACATCGGCCTGCGGACTGAAGGGTCCCAGGTTCGATTACAGTCAAGGACATGTACCTTGGTTGCGGGCACATCCCCAGTAGGGGGTGTGCAGGAGGCGGCTCATCGATGTTTCTCTCTCATCCATGTTTCTAACTCTCTATGCCTCTCCCTTCCTCTCTGTAAAAAATCAATAAAATATATTAAACAAACAAACAAACAAACAAACAAAAAACGACAGGACCTGCCCGGCTGGTGTGCCTCAGTTGTTGAGTGTCGACCTATGAACCAGGAGGTTACGGTTTGATTCCCGGTCAGGGCATATGCCTGGTTGCGGGCTCACTCCCCAGGTTGGGGGCATGCAGGAGGCAGCTGATAGATGAATCTCTCTCATCATTGATGCTTCTATCCCTCTCTCCCTTTCCCTTCCTCTCTAAAATCAATAAAAATATATTTCAAACCAAACCAAAAGACAGGACCCAGAGGTGATAATGCTGAAATTTCCTTCTAGCCTTTTTTCCTGCACATTAACTGTGAACCTCTCTACCTCCCACCCCAAATCTCTCTCTATTTGTCAAATACTTTTTTTCAGGTGGTTTCTTCTTTTTTTTAAGACATTTTTTTAAGAGTAGTTTTAGGTTCACAGCAAATGTAAGGGGAAGGTACGGTTGATGGTATCTTCTTTATCCCCCAGGGGAATAATGTAGAAGAACGAATTTTTCATAAGTAGGTCAACTTTATTGTTTAAAGTATTACATTTTCCCCCATTGACCTTCTTCACCCTGCACCCACCCCTCCCCAGGCCTTCATCGCACTGTTGTCTGTGTCCATGGGTTATGCATATATGCATACAAGTTCTTTGGTTAATCTCTTCCGGGGGTCAGATTTAGATGGACCTAAACACCAGAGTGAGGGTTCTTTTTTAAAATTCTATTTTTATTGATTTCAGAGAGGAAGGGAGAAGGAGAGAGATAGAAACATGAATGATGAGAGAGAATCATTGATTGGCTGCCTCCTCCACACCCCACACTGGGGACCGAGCCTGCAACCTGGGCATGTGCCTTGACTGGGAACTGAACCGTGACCTTCTGCTTCATAGGCCGATGCTCAACCACTGAGCTATGCTGTCTGGGTCAGAGTGAGGATTCTGAGGCAGGTAATGGGGAACTATTGAGGGTTTGAACAGAGGAGTGGTCCACGTGTGATAAATAACAGGTATCCATGCTGGGCAGGTAGCTGGCAAGGGAGAAGTTGGGGAAATTACCTGAGCTGTACCAGAACCAACGTCCAGGAGACCGGAAGAAGAGTGTGACAACTCCAGGATTAGAATTTATTCTGTTCAAAGGGGAACTTTTGGACAGAAGCTGAGTCTTGGGCAGCAGCAAGACAGTGAATCCCTGAACAAAACGTGATATACTGGTATACAGCCTCCAGGAACACGGGCGGCTTGCAGCCATGCGGTACGTGCTTGTTAAGAACTATATGCCCCAAGTGGTAAACAATGTAATGGGCCTACTTCTCTGCAAGAACATTCCTTTCAGGTGATATGGACCCACCCCTCCCAGGTGAACTGGTGGACACTGAGAGCAGCCTGCTTCTTTAAAAAAAAAAAAATTTTATTGATTTCAGAAAGGAAGGGATAGGGATAGTAAGATAGAAACATTAATGATGAGAGAGAATCATTTATCAGCTGCCTCCTGATTGCACCCTACTGGGGATTGAGCCTGTAACCTGGGCATGTGCCCTTGACTGGAATCAAACCTGGGACCCTTCAATCCACAGGCTGACGCTCTACCCACTGAGCAAAACCATCTAGGGCAGGGGTGGGCAAACTTTTTGACTCGAGGGCCACAATGGGTTCTTAAACTGGACTGGAGGGCCGGAACAAAAGCATGGGTGGAGTGTTTGTGTGAACTAATATAAATTCAAAGTAAACGTCATTACATAAAAGGGTACGGTCTTTTTTTTCAATAGTTTTATTCATTTCAAACGGGCCGGATCCGGCCCGCAGGCCGTAGTTTGCCCACGGCTGATCCTAGGGCAAGAAGCCTGCTTCTTAAGATGGTGTTGGTCCCGCCAAGCACTAGAAACCTTTTTGGCTAACAGGGATCTGAAATTCTGGGCAAAGGCAGTGGGAGTCCTGGGCCAGGGGTGTGCCGACTGAGGGAAGTGGAGCTTGAGTGGTTCGTGGGGGATGTGAATGCTGTCTGCAAACCCTTTAGGGCCCTCAGGCGAACAGAGGGCAGGTTGTGATGGGTGGGAGAGACAGGGGGACAGGACTGGCAGCCCTCGGGAGGGTGAGCCCCTTGTGAGGTGGAGTGGGCTGGTTGGACAGGTGCTAGGTTTTGCTGACTCAGCTACTCTGCCTCCTTTGGGCAGAACCCCTGATATTTCTGTGGGCACCTCTCTTCCAGCCCTGCCCTTCTGGGGTTGCTGACCCCACCCTCTGCTTTCAGGTGTGGGTGGCCAGAACTCTGAGGTCTGGCCCAGGAAAGCCTTCTCCCGCTCAGGAACATGGCTCCATCAGGGACTTCTGCTGGGGCCATTGGTTTGGGAACACGCTCCCAGGATGTTAGAGCTGCCAGGGGGTGGTGACGTGGTACTGCCGAGAACCCAGATGGCATTGCTCCAGCACCTGTGTCCACATGCCAGGCACCATGCTGCTGTGGGGCACTTGACAGTCGGTGGGTAGTCACAATCCAGTGTGGCCAGTGCCAGGAGAGAGAGAGGCCCAGGGGCCGGACTGGAGGTGGGGGCCAGGGTAGCCTTCCTGTAGGAAGGAATTGAGATTCCAAGTGTGGCCCAGGGGGGTGATCTGGAGGGAAGAGTGTTCCCATCCACAGGCACAGAGGCAGGTCTGCCGGCAGCGTTCTGTGAGACTGGAGAGGCGGAAGCCAGGACACTGGAGCTCTCCTCACTCCCTGTGTAGCCAAAGAAAGGCGCACGCCCTCGCTGGGCCTCAACTTATTCTCGTTTGTCTGGGCCTCACACCTGGACAGAATCACCGGAAGGTGCTAAAAATGCACATTTTGGGGCTTCCTTCCTGATTGTCTCGAGTGGGATATGTGATGTGTGTGGCCCAGAAATGTACATATTTACCCAGCACGTCAGGGGCCTCTGATGAGAGCCTTGTACCCACACTTTGAGAAGCTCTCCCCGAGAATGCCAGCAGGCGTCTGGACCAGGAGATCCACCAGGTACCTGCTGAAGCAGGAGTTACCCCAGGACCTCCCAGCCTGGCACTGGTCAGATTGAGGGTGCTGCCTTTGGGCCACACCTTTGCCAAACACAAGGTGCTGAGCCCCTGGCGTTGCTCACCATCCGGTGGCTTGACTCCAAGTACCCCAGGGTCCGTGAGAGAGGCCTCTCCAAGGCCCTTGAAGAGGGGATTCCCTGGAACCGGTTCTAGGCCATGCTCCCTCCTTGGCCTCCGCCACCTGGCCTTGTGCTACTCCTCACCTTTGTCAATATTTATTTCTCGCCTGGCCTCAGTCTGGTATTTGCTTGAAAAAGCAGGAACAGACGTGGCAGCCTTGCCTCCTTGTTTTGCACTCTGCTTCCTGGCATTTCTGCGCAGGCTGCCTTGTTTTCTGCAAGTGGGCTCACCCTACAGCCCTGCCTCTGCCCGGCTCCAGCACAGAGCCCAAGGCCTGAGAGCTTTCTCATGTCACTCATTTTTTTTATTTTAAATATATTTCTTTATTGATTTCAGAGAGGAAGGGAGAAGGAGAGAGAGATGGAAACATCAATGATGATAGAGAACCATTGATCAGCTGCCTCCTGCACGCCCCCTACTGGGGATCGAGCTCGCAACCTTGGCATGTGACCTTGGCCGGAATCGAACCCAGAACCTTTCAATTCGCAGGCTGATGCTCTATCCACTGAGCCAAGTCGGCTAGGGCTCTCGTGTCACTCTTGACTCCACCTTGAACCTGTCCTCTGGCTCCACACACAGCTTATCTGGCCTCCAGGCCTAGAATTGAGGTCCTGAGTTAGAATCAGAACATTCTAAATGTTCCAAAGATACTCCTGGCTACTCAGCAGCTCTGGCTCCTGATCCAATTTTGAATAAGCCACCAAGAGGTTGTGGTGAAAGGTCATGCTGTTTGAAACAGATGTGCACATCATTTTCTTTCTTTTTAAAAAAAATTATTTTACTTTTTCTATCACCATTTATCACTTCTATGGCCTCTGACTATCATTCTTTATGAAGTCAGACCCTGGTGTTGGCTGATGCAACAGAATGGGCCTGGGAGACCCGACTCAGGCAGGGAGCTACTAATGCTGTTGGTAAATGTGATCAGCCTCAGACAGGTCACTGGGCATTTTTTTTGCCAAATCTATTCAGATGGGACCTTGTGATTTTTGCCTCCTTCGAACCTCAGCAGCACGTTTCAGAGAGAGAGAATGCCTCGGCCCTGACCTCCCCATTCCCACATTTCAAAGTATTTTGAGATCAGTTGTCTGAGTTTTGAGCATTCCTCAGGTCAGTGCAAGTGTGGTGAGTGTTCCTGTTCTAATAAAGACACTGCTACCAAAGTTGGGCGTTTCTGCTGTTTCTTTTCTTTTCTTTAAAAAAATATGTTTTATTGATTTTTTACAGAGAGGAAGGGAGAGGGATAGAGAGTTAGAAACATCAATGAGAGAGAAACATCATCAATTAGCTGCCTCCTGCACACTCCCTACCAGGGATGTGTCCGCAACCAAGGTACATGCCCTTGACCAGAATCGAACCCGGGACCCCTCAGTCCGCAGGCCAACGCTCTAACCACTGAGCCAAACCGGTTAGGGCTGCTGCTGTTTCTTTAGCTTTTTATTTTGAACTACAGTTAGAAAAGTAGTGGCAAAAAGAATTAGTAAGCGTAGTAGGAAAGTTGGAAGAATAGTACAGTTTCCCTATATCCCTCCCCTACCTCCCCAACCTCACAAAACCATAGCACCATGAGGAAAGCCAGGGCATTAGCCTCAATACAACACCCATAATCCAACTAAAGACCCTGTGAGAACCTCACGTGCTTTCCCAGGAATGTCCTCCTGCTCCAGGAAGGCATTCAGGATCCCCCATTTGCATTCGCTTGTTTTTCTCTCTCTGGTGTCCAGCTGTCTGCAATAGTTCCTGGGTCATTCCTAGCCTTTCAGGACCTGGATACACATGAAGAGTGTTGATCAGTGACTTTGCTGAACATTCCCCAGTTCAGGCCTGTCTGGGTCTCCTCATGAGCGGGTGGAGGTTGTGCATCCAGGCAAGGACATCACAGATGTGGATATCTACCCTCCACGCTAACATCTTCAGAGGATAACTTAAGGGTAAGCCACTCCCTTTTCTCCTCAAACCTTCCATAGATTCTAGCATCTGTCAGCAGATCTTGTCTGCAACAGTCACCTCTGTGCTGTTTGCCTAGGGCTGATTTTTCCCTTCCCTCCTTCCTTCCATATTTATTGACTGGATTCCCATTGCAAGAAAGAGCTGTCACTTCTGCTCCATTAATTTATTTAATCAAGTAGTTATATCAATATGGACTCATGTATATTTTATTATATAGGTTATAATCTAATACTATTATTAATTTATTTTACTGTTCACATTATTTTAACCCTGGTTATTAGGAGGTTTTGTGTTCGTTGTTTCTTTTTTGTTTGTTTGTTAATCCTCACCTGAGGATATTTTTTCCATTAATTTTTTTTTTATTTTTTTTGGATAAAGTGGGAAGGGGAGAGAAACATCAGTGTGAGAGAGACACATCTATTGGTTGCCTCCTGCATGCACCCCAACTGGGACACGGGATTGAACCTGTAACTCAGGTATGTGCCCCTGACCAGGAATAGAACTGGTGACCCTTCAGTGCGTGGGCCAATGTTCTAACCGCTGAGCCACACCAGTGGGCTCCTCTGTTCTTTCAATAAGCCCCCATCTTTTTCTGCTTTCACACAAGTTCCAGAATTTGCCGCTGGCCTCACTCAGCTGATTGTTAGATATCCTTTTTGAGTTCTGCATAGATTATGAGTTCCTGAGGCCACAGACCACCTCTCCTGTATGCTGGATTATGCCCCAAACATATTCCTTAGTTGATTGGTGTGCTGGCAGAGCTGGTTCTTTGGGAGAAATACCCACTATTTGGAGGTTAGAAATTGTGATTGTTGTGCTGGGAGCTGGTAAAACCAGGTAGGACCCATGTAGGCACCAACGCTACTGTCTTTTACAGCTTATGTTCCTTCTACTTGAAAGTCTCCACAGTGAACACCTGGAGTTCAAAAGCTCCAGAATACCCAACTCCTATTGACCTGTAGCTCCTTTTGCCTGGCACACAGAAGGGTGCCAAGATTTCATGATGATAACCTTGACCTTTGACCAAGCTTTACCTGATTTTACCAACAACTGAGAAAGTTGGGACATTTCTTAGTTTGGGTTCCCCCAGAAACTGACCTTATTATAGGTCAGTGATGGCAAACCTTTTGAGCTCAGCGTGTCAGCATTTTGAAAAACCCTAACTTAACTCTGGTGCCGTGTCACATATAGAAAAATTTTGATATTTGCAACCATAGTAAAACAAAGATTTATATTTTTGATATTTATTTTATATATTTAAATGCCATTTAACAAAGAAAAATCAACCAAAAAAATGAGTTCACGTGTCACCTCTAACACGAGTGTCATAGGTTCGCCATGGCTGGTATAGGTCTACTAGAGGCCCGATGCACGAAGGTTCGTGCAAGAATGGGCCTTCCTTCCCCTGGCTGCTGGCACTGCCTTCACTCTGGCCCAGAGCTGCCTTTCTGCCTTCGTTCTGGCCCGGAGTCGCCTTTCCACCCTCCCATGCTGCCCAGAGGCCTGGAGCGGCTGGGGTGGTGCGAAACGCCTGCATCGTCACCATGGTGATGACGCAAGTGTCTTGCCTCGCCCCGGCCACTGGGCGCCTGTGCATGCAAATTAACCCGCCATCTTTGGTGGGTTAATTTGCATACACACTCCTGATTGGCTGGTGGGCGTAGCCAAGGTATGTTCAATTTGCATCTGTCTCTTTTATTAGTGTAGACTAGAGGCCCGGTGCACAAAAATTTGTGGACTTGGGGAAGGGGGGTCCCTCAGCCCGACCTGTGCCCTCTCGCAGTCTGGGACCCCTCAGGGGATGACCACTCCCCGGGGGATTGGGCCTAAGATGGCAATCAGACATCCCTCTGGCAGCCTGGCAGCCCTCGGGGGATGTCCACTTGCCAGCAGGGAGCAGGCCTAAACTGCAGTCGGACATCCTTAGCGCTGCTGAGGAGGCAGGAGAGGCTCCCACCACCACCGCTGTACTGGCAGCCATCAGCCTGGCTTGTGGCTGAGCAGAGCTCCTCCCATGTGAGAGTGCTCTGACCACCAGAGAGCAGCTCCTGCATTGAGCATCTGTCCCCTGGTGGTCAGTGTGTGTCAGAGTGACCAGTCATTCCCAGTCCTTCTGCTATTAGGGTCAGTTTGCATATTACCCTTTTACTATATAGGATAGAGGCCTGGTGCACAGGTGGGGGCCGGCTGGTTTGCCCTGAATGGTGTTCCGGATCAGGGTGGGGGTCCCGCTTGGGTGCCTGGCCAGCCTGGGTGAGGGGATGATGGCTGTTTGCAGCTGGTCACACCCCCTTCAGGGTGGGGGTCCCCACTGGGGTGCCTGGCCAGTCTGGGTGAGGGGCTGAGGGCCGTTTTCATGCTGGTGGGCGACTGAAGCTCCCAACCTCTCCTTTTTTTCTGTTTTTTTATTTTTATTTTTTTTATTCTGGGATTTATTTACCTTCTATAGCTGTCACTGGAGCTGAGTGCTGGCTCCAGCTCTGATGCCCGGCTCCAGCTGTGAAGCTGCGTCTGGCTGAAAGCAAGTATCTGAGTTTGTTTAGCTTCTATAATTGAAACATTGTTGCCATCACTGCCGCTCTAAGCTCTGAGGCTGAAGCTGGCTGAAAGCAGGTTTCTGGAGCTTGTTTAGCTTCTATAATTGCAACATTGTTTCTTAGAGTGCAGCTCAGAGCTGGGCGGCGGCATGCGGGGAACATTGGCTTCCTCCATCACTGGAGCAAGCAAGCCTCATGTTCGCTTCAGCTGCCTGGCTGCCGGCCGCCATCTTGGTTGGCAGTTAATTTGCATATCGCCCTGATTAGCCAATGGGAAGGGTAGCGAAGTTATGGTTAATTACCATGTTTGTCTGTTATTAGATAGGACAAGTGCAAGTACTTTCTATGGGATGTGATCTCAGTGGGGAGTGGAGAAGTGAGACAGAGGATGGAGGGCAGCCATGATTGTGTTATTATACTATCAAGCACATCATACCTATGTACAGTGGAGCCTGGTCCTTCTGGAGAACCCTGGGCGAGAGTGTGGAACATGTGCCTAAGAGTTCTGCCCCTCAGGAGCTGGGGTGTTTATGTACCAACTCCCATTAGTTTGTGGTTGAGGGCTGCTCCTGGGCATGTTAAATCTCTAGCTCTTCTAAGCACATAGGCAGGGTGGGCTCTTGCCGCTAGAGCAGGGGTGGGCAAACTTTTGACTCGAGGGCCACAATGGGTTCTTAAAGCATGGATGGAGTGTTTGGGTCAACTAATATAAATTCAAAGTAAACATCATTACATAAAAGGTTACAGTCTTTTTTTTTTTTAGTTTTATTCATTTCAAACAGGCCGGATCTGGCCCGCGGGCCGTAGTCTGCCCACGGCTGGGCTAGAGCAAGAGGCTCATAAATAGGAAGGGTCTACAGGATATAGGGAAAGGCATATCCGCATTTTACAGATGAAGAAACTGAGGTACAGAGAAGCTAAGTGACTCTCCTGAGGTCTAGAAATGGTACTGAGGGCTGGTACTTGAGGCGATGAATTTGAGGAAGGACTATGTTAGATGGTCCTCTGAAATCTTCTCCCTTTGCCTCTGCATCTTATGGCAGGTTCTTCCTCCATTGCCTGCTCGCTGGCCTGAAAATGACCTCCAGGCTTGGCAGGGAGTGTATTTGCACAAGGCACACCCCAGCAAAATGAGTGATGGTTTGGCCTAATGTCTTGTAGTTGCAAGTTCATTGTTTGAGTTGGATGGGTCCAAGCCCCTGTATTATTTCAGGAGGCTTGAGTTATGTCAACCCCACCAATAAGCAGTGTTGAAAGATTAGGCAAATAGGTAGAAGAAACTCCTGGCTCTTGTTTGCTTACACTGTTGGGCTGACAGAAAATTTGTTTATCTCCGACACCAGGTTCCTCTGGGCTGCACGTGGTGTATCCCAGTATCTCACTGAGCCCTGTCCTCTCCTGAACTTCCAGACCTAGTTGTTGGTTCTTTTTCTGACTACCCCCTCCCCACAGCCTCTCACACATTCCCAGCCTGCTTCCCTGGTTAGCCTTTGGACCTGGGCTATCCTTAGGAGGCTGGAGAGGGAATCTTGTGCCAGGAGACCTGGGCTCTGCCAACAAGTAAATGGGTGTGTGGGACAGATGTACTTGCCCAGCCTCAGTTTCTCACAGAAGGAATGGAATATGTAAAGAGGAAATTCCTTTTGCCTGGTCATCTCCCCAGACAGCCTGGAATGCCAAAGCAGATGAAATTACCAAAGGATTGTCACATCCCAGGGCCTGACTGACTTCCTGGGCTCCAAGAAACATTAAAACAGTTTGTAAGCATGTAAAAAAGAAGTTCCACCTCACTGATGTTCAGGAATATGTGAATTCAAACAAGATACTAGTGGGGGTGGGGATGGGGGAGTATCTAGCCCCCGTGGGGGCAAATTGACACTATCTGTCACACAAAAAAGCCCATGTCCTGTACCCCAGAGAATCACTTCTTTTTCTTCTCTTTTTAATATATATTTTCATTGATTTCAGAGAGGAAGGGAGAGGGAAAGAGATAGAAACATCAATGATGAGAGAGGCTGCCTCCTGCACACCCCCTCCTGGGTTGGGTATTGAGCCCTGACCAGGAATCGGACGGGTGAGAATGACTGCTTTAAATCTGCAGCAGAGAGTGCCTGGCACAGATGCACAAGCACGCAGGTCTGCGTGAGGCTGTTCACCAGAGCAGTGCTTTTCCACACCATGGCAGGCTCAGTCTTGATTTCCAATCTGTTGCAAACCTGTACATTCTTACTAAAATTTATTACTAGAGAAATGAAAATTTTAAAACCGAAGACTTTCAAAACACAAGCCCCCGATTTTTATTGTGAAATCTGACAAAACATTGCTCTGGCCAGTTGCTGTAAAGGGTCCTCAGTGCTCACCCCAGTGTCTGTTCTCCTCTCATCATGGGCCGCTGACAGCTCACGGGCCACACTAGGCATGCAACCACTACTGTGTTGTGTTGCTTGTAAAACAAAACAAAACACTGGGAAGAATCTAAATATTTACCAATTGGAGAATGTGCACATAAACATATCATGTCCATACTATAAAATCCATGTACTAGTGAAGAATCAAATGGGAGGTTTGTAAATCCTGACCTAGAAGGGTGGCTGAGAGACATTGAAAAGTGGGAGAAAAAAACAAAAACATACAAGCTGCTAAAGGATACAGTTTTCTCATGTGTTAAAGGTGAAAAAAAATCCACAAAACATTATATATTTCCTATCCTATCTAATAATAGACAAACATGGTAATTAACCGTAACTTTGCTACCCTTCCCATTGGCTAATCAGGGCGATATGCAAATTAACTGCCAACCAAGATGGCGGCAGGCAGCCACACAGCTGAAGCGAACATGAGGCTTGCTTGCTTCAGTGACGGAGGAAGTCAAGGTTCCCCGCCTGCCACAGTCCAGCTCTGAGCTCCAGATGCAACAATGTTGCAATTATAGAAGCTAAACAAACCCAGAAACCTGCTTTCAGCCGCCAGCGGGCTCAGAGCTTAGAGTGCCAGTGATGGCAACAGCGTTTCAATTATAGAAACTAAGCAAACCCAGATACCTGCTTTCAGCCAGCCACAGTCTCAGAACTGGAGCTGGCTCTCAGCTCCAGTGACAGCTATAGAAGGTAAATAAATCCCAGAATAAAAAAAATAAAAATAAAAAAACAGAAAAAAAGGAGAGGTTGGGAGCTTCAGTCGCCCACCAGCATGAAAACGGCCCTCAGCCCCTCACCCAGACTGGCCAGGCACCCCAGTGGGGACCCCCACCCTGAAGGGGGTGTGACCAGCTGCAAACAGCCATCATCCCCTCACCCAGGCTGGCCAGGCACCCAAGCGGGACCCCCACCCTGATCCGGAACACCATTCAGGGCAAACCAGCCGGCCCCCACCTGTGCACCAGGCCTCTATCCTATATAGTAAAAGGGTAATATGCAAACTGACCCTAATAGCAGAAGGACTGGGAATGACTGGTCACTCTGACACACACTGACCACCAGGGGACAGATGCTCAATGCAGGAGCTGCTCTCTGGTGGTCAGAGCACTCTCACATGGGAGGAGCTCTGCTCAGCCACAAGCCAGGCTGATGGCTGCCAGTACAGCGGTGGTGGTGGGAGCCTCTCCTGCCTCCTCAGCAGCGCTAAGGATGTCCGACTGCAGTTTAGGCCTGCTCCCTGCTGGCAAGTGGACATCCCCCGAGGGCTGCCAGGCTGCCAGAGGGATGTCTGATTGCCATCTTAGGCTCAATCCCCCAGGGAGCAGGCCTAAGCCAGCAAATGGTCACCCCCGAGGGGTCACAGACTGAGAGAGGGCACAGGTCGGACTGAGGGACCCCCTACCCCTGAGTGCACAAATTTTTGTGCACCCGGCCTCTAGTCTATATATAAAAGCCTAAGCAACCAAACAACTGAACCACCAGAATGACTGGAACAACTGGCCAACCAGTCACTATGATGTGCACTGACCACCAGGGGGCAGATGCTCAATGCAGGAGCTGCCCCCTGGTGGTCAGTGTGCTCCCACAGCGGGAGCGCTGCTCAGTTGACTGACCCATCCTGGTGGCCCACCAGCCCAGCGGTAGCCACTCACTCCATCGGTAGTCCTGCAGGTCCAATCTCTGGAGAATGGGCCAGGCACTGATGGACCAGCACCGCGGGCATGATCTGACAGCGCCCCCAGCCTCCTGGAAATTGGCCTCAGGCACTGCAGCTGCTTCTCCTCCCTAGACACTCTGCAAGGAAGAAAGGATATAAAAGTGGCCTCCAGGTGGCTCCCGACAACTGGCGCGAATGTCAGCGGGACGGATCTGGATCCCGAGCCAGCAAGGGCATTGCACAGCTCACCGGGAGGGCTGATCACATTCTGGCCCCCCCACCCTCAGGACCCCACCCATGCACGAATTCATGCACAGGGCCCCTAGTCTGTGTATAAATATGTATAAACATATATAGAAAAGATACTGGAAATGCTATTGAGAATGGCAATAGTTTCATTTTTTATGGAAAGATGGCATTCAAATAATACTTGTATAATAAAAAAAAAACCCCACACTAACATCTAAGCAAGGTTGATCTAAGGCAGGTAAAGCCTCTCCCTAGTTCTCAGGTTTCATTGGAAACCAAATTTTTGCTGCCTCCCAACCAAGGGACACACCACACACTACCACGTAGGTGAAATATTAGACGAACAATCCGTATCAAGGACAAACTCATAGGAAAAAGAAGACACTCTGGCCCCAGTTGCGGCCTGAGAGGCTGAGAGGGGACCTGGCTGGTTGGTTGATAGCATATGAGCCCCCCATGAGGTGGCCAGAGGCAGAATAATGAATTTGGATTTTAGATTCAACTGCAGAGTAAAATTCTAGGACCTGAGTTCTGAGGTGAAGGTAGATTGAACACAGGTATTTAGTCTTGGCTCCTTCCTGAATCCTGGCTCAAGTGATGGTCAAGGGAGACAGAACCCTACAAAGATGAAGAGAACGAGGCTGGAAGACAGGTGAAGGAATGTTAACGAACTTAGCAGAAGACACACTGGCATCCTCAGTGGGTAGTGAGAAGGGGAAGCTGCAGGACTTTCACGACAGAGCCCCCAAAGCCCTTTTGTTCTCTCCTCTCTGGGTTCTTTGACTCTACAGTTCTGACATTCATGCTGATTTACCTTGATATGAATCTTGTAATATGGAAAGTTACTTCCTTTGATTCTGTTAGGTTTATTGTATAGTTTCCTTGATCTTTTCCTCTGTTCTTTTTCTGGAACTCTTTCTAGCTGGATGTCAGACCACCTGAATTCATACTGTATTTTTCTTCCCTAGTTTCCATGTTATCATTTTTTGTTGCTGATCTACTTTTGAACAATGTCATTGTCTTTATCTTCTGAATGCTCCTATTGGATTTTTAAAAATTAAACTTTTAATTTTGTAGATGCACATATAAGAAACAATACAGAGAGATCCTATTTACCCTTTACCCTCCTCCTAGTTGTAACATCTTGCAAAGCTATAGGACAATATTAAAGTCAGGATATTGACATGGATGCAGTTACGATACAGACACTTTGGTCACCACAGGGATCTTTCACGGTGTCCTATCACAGCCACATTTGCTTGCCTCCTGAGCGGTTCCCTCTCACTTATTTCTATAACTTTGTCATTTCAACAATGGACTCAGAAATGGAATCACACAGTATGTGATTAGCTTTTTTTTACTCAGCATAATTCTTTGAGATTCATACAGGTTTTTTTTTGTTTTGTTTTTTAAAATATATTTTATTGATTTTTTACAGAGAGGAAGGGAGAGGGATAGGGAGTTAGAAACATCGATGAGAGAGAAACATCGATCAGCTGCCTCCTGCACACTCCCCACTGGGGATGTGCCCGCAACCAAGGTACATGCCCTTGACCAGAATCGAACCCGGGACCCCTGAGTCCGCAGGCCGATGCTCTATCCACTGAGCCAAACCGGTTAGGGCTCATACAGGTTTTTGCTTGTATTGATAGTTCATTCCTGTTTATTGCTGAGAAGTATATTCCATGTTACTGATGTACTACCATTTCTTTAACTATTTGCCACTTAGAGAAATTTAGTTTGTTTCCAGTTTTTTGGCTATCTATATATATAAAGGCCTAATATGCAAAGTGTCCCCCTCAGGAGTTCAACCAACTGCGAGATCAATTGACCAGGACATTGATATGCACTGACCACTGGGAGTGGTGTGGAATGAAGGGAGGCTCTGGCTGGCAGCCAGGGAAGGGAGGCCCCAGCTGGCAGCCAGCAGCCGCTAGGGACTCTACCTGCGCACAAATTTTGTGCACTGGGCCTCTAGTTACAAATAAAGCTGCTATAAACGTTCATGTACAAGTTTGAATGTAAGTTATCATATACTGAGATAATTGCCCAGGAGTGCAATTGCTAGGTCCTATGGGAGTTGCATGTTTAGTTTTTTTTTTAAGTATATTTTATTGATTTTTTAGAGAGAGGAAGGGAGAGGGATAGAGAGTCAGAAACATCAATGAGAGAGAAACATCGATCAGCTGCCTCCTGCACACCCCCTACTGGGGATGTGCACGCAACCAAAGTATATGCCCTTGACCGGAATCGAACCTGGGACCCTTCAGTCCTCAGGCCGATGCTCTATCCACCAAGCCACACCGGTTAGGGCATGTTTAGTTTTTTTTAAGACCCTGCCAAACCAATGTATGAGGGATTCATTGTTTCCAGACCCTTGCCAGCATTTGGTATTACCAGTTATGTATTTTAGAAATTCTGATAATCATCTCATAGTGGTTTCAATTTGTATTCTCCTGATGACCAATAATGTTGAGCATCTTTTCATATTATTATGTACTATTGGTATATCCTCTTCAGAAATGTCTCGTCGTGTCTTTTGCCATTTTCTAATTAGATTGTTTGTTTTCCTACTGTTGAGTATATATATATTATTGATTTCGGAGAGGAAGGGAGAGGGACATAAAAACATCAATGATGAGAGAGAATAATTGATTGGCTGCCTCCTGCATGCCCCCCACTGGGGGTCGAGTCCGAAACCCGGGCATGTACCCTTGACCAGAATCAAGCCTGGGACCCTTCAGTCCACAGGCTGACGCTCTATCTACTGAGCCAAACCAGCTAGGTCTCTACTGTTGAGTTTTGAGGGTTCATTATATAGTCTAGATACTAGTTCTTTGTTGGATAAATGGCTTGCAAATATTTTCTCCCAGACTATAGCTCATCTTTTCATCCGCTTAAGAGGGCCTTCCACAGAGCAAAGTTTTTAATTTTGATGAATACAGTTTACTAGTACTGATACTCCTTTTATGGATAATGCTTTTGGTATCAAGTATAAACCCTAGACCCCAGAGATTTTCTTCTCTGCTTATGTGGGGGCTAAAAAAATTAATACCTTTCCTTCTGTCTTCTAAATTTTTCTAGCTGGTTTAATAATTAAATTTACAGAGACAGATTAACAGGAGAAAATTAAAGTTTTAGTTCATACGCATGAGGAGTTCACAGAAGCATGAAATTCCAAAGACAGTGAAGCAACATTGGGTATATTTGTTATTTGTGGACAAAGGAGAAGCGGTGATTTCAGAAGTGAGAATGGGCGATTTACAGGTAGTTGAGGAAGAACAGAACATACATGGCAGGAAAATTCTTGCTAGGCAACTCAGAAACAATGAGACATAGGGGGTATCCAGCTAACAGACCTCTGACTGAAGCCCTCTTATTTACATACTTAATTCAAATTAGGTGAAGAATATCCAAAAATTTCCTTCCTGAAGCAGGTTTGTCTGTCTGAGTCCCTTGGGCAGGAAAGAGAGGAGGGTCGAAGGTTCTTCTGAGTCTTGTTTCTTTTTTTTAAAATATATTTTTTATTAATTTCAGAGAGGATGGAAGAGGGAGCGAGAGATAGAAACATCAATGATGAGAGAGAATCATTGATCGGCTGCCTCCTGCAAGCTCCCCACTGGGGACCGAGCCAGCAACCCGGGCATGTGCCCTTGACTGGAATCGAACCTGGGACCCTTTGGTTCGCAGGTCGACGCTCTACCCACTGAGCCAAACCAGCTAGGGCCTGAGTCTTGTTTCTTTTTTTTTTTTTTTTTAAATATATTTTATTGATTTTTTACAGAGAGGAAGGGAGAGAGAGAGAGAGTTAGAAACATCGATGAGAGAGAAACATCGATTAGCTGCCTCCTGCACATCTCTTCCTGGGGATGTGCCCGCAACCCCAGTACATGCCCTTGACTGGAATCGAACCTGGGACCTTTCAATCCGCAGGCCGACGCTCTATCCACTGAGCCAAACCGGTTTCGGCTTGTTTCTTAATAAACAACTTAAAACCAATATCCCAAAGAGGCAGCTTCGGGGTGGCAAAACTTCATTTCCCTTCACTTATTTTTTAACGTTTTGTAGTTTTACATTTAAGTTCATGATCTATTTAGAGTTAAATTTTATATTAAGTCTGAGGTTTAGGTTGATGTTCATTTTTTTTTTTTTTTTTTTTTTTTTTGGTCTATGGATGTCCAATTTCTCCAGTACCACTTGTTTGAAAAGGCTCTCTTTCCTTCCTTAGATCATCTTGGCACCATTGTAAAAAATCAGTCTGGCCCAGCTGGTGTGGCTCAATTGGTTGAGCATTACCCCATGTACCAAGAGGTTGCCGGTTAGATTCCCAGTCAGGGCACATGCCTGGGGTGTAGGCTAGATCCCCAGTAGGGGGCATGCAGGAGGCAGCCAATTGATGTTTCTATCTCTCCCTTCCTCTTTCTCTAAAATCAATAAAAACGTATTTTTATAAATTAGTCCGATCAGTCTTTGTGCACCTATTTTTGAGTTCTCTATTCTGTTCCATTGACCAATAATCCATCCCTCCACCAATACCACCCAGCCTTGGTTATTCTAGTGTTATAGTAAGTTTTGAAATCTGATAAGCTAATTTCTCCCTCTTTCTCTTTCTCAAAATTATTTTAGATATTCTATATCAATTTGTGGAGAATTGACATCTTTACTATGGGGTCTTCTAATCCATGAACATATTATATCTCTACATTTGTTTAGATCAGCTTTGATTTCTTTTATCAGCATTTTGTAGTTTCAGCATACAGATCTTGTACAGCTGTGCATATGCCTGCTTTATTTTATTTTTTATATTTTATTGGTTTTTTTAGAGAGAGGAAGGGAGAGGGATAGAGAGTTAGAAACATTGATGAGAAAGAAACATCGATCAGCTGCCTCCTGCACACCCGCTACTGGGGATGTGCCTGCAACCAAGGTACATGCCCTTGACTGGAATCGAACCCGGGACCCTTCAGTCTGCACGCCAACGCTCTAAACACTGAGCCAAACTGGTCAGGGCTATTTTTTTGTGTCCAATTGTAACTATTGATTTTTAATTTTGGTGTCCACTGTTCATTACTAATTATAGAAATACAATGGATTTTTATATGTTTAACTGGTATCCTGAGACCTTGTTGAACTCACTTATTCGTTCTTGGATTTTTCAGATCCCTTGGGATTTCCTACATAGACAATTATGTCATCTGCAAATAGCGACAGTTGAATTTCTTCCTTTCTAGTCATATGCTTTTATTCCTTTCCTTTTTGATTGTTTGTTTTTGCCTTAATGCACTGGTTAGAACTTATTGAATTAAGAGCCATGAGAGCCTTGACTTGTCTTTTTCCTGATTGTGTTATTGTTGTAATTAGCTAGTTATTAATAGAAAAGGAGCAAAGAAAAGGCTGGACATTATAAACATGGCCATTTGAGCAGCTTCACCAGGAAGCTACAACTTTACATTCCCAGGCAAACCACCGGCTCAACAAAGGGGAGATGGACACATGTGCAGTGAATTTGGGGTAAAGTAAAAAAGGTGCCTGTCGCCTGAAATAAAGATAATTGGCTAAAGAAGGCAGAACCATTGCAAACTCACAAAAATTTACAAATACATAATTTCTCAGAGCCTAGGGGCCCAGTCAAAGGAGTTTGCTCTTGGTGCTTTTGGCTCTCTGTTCCTCTGGTTTTGTTTCTGCTTTCTTATATTTGCCTGTGTTCCCTCCATAGCTATGTGTTTGTAGAAGCTGCATGGCTCATGGCCATGTGGACCCCATACGCAATGGACTGATGGACTACAGCTTGGAACACAAACTAAGCTAGCCTGATGCTGGACTGAAGGGTGCAAATGTGGAGCAGAAACTCTGGGAAATGGCTTTAATCCTAGCTCGGCTGAAAGCAATGGGCCTTTTCCTTGGCAGAATGTAGAAAAATGGGACCTTGGAAACTAAGGGATTTGATTTTACAGAGATAAAGCTCTCTACAATATTTCATCCTCCCGTGCAGATCTAAAAAATATCTTTTCTTGTGACATCGCAAAAATCCCCATTCCACTAGCAAAGTTGGGGACACTAAGAATTCTCCATCGATAACAATTTTATGGGGAAAACATTCAGTGTTTGCCATTAAGTTTAACATAACTGATAGATTTTGTGGTAGATACAACTTATCTAGTTAAGTAAGTTTTCCTCTATTATTTTTCTGAGAGTTTATTTTTAAAATCATGAATGGATATTGAATTTTGTCAAATGCTTTTTCTGCCTTGATTGATATGATCATGTGATTTTCTTTTAAATAGTGTTACTATTGATAGATTTTTAAAAACTACCGAATTAGCTGTGCATTAACATATTTTTATTTAAATAAACCCTATTTGGTCATTGCTGATATTTTGATAAGTGTTGCATCTGAATATTAAATATATTTTTATTGATTTTAGAGAGGAAGGGAGAGGGATAGAGAGATAGAAACATCAATGATGAGAGAGAATCATTGGTTGGCTGCCTCCTGCATGCCCCCCACTGGGGATCAAGTCCACAACCCATGCATGTGCCCTTGGCCGGAATCAAACCTGGGACCCTTCAGTCTGCAGGCCGATGCTCTATCCACTGAGCCAAACCGGCTAGGGCTTGGACTATAGTCTTTTGTTTTGTTTATTATTTGTTTGTTATTTTCATTCAATTCAATAAATATGTTAAAATTCCCTTGAGACTTTCTCTTTGATTAGTGGATTATTTGGAAGTGTGTTATTTATTTTCCAAGTATTTGGAGATTTTCCTGTTATTTTTCTGTTCTTGATTTCCATTTTCATTTCATTGTAGTCAGAGAACACACTTGGTGATTTGAATTCCTTTAATTTGTTTGGTTTGTTTGATGGCTCAGTATATGGTCTATCTTAGCATATATTCTGTTTCCACTTGAAAAGAATGTGTATTCTGCTATTGGCAAGTAGAATGTTTTATACATGTCAATTAGATTCTGTTGTTTGATGGTGGTGTTGAGTTATTTTATATCCTTGTGATTTTCTGTTTAGTTGTTTTTTCAACTGTTTTGAGAAGGATATTGAATGTGCCAACTCTCATTGTGGATTTGTCCTTTAAGTTCTGTCAGTTTTACTTTATATTATTTTTTAGCTCTGCTGTTCGGTGCATGCACATTTAAGATTGCTGGCGAATTGACTCTTTTATCATTATACTAGTGGCCCAGTGCACAAAAATTTGTGCACTCAGGGGGCATCCCTCAGCCCAGCCTGCCCCCTCTAACAGTCTGGGAGCCCTCACAGGATGTCCTACTGATGTCCCTGTGGGGAGTGAGCCTAAGCCACAGTCTGGCCTCCCTCTGTGGAAGGCAACTGGCCGATCAGGTATATAGATACTTTCTGAATGCAGCACAGACTCCTTCCTTATTTCTTTCCTCTGTGGTTGGAAAATAGGGTACAAAAAGGTGGAGACAGAACTGTGGCTGGGCCTGGGGCTCTTGTAGGCAGCAGAAAGAAGGAGAGGGCTGGGGAAAGTCTAGACATGGTTTTTTTCAATTGTCCCCCCTTCCTCCGGGCCCCTCACTCTGTTCTTTCCTTGTCGTGGTGGACGCTTGGGCCTCGGACTGACAGGAGCCCAGCGACAGTGGAGTTCAGCCCCCTCACTTCTCAGCTGAACATACAACCGCCTCACATTCCAAGTGGAGCTCTTTTCAAGTGGCTAAAGTGCTGGCAATTCATGCCTCCCGGCCTTTCCCCTCTGGGGCTTCCTCAATGGGTCAGTTGCAAACTTTACCGAGACACTCTGCCCTGGTAGTTCTGCACCGGCCCCTGCACTCTTCCTTGAGGTCTCTGGGTCCACAGTCTGAGCTCAGGGAGGTCACCCAGAGCCCATTGCCCCGGACAGGTGGGGCAGGGGGGCTAGCTTGAAGAGCTGGAGGAAGATGGCAGAGTAAGAGTTGGTATGAACCAGCGCCTGCTTAGCCAGACTTCCTAAGCTCCCCACTGGGCCCAGGCCAGGCCCCTTCCCTACACCAGGAGGATCCCAGTTGAGGTCCCCTCCCTGCACCCAGCACTCTCCTCCCTGTTCTACCACTGGGGGAAGGGAGCAGCTCACCTGCTCTGGACCTTGAAAACCTGGCAGGCTGAGGCACAGGAGGTGCAGCCTAGGGTGCTGGTGGCTGCGAGCCTTCTCCCCGACCCTGAAGCGTGGGGCAGGGTTGCAGCAGCTCACAGCCATCCCTGGGCACCATGCATGGAGAAACTGCTCTCCACTGGGCCACCATCCACCTGAGACCTGTGGGGGTTGGGGTGGCCTCAAAGGGCTCCTACTGGCCCCACTGAAGCCAGTCTTGGCTTGGCCGGCCACCCCCTGCACATGCCCCACGGGCCTCATCGTCCTCATGAATCGCCGTGGTCCGGCCGTCCCATCCCAGGAAGTGGCCATCCTGATCACCATGGCTCACTCCTGGGTGCAGTTGGGCCTGCCCAGCAAGCATGTAGGCAGGAGCTGGGCCTCTGAGGGGAAGGAGGATGCATGCCCGGCCAGGGTAGAAGTGGGGAACTTGGCGGTATAAACACAGCTCACCCCCACGTTGTGCCAGCCCCTCGTGCTGCATTCCCAAACCCCTGGGTGCCCCTGCCCAGCACTGTGCTCTCAGGCCTGGGGTGGGGGTGAGGGACCTGGAGCACCGTCCTGAAGGCAGCCCTTGCTGGCTTGGAATCACAGTGGTCAATCCGGGAGGGATGCAGGATGCAAAATTCCGCCTCTCTCTCTCTCTCTCTCTTTTTCTTTCTCTCTCTCTCTCTCTCTCTCTCTCTCTCTCTCTCTCTCTCTCTCTCTCAGAGTGGGCCCTGTGTCTCCGGTGGGCGGGCTTGGGCCTGGGCGAGGCGATCCACATCTCTTGCCTTCGCATTGGGACGTGTCTCTGGTGGGCGGGCAAGGGCTCTGGCAAGGCAATGGGCACCGCTTGCCTTGCCCCAGCCCCCGCCCGCCCCCAGATTGCATTGGGATGTGTTTCCGGTGGGCAGGCGAGGGTTCGGGCAAGGCATCTGCATGGATTGCATTGCCCCAGCCCCCACCCGCCCCCTGGATCGCACTGGGACATGTCTCCAGTGGGCAGGCAGGGCTCCGGCAAGGCAATCTGCACCACTTGCCTTCGACCCAGCCCCCGCGCATTGGCACGGGTCTCCAGTGGGCAGGCGAGGGCTTCGGCGAGGCAATGGGCACCGCTTGCATTTGCCCCAGCCCCCGCCCGCCCCCAGATCGCATTGGGATGGGTCTCCGGTGGGCGGGCTTGGGCTCGGGCTAGTCGAACTGCACCGCTTGCCTTCGCCCCAGCTCCCGCCCACGCCCACGATGGCACAAGGAGTGGGCCCCCTGTCTCTGGTAGGCAGGTGAAGTGATTGGCACTGCTTGCCTTGGCCCCAGCCCCCACCCCTCCGGTGGGCGGGGGAGGGCTCCGGTGCAGTGACCAGCACCGCTTGCCTTGGCCCCAGCCCCCGCCAGCACCCATGGCAAACGGGGGCCTGGATGGTGGCTTACGCTGTCCTACCCTGCCTTCAGTATGCAAATTAGCCGCCATCTTTGTTGGCGGTTAACCGCCATCTTGGCTGGCAGTTAATTTGCATGTCACCCTGATTAGCCAATGGGAAGGGTAGCGGTCGTACGCCAATTACCATGTTTCTCTTTTATTAGATAGGATAATGTCCTTTTCTGTCTTTGGTAATATTCTTTTCCCTGGAATCTACTTTATCTAATATTAATATAGCCACTCCTGCTTTGCTTTGATTGGGGTATGCATGATATATCTGTTTCCACTCTTTTACAATCTGCCTATATCATAGTTGAAGTGAGTTTCTTGTATATAGCATATGGTAGGGTCATATTTCTTAATTCACTCTACCAATCTCTGTTTTTTAAGTTGGTATATTTAGACCATTTACATTTAATATTATTATTGATTTATTTATAGTATTTTTGAGTGTATCTCTTTGAATAGATTGTTTTGGTAGTTGCCTATCCTTCCTTAGGAACTTTCATTAAAGGAACATTTGTTTCTTCATGCTAGAAACACAATGACAACAACAATAATTATGGTTTCCTTTCTACCTTCTGCCATGTGCCTGGCTCTCTATAATTGATCTCCAAGCATTATTGTTTCAATTTTTCGATGTGAAAATTAAGGAGACTCAGAGTACTAGAGTGATTTGTTCAGGGCTACACAGTAAGAATCTATTTGCCACCAGGCTCCAAGTTGTTCTAACACAGTTAAAAGCATCTGTAGCCTGTGGGATTGTTTTGAGATAGTCTTTTTAGTTAATACGTAGGCTATTCTCCATTTATAATGAAGGCTCTTGTCTACCTTGGGGGAGATGTACTCTTCCTTCTCTCACTTTTCTTTTTCTCAGTTATGTTTCTGGAGACTGCCTGCATCATGGGTTCTGGAAAATAAGGAAGTTTTCAGCAGCAAAGAGTCTGCAGCTAGTAGGTGGCAGTATAGCATCCAATGATTCTAAAAACACCATGAGATGATCTGTCCTAACTTTGGACACATCATTGCTCTCACGGGAAAGTTAGTGCTGCTATTTTCTCCCTACCAATTAAAACAGACTCATTCCTGATGGGTAGATCTTGTGGCAATCATTTATTTCAATTTAAACTCCACCCTAAAGAGATAAATCTTTTCAACCCTGTCAGAATTTCCTTTGTCTATCTCAGCTGCCCACTATTATAATCACACCTTGGACTTTGTCATTACTAGAAATCACATCAGAGCTGAAATCTTGTTTTCAAACATTTTACCTCTCTGACAACTATTTATCCTCCTGGCTCACTTGTTGGAAATTTTCCCATTTCAAGAAACCTATTACTTCATCAAGACTTCTAATAGCTTTTCGCTATCATTACTTTTCTTCCTTCCCTCAGTAGGTTTATCATTATAATCCCTGTATTAGTTAGTCTTTGCTGCAGTAATAAATCTCAGTGGCTTACACAACAAAGCTTACTTCTTACCAATAGTTTTCCTGGCTTAAAAAAAAAAGCAACACATGGACTTTAATATTAGAGAATTTGGCCTTTATTAACTTGCTTACACATAAACAAAGCTACTCTTTGCTCATCTGTCCTAACCTATGAAGTATGGCACCAACAGACCCCCTTCCATAGCTTTTACTATGTAATCCGATGACTCCTCCCCTCAAAACATGGTGAAAAAAAAGTTTTCACCCAGGGGAATGCTAACCAGAAATATTAAATTCTAAAGTTTCAGCAGATGCAACACCAGAAATAGGTTATGGACAGCTCTTACTTAAGTCTTTTACCTAAATAGTATAATAGAAAGTTATGGCGTTAGCCAAAAGAGCACACAGGTTTCCCACTGAACTTTGTTCTAATGGGTTTCAATGTTCTGTGACAGCTTTTGGCCAAGTTGTTTTTATTAAAAAGTACTGATTTTATGCCCGGCCGGTGTGTCTCAGTGGTTGAGCATCGACCTATGAACCAGGAGGTCACAGGTTCGATTCCTGGTCAGGGCACATGCCCGGGTTGTGGGCTCAATCCCCAGTAAGGGGGCGTGCAGGAGGCAACCGATCCATGGTTCTCTCTTATCATGGATGTTTCTATCTCTCCCTCTCCCTTCCTCTCTGAAATCAATAAAAAAATATTTAAAAAAAGTACTGATTTTAAAAACTAACTTAAAAACTGCCACACAAAAACCCCCAGACGGTCCACCAAACATTCTCCTTTCGTTCTGAAGGTTTTACAGTGCATTGTAATCATTAACCAGTCTTTATACTATTAAACTTCAATGGCCACTTGAGACAGTTTTGAGATCATTCTTCCACCAACGACTAAGACGGGTGGCAGGTATTGGGGCTAATATTCATTTGGCCTTCTGAGCTTTCTGGGCAGACTGGTGACTGCCAGCCCCCGCTGTCTCCTTGTTCACTGTTTTGATGGCACCTGTGTGTCTGTCTCATGTCATGAACAGCAAAACGGCTGAGAGGAGGACAGTCAGAGAAGCTCCCAACACACACGGGCTTGCCAGGAACCGTATTAATGATGGCAGCAAATTTGCAGGCAATGTGAGCTGTGTGACAGTTCAGCACAGGTGCATGTCTGGCACTGATCTGGCCTGGATGGTTCAGGGTAATCACCTGAGCTGTGAAACCAGCTGCCTCCATTTCTGGATCATTTTTGCTGTCACCAGCCACATTGCCATGACAAACATCTTTGACAGACACATGCTTGACACTGAAGCCCACAATGTCCCCAGGAAGAGCCTCACTCAAAGCTTCATGGTGCATTTTAACAGACTTCACTTCAGTTGTAACATTGACTGGAGCCAAGGTGACCACCATGCTGGGTTTGAGAACACTAGTCTCCACTCGGCCCGCATGGACAGTACCAATGCCTTCAATTTTGTAGACATCCTGGAGGGGCAGATGCAGGGGCTTGTCATTTGGACGAGTTGGTGGCAGGATGCAATCCAGAGCTCCAAGCAGCCTGGTCCATTGGCATTGCCATCTTTATGGGGGACTTTCCACCCCTTGAACCAAAGGATGTTAGCACTTGGCTCCAGCCTGTTGTCGCCATTCCAACCTGGAACTGGCACAAATGCTGCTATGTTAGAGTTGTAGCTAATTTTCTTAATGTAGGTGCTGACTTCTTTAACAATCTCCTTGTATCTCTTCTGCCTTGTAGGGTGGCTCAGTGGAATCCATTGTGTTAACACCAACAATCAGTTGTTTCACACCCAGTGTGTAAGCCAGAAGGGCATGCTCACAGGTCTGCCCATTCTTGGAGATGCCTGCTTCAAGTTCACCAGCATCAGCAGCAACAATCAGGACAGCAGTCAGCCTGAGATGTGCCTGTAACCATGTTTTTGATGAAGTCTCTGTGTCCTGGTGCATCAGTGATCATCACATAATACTTGCTGGTCTCGAATTTCCACAGGGAGATATCAATGGAGCTACTACCCTCATGTTCAACTCTTGATTTATCCAATGCAGGCATACTTGAAAAAGCCCTTCCCATCTCTGCAGCCTCCTTGTCAAAAATTTCAATGGTTCTTTTGTTGATCTCATCACATTTGTAGATCAGATGGCCAGTAATGGTAGACTTGCTGGAATCTACATGTCCAACTATGATGATGTTGATATGAGTCTTTTTCTTTCCTACTTTGGCTTAGATTTAGGGGTAGTTTTCATGACACCAGTGTTCCGGTGGCAAACCTGTTGTGAAAAAGCCGATTTGTTTTGTCACACCTGGGCTTTAGGCTCCAGCATCTCTTGTTCTAAGACTAGGTGAAGGAGCAATGGCTGTACAGAAATGTTCTTTCCATGGCGCATAGTGGGAGCATCAGAAGGGAGTGAAAAGATGCAATCTTTTAAGGCCTCAGCTTGGAACTGGCACATTGTCACTTCTGCCTGCCTATTGGTCAGAGCAAGTCACATGGTCAAGCCCAATGAGTCAGGGAACTGTTTTCCATTCCCTGGGATGGAAATATTTGCTTGACAATAATAAATCGACTACACCTCTTCGATCAATTCCCTAGCCCCTCTCTCTTTGTAGAATCAATCCTGGATGAACACAAGTATTTGTCTTCTTTCTGTATATACCTGAGCAGCAGAACATTGGTTGGAGGAAAACTGTGCAACTGAGCTGACTGATTTCCCCATAAATGAATTATCTCAAGTCTCACCGGACACTAACCATGCCATGTCTAAATTTTTTCCTATTTATTTATGTAATACCTTATTGTGGTGAAATATGCATAATGTAAAATTTAACATCTTAACCATTTCTAAGTGTACAGTTCAGTAGCGTTAAGTGTATTCCCATCGTTGTGCAACCAATCTCCAGAACTTGTTCATTTTGCAAAATTGAAACTCTGTGCCCATTAAACAATAACTCCCCATCCCCCACTTCCCCCAGCCCCTGGAAACTACCATTCTACCTTCTGTTTCTATGGATCCGATTACTCATATGAGTGAAATGACATCGTATTTGTCTTTTTGTGATTGGCTTATTTCACTTAGCAGAATGTCCTCAAGATTCATCCATGGTGGAACATGTGTCAGAATTTCCTTCCTTTTTAAGACTATATAATATTCTATTGTATGTATAGACCACATTCTGTTTATCCATTCACCCATCAATGGACACCTGGCTGTGTTGCTTATACCTTTTGGCTATTGTGAATAATATTGTTATGAATATGGATGTATAAATAACTTTGAGATCATGCTTTCATTTCTGTTTGGTATATACCCAGAAGTGGATTTCTATATCATATGGTAATTCTCAGTTTAATTATTTGAGCAAACTTTATGCTGTTTCCATAGTATTTTAAGTATTTCCCACAATTTTACACCTACCAACAGGGCAGCCAAACATTTTATATTTCTCTGGAAAGCCTACTTTGGCCCTTCCACCAATGACCATGTCATACTGTATCTTTCTTCCTCAAAACTTCCTCTTCTCCTCCCCCATTTTTTACTTTTAGGTTCAGCTGCTGACTTTGCCTCATTTCACTGAGAAAGTAGAAGCCATCATATGTAAACATACTTATCCTCCTTGTATCAGACAACATTCCTTCATTTTCACCATCTTCCCATTCTGGTTCCTGTTTGTTACAACCAAAGAGACATACCTGCTGCTAACCCCTTCATCTAATCCCACCCTCACCCTCATTTCAGGGATTCATCACCTCATTCATTTTTCCCATCACCCTTACTGAACTGAGTATTTTCTATCTTTAAAAAAACTCTCCCTTGAGCCCTGGCCAGATAGCTCAGTTGGTTACAGCATCGCCAATCAGGGCACATACAAGAATCAACCAGTGAACGTATAAATAGCTGGAACAACTAGTCTCTCTCTCTCTCTCTCTCTCTCCCTCTCCCTCTCTCATCAATTATATATGTAAAAAACCAACCAACCAAGCAAACAAACAAAAACCACTCTTCCTTAAGAAGTTCACATCATCTATGTGGTATTCTTGCCAAAAATGTTTAACCTGAATCCAATCATGAGGAAACAATCAGACATATCCAGGATGTGGGACATGCTACGTGACAACTGGCCTGAACTCTTCTAGCTGTCAGTGCCATGAAAGACAAAAATAAATAAAAATAAAAAATGCAGAGGCTGTTTTAGATTAAGGAGAGTACAGAGACGTGACAACCAAATGGAATGTATGAATCTCAATTGGATCCAGCGCCAGGAAAAAAGAAAGCAGCTAGAGGGGATGTTTCTGGACTGTTGGGGAAATGTGAATATGGTCTGTTTATGAGGTAATGTCATTGCTTCAATATTAAATTTCTTCAGGTGGGATATGGCATTGAGGTTACATAGGGGAATGGTCTTGTTCTTAGGAAAAGCATGGTGAGTATTTAGGAATATCTACAACTTTTTTTTCAATGATTCACCCCAAATGAATATATATATTTTTATCTAATAAAAGACAAAAAGGGTAATTGACCGTACCTTCGCACACTTCCCATGGGCTAATCAGGGCAACATGCAAATTAACTGCCAACAAAGAAGGCAGTTAATTTGCATACGTAAGCTCCAAGCGGTGAAGCAAAGCCAAACGGCCCCAAAGCCGGCCGAGCAGTGAGGCCTCCTGGCCCTGGGATCAGCAGAGCCGTGAGGCCTCCCGGCCCCCGCGCCAAGCGGAGCCTCGAAGCCTGATGGCTGGGGGTGGAGGGGGGGGCTCTGGCCGGAGCCCAGCCAGAGCCAAGGCCTGGGTCCCAGGTGCCAGAGGAAAACTGGTGCCAGCAGCCAAGGGAAGGGAAGGCCTATTGCACGAATCTCTTCGTGCAACAGGCCTCTAGTATATATATATATGAATGGGGGAAGTAAATGTGGCAGTGTTAACAAATGATGACTAAAGAAAGGTAAAGGGTGAAGAGGAGTGCATTGTATTCCTCTTTCAACTTTCTGCAGGTTTGAAACTTTTCAAAAGAAAAAGTTGATCAGAAAAGAAAAAGAATCTTCCCTTGAGTCATATCTGCCTGTAGCTATACCCAGTTTATGAGCCATTCTCAGCTCAGTGATTGAGCCATTCACACACAGAGCTTCTGCCCTCACTTCCCTTCATCACTGGTCCATTCCTGCAGGCGCCTGCCCCTGAAACTGCTCTTGTCGAGGTCCTGATGGCCTCCAGGCCAGCAACTCCCAGACCAGCATTCCACACAGCTGGTCACTCCCTGTCCTCCAGGTGCTCCTGTCTCTCAGCCTCAGAGACACCTTCTGGTTGCCCTTACCTCAGTGGTCTCTTCTTGTTTATCTTCCTTGCTTGCTCCTTTGCTCTCTCCAACCTCTAAATTTTGGGCTCCTCAGGTCCCAGCCTTTCTTCTTTAAAGCTCTCCTCAGGCGAGTTTATCTGTTCCTATGGAGTTAAAAGCTGAATTTGTTCTAATGATGTCCAAGTGTACACCTCCAGCCTGGATGTTTTCCACATTTGATGGCTTCACATCTGCCCTTAAATATTTCACATACATCTCAAGCTTAACTTTCAATTATTTTTTCATTAATTGAGCAAATATTGAGTGTCCTCTATGTACTAGGCAACTGCTCTAAACACTGGGGTCATGGAGAACAAGCCCATTATGGCCGTGCCATTCCTTGTGAAAGACAGCAAATATGAAAGAATTTGATGATCATACGGGCTATAAAGAGAATACATTTTTTAAAAAGGGGATATATTAGAGGCTGCTTGGGTGGATCTATACCTCTTCTTTGGGTGCCCAGAGAAGGCCTCTTTGAGGAGGGTACAATGAAATGGAGCTCAGGATGAGAAGTGGGGGCCAACAAGAGAAGATTTAGAGATGGGGAGTCGAGGTAGAGGAGGTGGCTAGTTTAGCTGCCCTCAGGTGGGAATGTGCTTGGCATGTTCCAGACCTGAGGTGTATCCCCAGAACTCAGAACCTTGATCCCCTCTCTCTCTGGTTCATATTTTTGAATTCCAGGGCATTTAAGACATGCTGATGAACTCTATCTGAAAAACCTTCACTTGACCTTGAATTCCTATTTTAGAATCTTCTTCAAACTAGGAACTGCTCTCTGTCTGGGATGGAAAGCACTTTGATTCTTGTATTGGCAAAGGGTCAGCATGTTAGTTCAGAGTTTCACCAATCCTTTCACCCTCTACCATGTGCAAAGCCCAAACAGTAACCTGAAATCTTGAAGGGGGAAGGTTTCCATCCTCCACGGTTCCCTCCCAGCCCACCCTTACCCTCTGTAGCTGCCACTGTATTCCTGGAGACTGGAGGGGAGCCATGAGAGAGGGTCCTGGTACTAACAGTTGTCACATTGCTGTAAGTGTCTCTCCCAGCAAAGTGGAAAAGGTGACTTGACTCTGTTTTATAATCTTTCCTGGGTAGGATTGGTAGCCAATGATAATAAAATAAGCCTCCCTCAGGGCTAGATCCCATTAGGCCTTTGCTAATGAGGCAAAAATCCATCTTTTCCTAAATGAGGCGCGCGCCTGTGTGTGTGTGTGTGTGTGTGTGTGTGTGTGTGTGTGAGAAACCACTCCTTAAATAAATTTGAAACATACTTAGAACTTAATTTTTTTTGAGTCAGCAATGCATTCATATCTTTCTAAAACTTAAAACATTAAAAAAGTGTAGCAAATAAGTGAAATAAGCCAGTCAATGAAGGAAAAATACCACATGATCTCACTCATTCATGGATAATAGAGACCATTATAAACTTTTGAACAATAATAGATACAGAGGCAGAGCTGCCTCAAACAGATTGTCAAACTGCAGCAGGAAGGCCGGGGAGGGTTGCGGGGCAGGAGGTAGGGGGGTAAGAGATCAACTAAAGGACTTGTATGCATGCATAGAAGCATAACCAGTGGACATAAGACATTGGGGGATAGGGGAGGCTAGGGGATTGTCTAGGGCGGGGGGATAAAATGGACACATATGTAATACCCTTTGTAATACTTTAAGCAATAAAAAAAAAAAAAAAAAAAAAGTGTAGCAAAAAAAATGTTTCCCCACACCCCTGTCCCTAACCTCCCATTTCCTGTCCTCCTCCATCCCCTGCCCTGCAAATGGATAACCACTATTATCAGTTTCTTGTGTATCTTGTGTGAGGACCCACTTGGAACCCCAGAATTGGAACAAAGATTATTTTAA
Source organism: Myotis myotis (assembly GCF_014108235.1). NCBI lineage: Eukaryota > Metazoa > Chordata > Mammalia > Chiroptera > Vespertilionidae > Myotis > Myotis myotis. The sequence goes on along the minus strand of NW_023416401.1, from coordinate 76,075,447 downwards.
GCTAAAGATGTTTGAGATTCAACAGATACAGAAAGAAGCCTTCTCGGAGTTTCCCTTATCCAACTCAAAGCAGAAACCTCAGAGAAATGAGGACTGCTATGAATTCCCTCTTCAGGGCAGCTTCTGCTACCAGGAGAGAGAGAGAGAGAGAGAGAGAGAGAGAGAGAGAGAGAGAGAGAGAGACCAAGAGTAAATATACCATAAATCTCATGAAGAAGATGAAAGAGTATCACACCTGCACGAGCAAACATTACCACAAACTTTCTTATCTCTGGTTTATTCTCCTAAAAACCCACTTGTCTTTCCTAAAGAAACCTTTTTGTTCTTTCTGGAGAAGCCCTTTTCCCTCCCTTTCCCTTTCTTCTACTAAGTATATAAATATAAAAGGCCCAAATTCCAAAGACCGCTTTAATTTAGTCATCACTGAGCACTCCCTCATGTATGCATAAATAGGTTCTGACTTCCCTCTTGCTGATCTGTCTTTTTTTTTTTTTTTTTGATCTGTCTTTTGTTTAGTCTACAAGCCTCCACCTTCAGAACCTAAGAGGATAGAGGAAAGTTTTTCCTCCCTGACACTTGCAAAGACATTTTTTGGTATATATACATATACTAGTATAACTATGTAAGCAAATATATTCTTCTCACCCTCCTCATACATATAGCATTTATTTATTTATTTATTTATTTATTTATTTATTTATTTAAACAGATATGATTTCACTCTATAAAACTGTTATACATCTTGCTTTTTTTTTCACTTGAAAATATATCTTGGAACCCTTCCAATATCTGTACATAGAGAGCATTATTATTATTATTATTATTATTATTATTTTTAAAATATGTTTTTTTATTGATTTCAGAGAGAGGAAGGGAGAGAGAGAGAGGGAGAGATAGAAACATCAATGATGAGAGAGAATCATTGATCAGCTGCCTTCTGCGTGCCTACAGGGGATCGAGCCCAAATCCCAGGCATGCGCCCTGACCGGGAATCGAACTGTTCCTTCTGGTTCATGGGTTGATACTCAACCACTGAGCACCACTGGCTGGACTTCTTTGTATTTTAAGAAATTCTTATTCTTTTTTGTTGTTATTATTTTTGCTTTTTAAAATACTTAAACATTTTCTTTTGCTATTTTAAAAATTAACTTTATCAAGGTATAATTTATATACAATAAACTTCATTTATACATTTTAAGCATCAGTTTGATGACTTTTGACCAATGTATACACCTAAACAAGATCTAGCACCCATCCATTATCAGAGGAAGTTCCTTAGTCCTTCTTTGCTGTCCCCTCAATTCCAGGCAACCACTGTACTGCTTTCTGTTACTGTAAATTTGCTTCTCTTGTTTAAAAATTTTATATAAATGGAATCATGTTTTAGACACTCTTTTTATCTAGCTTGTTTTACTCCCTACGGTGATTTTTTAAAAAAATTGATTTTAGACAGAGAGGAAGGGAGAGAGAGAGACAGAGAGAGAAATGTTGATTTGTTGTTCTACCTATTTATGCATTCATTGGTTGATTCTTATATGTACCCTGACTGGGGATCAAATCCCAAATCCTTAGGGTATCAGGATGATGCTCTATGCTGGGAGCCGGTCCATCCTTGCTGCTTGACACAGTCGCTGCAGGGAAGGAACATCTGCACAGCATATGTTTCAAGGGACCTGGCGTATATGGCATACTGTTCTTAATATGTTTTCTCACCTTCTTGGCGCTATGTGTTTTAACCAAGGTCACCTCCGAGAAAGGTTGTTTCCCCAGGTAGGGATTTTCCCCTGAAGTTAGGAAGGGAATAAAACCCCTTAACTAACTGCCAGGCGGGTAGTTAATCACTTTAACTACGAACAATCACACTTAAGCTACATAATCTTTACTCCCTGGAATGGAGATAAGAAACGCCCTAACCTTTGTAATAGAGATTGATAGGATTGAATCAACTGGTATAAATACAGATGTAACAAGACAACAGGACACAGAACCTAGCGAGAGAACCTGGCTGAAGAACCTAGAGACAGAACATGGCTACAGAACCTGGATAGAACATGGCAAGAGAACCTAACTAGAACCTGGTGACCGAACCTGGCTGGAGAACCTGGACAGAACCTAGCGAGGGAACATGGCTACAGAACCTGGCTGGAAAACCTGGACAGAACCTAACGAGGGAACATGGCTACAGAACCTGGCTGGAGAACATGGAGAACCAGGCTGGAGAACCTAGCAAGAGAACATGGACACAGAACCTGGCTGGAGATCCTAACCAGAACTTTGCTGGAGATCCTGACCAGAACTTGGCTAGAGATCCTGGCTAGGCTGTTGATCAACTGAACGCTGTCTCTGTGTCATTCCTTCTTCGCCGACTCTGTCCACACCTTTGGGGACCCCTGGACCTGCTGGGGTTGGACCCCAGCATCTCTAATCTTTTTTGTTTTTGGATACATGCATATATTTAATAATGAAGCAATTCACCACCAACAACAAAAAATTAGAAAAATGCATGAGACCTCAGTGCTGTGGAATAGTATGGGACATCAAGGCAAAAAGACGCAGCAACTGACCCAGAAAGCTGAATGAAGAGAGAAGCAAAGGCAAATTTGGCTAGGATGGTGTTATATGCTCTTGAAAAGGAGAATGGCTGCAGAAACACCCATTTATTTGACTGCTTAGAAGCAGGCAGCCTTACTGTACGCTGCATGGAAGGGAAGCAAAGAGCTAAGAAGGGAAAGAGAGGAGAGGGAGAAGAGCAATATGGAATCCAGGGTAAGCAGATGGAAGAGACTGAGATAGAGTTACAAAGAGAAGACTCCACGGCCTTTTGTTTCCTCTGAACTCTAAAATAGACCTGTGCCGAGTCTTCAAGTATGTCAGTTAAATTCAACGATCACATAAATAGCACCAGGCACTGTGAAGGAATGGTGGAGGGAGTGCTTCACAAAGTACAGGGACGACGTGGTCCCTGCTCTCAGGGAGCTTACATCCGATGTGGGGAGACAGATTCCACGCACAAAACAACTATAAAACATATTTACAAAGCAACATAAATACAAATAAGTATACATAGGAATAAACAACATATGAAAGCTAAGGGGTACCATGTCAATAATTGCTTAGAAGTCCCTAGGTCAGTCAAAGAAGACTTTCTGAAGGAAAAAGTTTTGGACTTTGAGTATGATGTTAGCAGAGAGCAGAGCATGTGCCACGGCATAGAAGTGGAAGTAAATATGTCATGTTCAGTAAGTAAGCAGAATAGCTTGATGAGTAAAAAGTCTCAGTGGGTCTCGTTAAGAAGAAAGATGAAATAGTAGGGGTCTATCTGGTGAGAGATACTACAATATTGGGTCTGGTCCCTAAAACAAGCAAACAGGGGAAGATGTTTTCTTTAGGTAATAAGTGACCACAGGTCCAGGAGCAATTCCACGGCTCTCAAAAGTTTTGTAGTTACTCTAAGACTAGTAATAAGATGGTAGAGAAGTATTCAGCATTGTTCAGCAGTTCAAGAACTCTTGCAGCCTGCTGCAAGAACTCTTATGAAGTGACAGGTGGAAAAACGCAATGAAATTCAAAGATTGAGGATCTATACCCAAAGGCTAGCCAGATCCCAGGAATCTCAAGTGCTCAAGCAGAATGTCCCAGACCCTTGTTACTGATTCCTGGTGAGGAGCAGATTATGTATACTTCTAAAATAATTTGAATGCAATCATAATTCCCGGAGAACCAAGATGGCGGCATAGGTTGGCGCCGGAGTTTGCTGCTCTGAACAACTGCTTCGGGGGTGAAGCCAAGGAACGGAAGGGACGTCGCCCAGAACCACAGGAGCGCTGGCTGAGTGGAAGTCCTACAGCTGGGAGGAAAGAGAGGCGCATGCGGACACTCAGAGGCGGCACAGTGCTGAAGTCGAATTCTGAGGTGCGGAGTGCGCGGAGCGGGCTGGCGGCGGGGGGCGCGGTTGGCGTTTTCAGTCGGGAGGGAGTCGCAGACTCTGAGCTCCAGATACAGGCGAGTCTTTGGGGACCCAGACTCAAGCAGGAGAGGCGGGACTGTCTGGCTTCGGTCAGAGTGAGTGCAGCTTTCTCTCTGAGCTTTGCGGCGGGTGCTGGGACTCAGAGAGGCGGAGCCCCTGGGGACGGGACTGAGAGCCGCCATAACTGCTCTCTCCGGCCCACCCTGTTGATCCTGTGTGACCCGCCCCACCCAAACCCTGCACACAGGCATTTGCCGGATAGCCTCAGGCAAACGCCAGATTAGCACCTCCCTAGAGGACAGAAGTTCTCTCACTGCTGACACAGCTGATTCTCATAGCCACTTGGCCTGGAGGTCAAACCCTCCCTGGAATTAACTACAACAATCAAGATTTAACTATAAGACTGCGAACAAAGACCACTAGGGGGTGCACCAAGGAAGCATAACAAAATGCGGAGACAAACAGGACAAAATTGTCAATGGAAGATATAGAGTTCAGAACCACACTTTTAAGGTCTCTCAAGAACTGTTTAGAAGCCGCCGATAAACTTAATGAGATCTACAAGAAAACTAATAAGACCCTCAATCTTATATTGGGGAACCAACTAGAAATTAAGCATACACGGACTGAAATAATGAATATTATACAGACTCCCGACAGCAGACCAGAGGAGCGCAAGAATCAAGTCAATGATTTGAAATGCGAGGAAGCAAAAAACACCCAACTGGAAAAGCAAAATGAAAAAAGAATCCAAAAATGCGAGGATAGTGTAAGGAGTCTCTGGGACAGCTTCAAGCGTACCAACATCAGAATTATAGGGGTGCCAGAAGATGAGAGAGAGCAAGATATTGAAAACCTATTTGAAGAAATAATGACAGAAAACTTCCCCCACCTGGTGAAAGAAATGGACTTACAGGTCCAAGAAGCGCGGAGAACCCCAAACAAAAGGAATCCAAAGAGGACCACACCAAGACACATCAGAATTAAAATGCCAAGAGCAAAAGACAAAGAGAGACTCTTAAGAGCAGCAAGAGAAAGAAACTCAGTTACCTACAAGGGAATACCCATACGACTGTCAGCTGATTTCTCAACAGAAACTTTGCAGGCCAGAAGGGAGTGGCAAGAAATATTCAAAGTGATGAATACCAAGAACCTACAACCAAGATTACTTTATCCAGCAAAGCTATCATTCAGAATTGAAGGTCAGATAAAGAGCTTTACAGATAAGGAAAAGCTAAAGGAGTTCATCACCACCAAACCAGGATTATATGAAATGCTGAAAGGTATCCTTTAAGAAGAGGAAGAAGAAGAAAAAGGTAAAGATACAAATTATGAACAACAAATATGCTTCTATCAACAAGTGAATCTAAGAATCAAGTGAATAAATAATCTGATGAACAGAATGAACTGGTGATTACAAATAGAATCAGGGACATAGAAAGGGAATGGACTGACTATTCCTGGGGGGGAAAGGGGTGTGGGAGATGCGGGAAGAGACTGGACAAAAATCGTGCACCTATGGATGAGGACAGTGGGTGGGGAGTGAGGGCGGAGGGTGGGGCGGGAACTGGGAGGAGGGGAGTTATGGGGGGAAAAAAAGAGGAACAAATGTAATAATCTGAACAATAAAGATTTAATTAAAAAAATAAAATAAAATAATTTATTTTTTTAATTGCCATGACAATCAACTTTGATACTAACATTTTAGAAATTAAAATAGGAGTATAAGAAGAGCCCTAATCTACTAGTATAAGGAATGCTCACGTCCCTGAAGAAGGGACAGGTCAGTAAGGGCCCCAATTTTCCCCGGTCTTTAAGTGGAAAGGCAGAACATCACACCTTGAAAAGAGGCTTTTTTCAGCCAAAGTTGCTAAGACCTCTGTAAGCCTATTGACCTGAAGCTGTTCCAGGAAGGAAAGAAGAGTCCAGGTCAGACATTCAGCAGCAGCCAGAGTTGGACTCTATGTCACGAGAGTTCCGCTGGGAGGCAATGGGTGCCACTGATGTTGAAATATACCGTTGAGGACGGATCTTGATGCCATTTGCCTCATTGTGGATATGAAATAAACCCTGCTGGATCTCCCTATATATTTCTTTGGTTGTGTTAATGAAGGCCTCTTCAACATGGCAGGCTGTTTTGGCTGAAGTTTCCATGAATGTAAGTCTACGCTCCTGAGCAAAAGCCTCTCCTTCTTCTTTCTTCACATCCCTGTGGGACTTTAAGCCACTCTTATTCCCAATCAGCATGGTAACCATGTTGGGACTGGATTGCTGCCGGGCATCCTGTCACCATGAGGCCAGGTGGTTGAACGTTTCACGCCTTGTAATGTCTTACACCAGCAATGCTCCGGCTGGTCCCCTGTGGTAGGAACGGGTGCTGGAACGGAAGGATTCTTGCCCAGCTGTATCCCAGATTTGCAGTTCGATTTGTTTCCCATCAGTGTTGACCATATGGGCCCCAAACTCCACACCTATGTTGAGGTCATGGACAGGCTGGAACCGCTTGTCTATAAACTGCAGGAAGAGACATGACTTCCCCACACCTAAAAGAGGAGGACGTACATTCTAGCCTTCATGTGGCCGGGGAGCAGTCCTGAATCACTCTAATTTTTTTAAAAAATTGTTTTTAAAATTGATTTCAGAGAGGAAGGGAGAGCAAGAGAAAGATGGAAATATCAATAATGGGAATCATTGATCGGCTGCCTCCTCCTAGCCCCACACTGGGAGTAGAGCCCTGACCAGGAATTGAACCATGATCTTCTGGTTCATAGGTCAACACTCAACCTTTGAGCCATACCAGCTGGGCAATGCTCTAACCTTTGAGAGTCATCCATGCAGTCATCTTTCAGTAATTTCATCATTTTTATTATAATCCCTTTCTATGGCTATACCAAATTTTGTTTATCCATACCCTAGTTGATGGGTATTTGAATTGTTTCAGTTTTGAAAAATTGTGAATAAAGGTGCTATGCACATTTGTGTACAAATCTTTTTTTCTTAAGCATTTGCATTTTTGAATTTTTGATAACTTATGCATCTTAATGTAGACATTCACAAACATTTGAGCAACCAGATTACATACAGTTGACATATCCAAAATGGTGGTCATTAGCTACCTTTACCTGTGGCTATTGATATTTGTGTACAAGTCCTTTTGTGGGCATTTGAAAAAATTGCTTTTTGATGAACACCTAAGAGTAGAATTAGTGGGTCATATGGTAGGTATATTCTTTGGGTCCCCAAGTGGTTGTACTATTTTCAGTTCCTGCCAGCAAGATATAAGAATTCCAGTTACTCTCCATCCTAGCCGATACTAGGTATTGGAAATCTTCTTAATTTTAGCCATTCCAGCAGGTATCTTGCTGTGGTTTTATTTTGCAGTTCTTCTGATGACTAATAATGTAGGCCATCTTTTCATGTGCTTGTCAGCCATTTCTACAGCGTTGTGAAGCGTTTATTCATGTCTTTTGCCCATTTCCCCCCCATTGAGTTGTTTGCCTTTCTATTCATGAGTTATCCAAGCTCTTTATATATTTGGAATGCAAGTCCTCTTTCAGATACATGTGTTGTCAATAGTTTCTCTCAGGCTTCGGTTTGACTTTTCAGAGCAGGAAGTTTTAGTCCTGACGAGGTCTGACTTTTTCCCATGGTGTGCTGACCTCCCAGGCCCCACACTCCTCTGAGGTCCCCCTTGACTCATTTCAATCTCTTTCTTTCCTGATTTGCAGTTCAGCTTGTCCAGCTCCTCTCTGCAATCGTTTACAAAACCCTTCTCAGTGCTCAATTGAAAGAGAGAGAGAGAGAGAGAGAGAGAGAGAGAGAGAGAGAGAGAGAGAGAGAGAAAGAGAGAGAGAGAGAGAGAGGCAACCATCCTTAGAAAAAATATCTACCCTTCTCTCTCATAGTTCTCTCTCTTCCTCTTCCACTCCCTGCACATAATTTCTTCCTTTTTCATCCCCGTACTCCTCCTTAATTTGCTCTGTTTCTCATTTATCTTGGACCAACGAGAATAAAATCAGACCTTTTCCCAAACTGAGGCTTTTATGCAATGTTCTACCAGAAACTTCTCCAGGTCCAATAGTGCCAGAAAAAACCCTCAGGGATGGGCATCCAGGAAGTAAATCCTGTGACACCAGGAACCTCAATTTGCAGCTTTATTGGATGAAAAGAGGCTTATACAGGTTCTGCAGTGGTTCTCAACCTTGGCTGCACATTAGAATCACCTGGGAATCTTTGTAAAATCCTGATTTCTGGGCCGCATCCTCCAGAAATTCTGTTTCTTTGTTACTAATGTTGTGGCCCCACCCCATAACAAAGAAACAGAATTTCCGGAGGATGAGGCCCAGAAATCAGGATTTAAAAAAGATTCCCAGGTGATGCTCATGTGCGGCCGAGGCTGAGAACCACTGAGGTTATGTGAGGAACAAACTGTATTTCTTCTCCTGGAACATTCTCACCTGTGTGCACCTCCTGCCGATTAGATCATGAAAGTCTATGGAAGCCTTATTAACCCTCCTCATCTGCATCAGAGTCACTCACCTGGGTAGCTTTTTTTTAAAAAAAAAAAAATTTAATTACTCTAAGTTTCACCACTGTTTTTATTTTATATATTTTTATGGAGTTTATTTCAGCCAGGAAGGGAGAGGGAGAGAGAGATAGAAACATCAATGATGAGAGAGAATCATTGATCACTGCCTCCTGCACGCCCCACACTGGGGATTGAGCCTGCAACCTGGGCATATGCCCTGACCGGGAATCGAACCCATGACCTCCAGGTTCACAGGTGGATGCTCAACCACTTAGCCACGCCGGCCGGGCTTGGGTAGCTTTTATTATCGCCGCTTTCCCTCCTGCATCAGAGTTCGGCTTTATCCATTAGATAGACAGTAGTGGTTCTCAAATTGTGGACTGCATCACCTGGGCAGCTGTTAGAAATGCAAATTTCTAACTACAGCAGCGGGTCTCACACTTGAGTGTGCATCCAAATCACTGGGAGGGTTTGTGAGAACAATGGGAGCAGAGATTGCTGGAGCAGCTCCAATGGGCCTGAGGATTTGCATTTCTAGTTCCTACTCCAGGAACACACTTTGAGAACCACTGTACGAGTGGTTCTGATTCTGTTGGTCTGGGGTCAGGGAGGCCTGGACAGCCTATGTTTCAGAAACTCCCCATGGTTCTGATGTGCAGCCAGAGCTGAGAGCTCCTGGTGCATGGGCTGGGGTACAACACAGCTGGAGCTACACAATTCCAGTGGAGTAACCGGCGTTTTAAATACAGAGCCTTCCTAAAGGGCTGTTTCCCTTGTCTAGTTTTCCTTACACGTCAACCCTGCACATCCAGTGTGCTCGGGGCCCCACAGGTTTCCACTAAAGACCTGCAAAGCCTTGAACGTGCCTCTAAGCAGGGCTGTGCTGGCCTGGCTCTTGGCACTTGGCCCCATGTGCTGTTGGAGGTGTATGAGGGCCACTCAGGGGAGCTAGTCCTTTGAGAGCTCTGGGCAGGGCCACAGCTCACTTGGCTGGAAAGGGCCATGTCCTCTGTGATACTTACTGCTGGTGGGTAGTAAGTATCAAAACTATTGTCAAGGGCCCCAGGACTGGGACTGTATTTGAGGCTGTTCTGTGATGACTGTGTTCATTGTATTACATGCAAGTCTTTGATATTCAGTCATGCTTCTATCAAGTGTGGTCACCCAGACTTTTTTACGCTTTTACTGAGGCATAATCTACATGTAAAATGCACACATCCTAAGTAGACAGTTCAGTGAATTTTCACCTATGTATGCACCATGTCACCACCATCCAGATCAGCACAGAGGACATTTCCATGATCCAGTAAGCTCCTTGGAGCCCTATTTTAGTCAATTCTCACCTCCCACTGGTGATCTGTATTGACACAGATGAGTTTTGCCTCTTGAACTTCATATGAATATCGTCACATAGGATGCGTTTGTGTGTGTGTGTGGTTGGTTTATTTTTCTTAACATTGTTTTTGAGATTTATCCATATTATTGTGTATAAGGGCAATTCATTCATTTTCTTCTGTGCTGTACACAATATACGTACCCATTCTTCTATTGATGGACATTTGAGTTGTATTTAGATTTTGGCTATTATCAATTCAGCTGCAGTGTACATTTTTGTATATGCCCTTTGCTGTGTAAAAATTCTTTTCTTTTTTTAAATGTTTTTATTTATTTATTTTTTAAGAGAGAGAAAAAGGGAGAAGGAGAAAGAGAGAGAAACATCTGTGAGAGAGAAGCAGCAATTGGCTGCCTCCTGCAGGCCCTCTCCTGAGGATCAAGCCTGAAGCCTGGGCATGTGCCCTCACCAGGAATTGAACTGGTGACCTCTTGGTGCATGGGACAGTGCTCAATGGACTGTGCCACACCGCCAGGGCAATGCTCATTTCTTTTGAGCATATACTGGGAGTGGAAATGCTCAGTCATATGTTTATGTTTAACTTTAGAAGAAATTGCCAAACAGTTCTCTGAAGTGCTTGTACAAGTGTGCACACCCATTATTAGTATATGAGGATTCTGGTTGCTCTACAGCCTCACTCAACCTTGCTATTTTCAGAAGTTTGATTTTTAGCTATTCTAGAGAGTATGTAGCCATAGTATGTTGTAGTTTTAATTTTATTTTTCTGTAACCATTGAAACTCAGCATCTTCTCATGATTCCTGGCCATTTGGACATTCCTTTATGTGAAGTGCCTGTCCAAGTTATTTGTCCATGTGTTCTATTGGGTATCTGAAACCTTTTAAATAAAAGTGTTATGAAATAGTGGCTTACTTATTGAGAGGGATTGAGAGGGTCTCAAGAGGGTTTGCGAAAAGGAGAATGAACGAGATAAGGGCCTTTCTTACTGAGTCTGCGCCCCTGAAACTTACTGATCTCTGTCGTCCCAGCACCTACAAGAGGGCCAGGCACAAGACTGGGACCCAGTAAAAGTTCATCAGCTATGGGGACCATCCTTCGTTTTTTTGTGGGAGGGGGGTGGGCTGTGGTGGATCTTGCAATCAATGCCATCTGTCACTCTCTACTCTTCCATCCCTCTGAAGCTACGCCAGACCTGGGTCCCTCCCAGTGCTGGACATGGGCTCATAAGCAGCCTTAGACTACCAGGCAGCTAATACAGCCCTGGTCCAGACTTGATTAGCCTACTTGGGTCCCATGAATACCCTCCCCAGAAACTGGGGTCCTCCACAATCTCCTGGGATTGCATCACTATTTATGCTTCAATTAAAATTTTTTTTTTAAAAAATCTTCACTCGAGGATATTTTTTCCATTGATTTTTAGAGAGAGTGGAAAAGAGAGGGAAAGACAGTGAAATATCGATGTGAGAGAAAAGCATGGATTGGTTGCCTCCTGGGGCTGCGGAGGAGCCTGCAACCGAGGTACATATCCTTGACCGGAATCGACCCTGGGACCCTTTGGTCCGCAGGCCGATGCTCTATCCACTGAACCAAAACCAGCCAGGGCTATGCTTCAATTTCTTTAAAGTCAAGATGCATCCGTGGCACAGGTTTTCTAGCATCTAGATCCCAGATTCCCAGAAGAGTTCCTCTGAGACCACAGCCAGGTCTTTGCTGACCGTTTGCTCTGTGCACGATGATTTCCAGATTGTGGGACGCATTGTGCTCTTTTGTATGCAGGACTCTGATAAGCACCCTCCTTTGCCACCTGGCTCCCTAGCAGAGCAATCAGTGTCTGTGAACTGAATGGAGAAATGAATGATTTAGGGTCTGACTCAGCTCCCAATCAGACAAGCCATCTTTCATTCCTGCTACCTTGGGCCAAAGGAAAAAACAAACTGTCTTTTCCTGTTTTCGCAGAGACTCAAAAATGTAGATGTCTTTCTGTTCTTGATGACTTCGTCAAGTCCTAACATTCCTTGATTATTGAACATTGTTGTTTGTGGCCGCTAAATTGTTTGAAACAGTAAATCCCATTTCTGCATTGACATCATAATAAAAGATGTGTTCAATTAGTAAAAACATGTTAAGAGAATAAAATGCTCAGTTATGCAGTTCTGGAACCCCAGAATCAATCATTTAAGTAACTAACATGTATCTCTTTGGTGCCAGGCATTGGGTGAGGCGTATGATACCGGAGATTTCAGTCTCGGGGTGAAAGACTTTTCTGACTCAGTTTCTCCTCCTGACACTTCATTCCTGATCCTCTCCTGGTGTGTGATTTCTCCCGCGCTTGTGGATCCTCCGACATCCCACTGATGGCTGTTGGGTCCCAGTCTCTGGCCAGTTTCCAGTGTCTGATTGTGCTAGGTTGTAATTCCATATGCCGCCAGTAGGTGTCTCCCTTTTAACACCTGATACTCCCGTGGCTGAAAATTTTGTTTTACATGCGACAAATAACAGTGTAAAAGTAAATTTTGTGGACTTGACGTTTTATTTATTTATTTATTTATTTATTTATTTATTTATTTAAAAATTTTTATTGTTGAAAGTATTACATAGGACCTCCTTTTTCCATTGATTTTTTTAAGGGAGAGTGGAAGAGAGAGGGAAAAACAGAGGGAAACATTGATGTGAGATAAACACGTCGATTTGTTGACTCCTGCATGAGCCCTGACTAAGGCCCCGGACTGGGGAGGAGCCCACAACCAAGGTAAGTGCCCTTGACTGGACTCAAACCCGGGACCCTTTGGTCCGCAGGCCGATGCTCTATCCACTGAGCCAAACCAGCTAGGGCATTATTATTATTTTTTTTAAGTTAAGTTTGAATGAAGAGTGACCTTGGGTAGTCAGGATATGTAAATTTTTTGGAATAGTGCCGTCTAATAGAACTTCTGACAATCCGAGTTGTCCAATGCCAGACCCCAAGAACCACGTTTCACCAATGAGCACTTGACATGTGGTTAGTGCAGGTGAGAAACTAAATTTTAAATTTTATTTAAGTTTAATTAACTTAAATTTAAATAGCCATATGTGCCCAGTGGTCATTGTATCAGATAGCGCAGCTTTAGAATCATTTTTGTTTCTATTATTTCAGCAAAGGAACAACAAGAAAAGCAATGTAAGGACACGGCAGCAGCCAGGAAGTCCCTCCTCACCAATGTCCGGTTGATGATTCCACTTCAGGCTGGCTTAGGTAAGACTGTGGAGCCAGAAGATTTGGGAGTCAATTCTGGCCTTGCCATTTAAAAGCCTCTGTGGTCTTGGGCACATGAGTTCATTTCTCTAAGCCTCTTTTATTTTCATTTGTAAATTGGGGACAATAACATCACTCTGAAGACTATGGTGAGGAGTGAGTGAGATGCAGCCCTCGGGGCAGCGCCAGCACACAGTCAGTGCTCAACGAACAGCTGCCCCTGCTGGTGATGACATTGCAGGGACAGACCCCCCAGAGCCGCGCTGGTCTCCTGCTCAGTGTCTCTACTGGCGCTAAAACAGGGTGAGGACACAGTCCAGGGTCAAGAACGTCAAGTGAATGGATTAGCCAGGAGTCACCTGGGAGTCAGGCTACTGTTTCAACTTCATTCACCCAGAGGTCAAACCAAAAGGGCTTACCAGGGACTGAACTGTGCCCCAGGAAGGGGGTCTTCACCCCCATCTCCCCTGGTGTTCTTTGGATGGTTTACCCCTGCATGGCTTCTGCCTCCCTCTGCAGGTCCTGACCATGATGGGTGCTGGTAAAACACAGGCCCGCTGGAACTCCCATTCAGCAGACAGGCTGCCTCCACCTGTCTGGGTTATATTAACCATCTTTTATTAGAGCAGTGGTTCTCAACCTTGGCTGCACATTAGAATCACCTGGGGATCTTTTAAAAATCCTGATTTCTGGGCCTCATCCTCCGGAAATTCTGTTTCTTTGTTACGAATGTTGTGGCCTCACCCCATAACAAAGAAACAGACTTTCCGGAGGATGAGGCCCAGAAGTCAGAATTTTAAAAAGATCCCCAGGTGATTCTAATGTGCAGCCAAGGTTGAGAATCACTGTATGAGAGGGTTTTTTTCTGTTATCCTAATGCGGGTTCTCCTTACCTGCACCCATCCCACCATCCACAGTCCTAACCACTTGAGGCCATAGCACGTGAATGTGTGTGGGATGGTTCGGATTTCCCTTGAAGCAGTGTTTCCCCAACACTCCTGTGGGCACAGGCCACCTGGAAATCTTGTTATCTGCAGATTCTGACTCAGGAGGCCTGGAGGTGCGGTGCTGAGAGTCTGCATTGTCTCAAGTGACGCTGGTGTTGCTGTCCCAGCACCACATCACGTAGCAAGATTGTCTCAATCAGCGGTTCTCAAAGTATGGTCCCGAGACCAGCAGCACCAGCATCCCCTGACTCAGGGGTGGGCAAACTTTTTGACTCGAGGGCCACAATGGGCTCTTAAACTGGACCGGAGGGCTGGGACAAAAGCATGGATGGAGTGTTTGTGTGAACTAATATAAATTCAAAGTAAACATCATTACATAAAAGGGTACGGTCTTTTTTTTCAATAGTTTTATTCATTTCAAACGGGCCGGATCCGGCCCGCGGGCCGTAGTTTGCCCACGGCTGCCCTAACTGCAACTTGTTCGAAGTGCACACTCTCGGGCCCCATCCCGGACCCCCTGAGTCAGAGACTCGGTGGGACCCAGCAGCCTGTGTGCTTTCAACCTCACCCGTCACCTGGATGCCAGCTAATGCTTGAGAATTGTTCTAAGTTCCTGGTTCTCAACCTTGGGCTGGTCCTTGGTGTTTCCAGTTGATCACTTTTCTTCATTTTTAAAATATGTTTTTGATTGTTCCTTTTATTTTTATATTTAAAGATCAACATCAGGGAGGTGTAATTTCCCGGGGAGTTAAAAAATTCAGTTGCTTGGGTCCTAACCCAAGCTTCAGGTTTGACGGGGTGATGGGAGGCTATATAATTATATATATATATATAATTGATTTCAGAGAAGAAAGGAGAGGAAGGGAGAGAGAGCTAGAGAAGAAACATCAATAATGAGAGTGAATCGTTGATCAGCTGCTTCCTGCACGCCCCACACTGGGGTTCAAGCCCACAACCCAGGCATGTGTGCTGATTGGGAATTAAACTGTGACCTCCTGGTTCATAGGTTGATGCTCAATCCCTGAGCCACACATCAACTTTTTAAAGTCAGGGCAACTGAGTAGAATTATCTGGAAAGCTTTAAAAAGCCCTGGCGCCTGGGTCCCACCCCCAGGGATTCTGGTCTAGGGAGTTTTCCAAGTTTTGGAGCTTTCAAGATCCCCTGAGGTTGAGAACCACTGCCTAAATGATGGGGGGGGGGGGGGGGGGGGTAAGGGGGAATTCTTGCTTCAGAGCTGACTTTTGGAGGTGTTTTTGTCTTTATTAGAGAAAGTGGTTCTTAGGTCACCCTGAATGGGCATTGGAAGGGGCAGCAGGAATTGGAGTTGTGGGAGGGAGATGTCTTGTCACAGAGTGAAATGTGCCTGTGAGGAAAGGGCCCCCCTGAGGGCTGAGATGCCTGTGGAGCCTGAGGTTTATGGAATATTTTTTCCTTTTAACTTTTTATTTTAACATAATTTCAGGGTTATGTTTACAAGAATAGAACATGGATTTTTTTTTTTAACTCTTCACCAGATTCCTCTGTGTGTGTGTGTGTGTGTGTGTGTGTATTTTTTTTCTGAATAAAGTGAGAATAAGATGCAGATATGATGCCCTTTACCCCCCAAAGATTCAGGCGTACAATTCCTAAAAATATAAAGGACATGCTCTTATATCACCACAGTGTGATTACGCAACTCCAGAAACTTGTATCAGTTCAATACGATTATCTAATCCAAGACCTTATTCAGATTCAGTTTTCACCAACTGTCCCCATCATGTTCTTTATAGCAAAACAGCATCTCAGATCACATGTTACATTTAGTGATCCTGTCTCTACTCTCCTCCAGGCTGAAACCGGTCCTCGGGCTTTCTTTGTCTTTCAGGACTGGCATTTTTGAAGAGCACGGGGCTGTGGAATTTTGTAGAATGTCTCAGATCAGGTCTGTCTGATGTTTCTTCATGATTAGACTCAGGTTGTGCATTTTTGGCAAGAAGACTATGAAAGGCGTGTTGTGTTCATCTCAGTGCCTCACATCATGAGATCATGAGGTCAATTTCTTGGCTTGGGAGACTTTAAAATAAATTTGCATGATCAATATTTCCAGTGTGAAGGATCAAGAAGCCTTCGGGCGACTGGCGAGGCCTGCACCAACCCTGGCAATTAGCTCAGAGCCCTGAAGGACAGCAGCAAAGTGTCGAAGGCAGAGGAGAGAACAGAGGAGAATAGCTGAGAACTGACGCTCAGGGTGAGCTGAGGCTGTGAAAAATGCTGAAGGCAACCACACGTGCTTTTAAATTGCTTACTTCAAAAACACTAATTTGTTATTCTGTCAATTAAAAATAGAATGTGCAAATGGTAGACAATACGAAAAGGATAAAGAAGAAAATAGCTACGCCCTAAGTCCCACAGCCAGCAACCACAGCTAATATTCTGGCACAATCCCTCCTAGCTCCCAGAAAGGGCATTGAAAGCAGTGCTGGAGCATGAAACATACTAAGGAAGGACTACGTCTTCTCCGCTGGGGAAGGTGATGCCACGCCGGTGGAGGCTGGTGAGAGAGGGTGGCCTGTGTGCCCACCCACTCAGTGAGGATGGCATCTGTAACCTGGGAAGGGGACCGCTGAGCCCGGAGATGGCAGAGCGTGTATTCCAGAGCCCAGAGCGCTGCCCTGGTCTTCCAACACTCAGGCTGGTTCCAAAAGACTGGAGCTGGGCAAATATTTCACTGATTTGTAAGAATAAAAGGGGGGTGGGGTGGGAGGGGGATTGTGTGGTGACGGGGGACTCCTAGCCTGAGACTAGGCTGCGTGCACTCCTGATTCCGACTGAGGAGGCCCCCAGGGCAGGGGCAGGCAGGGGGCAGATGGTACCCAAAATAGCCTTCACAACGGTCTGTCCAGGTGGGTGTTTCTCATTCCTGTTTTACAGACAAGAAAACCGAGACTCAAAGGGAAATGATGCGGCAGATGCCATTGGTTCCTCCCCCAGGGCCCTCAGTTGCCCCAGAGAGTCCCAGTATGTGCCCATGGCTTCCTGCTTCTCCCTGTAGGGTGGCCTCTGGCTTTGGGATGCGGGGAGTTAACACCCCAAGAGAGTCACTTTCAACCAGGGAACTGACGGTGAATACCCTCCGTTTGCTCTTTAATGAGACAAATTGTTTTAAAAATATGTTTTTATTGATTTTGAGAGCGATACGAAGGGAGAGAGATAGAAACATCGATGAGAGAAAAACATCGGTTGGTTGCCTCCTGCACAGCCCTCATGGGAGATCAAGCCCGCAACCCAGCATGTGCCCTGACTGGGAATCCAACGGAAGACCTCTTGGTGCATGGGTTGATGCTCAACCACTGAGCCACACCGGCCGGGCAAATATTTTTATTGTGTTAAAAAGTACATTACATATGGTTTTACCATCTTAATCATTTTTTAATTTGTAGGTTAACTACGTGCACTGTGTTGTACAACAGATATCTAGAACCTTTTCATCTTACAAAACTGAACTCCTATACCCACTGAACAACTCCCCCCGCCCCCCCCCCCCCCCCCCCCCCCCGCCAGCCCTGGTAACCACTGTTCTTTCTGTTTCTATGACTCTGACAGCTTTAAGTGGAATCATGCAGTATTTGTCCTCTTATGCCAGGCTTATTTCACTTAACATAATGTCCTCAAGGTGCATCTATGGTGCAGCATATGACAAAATTTCCTTATTTCTTAGGCTGAAAAATACTTTCCACTGTACATATATACTACATCTTTGTCCAGCAAAGGTTGCCTCCACCATTTGGCTATTGTGAAAAATGCTATGAACATAGGTGTGCAGATGCCTCTTTGAGATCCCATTTTTAATTATTTTGGATCTATACCTAGAAACGGGATTGCTGGATCATATGGTAATTCTATTTTAACATTTTTGAGGAACATTCATACTGTTTTCTACAGTGGCCGCCGCACCATTTTATTGATGAGACCATTTTGAATTTTACTCATTCTTTCAAAGGGTCCCCATAGGGACTGGTCATCATGGTGACACAGTCACAAATGCCTTCTTTCTATTGGCTACCTTCTCTTCCCTTTCTCACCTCCCTGCTCTTCTACCTGTGTTTCCTGGAATAACCCCCCAAATAACCTACATGTACCATGTCGTTGTCACAGGGTCTGCTTCTGGCCAGAACCTCAACTAAGGCCTGTCACGCGCTTCAGGTTACACAGCTAATAAGTGGTTTGTCTGAACATTTATTGCTGTACTAGAGGCCTGATGCATGAAATTTGTGCAAGAGTAGGCCTTCCTTCCCCCGGCTGCTGACACTGGCTTCCCTCTGGCACCCGGGACCCAGGCTTCCCTCACAGCCCCGGCTTCGTCTGGAAGGTCATCTGGAAGGATGTCCAGAAGGATGACTGGTCTAATTAGCATATTACATTTTTATTAGTATAGATAATAAACCACCTAAAACTTGAAGGTTTAAGACAACAAATCACTCATGGTTCTGTGTTGTGACTGAGCTCGACTGAGTGCTTTTCACGTGGGGTATAACCTGGTTGCAGTCAGATGTGGGTGGGGCTGGAGGCACTCGCAGGCTCAACTGTGCCGGCAGTTGGTGGCTGGCAGCCTAGCTGGGGCTGGCAGCCCAGGTGGCCTCTCCATGTGCCTGGGCTTCCTCACAGCATGTGGCTGGCTCCAGAGAGGAGCATCGCAAGAACAAACATTCCCACAGGCAGGAATAGGGAGCTGCTAGCCCAGGTAAAGGCGTGGCCTGGAAGTGGCACAGGGACACTTCCACCATATGCTATGAGAGAAAGCACTTACAGGCTCACCCAGGTTCAAGAGCTCCTGCTCTTGATAGGGGTGGGGTCAGGTCCACATTATAGAAGAGCCTATGGGATGGGAGATATTTTTGCATATTTGGAAAACACAGTTGGTCACAGTGAAGGGCTGAAGATTCAAACCCAGGCAGTCTGAGTTCAGAAACCATGGTCTCAACTGCTGAGCTGCCTCCACTGAAGAGATACATTTTAGGGATTCCCAGCATTTCTAGGGAAGGGGCTGGAGAACCGGCAATAATAGCAAATGAGAAATGCTGTTTTTGTTTATTATGACCCAATTTTTATGTCTAGACTGATGTGGCCTGGGGAAGTATAGGTCTCAAGTGAATTCCAAAAAGTAGAAAGAGTAACTTTGATGTTGACTTTTGGAAAATGATAGAGCCTGGCAAGGCTTGTTTGTAACCGTTAGAAGAGAATGCAATGGCCATGAGGCAGAAAAGCTTTGGGGTGTGTGTGTGAGCTGTGCCAAGCCATGGTGGGCTGAATAATGGCCCCCAGAAAAATCAGGTCCTAATCCCTGTCAGCTGTAAATGTTACAAGGAAAAAGGGTCTTTGCAAATGTGATTAAGGATTTTGAGACAGAGCACCCTGAATTATCTGGGTGGACCCTAAGCACTATCACAAGTGTCCTTATGAGAGAGGCAGAGGGAGGCCTGACACCCATGCCTCCCTCTGTGAAGTGATGAGAAAGTGATGTGAAGACAGAGCAGAGAAAGATTTAAAGATGCTGGACTTGCCCAGCTGGTGTGGCTCAGTGGTTGAGCATCAACCTAGGAACCAAGAAGTCACGGGTTCAATTCTCTTTAGGGCATATGACTGGGTTATGGGCTCGATTCCCAGTAGGGGGCATGCAAGAGGCAGCTGATCGATGATGTTTTTTTCTCATTAATGTGTCTATCTCTCTATCCCTCTCCCTTCCTCTCTCTCTAAGAAAATAAAATAAAAAATACATACATAAGAAAAAATAAAGATGCTGGCCTTGAGGCCTGAAAATTGGCAAGATGGGGCCGTAGACCTAGGAATGCCAGCAGCCCCAGAAGATGAAGAGGCAGGAGCGGATTCTGCCCTGGAGCTTCCAGAGGGAGCACGGTGCTGCAGGCACTTTGATTATGATCCAGTGACACTGACTTCAGACTTCTGACCTCCAGAACTGTGAGAGAATAACCTTTTATTATTTTAAACCACTAAGTGTCTGGTAATTTGTTATAGCACCTGCAGGAAACTAATACTCAAGCTAACTTTCTCCGTAGACAGTGCTGGTGAACGGATTGAATAAACTTGTGTCAAGCTAGCATGTTAATAAAGGCTTGGCAAACTCATTGATAATGAGAATGCTCCAGGGTGTTTATGGCAGGTTGTCCAACTCTCTGCAGAGTGTTTGTGGTTAAGGGGATTCCATTACCCAGGTGGCGGTGAAGTCCCTAGAGGAGTGCCGAGGGTTCTACGGTCAGCTTTGCCCAGGTCATGATTTCAATCAACTTTCTGGATGCAGATGGCAAGAACCTACAGCATCAGATGCTCAGGTGACACCGTGTTGGAGGGAGGAAGGAAAAAGATAGCCAAATTGAGATGAGAGTTATTTTGATAGAGAGTTTTAGTAGTCAATAGTGTGGTGTACTTTTATAGAAGAAACATAATTTGGGGCACTTTGTGGGAGGGTAGTACCAGCTTATGGAGGGGGGTAGTCCTAGGTTCTACTGGTTGGAGTGCATTGGATAACTTTGTTACTTATTTATTTTCATTTTTATTGATTGATTTAATTTATTTGATGAGAGAGAGAGAGAGAGAGAGAGAGAGAGAGAGAGAGAGAGAGAGATTTGCTGTTCCACTTATTGATTGGTTCTTGTATATGCTCTGACTGGGAATTGAACCCAAAACCTTGGTGTATTGGGATCATGCTCTAACAAAAACTGAAAAACTGAGCTACCCAGCCAGGACTTTATTTTTAATACTTTTCTTTCTTCCTTTCTTTCTTTCTTTCTTTCTTTCTTTCTTTCTTTCTTTCTTTCTTTCTTTCTTTCTTTCTTTCTTTCTTTCTTTGAGAATCAGGATGGTAAAGAACAAGGAATCCAAGTGTGCTGAATAAATAACCGTTTGCCCGCCCATGTCCATTTTCTGCCTTTTTTCCTTCTGCTCTGATCCCCTGGAGGCTAACCTTTTTGGACTTGAGTGCCCAGAATGTGGAACTAATGCTATGAAACAAATCACCTTGTGTAACAAAACATAGTGGTCTACATTATAAACTGATGAACAAAAATAGGTACAGAGGCAGAGAGCAGCATCGAACAGACTGTCAAACTGCAGCGGGAAGGCCGGGGAGGATTGGGGGGTGGGTGGGGGAGGGTAAGAGATCAACTGAAGGACTTGTATGCATGCATATAAGCATAATCAATGGACACAAGACACTGGGGGGCAGGGGAAGCCGGGGGAATGTCAAGGGGGGGGGGGGAAGGAGACATATGTAATACTCTTTGTAATACTTTAAGCAATAAAACAAAATTAAAAAAAAATAAAATGTTGATAAAAAACAAAACAAAAGACGTAGTGGTCTAAAGCCACAATAACCATGTAACGTCTCAAAATTTCTGTGGGTCCAGAATCCAGGAGCAGCTGAGCCCAGTGGCCCTGGCTCAGGGGCTCTCATGAGGCTGCCATCAAGGTGTAGCTGGGCATCAAGGTGCAGCATCCGAAGGCTGCACTGGGGCTGGAGGACCGATTTCCAAGAGGGCTCACTCCCATAGCTGATCAGTTCATGCTGGCCATTGGCAGGAGGCCTCCATTCTTCATCCTGTGGATTTCTCCACAGGCTGCTCGAGTGTCCTCACAACATGGCAGCTGGCTCTCCCCAGGAGGGATCCCAGAGAGAGGAAGGTGGAAGCCACAATGTCTGCTTTACCTAGTTACATGGTGCCATTTCCAGCACCCATTACACAGTGAGCTCTGTGTATTATGGGAGGGGACTGCACCAGGGCTGGAGTGCCAGGAGGTGGGGCCCATCTTGAAGCCTGGCTACCACAGGAACAGAGGGTGGGCAGGTGATGTGGCTACTAATAAGAGAGACTGGAGCTGTCAGGTGTGATGAAATCTGCTCCAACTCAGGTTGGCCAAGTTCCGACCCTGGTTTGGGATGGAGATCTCCACTCCTCGGTCCTGTCAGTGGGACTTTGCACGTGTGGGGAGGGGGTGAAGGCCTCCTTTGAGCCCTGCCAGGATCACATTACTGAATCCACAGGGCAGGGCTTAGTCGGGAGGGCGCTACATTGTGAAGACAAGAGCTGTGGAGCTGCTGGCAGGAGACAATGGCCTCCATTGAGGAAATATGACATAACACACCAGTCAGTCCATGGCCACCATGGCAGGAAACAATAGGCGTTTCAAGAGGGCACAGGAGGTGTTGCTGAGCGGGCCAGCACCGCGGCACCATGCCCTTCACACCCTCCCCACTCTGCGGTCTCAGAGGCGGTGCCAAGGGAAAAATTTTGCTGGGATTTGTCTGAAAAGGTCAGTTGTTCGAAACAGCTTTTTAAATACAGTGTCTTCTAACCTTGGTGCAGTTGGTCCTCGCTTGGTTCGAAGTGGCGCTTTCCTGATCCGTTTTCCAAGTTTATAAAGGCATCATTACCCGTTAGCATAAGGTGAGAAGAGGTTAGTTAGGAACTAGAAGGAAAGGGTTTGAGCATGACTTGCTTAAAGCAGCCCTGCAGGGAGAGTCTGTTTCCATGGCGTCTGTCTTTGAGATCACGTGTCCAGGAGGGCGCTGGCTGACATGTCCCAGGAGCTGGGCCTGTCGACGAAGGCACATGTCTGCTGGCAGGGGGTCTGTGGGCAGCTTGGAGTTGAGCAGAGCCCCCAGTTAGGTGCAGGGTCTGTCCTTATTGGTGTCATGTTAATTATCGGTGAAGCACAATTTTGCAATGGTGTCTCCTACCTGGGACACTGAGAGCACAGAAAAGTTCCCTTATGAGGACTTTCCTTGGGAAATGCTTGCTGGCTGCCAGGTCCCCCAAGACAGGGGGCCCCGTGCTAGACCTCCGTATTCCTGATGGGAGCACCAAGAGAGAACACCTTTGGCAAAGACCCTGCTGATCAGGTGCTTAAAGATCATAGCTTAATGTGTAAGGCTGCCTGGAATATTTTCCAGAGCTGCTGGGGAGAACAGGCTGGTATTTCGATCAGGGTTTAGCCACTTACCAACGGGGTGACCTTTTGCAAGTTAATTTGCGCCTTCGTGGAATGAATGGCTGACAACCGTGGCCTTCCAGCAGCTGCTTCCCCTTTCAGCAGCCCTCTAACTTCCTTCTGGGGAACTGTCTGTCTTCCCCCTCTTTGGATATAATCAAGGAGGTCCCTGGAGGGGACGTTTGCAGGAAATGTGCTCAACTCGAAGCCAATCCAAGTTTGCTCCATACCTGTATTGACCTGAATGTCTGGGGTCCCGAATAGCTCTGAGTAAGCTGAATTTTCCAGAAATAAAACCACATTTTAATTACAGGGGTAAGTTTGGTACTCAAAGGTAACTAGTTGAAAATGTTTGTAAAACCAAAAGATCATTTGTGCAAATAAGTAAGTCAGTTTTGCAATAATTACTACCTAGTTTCTGTTCACTAAATCCATAATTTCCAATTGGGTTGTGTATTTTCCGAGCATTGGTGAAAGTATACCTTTTGCTCCTCCTTCCTGCTCCGCCCGGAGCCCTCCCTGGTCCCTGCTTCCTCTGGCCTGTGTCTTGGGATGTTGGAGCCTTGAGCCTGCTTCAGTGGGAGCCATGACCTCAAGTTTTCCAGTTGGGGCTGTTAGATGAGATGGTAGTTGGAAGGCAGAAGGGAAGTGAGGCCTGGGTGTTTGTCCCACAGCTCCTTCCTTTCTGGATCCCCACGCGTTGGATGTATCTATTCTCCTAAAGGCCCCAGCTCTTGTCCAGGGCCCTCTCTACGCTCTCATTCTCTCGGGGTTCTAGTAATTTCTCCTTCACCTTTGGGAATGGCCCCTTGATGTTTCTGGCGCCAGGAGTTTGCATCACCTTACACTGGTTTTCTAAAGTCTCCCTTCACCTTTGTAAATAGTCTTTTTTTATCAAACTTACCTCAAATTGCCCAGTTGAGTGTGCATTGTATCCCAGCCACTGTGCCTGACATGGTATTCACAATTTTATTCTGTACAATATTTTTAAAAGCTCTGTAGTGCCCTCTTCTTCTTTTGAAGGCCTCTGGAGAGATGAGATGTGTACGTTCAACCAAATCACTATTGTTTGAACTTAAAAAGCAGTAAGGCCTTTGGAGAAAGAGAACAGCTGCTCTGTGCTTCTCTTCAGCATAAGAGTGAACTGTTTTTTAAAAGTCACAGCTGCTGGGGAACATGGACCAAACAGAAGATGGTTTCATCCCCAAGGGGGTACCTCCAGAAAGCTGAGAGCAAATCAAAGCAGGACTGGAGAGAGAGGGTGCTGTGCGTACCACCGCACTGATGTGGTGAGCCTCAGTGAGAGCCAGATCAAGGGCTGGGGGTGGAGGAAAGAAAGCAAGACAGAGTGAGTCCTGGGAGCTGGCTCTGCGGCAGGGGCATGCGTCCCAAACACCAGTGATAGTTTCTACGAAAATGTCCTAGGCTAAAGGACAAGTCAATGAAATAAAATATTGGTAGAACATCCAGTGGAAGGTTAGGTGACTGCTGAACGCGGTGCTGTCCATCTATGGCAGTGGTTCTCAACCTGTGGGGGGTCGAACGACCCTTTCACAGGGGTCGCCTAAGACCATTGGAAAACACATATATAATTACATATTGTTTTTGTGATTAATCACTATGCTTTAATTATGTTTAATTTGTAACAATGAAAATACATCCTGCATATCAGATATTTACATTACAATTCATAACAGTAGCAAAATTACAGTTATGGAGTAGCAACGAAAATAATTTTATGGTTGGTGGTCACTGCAACATGAGGAACTGTATTAAAGGGTCGCGGCATTAGGAAGGTTGAGAACCACTGCTCTATGGTGTAGGAGAATAGTCAGTGATGCAGGAGAGGTTCCTGGTGATAAGTGGGCAAAAGCAGGTTGCAGCCCAGAATAAAACTGTGAGCCTATTTCTGTGGAATAAATTCTATATTTATTCAGAGTATACAATGAGCTGGAGAAGAACCATTTTGGCTACATGTGAGGTGTAGCAGAGAGAGGGGAAGAAGGAGAGGGACATGAAGAGACAAAAGAAATGAGAACCTGAGTCTAGTTCCTCAATCTCATCAGGACTCCCAGTGTCCTTCCATAATTCCCCTTTCCTCTCCTGAGCTGGTTTTTTTTTTATTTTTATATGTTTTATTGATTTTTTACAGAGAGGAAGAGAGAGAGATAGAGAGTCAGAAACATCGATGAGAGAGAAACATCAACCAGCCGCCTCCTGCACATCCCCCACCGGGGATGTGCCCGCAACCCAGGTACATGCCCTTGACTGGAATCGAACCTGGGACCTTTCAGTCCACAGGCCGACGCTCTATCCACTGAGCCAAACCGGTTTCGGCCTGAGCTGGTCTTAAGAGGGGTTTGCTATTTGCCGCACTGGGGTCTGGTTAGCATTGCTATTATCATATCCATTTTCTAGATGTGTAAACGAAGGCTGAGAAAGGCCAAGCAACTTGAAGGTAAATGGTGGCATTGAGATTTGAACCTCGGTCATCCGAGTCCAATGCTGAAGAATTGCTGCTTTGTTGGAGCTGGGTGCTGTCCAGATCTGTGGGTCAGGGCAACAGGAGCTAAGCAACTCAGCAGGGGCTACTAAGGGCATTTTCTTTTTTTAAAAAAAATATTTTTATTGATTTTAGAGAGGAAGGGAGAGGAAGAGAGAGATAGAAACATCAATGATGAGAGGATTCATTGATCGGCTGCTTCCTGCATGCCCCACACTGAGGATTGAGTCTGAAACCCGGGCATGTGCCTTGATCGGGAATCAAACCATGACCTCCTGGTTCATAGGTCGATATTCAACCACTGAGCCATGCCGGATGGGCCTAAGGGCATTTTCTTAATGGTGGGCAGAGTGGAGGGAACCACAAGAGGTGTTGAGGCACTACAGGCAGCAGTGGGGAGGGGGCGGGAGAAAGTGTTTCCAGCCGCTGGTGAAAGGAGGGCTACATGACAGGAGGCCCTGCCCCCAACCACATTGAGGGGAGGACACCCTGACCTCTTTCCCAGGCCCCCCTTCTCCTGCCAGTGTCTCCTGTTGACTGACTCCAATGGAAGAGGAGGACTAGGGGCCCAGGCAACACAGTCCCTGCACTCAGCTCTTCAGGGTGCAGGCAGGGCAGGAATGATCTGCGATGCCGAGTCCAGCTGAGCCCTGAAGCGCCTGGGCCTGGAGGACCACAGTGGGCCAAGTGTGGACAGCGGGGTTTTCTGGAAAAGCCACGAGAGTGGCCAGAGTGGGGGCTGACCCAAGGGAGGAATTCCTCCAGTTTTCCCCTAAAGAGTCATGCCCCACCTCAAGGCCCATTTCTCCTCCCTCCTCTTGCCCCCTTCTCCTACTGTAGGGTGCAGGGAGCACACAGGAAGTTTCTCCTGTCCCATATCCCCACAGGCTGATACATGACAGGCACGTGACAAATGCTTGCTGTGGATGTGAGGCAGGGGGTGAGCACCAGGGAGGGGGCAGGGAGAGGGAGACAGGAAGGGGAGGCTGGTGGTGTGTGGGTGGTTACCAGTGTGGGCACCTGGGACCCATTCGACTGGGATCATCTAAGGAACCAGGTAGGATGCCCCTCTGAATTGTGGCCTCGGGAAGGGGCGGCTGCAGCATTTATCCCCCAACTGACCCTCGTGGGTGGAGGGTGGCTCCTGGTGGCATTAAATCCCCACCACTTCCGGGCTGTTGTGAGCACAGGCTGAGCAGCTGAGAAAGCCTTCAATTCAGCTGGAGAAGCAAAGCCAGGTGGATGCTTGAGGTGGGAGCTGTGTTCTTTCTTGAAAACTGTCCACCTAAGGAGCTCAGAGGAGGACCCATGAAGGAGAAGCAGTCTCTTCACATGTGGCCCAGAGCACCTGCTGTGTGCACCAAGGCCAACAGGACAAGGGGCATGGGTCCCAAACACCAGTGATAGTCACTGAGCTAGTGAGGGCCTGGAGGTGCTGAAGTAGAGATCATGCCTGGCTCACAGTAAAGGCCTGTGGAGGGAATGTTCCTTGCAGTGAGGGGAATGGAGGACTGAAGGAGATGGGTTTGAATGGAGGAGAGGACCCAGGGAGGGTGCTTCTGGAGGATAGGCATCCAAGGGCGTGAAGGTAAAGGGACTGGTGCCCCAGGGACAGATGATGAGGCAAGAAGAGTCTGGGCAAGAAAGTGGGCCTGGTGGACAGTGGTGGACAGTTGTCCACCACAGGTCTTTGTGCCCATCACTGGTGTCTTTTTAAAAAATAAATATATAGCCCTAACTGGTTTGGCTCAGTGGATAGAGCGTCAGCCTGCGGACTGAAGGGTCCTGGGTTCGATTCCGGTCAAGGGCATGTACCTTGGTTGCGGACACATCCCCAATGGGGGGTGTGCAGGAGGCAGCTGGTCGATGTTTCTCTCTCATTGATGTTTCTAACTCTCTATCCCTCTCCCTTCCTCTCTGTAAAAAATCAATAAAATATATTTAAAAATATATATATATATATTTATTGATTTCAGAGAGGAAGGAAGAGGGAGAAAGAGATAGAAACATCAATGATGAGAGAATCATTGATTGGCTGCTTCTTACATGTCCCACACTGGGGATCGAGCCTGAACTCCAGACATGTGCCCTGACTGGGAATCAAATCGTGACCTCCTGTTCATAGGTCGATGCTCAACCACTGACCCACACCATCTGGGTTCTGGTGTCTTTTTCAAGGTGAGTTGAAGGGTGTGGGAGGGCCAAAGCAGGGACCTGATTAGGGGATAGCTGGATGGAGCCCTTCAACCATCAGCTGGACCAACCCTCGAGGGGACAAGGGGCCTCAGAGAGACTGATGCTGCCACATTGAGCCAGTGAGCTTGGAACCGGCCACTGCTTGCTGGACGTGCTGGAGTCATCTGAGGTGCTTCAGTGCAGGGTGCCCCTGCTGCCTGGGCTGCAGACTCTGAGTGGCAGCCTCAGGGGAGATTCCGATGACTAGGTTGTAGTGCCTGGCAGAGGAAGGGAGGTGGTGGCCCTCTGGCAGGGCACACAGACCAGCCTTTGTGCTGAGGGGTACAGGGGCTGTGTGGGCTGTCTGCTTGCTCAGTGTTGGGCCCAACACAGGCTCTCTTTGTGGGGCCCAGGCCCTGGCTGGGGGCGGGATGGTGGCTGGAGGCAAGGGAACAGGTTTTCCATAGAGCAGCTCCACTGTGGTGTGTGGGGTGAAGGCCTCACAGAGACAGGGTGGGAAGATGGCAGGTTGGGTAAGGGAGGTCCCAGAGAAGGTTCCCATGGGCTAAAATTCATGCACTGGTGAGGTCCCTTGGCCTGGCCTATGGGGTTCAGGCCAAGACGGGCAGTCCGACATCCCCCAAGGGGTCCCGGAGTGTGAGAGGGCACTCTGCAAAGTTGCTGTTGCTCTGCAGCTCCTGTGTTGAGCGTCTGCCCCCTGGTGGTCGGGTGTATCATAGGTACCGGCTGGTTGGCCGGTTGGCCAGTCAGCTGGTCACTTAGCCTATTATATATATACTAGGGGCCCGGTGCACAAAAATTTGTGCACTCGGGGGGAGGGAGTCCCTCAGCCCGGCCTGTGCCCTCTCGCAGTGTGGGGCCCCTCAGGAGATAACGACCTGCTGGCTTAGGCCTGCTCCCGGGTGGCAGAGGGCAGGCCCAATCCCTAGGTGCAGCCCCTGGTCGGGCTCAGAGCAGGGCTGATTGGGGAGTTGGGGCGCCACCCCCTGTCATGCACAGAGCAGGGCGTATCGGGAGGTTGCGATGCCACCCTCAGTCACGCTCAGGGTAGGGCCGATTGGGGGGTTGGGGCACTGCCCCCTGTCACACTCAAGGCAGGGTCAATGGGGAGGTTGCGGCGCCACCCCCTGTCACGCACAGAGCAGGGCCAATCAGGGGGTTGGGGCGCTGCCCCCTGTCACGCACAGAGCAGGGCCCATCAGAGGGATTGGGGCTCCATACCCTGTCATGCACAGAGCAGGGCCAATCAGGGGGTTGAGGAGCTCCCCCCTGTCATGCACCGAGCAGGGCCCATCAGGGGGTTGGGGAGCTCCCCCCTGTCACACACAGAGCAGGGCCGATCAGGGGGTTGAGGAGCTCCCCCCTGTCACACACAGAGCAGGGTGGATCAGGGGGTTGGGGCACCGCCCTCTATCACCCACAGAGGAGGGCCGATCAGGGGGTTGGGGCGCCGCCACTCTCACACTCAGGGCAGGGCCGATGGGGAGGTTATGGCTCTACCCCATCACACAAAGAGCAGGGCCCGTGGGGTGGGGGGCTTGCAGCGCCGCCCTCTATCACCCACAGAGCAGGGCCGATCAGGGGGTTGGGGTGCCGCACCCTGTCACACACAGAGCCGCAGGGCGATCAGGGGGTTGGGGAGCTCCCCCCTATCAGGCACAGAGCAGGGCTGATCAGGGGGTTGGGGTGCCTTCCCCTGTCACGAACAGAGCAGGGCCGATAGGGAGGTTGTGGCCCCGCCCCCTGTCACACACAGAGCCGCAGGGCGACCAGGGGGTTTGGGCACTGCCCCCTGTCATGCTGATCCCGGTGCCGGGAGGCCTCTTGGCTCCGCTGATCCCGGTGCTGGGAGGCATTTTACCCTTTTACTATATAGGATAGAGGCCTGGTGCATGGGTGGGGCCAGCTGGTTTGCCCTGAAGGGTGTCCTGGATCAGGGTGGGGGTCCCCACTGGGGTGCCTGGCCAGCCTGGGTGAGGGGAATGATGGCTGTTTGCAGCTGGTCACACACCCTTCAGGGTGGGGGTCCCCACTGGGGTGCCTGGCCAGTCTGGGTGAGGGGCTGAGGGCTGTTTTCAGGCTGGCGGGTGACTGAAGCTCCCTACTGCTCCTTTTTTTAATTCTGGGCCAGCTTTAGCTCTGGCTCCAGCTCTGAGGCCTCTGCTGCTGAAAGCAGGTATCTGGTTTGTTTGGGTTCTATAATCGAAACACTGTATCAACTCCAGCTCTGAGATCCCAGCTTGCTGAAAGCAGGTTTCTGGGGTTTTGTTTAGCTTCTATATTTGTAACAATGTTTCAAACTGCAAGCTCCGAGGCCGGCAAGGCAGGCGGGGAACATTGGTTTCCTCCATCACTGAAGCAAGCAAGCCTCATGTTTGCTTTAAGCTGCCTGGCTGCCGGCTGCCATCTTGGCTGGAAGTTAATTTGCATATCGCCCTGATTAGCCAATGGTAAGGGTAGCGGAGGTACGGCTAATTACCATGTTTCTCTTTTATTAGATAGAATAGATATTTTAATATATATTATATATATTACTTTACATTAAGTTTTGGGCTGTTCAAAACTCAGGACATGTAGATTTACCTCAGTCATTTTTAACAGCTGCATAGAATCTCATTGCATTTTTAAGCCATCATGAATGACCTAATCAGTATCCCCCTCAGCATACACGTCAGTTGTTGCTAAGTTTTCACTCTTAAAACAGCACTGTGATGAAAATCCCTAAAGATACACCAGAGTTGGGGAGGAGGGGGGTCTGTTGTATAGAGAGAGGAGCTAGAACATTATTTAAGACCCAGCGAGCAAATTAGGTGGGGGCATATTTGAACCACTGGGGTTTACCAGTTATTCCCAAGCCTGGCTGTATTTAATTCTTCAGGAATGTGTTGACTATCACAATCCCAATCCTTGTGTCCTAACTTTCCCCATCAGCTTGAAACTTGTTTTTTTAAATCAGTTCCTGGCAGAGATCCAGGTGTGCTTTTCTTTTTCCGCTTGACCTCTGGCCCTGGGTGTCCTCTGTGAGAAGGATCAGTGATGGTTCTCTGTCTAAGGGCCAGTCGGTTGGCCCTCTCTCAAGGTGCCTCATGTCACAGCGTTGAGCGTCTCCATCAGCACCACTTTCTGTCTTGAAACAGCTGACATACAGCATCATATGTTTGACATATATTTTAGGATTGGAATGAAAGTATTCTCATCTTTTTTATTTCTCCTCAACATTTATTATAAATAATTTCAAATATATAGAAAACTTGAATAAATTATAGAATGAACACCCATATACCCACCACATAGATGATAACATTTTGCTCTATTTGCTTCATCATATATCTATCCATCTCCCCATATACCCACCACATAGATGATAACATTTTGCTCTATTTGCTTCATCATATATCTATCCATCTCTCCATCTACCCATCAATCCATCTTATTTTTTACTAGAGGCCCAGTGCACAAATTCGTACATGGTGGGGGGGGGGGTCTCCCTTGGGGTGGCCTGTGGAGATCAGGCCCCAGCTTGCACCGCCAGCCTCACAGCCCCAGTTTGTGCCCCCAGCCTCAAAGCCCCGCAGCCCCTCCTGGCACCCAGCCTTGGCCTGGTGCCGCCCCTTCACCTGCTCCACCATCCCCCCTGCAGGATGATCGATCAGGGCCTGGGAGCCGGGCAGCGACCTTGCCCCCTGCTGCCGCTGCTGGTTGCCATCTGAGGGGTGATCGGTGGGGCGATCAGGCCCCTGCTCGCACCTGCCTTGGCCTGTCACCACCCGCTCACCTGCTCCACCATCCTGCCACAGTCCTGCTCTTGTCGGGGCCCATTGGAGCTGGCAGTGCCTCCACTGCTGCCCTCTGCCAGCACTGTGTCATTGATGCCTGCCATGTTCCATGCTGCCCCTGATGGCCAGCCCACATCATAGCGAGTGGTCGAACCTCTGGTCTCCAGGTCAAACTCCCTGTCAAATGACTGCCTGAGGGGATAATTTGCATATTAGGCTTTTATTATATAGGATACCTTTCAAGAAGAGTTGCAACTTTCAGCATACTTCACCCCCTGAGTACTTCACCATGTATATCATTAAGTAGAGTTGAATAAGTATAATTCATTTTTAAGGTAACATTTACATGCAATGAAATGTTCACATCTCAAGTGTACCATTTGCTGAGTTTTGACAAATGCATACACTTGTGTGAATTAAACCCGTCACCATCACCTCATGCCCCTGCTCAGTCAATCCACCACCACCCTGCCCCCTGAGACAGCCGCTGTTCTGGTTTTTATTTCATCATTGGTTAGTTTTGCCTGTGCTAGAACTTCTTGCAACACCTGACATACAGCATATGCTCGACATATATTTTAGGATTGGATGAAAAAGATTCTCACATCCTTTTTATTTCTCCTCAACATTTATTATAAACAATTTCGAACATATAGAAAACTTGAATAAATGGACTCATACTGGAGGTGCTCTTTTGAGTCTGGCTTCTTTCACTCCCTGTAATGGTTTTGAAACCCATCCACATGTATCATCAGTTCCATTATGTGTGTACCACGGTGTGTTCACCCCTCACATTCTCCTATAGCTCTTAATGCACTTTGAAAGGCCGTTTACAATTTCTACTTGACTGGATTTCTCAAAGGCCCCACTGCCAGTTGGAGGAGGGTCAAGGTTTGTCTCCCGGCAGGGAAGTGCCCCAAATGTTACCACGGATTCCTGCCCTTACTCCACCGCCCTTAAGCTGCCTCTGCTCCCCCTGCCCTTAGCCCCTCCCAAACTTCAGGATTTCTTGATGGATGTGATACTTTTGCTATCTCCTCTCCTCTCTAATTCTCCCTTCAGTCCACTGCAGGGTGGCTTTGGTTTCTTATGAGACCTCCTTGAAGCCTCCAACATGGTCAGTCCCCTGCCTTCTGCACATTCTCTCCTCTTGCCCAGCCCTGTGAATTTTTCTGCTGCCTCCTCAGCTGCTCTGACTCAATTTCCTTGGCTGCCCTCCTCCTCTGAGTGACTTGCAAGTATTGATGGTTTTCAAGGCCTGGTTCTGGAGCGTTATCTCTGCTCTCTATGCTCTCACTCCCAGGTGACCGTGCCCAGAACCCCAGTTTCACATTAGCAGAAAAAGAACCCATGATTCCCCTCTCTAATCTGATCCTGCTTCATCTCCCTTTCTAACCACACAGTTCCCCAAGCCTGGAGTCTGGGGCACACTTGATTTCTCCCACATCTTCATCTCCTACATCTAACTCATCACCAATCCCCATAGAGTCTATCTTCAAATCAAATCTTAAATCTGTCCCCTTCACCCTGGCCAGTGTGGCTCAGTTGAGCATCTTCCCATGCACCAAAAGGTCGCCAGTTCAATTCCTGGTCAGGGCACACGCCTGGATTTTTTGACTTAATCCCCAGTAGGGGGCATGCAGGAGGCAGCCAATCAATGTCACACTCTCACATCGATGTTTCTCTCTTCCTCTCTTTCTAAAAATCAATTTAAAAATCTTAAAATGGGTGGGTGGGTGGGGAGGTGGAGGGGATCAATGGGGACAAAAAGAGAGACACCTGTAATACTTTCAACAATAAAGTAAAAAAAAAATTCTTAAAATGTTATCCATGGCTCTGTGGAATATATACTAAATATTTTTTTTTCTGGGTTATCTAAAATCAAATGTAAATGGGCATCTTGTATTTTTATTTGGTAAGTCTGCCCCACTCGGTCTGACCTCACCCCTGCCAGGGAGGTGTCTGTCCTGGCTACCTGGCCCGTGTGGACTCAGAGTAAACCAGGAGGGCCCCAGACTCCCCAGCTGCCCTCCAGCATTCCCTTCCTGCAGCATTGAGGGGCAGTTGAATCCTCACAAGCCCCTGAGATGTGGGCACAGCTCAGCCACAACTGGGCTTCTGTCCTACTCTCATTCCAGGCTGCTGAGACACAGATGTTTCCATTGCACGTGGTGCCAGTGAAGCTGCCTCGAGTTCTGATTTTAGGGCGGATGGGACTGATATTTATGAGGGTCCCAGAGGGGGGCCTGGTTCACTCAGTGTCCAACAAATGGTAGTGCCCCCTCGGCCCTCCTCATGTCTGCGCCCTGCGTGGACACAGCAGGGGGCCATAAAGGTGAGGAGATGATTCTCTAAAGGGGAACGCCCCTCTCCTTGAGAAGGCATCTTGTGAAATCATTGTGCTTAAACCATGCAGTGAGGAGTCCTGTTTAAGGGCAGTTCTGGGAATCGCAAGGACAAAGTCTGGCCTTGCAACTGGTGGAACAACATGGGGGTGTGGACACTCCTGTGTAGGCTCCGCGAGCCCACAAGGGACAAAGTCCAGGCCCCACACCAGGCCCGTGGCCAGCCAGCCCTGGCTTATCTTTCCAGCCTTGCTCCTCCCCTTCATCTTTTCTTCCTGGCAAACTTCTGCCAAGCGTGGAAGCAGCAAGAACTGGCCATTTGGGATCCGGGAGGACATCCGTTTACTAAAAGTCTGCTCTGGAGGGAGATGCCACTCCCTCTCAGTGCCTCCACGTTATCATCAGCCAAATGGGGCTAAGGAATTCTGCCTGCTTCCTTTGCAGAGCAAATGGCACCTCCTACACCAGTGGTTCTCAGCCTTCTGGCCCTTTAAATACAGTTCCTCATGTTGTGACCCAACACAAAATTATTTTTGTTGCTACTTCATAACTGTAATGTTGCTACTGTTATGAATCATAATGTAAATATCTGATATGCAGAATGGTCTTAGGCGACCCCTGTGAAAGGGTCGTTCGACCGCCAAAGGGGTCGCGACCCACAGGTTGAGAACCGCTGTCCTACACAGTTGAGATCTAGAAGGGTCAAGATCTGTCTCCACGCCTCCGGGCAGGGAAGCGCCTTCTGTCCATGTGTGTGGTCTCCCTTTGAGACCAGATCCCAGTCACCCAAGAAGGTTTCCGAACGGCCCTTATGGCCTTGAATCTGGTTCCTCTCCTGTTTCTGCACCACTATTATTGCCTTCACCAATATGTGCTTGGTGACCATTTATTTTTATGTTTCTCTTTGCCACTGCATCTGAGGTCCTAGGTCTGCAGGAGGCTGTGGTTCCCTGCACAATGCCTGGCACACGGATGGTGCTTAGGAAGTGCTCAATGAACAAATATAGAAGGCGACATTTGACTGCCTTTGAGGTCTCTAGAACACAGAGAGAGGCCCCTTCAGCTTCCTACTCCCCAGTGACTTGTCCAAAATAACAGTCCATTTCTGTCCCTGAAAACAGGACCCTCCTTTGGCCATTTGTAAGTCTTCTTGGGAAGATTAACGCTCTGAATTCTGATCAGCCCTTTTTTATGCCTATGGGAGACCTGCACTGACTTTAAGCCAGGCCTTTTATTTGTGTTATTTTATTTAATTCTCACAGGAACCCTATCATCCCCACCTTACCGTTGGAGAAACTAAGGCCCAAAGAGATTAAATAACTTGCGAAAGTCACATAGCTAGCAAGCAGTACGTAAGGAATTTGAACCCAAGCTGCTCTAATGCTAGAGTGTATGCCCTTGAACCTCTGGGTCACATTGTCTGAGGGTTATGAGGGCTCTAAAGAGATAAGGAAGAAAGTTTGGAGGGGCTGGGTGATGAGTGGAGTGAGAGGTGCATGTGCACGGTGTGTATGTGTGTGTTTGTGTGTGTGTGTGTGGTGTGTATGTGTGTGTGTGTGGTGTGTGTATGTATGTGTTTGTGTGCGTGTGTGTGTGATGTGTGTGTATGTATGTGTTTGTGTGCGTGTGTGTGGTGTGTGTGTGTATGTATGTGTGTGTGGTGTGTATATGTATGTGTTTGTGTGTGTGTGATGTGTGTGTATGTATGTGTATGTGTGTGTGTGTGGTGTGTGTGTGTATGTATGTGTTTGTGTGTGTGTGTGGTGTGTGTGTGTATGTATGTGTTTGTGTGCGTGTAAGTGCAGGGAAGAGGTTGCAGCACAGGAGAGGGAGGGCCTGAGGAGGTGGAGAGAGGAGCTGACGGACAGGGCTGAGCCGACAGAACCCAGGCTAGGGAGGTGGGGCTTGGTGAACGTGTCCTGCCAAGCCCTCCCGCCCAGTCTGGCACTCGGCCAGGTTTCACTTGTGCTGCTAATGAGAAGCAGATTGAGGACTGGGACAGGCTGGAGACCGGCCGGAAGGCTGACTCTGCTACGTGGCGTTCTGCAGCTCGCCCTGAGCGTGCAGTCAACGCTCTGAGAGCGGGGCAGGGCTTCACAGCTGGACCGCAATCTCCCTCTGGTTTTATGTCAGCTCGGACCGTATTTTATTAAAAGATGGATTTGAATGTTGCCAGCTTCAGGGAATAATGCAGAGGGTGCTGATGGAGACAGTGGCCACCCACAGGAGACTGTTCCTTTCGTGATGGGTCTCCCACTCCTTCCTGGACATGTGAACGGTCCAGCCCATACGCCCAAGTCCCCCAAGGCATCCCCCCAGGGAGCAAGGGCGCAGAGGGCTTCAGCAAGGGCTGCGCTGAGGGGCTAGCTGGGTTAGCCACCAGAGAGGGCCTAGGGACAGGGGTGGCAGGCTCCATTAGCTTGGAGTCTGGGCGTGTCTTGGTGACAGCTGGATCCCCAGCACCCTGCCCTGTGTACCCAGTAGATGCATAACAAACATTTAACCTACCTAAGATAACATCTCTGCAAACAGCTTCTGAAATCAGCCATGGTTTGAACCTCAGCCCCATGACCACTTACTAGTCCGGGAGAGTGCTTAACTTCTTCTCTAAGCGTTAGTTTTTCTATCTCTGAACTGGAGATAATAAGAGTATTTACCTTACGAAGGGTGTTTTGAAGATTAGATTTAGTATTTATTGAGCACTTTGTGTCAGGCATCATTTTAAGTGTTTGCCTGTTTTCACTTATTGAATCCCCACAGCAACCCGAGGCAGATAAGTTATTGTTCCCATTTTATGAGTGAGGAAACTGCCACGCAGCGAGGTTAAGTAATTTTCTCAAGGTTGCGCAGCTGATAAGAATCAGAACCAGGCATTAAACTCAGGCAGTTGGCTCAGGGCCCAGCTCTGAACTAATCACCAATCTAAAAAAAAAAAAATGCAGAGCTTAGTACGGTGCCTGGCACATGGTAAGTATACATGGGAGGTAGCCATTGATGGTTAATTAGCAAACTATTGGGAGGTAAAGTGGAACGCCCTGGGTTTTCCTGAAAGAATTTAAACGATGGAATTTTGTACCATTTGTTGTTCATTCAGTCACTCAATCTTCAACAATTTTCCTGCAAACTTTTGTCCAAAATGGCAGGGAGAGTGGGTGTTAGGGAAGAAATGGCTCTGGGTTTGTCATACTCCTTAAAGTCCATTTGGGAGCAAGGAACAGAGAGCCATTTAAGTGAACTCAAGGAAGGAGGGATTCCCTGTAGGAACCTGGTTTGTAGGAGGAGCCTCGAAGCTTCATGGATCAGTGGTTGCCAGGCAACCTGTAGCTGTGGTCACTTCTCTGCCAGCCTGATCCCCTCTCCCTGGAGACTGACTATGTTCCTGAGGCTTTGTGCTTCTCCTCCCCCAAACTCAGTGTGTGATAGACCCTGGGTTACCATGTAACAATCCCAATTTTATTCCAGGGTCAGCATCACCTGACTGTGGTTGGGTCTTTCTGAGTTCAAATTCTAACCCCCACCAGGATGGGGTAATCTATTTCAAACCTGGTTGTCTGCTGCTTTACCCTGAGCAAGGAGGGGAGACACGTCCAGAAAATATAGAGTCAGTAGAAGCACCCTTTCAGATGACTATTTCTACACTATTTTTATTTTGTCATCTTACCTTTCTTTCCCCAAGACTGTTAATAAGCTCTGAGAGCCACAGTAATAAGCCATGAGGATGTCCTGATTTATATTTCCAACCATGTCACCTGCCAATTTCCTTCACAAGCCTGCTCTTCTAGGCAGATCGATCCACTCTGCCCATGGAACATGCCAGGTCCTTACTGCCCCTTAACTCTGCTCACACTTTCTGCGTCATCCAGAACGCCCTTCTCTCTAACTCAGTCCTTAAAATCCAACTCAATTTCGCCTGGCCTTGTGGCTCGGTTGAGCACTGTCCCGTGCACCAAGAGGGTCATGATTCCATTCCTGGTCAAGGCACAAGCCCGGGTTGTGGGCTCAGTCCCCTGTAAGGGGCATGCAGGACATAGCCAATCAGGTTCTCCTTTCCTCTCTCTGAAATCAATACGATTTTTGTTTTTTAAAAAATCCAGCTCAATTTCTGTCTCCTCCATGAATCTTCTACATGATTCCAGCCTGCAGTGGTCAAGATCCTCTGAGTGTAGCCTTTATTGTTTCTTTCATCCATTTGGTCATCGCCTATATTATTGTCAGGGAAAATTAGTGAAAGACCCACAAATGGACAAGAAAAACAAAAAGATCACTGAGTGTCCTGTTGAGGGTACCCTTCCCCATTACCTCTGCCTCTCATTGTCTTTGAGCTATTTCACATCTCTGTAAGTCATAAAAAACTGATAATAATGCCAATGATTTATGTTTGTAGAAATACAAATTGATTGTGTCCAACTGAATTTAATTGATTATTGACCTTTGGATAGACTTCTTCCCACCCAGGTGTAAAGTCACTTCAGTATTCTGACCACCTATATGTATTTGATTCTTAGAATTCTCTTTTGAACCACTTAGAATACCTCAACTGGTTCCCTCATTAATGAATGAGTTAAATAAAATCTGTATTTTTTTTTCTTTTTTTCTTTTTTTATTGCTTAAAGTATTACAAAGAGTATTACATATGTCTCCTTTTTTTTTTCCCCGCCCTGGACAATCCCCTGGCCTCCCCTACCCCCCAGTGTCTTATGTCCATTGGTTATGCTTACATGCATGCATACAAGTCCTTCGGTTGATCTCTTAACCACCCCCCCCTCCCCACCCCCCAACCATCCCTGGCCTTCCCGCTGTAGTTTGACAGTCTGTTCGAGGCAGCTCTGCCTCTGTATCTATTTTTGTTCATAAGTTTATAATGGTCTTTATTATCCATAAATCTGTATATTTTGATGAGTCACACATTTATTGTTTCCCCCCCAAATGACATTATTTAAGTTTTGAATAAAAAAAAAAAAGAGAGAATGGTTTGGCACAGTGTTTTGGGGAGCAAGCAACAGAAATCAACTGTAGCTAATTTTAAGCAAAAAAAGGAAGATCATGGCTTGTAGAATTACAGAGAGCCCAAAGTTGGGGGCTCAGAAAATGGACTAGAGCTGTGGGTGGTCTGGTGGCAAGACTATAGGCACAGACACTGGATGGACTGACTAGGAAACCACCTTGGAAACCACCTTGGACACTGCGATCGCTGGCCATCGCTGCTGGTGACCTCTAGCCACTGCCCCAGCCACTAACGGCTGAATGCTAACTGGTCCCTGAGTGTTTGCATCTCTCACTCAACATTTGAAGTCCTGGGCAGGGTGATCCAACTGTCTGGGCCAAGGCCGACGCCCTTTTCCTGGCCTTCTGGGAGCACGTTCCCCCAAATAGGGAAAGAGCTGCCCCCAAGTGACAACTGTCTACTGGTCTTTTCTGAGACTCAGTTTGTGCCTCTGTAAGTACTGTCACCACAAAGTACACATGTTCCTTGTTTAGACAGTGAGGGCCCGGTCCACAAGGCCTTGTGGAGACATTATGAGTTAAATATGTTAAATATGGAATTAGAGAATGTCTACGCTGGGCGGGTCCCAGAAGCCAGCTCGAGCAAGTCCTCTCATTTTCCTCTTGAGGTCACTGGGCTGCATGCTCTGTGGTTCTGTGTGGCCTGTAAGATGGGCCCAGTCTCACGGAATGCTTTGGGGATTGTCCGTCATATGTTCATGACATGGGGCACGCCTGCTCATGCCCAAATCTGGTGATTGTCACCAGTGGGAGGGAACAGCCGCCAGCGGACTTAAAACAGCATTCTGAGTAGCGTTTGGCTCCTGGGCCGCTGCCCAGCTTCGTTGGCAACAGACCTCTCCTCGCGGTATGTTTTGCTGACGTGGCTGGAGGCACATTTTTCTGAGGATCCGCTTGCAAAATGAAACCCTGCTCTTGAAACCCTCTGCACATCGCAGCTGTGAAGAAAAGTGAGCTCAAGGCCAAGGGCAGCCTTCCAGCAAGGCCCCCAGGTCTCCCGACCCTGGGGACTCAGCAGCCATGGCTTACCGTGCCCCGCTCACGGGCCCTTTGGGGGAAAGTGGCCTTCTTTAGTGCCTTTCTTCTCTTTGCTGAGGCTCTGTCTCCCTCTCCTGCATCTTCCTCTTCTCTCCTCTCATTCACACCCCAATTTCCAGAAGGCAGGACACTCCACCTTGGACCCAGGGGTGCAAGTGTGACCACTGGGCTTGCTCGACAACCCAGCTTGGAAGACAAGGGTGTTCCCACATACGGCTGGGGGCATTAGGCCTGAACTGGGGAGTCCCCAGTAAAGTTAGGGGTTCTGGCAGACAGGCATGTCATCTGTCCCCCAGAGGGCGGCCCTTGGGGTTTAATGGAGGTGCCCTGCCAGGTGAGGGCCAGAAGCCATGTGCCCAGCTCTCTGTCCCTGTGGGGTGGCTTTCTCTTCTCCACCCAGGCACCCTGCCCAGTTCCAAAGAGACCCAGTCTGCTCATTGTGGCCCCTTGGTATCCCTTCTCCCCTCTGTTTCCAGTCTGATCTGGTTCAAATCACCCCACTGCCACTTACGGTGTGACCTTGGGCAGTTTCCTTTGCATCTCAGAGACTTGGTTTCCTTATACGTAAAACTAGAGGCCTGGTGCACGAATTCGTGCATAGGTGGGGTCCCTCGGGGTGGCCTGTGGAGATTGGGCCCCAGCATGCTCCCCCAGCTCTCGCCCACAGCTTTGCAGCCCCGCAGCCCCACCTGGCACCCCGCCTTGGCCTGGTGCCGACCCCTCACCTGCTCCATCATCCTGCCATGATCCTGCTCTCCTCAGGGCCTATGCTGGCCATGTTCTGCGCTGCCCCCTGGTGGTCAGCGCACATCATAGCGAGCAGTCGAACTCCCTGTTGAATGACCCCCCTGAGGGGACAATTTGCATATTAGGCTTTTATTATATAGGATGGTGATGACAATAAGACCTGTCCCAAAGACAGTGTGTACATATAAAGTGCACACAGACCTATTATTATTGTGTTTTAGTCTTTCTCTCCAGTTGGATTCCCGTGGTCTGCAAACCGTGGCTTGCGAGCCACATGCGGCTCTTTGGCCTCTTGAGTGTGGCTCTTCCACAAAATACCATGTGCGGGCACGCACATACAGTGCAATTGAAACTTCGTGGCCCATGCACAGAAGTCGGTATTTTGTGGAAGAGCCGGTATTTTGTGGAAGAGCCACACTCAAGGGGCCAAAGAGCCGCATGTGGCTCGTGAGCCACAGTTTGCCGAGCTGCAGTTTGCCAACCACTGGATTAGGCGATGAATATCTTTCTTTTTCTCTCATCTTTTAATTTCCTACTATGTATGGTATCCAATAGGTGTCCAAAGAGTTGTTGGTTGAGACACTGGGGGAAAGGGGTTAGCATTGCAGCCTGGTATCTGTTGCTGTACCTTCTTAATGTTTATCTGGTTCTGAGAGGTAGGGAGCAGTACCCATCTTACAGATGGTGAAACTGAGGCTGAGAGGACAAGGAGGTGGTGAACTCGGCCTCGCTGGGCTCCAAAGCCCACAGTCTTCCTATGACACCAGGTTTAATTCCACCTCTTCCTACTGTCCTCTCCAGTTCTTCTGCTCTATCAGTCAGCAAACAGCCCGAGTGTGATTGACAAAGCAGCAGGAGAGAAGAGAACAGTGAACCAAGGTTTTCCTGTTTTGTCTTGTTTTTAAACCCCTTGTAGACACTTGCCTGCCCATCTGAAACAGTCTTGGGTCTCCTGTTTGGAAAGAGCCCCAGATCCTTGCATGCAAAAAACTTTCTTTGTATTTCCTCATAAAACTTTTCAGCTGAAAATGTGGAGGTTGAGACTTGCTTCCCTTGCTCAGGAAAACCGGGGAGGAGAGGAAGACCTCACCATGCTTCTGGGTCACCTGGAGCTTTTCTGCCCCCAGAGTCTCCTAATTGGTGAGGGAGCTTACCAGCTAAGCCCACGTCACAGCCCTGGCCAGGCAGGGGTGGCAGTGTGGTGAGGGGGAGGGTGTGAACATCCGGGAGTCACATCCACCCCTGTCCCTCTATTGCTTCTTAAGCTGCTCAGAGTCTCATTTCTCCATCTGTAAAATGAGAATTGTGGGCGAAAGGGGCCACATGCTGACCTGACAAGCTCAGGGAAGGCCTGCATAGCGGTCTTGCAAACTCAGAGACCTAAAGTCACCACAAAGGATGGTCTGAAATTAAACTTTAACTAAAAGCAGTTATGGTGGGTAGTTACATCCTAGGCGGGTATCTTCACTGACAAGGTCAACCTTTACCTTAACTGAGCCTGTCTTTTTGTATCTATAATAACATACCCTTGCAATGTCTGGGTAGCTTGTAACTTCCCTTTTTCTGGACCCCTTCGGGCACAACCTAACGTGCCTGAGTGCCAGGACAGATACCACAAATTTCTTCATTGTTATGTTAATTGCTCCTGCACCCACCTAAGTATGTGTCTATCATTTTACTTTTTATCCAATCCCAGGGGTTTCCCTGCTTTGCTTTCTCCCGCCTCTCTAGTCTATCACCAATGGGTTTCATATAACCCTCCTTCGTCCCTTTCCTTTGATTGCAATGTATAAATACAGATGTAACCCGCCATTCTCTGGAGCATTAGCTCAATTCGTTGAGGTTCTGCTTCCCGGCATATGTTGACAGTTTGGCTCAAATAAACTCACAAAAAATTCCTTACAGGTTTCAATGTTTTTTTACATTAACAGAATGATAGGAGCACTCACTTCGTGGGGTGGTTGTGAGGACTAGATGAGATGCATGCAACCACCAAAACCACTACGCTTTAGTACACGATGAAGTTTCCCACTCCCCAGGTGATGCCTGAGATAGAGGCTCCTTATTTTCAAGAAAGACCTCACACAGTCATTCATGTCCTGGGGTGCTCTCAGTGACTTTATCTTGAAGGACCAGGTGCGTGTGTGAATGAGATGTGCTACCTGAAACAACCTCCGTTGGTGGTCCTTTGGCCATTTACTAAGGTCAACTGCAGGAATTGCCAGAAGGAGGCTAGGAAGGGTAGCCCAGATTTGGCGCTGATTCCCGGAGGGTGTGGTGTCATAACTTTGCAAAGTGAGTGTGAGCAAGTCTTTTAAGGACACTTGAGAAGGCCCTAGTCAGTGGTTACATTATGGATACCACGCTTCTTCACATCGACACCTCCAGGATGAATGAACAACCAGCTGCCCTAATGTTATGCAAATAGGTGCTTCAGGCTTGGGATAAAAATTCCATCGAAAGCATCCTCCAGATTCCAAAAGTGCTGCATCACTAAGAACCCAGATGGGGGGAGGGAAGAAGCTGAGCTCAGAAACCTCTGATGATTCAAAAGATGGCTTCGATGATGGCAAAGACCCCGAGTGCAAAGATGAGTTGGAAGCAGCTGCATGAAATTGAGCTCTGGAATGAGGGTGAAGAAAGCAACTTTTCTCCAATGATACCTCAGTCCATGTAATATGTGATTGTAAGCATGCAGGGTAGGTAATAAATTAATCGTTAGAAATAGATGTTTAAATATTTCATCGACTTTAACAAAAATTGTATATTCAGTTAGGTCACACATCCTTGTATCTTTTGCATGGGGTAATGGAGACTCATACTTTTGCATTTTTTTATTTGGGTGCTGTTGGTGGCCCCCTTCCCCAAACATCCCATTTCCAGAAGGCCCCACTCCTGACAGCTACCTCTTGTGACTCTGACCCAGGTCTTCCTCTGGCTGCCTGTATGAGTCGTGGCTGCAAATGCCAGGGCATTAATCGCTCAGCTACAACCCTCACCCAGTGACTGATGGGTTTGGAGTATAAATTCTCTGGCTCCCTCATCCCTCATCCCTTAAAGATGATGCTGAAGTGTCTTTTGCACTGGATTCCACAGTTCCCAGGGGGCTAAGCTCCTGGTGCCCCAGGGGTAACCTGCTCAATAGCACACCCTTTATTGGCTGACTTCCGTCCTCTGTATCACTTTCCCACTGGACGTTGGTGCCTCGAGGGTCCCCTGCACATAAAGTAGATTGACTAGAATGTCTGTCTCAGGGTCTGCATTTTGGGAAACCCGACCTATATAGTAAGCGCATCTGATAAAGGATAGCGGTTGTGATGATCACTTATAATTTTGATAAAGATCAGGAAAAGGCAGTTCCAGCGTTGTGCTCTCCTTCCCCAGGGCTTGTGGGAGCCCAGCCAGAGATCTTTTAGCTGCTCAGGAAGCGGGAGGTCTGACTATATATTTATCTCAAAGTGATTCATTCTCTCTCTCTCTCTCTCTCACTCAATTATATGCTTGAGCAGCTAAGCCAAAAATCGGTCCATCCAAAGCAATGAAAAGCTTCCTTTTCCAGGCCTTGGGGATTTCTCTCCGATCAATGAGAAAACACCACAGCTGGAAAACAGCCGAAACCAAGAACAGGGCAATCATGTCTTAGCTGTTCAGATGAGCTACAACACCATTCGAATGTGTTTTTAGAAGCTTCTTTCATTTTCCAATATGGAATTAGAGGGGGTTGTTATACACATGACCAGAAATTTCTCATTCATTTTCCAGCCCTTTTGTCCCCAAACTGGAATTCATTTGTGAAATTTGTTGTAAGGTATTTGCTGTTATATTTATGATTAGTAATAA
The DNA here is from genome assembly GCF_014108235.1 of Myotis myotis. NCBI lineage: Eukaryota > Metazoa > Chordata > Mammalia > Chiroptera > Vespertilionidae > Myotis > Myotis myotis. The sequence goes on along the minus strand of NW_023416401.1, from coordinate 76,030,988 downwards.
AATAATGACAGCACAAATCATGTAACTTGTAGTTACCAGGTGCTAAGGACAGCACATGTTTTATCTCAGCTGATCTAATGATACTATGAAGAGGTCACTGTTATTATCTCTATTTTATAGGTGCAGTGATTCAGGTTAAATGACTTGTCTGAGATCATACAACCAGAAAGTAGGAGAATGGGGTTACAATCCCAGGTAATGTGGCTTCAAAGCATGGGGTTTTAACCATGGGAAGAGCAACCTGCTTTTCACATCAGCAGGAAAAGGAGGGACAGACTGGCTTGGTTGATTTTATTGGTTAAGGCCTGGCTCACCCTGACTTGCCTTCCAAGGCAAGGAGCTGGAACAAGGTTGGTTTGATTCTCATGTTATTTCTCCTTGTTGCTTTCTTTTGTGGTGTCGTCAGAGTTTTGTAAATTGGGTTCTTGCAACTGCAGAAGGGGCCACAGCCACAGCGATTTGGCTGTTTTCTGGGTGTGCTGTGCCCCGCTGCTGGCGTGGTCCTCCAGCCCATGCATGAGCCAGTTCTCGCTGGAGCGCACTGATGTGTTAGGGAACAGTGATTGCTTATCTAGAAAGACAGAGTGACGCAGAAAACATGATTCTAGTCATGTGCCACCCTTGGTGATCCACTTTCGGGGGAAGGGCACTACTGGGAAGACCAGGGGACTCTGGGGTGCCCATGGAGCCAGGAGTGGATGGAGAACAAGGAAGATCTCCAAGGGACATCTAGGGATAATATAGGGAATACAGTCATCCCAGGTCTACGCAGCCATCATTCGCTGTGTAACTTTGGCCACATCACCCCTCTGCTCTATTTCCTCCTCTGTGAAATGGGTGGATGGTTCAGAGGAGCCCCGAGGTCCCTCTGTACTCTCAGGGATCCATGAGCAACACTTCCCACAGGCGACTTAGACACGTCCACCCCTTGCTCCATGCGCTGTCTTCTCTTTCCATGCACTTGGGCTCATTTGCATGGCTATGCATCTAGTTGAGGATTCACCTGGACTGTAAATATGAGAAGCAAGTGAGTGAGAACTTCTTTTGTGTTTGGATTTGCACAGAGTATGTCTAGCACAGAGGTTCCCAACCAGGGACGATCTTGTTTCCTTTGGACATTTGCAATATCTGGAAATATTTTTGGTTGTTATGATTCAGGGAAGGGTGCTACTGGAATCAAGTGGATAGAAGCCAGGGATGCTGCTAACCATCTGCAATGGACAGGACAGCCCCAAAAGAAATGATCTGGTCCACAATGTTAGTGGTGCCACGGTTGAGAAACCCCGGCCTAAAGGACGCTAGATGGATTCACAGGCTGTACACACCAGTTACTGTGCAGTCCCTGATTTTCCCTCCTCTTCAAACTCCTTTCTCCCAACAATCAGGAGACCACCAAAAAATAATTATGGCTAGCTCAAGACACAGTTATTTTTAAATATATATATATTCTTATTGATTTTTAGAAAGATAGGAAGGGAGAGGAAGAGAGAGAGAGAAACATCAACGAGAGAGAAACATCATCAATCAAGCTGTTGCTTCCTGCATGCCCTCTACTGGGGATCGAGCCCAAAACCCAGGCATTTGTCCTGACCGGGAATCGAACTGGTGACCTCCTGGTGCATGGGACTATGCTCGCTCAATCAACTGAGCAACACAGGCCAGGTGACACAATTGTTCTTTTCTTTATTATTATTTTTTATTATTTTTATTGATTTCAGAGAAGAAGGGAGAGAGAGAAATAGAAACATCAATGATGAGAGAGAATCATTGATTGGCTGCCTCCAGCATGCCCCCCATTGAGGATCAAACCCACAACCCAGGCATGTGCCCTGACCAGGAATCAAACTGGAATCGAATTGTGACCTCCTGGTTCATAGGTTGATGTTCAACCACTGAGCCATGCCGGCTGGGCAACACAGTTATTCTTAAAAAAAAAAAAAAAATCCATGCATTCATTAAGAAGTTTAATACAAAATGGTTCCAAAGGGCACACAATGCATATTGATCATCTTGCACATATGTGTATTCTGGTCTTCCTCCCCCTTCCCTACAGGTAACCACCATTCACCTATTTCTTGTATATCCTTCTAGACCAGGATTTCTCAATTTCAGCACTAATGACATTTTAGATGAAAAAATTCTAGTCATGGTGCTGTCCTGTGCATTTTAGGATTTAGCAGCATCCCTGGCCTCCACCCACTAGATTTCCAAAATATGTCCAGACGTTGATAAATGTCCCTGGGGGCTCTGGTTGAGAACCACTGTTCTAGAGACATCCTTTGTATATTCTCACATATATGTTTTTATGAAAATATGTCTTTTTCTTATGGTGCTTGGCACATGGTAGATGCTCAATGAACATATATGGAAAGAATGAATAACTGAGAATTAAGGAATTTAAACAATCAATATAATTTTATCTTAAAGACCCCAGGGGTACAAGTTACATCTATCTTAATGCAAATACAGGACATGAAACAATTTTTTCCTAATTTTTACTTTATCAGTTTTGCTTTAAGGACTGCCATCTCTTTATGCTTCCCCAGCTCTGTTCATCTCACTGCTAAAGACTCGGATGAGCGGACATGTTCCAGATGTCTCGGGGTCCATCCTCAGAAGCAGCTGGGCTGCAATAAGGAGGATGACCGTCCTCCCTGCACAAGAGGGTCTCCTTCCCCCTCTTGATAGGCTGGGAGAGGCATCAGGGATGGGCGTCCTCTTACCCCGGGGCCCCTCCCATACCAGCTGGCCTGCTCTGTCAACATCTGGCTTTCATGATAAGCTGTGGCCTTGATTCTGGAAAGAGCACCCTTCCTAAGAAGGTGGGGGTATTAGTGCAGCTTGGGCAATCAACTCAAAGTCCATTTTGTGTAATTCTGGGCAGTCTGCCCAGTTTCTTCCTGGACTGCAGCTGGGCCTGGAATGGTCTGTGGATTTTCCATGTTTCCTGGAGTGGAGTGGGTGGGGATCAGGGAGCTGGGCAGGTGACCTGTGCCCACAGCCATCAGGACCTGCTCAGGATAGACACTTCACCAGTGCCAGCTTGCTTATCACTTAATCTGGAGTCCCGGTGGGGTGTATATGGGAATGTATAGGAAATGCACAGTGAGGGTGATGGGGGAAGGGCCTCATGAAGCCTCTCAGGGAATAAGGCAGATTATAGTCACTGATCATGGCAAGCAGTGTGGCCGGATGTGTTGGCTAGGACTCAGCTGAGGCTGGACTCCGGGTCTCTCTTTGTGGTGGCTTTAGGCAAACTTACTACACAGTGGCTCAGGGCTTCAAAGATACATGTCCCAAGGGAGAGGACCTGGAGAAGTTTCATAGTCCTGTCCAACCATGAGGTCCAACTATGAAGATGAGGTCACCCAAAATTGTTTATGCCACACTCTACTAGTTGAGGTAGTCACAAAGACCCAGTAGGTTCAAGGTGAAGGGACCTCTTGATGGGAGTGTCAAGGTCACATTGTAGAAGAGCACATGGGATAGGAGATACTGCTGTGGTCATTTTTGGAAAATGCCATCTGCCGCAGGCTTGTAATGGAATCCAGTTCTGGAGAAAAAGGTGAGATCCAGGCTTCTCCATGTACAATCCAGGAACCTCAGAGCTCCACTAGCTCCCACTGACTATTCCCTGTTAAGCCAAGATCAGGGACAGATCCCAGGGACCCAGATGTGTTCTCTGCCCAAGTCTCTTCTTTCTTCAGGTCCTCTTGAGCCTGCATTATGTCTCCCTGATGGGAGGGTTGGGGCAAAGCAGGAAGGGACTATTCAGGTGAGTTTGCTAAGTCTGTGCTTTTAGGCCAGCAACCTTTGTCCATCCCCAAATCCCTTTCACCTATTCTTGGATTCATCCCTTTTCCCCTCCTCCCTTCCTCACTATCAAATCTGTTCTCCACATTATCCCATGTTCCTTCTTCAAGGAGTGACTTTTAATTTTTCACTGACCTGGAAACCTCCACTCCTCTGAGATTGCTCTCACATGGTGACTAGGAACCCTTTATCACCAAACCCTCAGTTCTCATCTTGTTTGCTTGGCCTCTCTGTGGCCTTGATCATGATCTGCCTGCCTTCTGGAACTCTTTCCTTAGCACCTCACATCTTCTTCTACCTCTCAAACTGGCTCCTTCTTCTTCCAGGACTAGGTTCTCTCCTCTCATTGAACCCCATGAATTCATCTGTTCCCTGACTACAGAATCTATTCCCTGTTTCTTCCTTATTCCATGAGCTCAGAATCTCACATTTCCAAATTTCCCCTAGATTTCTCAAAATGGCTGATTTCCGACCATCTTGGTTCTACTAGACTAAAGTTAAACTCAGTCTCTACCTCCCATTTTGCTATATTCCTTCCCATCGCACTGAGCATCATCATGCAATCTACTAAGACAGAAATCCTAGAGCATCACTAATGCATCCTTCTTCCACTGCCACATTTTAACTGTATGAAGTTCTAGCAAGTCTATTGCCAGAATATCTTTTTAACCCTCCACTCCTTCATTCATTCACTTTTCACTCTTTTGGTTAGCAAATACTATTGGGCATATATCACAGGCACTGTTGTGCTGGCTGAAAATACAGCAACAAACCAGGGTTTTTACATTCTATGAGTGGGAGGAAGACAACGAGCAGATAAGTAGACAAACACAGAGTACAACAAAGGGTGGTTAGTGCTGTGAGACAATAAGGCTGGGTGAGGGTTTGGGAGAGGAGACAGGTGATTGTTTTTTGTCAGGTAAACTGGGAGAGCCTTACTGATTTGGTGACAGTAGATACAAGAAGGGATCCACTATGTGGATATTGGGTCTTTCTTCTCCATCTCCACGGAAAGCTTCTCTTCCCCTATCCCCCCAAACCATAGTAATCACCTTCAATATGGCAATGACCTCTTTGCTTCCACTCTCATCCTTCCCTCTCCATCCCCTTTCAGTGGCTTCCTGTCTCCCAGCGAAAAAAAAGTCCTAACTATGGCCTACAAGTGCCTTCACAATTGCCCTTTCCAGCTAAGTCTTACTATGGTGGGCAGAATGCTAAGATGGTCCATGGTCTTCACCTTTTATTGCACCCCCTGTGAATCCCTCCCCTTAAGTGTGGTTACTGGCTACTAGCCAATGGGATATGGCAAACGTTCTGTTGAGTAGGAATCTGTCTTAGCTGACTTTATCGAGAGAGATTCTCCTGCTGGCCTCAGAAAAGCCAACAGCCATGCTGTGAACTGCCTGCTGAGGGGCCATGAGGCAGGCAGCCTCGGGGACTGCGGGGACCTCTAGAAGCCCAAGGGAGCTTCCAACTTCCACCTGTAGGAATCTGGGGCTTAGTCCTGGAGTCACAAGGAAATGAACTCAGCCAACCACCTGAATGAACTGGGAAACAGTTTCCCCTCATTAAACCTCAGGTAGGATGACAGCCCCAGTCAATACTGTTTGCACCTTGTGGGCTGAGAACCAAGCAGAGCTGTGCGCAGTCCTGACCCACAGAAACTGTGAGATAATGAGTGTGTGCTGCTGGTTCAAGCCTTCGGGTTGGTGGTCGTTAGTCACATGGCAATAGAAAACCAACACACCTGCCCTTTATATGCTGTGCAAGTCCTCAGGCTGTCCCTGCCCCCAAACAAGTTTCCTTTTTCATGGCCCGCTATGAACACAAATTCTGTACATAAATTCTCTAACCCTACATTTTCTCTCTGGTAAAATCGTGTTTGTCTGCAAAACCCCGTCAAATCATCTTCTCCTCCACAATGGTTAAATGCTGGCTCCTCTCCCACTCCCCGCTCCACACTCATGCTGGCTGGTATTTGCCTGCATGCCGGCCCTCTGTCTGATTCATCTGTCTGATTCATCTGTCTGTCCCAGGGTCTAGCTCAGTGCCTGACTCCCAGCACATCAAGGGTTCCTCCATTGAGGGGGTGCTTGGGGGTCATGGATGCAGTTCATGCTATTCATAAATCCCCTAAAATTATTCGGGGAATACTGCTTATGAGCAATTTTTTTCTGAGTCCATAACCTTCATCAGATTCTCAAAGAGGCTTGAGATCCTAAAAAGATTAAGATTGATTGAGGCACGGTATCAGTACATGTTTCTTGAGTTTAAGCTACTGGGTTATTGCCCACTAAGGGGATTTTCACTTTAAGCTTTGTTGCTAATTGTGGCTTTGCTAGAGGGATTTGAGGCTTCCTGGGCATTTTTGCAAGAGCGGCTATTTGGACATGTGTAAAGGCACAGTTATGTAGGCAGCCCCAGGCTCCACCCAGAGATGAAGGTGGTCCAGGCTGGGGAGAGAGAAAGGACAGAGCAGGGGTTCAGGGAAGCCCACACATTCAAGAAAAGGAAACAGAGGGAGCGTCCTGGAGACTAAGGGGCAGGGGGCTGTGGAGGCCAGCTAATTCTGCGTTTCTCCTTTTAATTGTGCCAGGTGCTAGGATAACTGTTCCCCACCACTGGCTCCCCTGGGCTCTCGAAGACTGCCCTTGGCAGTGCCAGTGTATTTTTAGGCCTTCAGTAAGTGGAACAAAGCCCTCTGAGAGGCAGTGCTGTGCTCTTGGCACTTGGCTCGGGGCGATGCTCAGCAGCTTTCTGAGAAAGTGCAGGACTCCCTCTCCAGCAGCAGCCAAGATGTTTGTCCAGCCTCTCCTCTCTCCGGGGCTCCCTCCCACAGGGGCTGGGGAGAGGAGCCTCCTTGCCAGCTGGAGGGGGCTGGGATGTGTGCCTGGGAGGTTTGGGGAGAGCAAGCAAGCTGGCCTTTCACCATGAGGGACACTGCACAGTGCTGATGCTTGCCTCCTCCGGTCACTCACTCTGAGGGGGAAAATGGTTTGTCCTGGGACCACCTGGGGTGAGGGGGGCAGGGCAAGGAGCTCTAGGACAGGGGCTTGGGAGGCTGAGTGGGTTCCTGACTGCAGCCAGAAATGACCATCCCTGAAGGATGCAGTGAGGAGAGGCGCAGGGCAGAGCCACCGGAAGCCACCTCATGATGACCCAGGTGATGAACTGTCAAGGTCAACCTTGAACACTGATCTGCCAAATATTTGCTTGGGTCACTGACGCAGCGGACTTCCTGCCTTCACCCCTCCACGCTTGTACCCAAGCCTTCGACAACTGTGCAGTCGGACCCTTGACCCTGAAGGGGTCAGTACCTTTTCCCAAAGAGGCCTCTCCAGGCAGGTTGGCTGGGGATGTGGGCCACAGGTGAAGGTGGATAGGCTGGGAGGTAGACCTGGCATTCCCATAGACTCTTTGTTTGAAGTGGCTACCTCAGCAGAACTAGTCTGATGTGGTCAAGGTTCAGCACAGCTGCCCACGTAAAACCAAACTCCACAAGGCCAGGCCTCCAAGGCCTTCTCCCTCCAACAGCTGTCCACCCACCAAATCTGGGAAGAAGAGGACGGCCAAGAGGGGGGTTGGGCCAGGCCTGGGAAGAAGGAAAGAATTAACTCCGTCTCTCTCTCTTTTACACACACTCCACTTCTCCATCATGCTAAATTCTGTACAGGCCTTGCCCCGAGTGCTTGTGACCCTGTGATTTACTCCTGCTCCATTTTATTGAATTGAAAACCAGGATTCAGAAAGATTAAGCAACTTGTCCAAGCTCACATGAGTGGGTGTCAAATCAATGACCATCGGATGACCTGCTGTTCCCAAGAAAGGGAGAGAGGGGGACAAGGTCCTGTAGCTGTTCTCTGAGAGTTTAGAATGTGGGCTGAGGTGAAGAGCTTGGTAGAGGGCAGAGCTGGGTACCTGTGCCTTCCCAAGATCGTGATGAGGAGAGGATTAAACTTCTGCTGTTTGGGGTTTTTTGTCTCTGGAAGCCTGATACTAAACAATGCACCTGTGGCCTCAGCCCCACTCTGTGTTTGTCTGTCCTCTGTGCTCAGGCTGCAGCCTTACCTCTGGCCATTGCAGTCTTTATTTATCCTTCAAGGCCCAGCTAGAAGGCCACCTCCGCTATGATGTCTTACCCAATCTCCACCTCCATAGGAACTATCAGTTCCTTTCTTTCTAAGTCCCAGTCTCAGTTTACATTTACTGTGCTCATCATGTTCTGATTGGTGGGATATAGCTTTCCCTCTGTATCTGTTCCCCTTACTCTTTTTTGTTTGTTTGTGTTTTGTTATTCCTCACCCAAGGATATTTTTTTCCATTGATTTTTTAAAGACAGTGGAAGGGAGGGAGGGCGAGGGAGAGAGAAACATCAATGTGAGAGAGACACACTGATTGTTGCCTCCCAAACACATGCCCCAATCGGGGCTAGGGATCGAATCTGCAACCCAGATACATGCCTTTGACCAGAATTGAACCTGAGACCTTTGGTGTGTGGGCCGATGCTCTGACCACTGAGAAACACTGGCCAGGGCTCTTCGCCTCTTCAGATGGAAAGAAAAAGTGTTTGTTTTGTCGTAAGGGCAGTGGCATGCTGTAAACCAGCTCTCTGGAAGACAAAGTGCTCTGATTTGTATCGCTTGCCAATTCCCATGGTATAAATACTTACTATGACCAATTTCAAGCTATGGTGGTTTAACAACAGGCTCAAAAACTTCCTAAACATTTAACAGTTGCCTCTTGTGAACCAGTATTCACCACAGCTTACAGGTCTGACCACTGTAAGCTTAAGGTTTGCTTAAGGTTGTGCTTAAGGTTTGCACTTGGCTGGTGACTCTGACTCCTCGTTTGGATGGATTATTCGATTCAACTTTTTCCTTCTGGAGCCCCTACTTTGTTTCTAGAAGAATTTGGAATGGACATCTGGGGAAGAGCATTTGTGAACATGGTGACAGTCCTTCTTTCCTCCCTTTCTCCGTTCCCTTTATCAATGTGACTTTGCAGCTTTTCCCATCAAGATCTGGGCCCAATTTCCCTATCCTTGAATCAGGCCTGGCCTTGTGACTTGACTTAACTATTGGATTATGGTGGAGGCAACTTTAAGACCATCTGAAGCCTGAGCCTCCAGAGCCTCGAGTATTTCTGCTCTTGTCTTGGGGTCCTGCCAGGTGTGTAAAGCCCAGGCTACCCTGCTGAAAATGAGAGGTCATGTGGAGCTGAGGCACACTACCTCAGCTGAGCCATCCTTGATCAGCCAAGCCCAGCATACTCAACAGCTGGTCAAAAATGTGGGAGTGGGCCTGGCTTGGACCAAAAGACTCGCCCCGCCCAACTGCTCACCTGTGTAATTATGAGCTAAATAAATGGTGGCTGTTTTAAACCATTAAGTTTTGGAGTGGTTTGTTATGCAGCAAAAGCTGACTGATAGAACATCCTTGCATTCAGAGGAAGCCTAGCTTTTGACTGGATTGTTAATCTCTGAGGGAGGTAGAAATAGCCTCCTGCTCCCTGCAGCTACTCAGCCACGAGCAGGAGCTCCCGGGATCAGTACTGCTGACCCCTGCAGAACACCAGTCTTGGCAGAGTATGAATCCTCCCCTAAACCAGCCTATAGGAACTAGAAGATGTGGACACACTGGCTCCCTGATAGAAGAGTTGGACAAGAGGCCTGGATTGTGTGGACACAGACCTGAGCTAAAATGATCTCTTCCCTCCTTTGACTTTGCCTATCCCAATGAACCACAGGCCTGGGACTGAGCAATAAAGACTTAATTGCCTTTAGGAATGGGAAAACTCACAAATTCCTCTTTATTGCCCTGTAGAATAATTTTGTGTGAATGTGGGAATAGAGGATCCCAAATTTAGAGTGGGGAGGAGGGAGAGAGCTATGTTTTAAAGCAAATGTAATAAATTTCTACTTTCAGTTCAAGAGTAAATCTTGCCTTACTGTGCGAAGAAGTGTGTGAAAAACCCAACCCAGGCCATTCCGCCCACTAGATTTGAAATGTCGAAACTCTGTAGTAGCAAAGGGGCATTCTAGAGAATGTGAGAGGAAGTAGGCCATGAAACAGATGTGCAGCTGCAGGTGGGGCTGTGTGTGGTTCTCCTCTCACAGCTGTGTGACCTTTGGCAAGTCACCCAACCCCTCTGGGCCTGCAAATGACAATGGAAACTAGAGAACTCCACAGTCCCTTTATGATGCGGTCTTTTCATTGGTCAAAGGGAAAAGCCAGAGGGAGCCAAAGAGACTGCTGAATGTTGACTGTCCACTCTAGGGGTGGGGGTACACACTGTACTCATTGTGCTGACATGATGCGGAGGCTGCCCCACGCTCTGGTGTCTCCCCCAGATTGTATTTGGCATTGGGATGCTGTCGCAACATACACATTCAACATCATCCCCCTTCCCTGCCCACCTTGGCTCAGGGACCAGGAGCCTTGAACCTGACTGAAGGTGGGGAAGTGTCAATAGTGTGTGAGGGCAATTAGCAGTCACTCCATCATGAGTGGCACAGTGTATTCTCACTGACCAGCTGTGTGACCCTGGGCAGACTATCCTCCTCTCTAGTCTTCCATTTCTTCCTGTGAAAAGTGATGTCACGTGAAACTTTTACAACATGGAATCAATAAATACTGAATGAAAACATGTGTGGTGGTGATACATGTTTTATTACTTAGAACATACACAGAAGTTAGTATTTTCCTCTTCACTTAATAGAAAATTATGCTGACTCGAAGGTCTAATTTCACCTCAAGCAGCCACACTACATACTCAGACCTTCTGAGCTGTTCTCATTTTCGGTTTCAGGACTTTGACTTTGCTTAGTTATTTGTAGACACCTGGGACACACTTTATTATTCACTGTAATAATTTTTTTTCCTGTTTTTTTTTTTTTTCTTCTCCTGAGGACATCCTTAGCACTTATCTTAGACTCTAAGTGATGGCGAACCTATGACACGTGAACTCATTTTTTTGGTTGATTTTTCTTTGTTAAATGGCATTTAAATATATAAAATAAATATCAAAAATATAAGTCTTTGTTTTACTATGGTTGCAAATATCAAAAAATTTCTATATGTGACACGGCACCAGAGTTAAGTTAGGGTTTTTCAAAATGCTGACACGCTGAGCTCAAAAGGTTCGCCATCACTGTCTTAGAGGTTTGTTAAAAAGATGAAATAAAATAGTCCATCACAGGCATGAAGTTTAGTGATTAGACTAGTAGATCCTTCATCAACCACTGCTGCTCTTATTGTTATTTCTCCAGAATGCTGGCCACCTGCTCCTGCTAACCAGTAGTTAGATTCCAGCTCCGGCTGGCAGGGCCCCTCAAGAACCACTGTGCAGGGCAAGTGAAGTGTTGAGAATCAATTCATGTCACCTCTCCAGACTGCAGGTTAAGTGACCCGAGGTGCCACCTAAGGCCATTCTACTCTCCCTCCTCATGGGGACAAAGGAACTATCCTCCCCAGAGTAACTGCTCACCCCCTCTGTTGCTATATGGGTCAGAGGAGATGCAAAGATGTCAGCTGAGGCCATTCTGCCCTCAGGAAACCTTTCACCCCATCCTACAGCTAAGGCCGTGGAGCCTTTCTGTTCCCTGTTTGTCATCAATCCATCCCTCTTTCCCAGCTAAGCTCTGTGCTCCGGGGCCTGGCCCTGTGGACTACATTTCCCAGGCTCCCTTAAACTCTGGTTTTCTGTAGGTTCAACCAATGGGAGGCCCTGGTGGGAGATTGGCACCTGGGAAGAAGTGAGAAGTGGGTGATGCTCTATCCCACCCTCTCTGCTTCAAGTGGTGACCCTGTCTCCTCCATAGTTCCACCTCCTGGTAATACTCTCTATTCCTATGTCCCTCCAGTCCTAGGGAAGTAGCAGTTTCTTGCTGCTTCTGATCTCTGGTTTGCTTCACCCTCCCCTGATTAGGTTTTCAGCTCTTCTCTCACCTTTGTAACTCCTTGTATTAATTCACGGTGAGACACTAGGCCTGGGCTTTGTTTTTCTAGTGGGACCCTGACTGCTGCAGGAGACATCTTGCAGAAGGTGGGGCTCAGCCCCTGGGCCACCCCTCTGGACCTTCATTCAGCTAGATGTGTACCCTACCCTTGGTCCAACCAACTCCTGGTCCTGTAGGAGGAACAGGGCCCAGGAGAGCCAGAGTGGGGCTCTGCAGGGCCTCATACCCAGGGTTAAAGGGCAGCATTACTGTTGGGCGTCCTGGGAGTTACCCCCATCTCAGTGGGACACTTTTTACTCCTTGGACCTTCGGGAACTCATTCCCCTCTCCCATTGCCCTCTGCCACGTTCAAGTCAGTTCAAGCTGATTTCCTGTCCTCACCCATCCTGTGATGCAATGCACGAGGTCTTTCTCGAAAGAAGCAAAAACCCTAAACTCAGTCTCTGCTGGGGCATCCCCTTTGGAGGGTTACCTCCCACAGAGAGGAATCTTAGCCCACCCTGAGTGGATCCCCCGCCTTCGTGCTCAAAAGCCACAGGCCTGTGAATTGTCCATATGGCCCTGTCCTACCACCTGCAGGTACAGTGCCTACCACACCCTTCCTGTTCTAGACTCCCTAGAGGCCCTCAGCTCCCACCTGTTCCCTCCCAACCCACACCCTTTGCTGCTCAATGGGTCAGCCAGGAAATGTGGGAAGGTGTTTTTGGTAAACCATAGGGCTGTGGTTAACCTGTGGGGGGAGGAGGGCATTGCATGCACTGCTTGGGGTTTCTCCTGCCTTGCCTCACCCCTGGGCCACAGGACTCTCTGCTGGAGCGAGTGACATATTTATTTAGAGAGGCAGTGGCTGTGGGAGCCCAGGGATAAATAATGGTGGTTGAGGATTTTGGGTGCACTTCTTCCTCTGGATTCAATTCCTCTCTAGCTGCTTGTCAGGTCAGGAGGCGCGGACTGCAGCACAAGCTACAAGCCCTTCATGCAGCACCCAAGGGACATGCTGTGCGGGGTCTTTAGAGCTGAGAGGCCCCTCCCACAGAGGAGGGGGCGTTTGCCCAAGTGTTCTGGCTCCAAGGACCTTTCTGTGGGTCTAGGTGGGTCTGGCCCAGGGGTGGGCAAACTTTTTGACTCGAGGGCCACAATGGGTTCTTAAACTGGACCGGAGGGCCGGAACAAAAGCATGGATGGAGTGTTTGTGTGAACTAATATAAATTCAAAGTAAACATCATTACATAAAAGGGTACGGTCTGTTTTTTTCAATAGTTTTATTCATTTCAAACGGGCCGGATCTGGCCCGCGGGCCGTAGTTTACCCATGGCTGGTCTGGCCTCACAGGTTTCCTTCAGGTAAATGTGGATTCACCAAACTGCAGGCACTCCTTAGAGTGTGGGGTGACTTAGGAGGGTGTGGACTCTGCAGGAGCTCCTGAACGGCCCTTCTGAATGTGAGCTCCTGGGTGCTGATGGGCTGCTGGGCGCTCAAGGGGACCGGCTGAACCTCCAGCTGCGGGCACAGAGGGAAGTGCTCTCTGGAGTTCACCCATGAAATGGCACTCGGGGCACATGTTCTGGGGCCGAAACATGAAGGCATCCTCCAGTTCTTTGGAGGCATTGCTGGGGGCTGCCTGGAGGAGGCCAGAGACACATTTGTAGGATGGTTATGCCAAGAAACACTTGCCAATTTTCATTTTAAAAGTGGAACAGAATGAGCCTGTATGTGTGTGGTGTGTATACATGTATATATGGGTGAGATGTGTGTATACACGTGTGTGATATATGAGAGACTTCTGTTTGCCATGTGTATATGTACATTTTTATGTGTGTGCACATGTGCCTGTGTATGTGCACAAGAATACGTGCATATGTATTTCATGTGTGCATGTGTGAACAAATATGTGTACATATATATACGTGTGTTCTGGGTGGGTATGTATATAATAGCATGTGTGTGTTTGTGCATTTATGTGTGGCATGTGCAAGTGTATGTGTGCTGCATATATGAAGTGTGTGTGTGTGTGTGTGTGTGTGTGTGTGTGTGTGAAGAAGTGTCCAGACCATGTCATACTATTGGCTTCTGGTTTTTGTCCCCTCCCAGGGAGGAGGCTGCTGGATGGTGACAAGCCATCTGTACTGGCCAACCCTCCTTTCTGTCACCATCTTTCACCCCAACATTTTTTCCTGCTAAAGTCTTCGCCTGGAGCGAAGGAACCAATAGGAAGTCTCCTATTGGTTTAGTGTTGCTGAAAGATTATCTGTCTTTCCCATTAATAAAGATGTGCATCTTTCTTGAGGAAAATTTGAAAAAGATGGAAAAGTACAAAATAGTTCCAACACCCAGAGTCCTGGCTGTAGCCTATAATTTTCCATTCTGGGCTACAACCGGGACTTGGGGGGACAAAAGAAGAAGAAAACACAAGCACCATTGTTACCCCACACTGGCCAAATCTTTGGAACTGCAAGGTTTCCCAATTGTCTTCTTTTGTTGTTGAATTCTTCACGACACATAGTCTCTGAAGACAGACCCACTGGCCTGGGTTTAAATCAAAGCTCCTCTGGCCTAAAAGTTGTTTCCTCGTGGCTGGGTCAGTTGACGTCTCCAGGTCTGTTTCCTCATCTCTAAGATGGGATAAAAATAACTACCTGGAATGGTACTTGTCAGGGTTAGAAATCTCTCCTCCACCCCTCCCGCCTGCTTCTGGGGATGTCCCTGGCAGTGGCTGCATCTCTAGTGCCTCCAGCTCTGGTTGGGTGGCCCCCAACCAGGGGCGCTGGTAACCCCACCTTCTCCCTTTGTCCCTTTTTGTCCTGGCCTTCGTCATGGCAGCAGTGACTTCCTGTTGTTACTAAACTCTGGGTCACCTCACTATCCCCTTTGGCTCCTCAGAAAGCTGCAAAACAAATCCTTTGTGTTAAATTCCCTCATTTGAAAGACCTTGTGTGGTTTTGGTTTCGCGTGGGAACACACCTGGTACAGACAGAACATGCAGGGCAGTACCTGGTGCATAGAAAATGCTCAGTGTGTGGCACTCAGGTCTGTGGCTGTGGCCCCGTATGGGCTTGTGACAACCTCACTGGTTTGCCCCTCCCTCAGGTGAAGAGGTCAGGAACCGCACTTCTACCCTTCTCCTGACCAAAGCCCTAACTAGGCCACTTAGTTTTTAATGGGATGGCCCAGTGGTAAGAGGATGGGCTCTGGAGTAAGACAGCCCTGGGTTTGAATCTCAGATTCACCATCACTTGTTGGGTGACCTTGAGCACATCGCTTAAACTCAGATATGTTTTCTAAAACCAGGGGATACGCATAGTGATTCATAGCGATAGTGTATGTAAAACGCTTGATTGAAACAAAATGCTTGATGGAGAGGAAGTTATCATGTTTAACTATTATGACTAATATTTTTCACCACCGTCTCTTCTTTCAAGAACTTGGGATCTTTTCACTTGGATTTGGGTCAATGAACCTAAACATGACTCATTCCTGTTCCCCCCACTATCTCTTGATATGAAAAAATAAAGGTTGCTGGGGAAGGGATGGAAAAATATGCAAAGGGGCCAAGAATCATTTTGGGGAGATAGGATAAAGATCCACAGCCTTCCCTTTTGATGTTTGTCTCAAAGCAAGTTGAATGGGTTGAGATGGTTATCAAAAGAAGGAGGACCTCGCCATGATGGAGAGGGCTGTGCTGGTGGGGTCTGAGTGTGCCGAGCCAAAGTCTAGACCAGTGGTTCCCACAGGGGGGCAATTTGATTTTTAAGGGGAGCAATTCGAGAATGAGTTATTAACAGTGAATTTCTTGCATTTCTTATGGTTCTAGGGGCCTCATATCTATCTATCTATCTATCTATCTATCTATCTATCTATCTATCTATCTAAGGCTAAGTGACCGTCTGTCTGTCCAACTGACTGACCGTCTGACCAGCCGGCCGGCCAGCCTGTACATATGACGCTCACTGGCAATTTAAAAATAAACGTTGATTCGCACATTTAAGGGAAAGTTCTCCTTCTCAGAGGGGATTTTCGACAAAGTCTCAGTGTTGTGCCGCATGCTATGCAATTGGCCATAGTACAAACAAGTTTAAATTACTGTAGTGTTTGGGGATGTTTCAGACAGTTGTCTCTTAAAACAATGATGAGATCAGAGGATTCTGCTTATAGCGAATGGTTAGTAAAACTTGGAGATGGCAAACTTGATAGCAGTTTATATTTAGGAATGGATATTATTGAAATCCCCAGTGAAATGATTTGTAATGGATTTATTATTGAAGCTATCTTTGGAAATAGTATATCTGTAGATAATATTAAACATATATCTAAACATGTGATTCTTTGTCCAAAAAATGAGCGCGTTCATAAATTAAATGAAGAAATTTTGGATATACTGGATGGAGATTTTTTACACCTATTTGAGTGATGATTCCATCAATTCAACGGATGATGACGAAAAGGGAAATTTTCCCATCGAATTTCTTAATAGTATTACTCTTTCAGGAATGGGGAATGCCATGTCATAAGTTAAAATTGAAAAAGGGTGCAATCATCATGCTACTGAGAAATCTCAATAGTAAATGGGGCCTTTGTAATGGTACTAGATTTATTATCAAGATTGCGACCTAACGTAATCGAAGCTGAAGTATTAATAGGATCTGCGGAAGGAGATGTTCTGATTCTAAGAATTGATTTGTCTCTGTCTGATACTGGCCTCCTATTTAAATTAATTCAAAGACAGTTTCCCGTGATGCCAGCATTTGCAATGACTATTAATAAATCACAAGGACAAACTCTTGACAGAGTAGGAACATTCCTACCTGAACCCGTTTTCGGACATGGTCAGTTATATGTTGCTTTCTCTTGAGTTCGAAGAGCATGTGACATTAAAGTTAAAAATTGTAAATACTTCATCACAAGGGAAATTAGTCAAGCACTCTGAAAGTGTTTTTACTCCTAATGTGGTATACAGGGAGATATTAGAATAAGTTTAATTAATTTATTAGTCATTGTTTTTATCAATTTTGTTTTTATATCATGTCTTTGTTATTATGTCATGTTGTTATTGTTTATTTATTAATCAATTTATATATTATTTTCATATACATTTTACAAATTTTCTTTCATCTCTGACACTTCTATTATGGAGAAAGGGCGAATAGCGATATTAAAATATTTCTTCTAATTAACTTCCTTTCAATGTGCACGAATCTGTGCACTGGGCCACTAGTCTATATATGTAAAAGGCTAAGTGACCAACTGTCCATAGTCTGACCATCTGTTTGTCCAACTGACCGGCAAGTACATATGACGCACACCGGCAATTTAAAAATAAACATTGACTCGCGCATGCGCGATACATATAAAGCTCTTGCTGGTGCTAATCGCACATATGTGTTTTGATATGTCATTGTCGATCGTGAATTTGGTTGACACTTCTATTATAGAGAAAGGGCGAATGGTAATACTAAAATATTTCTTCTAATTCATTTCCTTCCAATGTGCATGAATTTGTGCACGGGCCACTAGTACAGTATATAAATATGTATTGTGACATATTTATGCATTTCAGTTCTCTATTAAATGTTTTGAAACTTTATTCGTTAGTTTTTCATCACTTCATATTATTATTTTTTAACAGTTTTAGTGATTTCTTCCTCAGTACTTCAATTGTCTTTTTGTCCTTTTATTTTTCTCTTTCATGGATGCCATGTTCTTTGGAAGCTTGTTTAGACCAAGTAATGGCCTTTTAGGTTTCCTCCAGGCATTCACTTTTTGAATAATAAGAATTATATGTCACAGGGGGGACATCAGGATTTTAGAGATGCGTAGGTGGGGCATGGCCATAAAAAGGTTGGGGACCACTGGTCTAGATGGCCACAGCAGGAGGGCCAGTGTGGTCCACGTGTGACTGAGGACAGATGCACAGAAGTGGCAACACTGGAGGCTAATGTGCTGCTTCTCTACTAGACACTTAGAAGTTGTTCTTGGAATTCACCCTGCCCCTCCCCTCTCCCTTCTCCCTTCTCCCTCGGCAACATACTTGCTTCTACCTGAAATGCCTTTTCATTTCATTTCTTATCCAGGAAACTTGTACACACCCTTCAAGACCCAGCTAAGCTATGACCTTTGGGGCCTTTGGTGACATCCCCAGGCAGAACATCATTCTCTGCGCTCTCAGAGCCGGAACATTCCTCTGTCGGGGCACTTTGCACATCCTCCTCTGTGCTTGCGTTATATCTGTACATCCTTCTATGATGGCCCCTATCACATCGCTACAGTAATAGTAATGGCAATGATGATAGTTGGGAACTGTTGGGAGCCTCACTACATGCCAGACACTGCCAAGGGCCTCAGGTCATTGCCGTGCCGAGTCCTCACCACTTCCCTCCGAGGTGGCTCTGCAGCCTGTGCTGTAACTGCCATCAGTTTTGCTTGTGATCCTCACCCCACCTCCCCTTCCCCGGGTCAAGGAAACTGGCTTATACCCACCTTTGTGTACCTAGTAGCTGGCAGGGTGCCTGTCAGCAAGTGGGCACTTACTGAACGCCAGAAGAAACAGTAAAAAAACCAAAAACCAAAAACCATTCTGTTGTGCTGATGTACCAAGATTGATTAAATCATGTCCCTATTGCTGCTGTGAATATTTCCGGACACATCGCTCTTTCTTGGTCTGGATTATTTTCTTTGGGTCAGTTCCTGGGAGCCGAAAGTCGGAACCCCGGGATGTGGCGCTTCTTCGGGCTGCCACGTCATCTTCCCCTCCCAGCGCGGCCGGCGCGCAGGAGCGGACCCAGCTCTGGGCAGCTCCGAAGGCCTCCTCTCACCTTGACGTGGCGCTCGGTCGCCCCCGCCGCTTGCCTCCGACTCTGACCTTGGCCCGCACGGGTGCAGGCGGAGCCCGAGGAGCTGAGCGGCCACTCGCCGGGCGCGCCCTGCACCGCCGCGCTCGCCCGCTGCTTCCAGCTGCGTTCCGCTCCGCCCCGCCCCGCGGCCTCGCTGGCAGCTGGATTCAGCCTGGGGGAGGGGAGCAGCCCCACAGGCTTCCTGGTCTGAGCACTCCACTGACTCTGGCTTCCTTATTTGGAGGGACAGGAGGTGGGGAAGGAGGAGGATGGATAGAAACAGTGCTGGGAGAAAGATGTAGGGCAGGGTGGGCAACCTTTTTGTGAGTGCGTGCCAAAACCAGCAAAATCTCGGACTCAAAATTCTTCTGCGTGCCAACCCTAATTTTTGAGAACATGTTACACCTACTTGATATCTCTTAAGGTGTACGTATGTGAAGAACCTTGAAGAAATAATAAAATTCATTCAAGCGACAAAAACACAGTATATCATGATGAAAAATACATTTATTTTTTAATGTACATGTTATGTAAAACTATTTATCTAAGATGCACCTACACTAAATTTACCTGAAAAATAAAAAAGTCGATATTAAGAAAAAATTGTTAAGGGAAGATTATAAGAGAGGGTTTTGCGTGCCAGCAAAAGTTACTGGCGTGCCATGTTTGGCACGAGTGCCAGGGGTTGCCCACCCCTGATGTAGGGCATAGGGAAGTGGGGAGATAGGGAAGAAGTGTGGGGCGGGCTGTTGGGAGTGGTTCAGCTTTCAGCCCCCTTTCCTATCGCTGAATGGTTGAGCTCAGCAGCTCCCCTGATTTCTGAAGACCTTCCTGAGAGAAAGGCACTTTCTCGCCGGCACTGGGGATGGAACGCTTCTGGGGTATGCTAGCGTGGACCCCCTTCCTTCGCTCTCTCCTTCCCTTTTCATCTACTTTCACTGGTATTTTCACCCCACCGACAAATAGGAGGCCACGGACGCTTAGTTAAGATCAGAAACACCTAGATGAAGGTGTCCTAACCAGTTAAGATCAATCTATTTGTCTGATGTTTTAGGGTTGCTACATAAAATCCAGGATGCCCCATTCAATTTGAATTTCAGATAAGCAACGAATACTATTTTTTATAAGTATGCCCCATGCAATATTTAACATAAGTATGCCCTAAATATTGCATGGGACACGTTTATACACTAAAAAAAAAAAATTCATAGTTCATCTGAAATTCAAATTGAACTAGGGATCCTGGGTTTTAATTTGTTAAATCTGGCAACCCTAGTGTATTTTCCTGAATTTTAAACTCAGAATTCTGCACCTCCACCCCCAATCAGCTTCCCTCTTTCCCCTTCTTGGTGGAGGTTTGGCTTCTAGATTCCTGCTCTTTTTAATATCCCTCCTCCCCTGGGTTTTATTTACTTAGCAAAGTCACACTGGGTCTCAGTTTCAAAGTCTTTGATGTTATTAGCAGAGACTGGGGTTGGTGCAGCATGAGTTTTTAGGAAGGTTTCTTCAGGACACTGGAAGGAAATTAAACCTCGGAAAACATGCTTGACATTCTTTTTTTCTTTCTAAAAGGAAAGTCTGCGGGTAAGGCTCCTTTATGGTCACAGGAGCACAAACAGTAGAGTTGAGGCCAAAACACTCATTTCTCAGGCGCCCCCAACTGCAGCCCCAGTCAGTGAGTGATTTATCTCCAGCTGCACTGGCGACTTTCTCAGGGTTTCCATCCTCAGCTGAACTTGTTCAGGGAGGCCCTAAACTAAAGGGATCTGAGAAATCAGCTAGAACAGGGCTTCCCAAATGGTACTGTGTGCATGAATCCCTAGCAGTGGTTCTCAACCTGTGGGTCGCGAACAATGAAAATACATCCTGCATATCAGATATTTACATTACGATTCATAACAGTAGCAAAATTACAGTTATGAAGTAGCAATGAAAATAATTTTATGGTTGGGGGTCACCACAACATGAGGAACTGTATTAAAGGGTCGAGGCATTAGGAACGCCTCAGATGATTCTAGTTTGAGACCCTAGGAACCAGAGCAGTGAATGGCTGATGTGAGCAGATGGGTAAATACTCCAGCTTCTTCCCCTTGGTTGGGATAACTCTGAGACATGTTGGCCATCTCTATCCTTGGTTGCCCAGTTGCCCACTGCAGTTACTGGCTCCATAAACCCCCCTCTATTGGCTTCCTTCACTTTCCAGGAAATACCAGGATGCTTTGGTTGCAAACAATAGAAACCAGGTTTGGGTTAGCTTCCTTTCCCTTCAATTCTCTCAGCTGCCCTCCTTTGTAGACTATCTTTATTCTCTGAGATGGCTTCCCTCATATTCCAAGCCCACACACTCTCTAGATTGTATCTCCGCTCCAGAATTCACAACTTCAGGATAACTGGATGACCTCTGCACCACTCCCTGTGGCATTCTATGGGGATTCCTTTTGCTAAATGACTTCAGTCTGGGTTTTTGTATCAATCACTATGCCAGTAGGTAAGGCCTACTAAAACTCTTCTATGCCTTCCTAAACAGTCAAGTCCCACCCTGGGCTTGGGACTGGAGTCAGGCACACACCCTGCATGGTTGCCATGTGGTGGGAGGGAGGGGGAAGGGGAAGGAAGGATATTTTAGAGCAATCCCAAGTCTAAAGGAAGGGAGAGCAGAGAGGCTATAGGAGAGGCCCAAGTATCTTCAGTTGATTCTTAGACCAGCAATGTCCTTTATAGCTTCATTTCCTGAGGCTCTCTAACTATTGCACTAACCCCTGGCAAAGGAATTCTTTCTCTACTGCAGGAGGCCTTGGCTGTATCTAAGGGGAGGTCCTATAAGACAGATCCTGGGACAAGGGTTCATGTGCCTGCAATTTATCAAGGAAGTTCTCCCAGGAGCAACTTCAAAGAGAAGGAAGGAAACAGGCCAAGGTACGGAGGAGGCCAAGCCAGGGGCAATATCAGGCCAAGTCCCACAGAGGGTGGATTCAGCCTGACGCTCTGGGGAGCTCTGAGTGTGAGGGATACAGAGTTATGTTGACCCGACTCAAGAGGGCTGGACTTCCATAGTCCTGCTTCCACTAGTCCTTTCCCAAGCATGGCAGGCATGGGAGAA
Source organism: Myotis myotis (assembly GCF_014108235.1). Classification (NCBI taxonomy): domain Eukaryota; kingdom Metazoa; phylum Chordata; class Mammalia; order Chiroptera; family Vespertilionidae; genus Myotis; species Myotis myotis. The sequence goes on along the minus strand of NW_023416401.1, from coordinate 76,009,291 downwards.
GAATATAAAATTTTAGGCACCTTTGCCTGTAGGCAAGGAGGCTCCATAGCTGGAGGGACGCTCTCCAAAGAAGAGCACCAGGTGCACCCTCGGGGAAGCAAAAGCACTTCAGAGCCAGGAGAGGTCAGGGACACAAGATGGTAAACAGTGACCTGAGGACGGGGTGCAGCACTGACATTGCCCACCCCACGCTGCCATGGCCCATTCAGCTGGGGCCCATTCAGCGGGGGCCCCTGCATGGTCTCTCACCCCTAAACCAGATGTCTCAAATTCTGACCTGCAGGTCCAGCTCCAGCCACAGATGTATTTTGCTTAGCTCTCATGGTACTGACTCGCCAGCACCTTAAAGCATCTGAATTAATTGCCAATTTCTAAATCTCAGATGGTTTTTACACAGAATTCCAGATCTCTAGGTCAGATTTGTTAACACAGGCCCGCATCTCCACAGGGCCACAGCTGGTGGATGCCACAGAGTCTGTCCAATCTAAGCAATTTCATCTGGTGGCCCTCATGCCACAGTCCCCATCATTCTCTATTGTGCCCCAAATGCATGTGCTATTATTGTTCTTGTGGGAGAGCTAAGAGGAAAGAGAAATGTTTTTTTGTGCCCATGTCCCTAACGTGGAGGAAACTACACAGTCCAAGGAGGGTTAGTGTGGATACAAGATGTATCTGTGTCAGAAGAATACAGTCCAAGACACCATGAGGAAGCCTCCTTCGTGGTACCTGCTGGGCCCCTGGGCATGAGTTTGCCCCTCCTGCTATGAACTGTGTGCCCCACCAGCCTTGCTTTTCCACTGAGATCCAGATGCTCTTCTACCCCTCCCCCAATCTCATTTTGTTAAAGGCAGCTGTTTTTCCCCTTCCAGCTCTCCAAGTGCTGATTTCATGTCTTTCCCGACAAAAGTTTGGAGCCAGGAGGGAAATGGTTTGGCAGGAAACCAACAGGCAGCGGGTGGAAAAGACAGTGTGGAGAAAGCAGATTCTGCGCAGAGGCCTGTGATGAGGGCTCCGAACAAAAACTGAGCCCCGGCTCTGAAGATCCCAAGGGGCAAGCAACACCCAGAGTCTGGGCAGGGCATCGCCTCTGTGGATTTTTCTGGGTCTTCTCAGAGTCTCCCTCAACAGCATTATCTGGGGTGGATCTCAAAGTTTATTTTCCCAATGCTTTTTCTTTCTGGTATAGCTGGAGAAAAGTGGAGACGAGGTGAGAGAAATGGAGGGGAGACAGCGGGGCCCACAGCAGATGAACCTAACGCCTGTCCACTCAGTTCTGCAGGGGCATTTGAGCACTTAGTGTGTATGTGACTGGAGGGAATGGAGACTTGAGAGGTAGTGAGATGGTTAGGAGAGGAGTGAAGACTAGAGAGCTGGTCAGCAGGCAAACCAGACGCAGGGCCTGTGAAGGATGGCCCAGGTTGGGAGGAGCCCAGCCCCACTTCCTGGGGTCTGACCTCCTCCCCAGCACCCCAGACACAACAGCCGCTTAGTGCTTCTCCTCGAAATCACATTCCCCTCTCAACCCAGATGACCAACATCTTTGACTAAGTCCCGGAAAAATTCCTTCCTGTGCCCAAAAGAACTGAAAATTTCCAAAAGGACCACAACTGAGACACAGAAGAGAAAACCTGGGCGCAGAGCAACGGGCGAGTTTACTGAGTGCAGATTTCTGAGCCCAACTTGACCACAGTCTGGTGGAAGGTCTGTTTGGTGGGCGTGGTGGAGGAGGTGTCTGTTCCCTGGAACTCCTTAACTCAGTCCAGCCTGGCAGGGACCTCCGTCATCTCAGGGAATTGGGATCTTTTGAATAATTCATTTTTCTTCCTCGGATATAAGTTACAAAAACTCTATTGGCATCTATTTAGCAGGGAGGCTAAGGGAAGGTGGGCTGCTGACACTGCCTTAATCACAGCTCCGTTTCCCAAATAGTTCAGTTCAGGAGCCAAGCCTGCAAATTCCACTCAGGGAAGCAGCAGGAACCGAGGTTCATGAGGCCTCTCTGCATGTCACGCGGCTTCGTGATGCCCATCACTGCCCCACAGTGTCACCCAGTGCCCCTTCCCACCGTCCCCCAAGCTTCCCTCCCTCCACAGTCCCTGGAAGGGCCCTGGGAATGTGCTTCTCCCTGTCTCTCCAAACCTCCAAGTTGCCCCATTCTGACCTGAGCTCTGTGGGCGCCCACTTTGAGTTCATCTATCCTGGGGCCTAAGAGGCTTCATCTCATGCCATCGTCAGCGCACACTTTGGCGTGGATACCCACCTACCCTGTTTTAGGGTCGAAGAAAATGAGGCCTGGAGAGATTAAGCCACTGTGGGTAGCAACTGCAGGATTTGAACCCAGCTGACCCCAGAGCCTCACTCGTCACTACCTAGGATGCTTCATCAGAAAGCTGCAACCTGCAGGCCCCAGAGATGCTCCGGCTGCACCAAGGGAGAGGAAGGCCAGTGGCCCTGAGAGAGTGGGGCCAAGCTCAAGAGCATTGTCTTTAGCATCCCCAGCTCTCCACACCATGTTGCATCTCAGGTTCCCCACTGCAGGCCCGGCCCAGCCAACGAGAACTGTCTTCTCTAGAGACCCGTGCCATCAGGGCCCACTCATGGCTGTGACGGTGATGAGATTTTATAGTACAGGCAACATAGTGGCCAGTCCAAGCTCTGGACTCACTGGTGACACTGACCAGTGAGGGGAGGGGCATCTCTGAGGTCCATGTGACCCAGGTCACCAGCTGTCACCCTACCCCCTCCTGCTGGCACAGTGCTGAGAAGTCCCATCATAACAGTCATTCTTGAAAGGCCACCTGGATAATTGTTTTCTTTTTCTAAATCTGAGTTTATTCAAAGAAAACTGGCTTTGGCTTGGCATGTGAAAAGGTCAGGACATTACATGGTTGGAAATGTTTACATGCTTGAAAAGACCTGAGCTTTTTCTGAATATGTAGCTTCCCCAGGCCCTTCACAGCAAGGTGTTTCACCCATTTTGTGGCATCAAAAGTAAAGGTTTTTGAAGGGCACCTGGAAGCAGGAGCATTCTGTTTGTGTCATTCAGAGGAATGGTGGTAGATCAGGGGCCCCACACTAACTGGGAGGGACTCATTTTTGCTTAAAATATGAATATTACAACTCTCATTCTGGAATTTGCCAATACTCATTTTCTTTTCCTTTCACAAGCAATTTTTAAAAGGTATTTTTTTATTGTAGGTTAAGCTTAATTTTCCCTGATTCTTCATTTGAAAAATTTTAAACCATAGGAAAACTGGAAGAATAGCTATTAAGTTCACCAACAGTTAATATTTTGCAGCATTTACTTTATCTCTTTCTCAATATAGAAACATATACATTGATCCAAAATATCAATAATATTTCCTCCCCCCTCCCTCCTTTCTTCTTTCCTTCCCTTTTTATCCTTCTTGTTTTTTTTTTCTGAAATATTTGAGAATAAGTTACAGACATCCTGACATTTTACCCATATATTTCTGCATATATCTTCTAAGATCATGAATCTTCTCCTTCATAAGAATAAAATTGTTATCACTCCCAATGAAGTTAATGCAGATACAAATCTAGCCTCTTCATGTGGCTGACCTATATTCAAATTTTGCTAATTATCCCAGTTATGTCCTTTCCCCCTTCCATCCAGAACCCAACCATGGCCCATCACCTTCTGCTGCTGGGTCTCCTCAATCTCCTCTCACCTGGACCTTCACCCAGCCTGTCTATTTTTTTCAACACTGATAGGGTTCAGGCCATTTGTTGAGTAAAATGTCTCTCAATTTATATTTGACTGATTGCTCCTCAAGAAGAGATTCAGATTTAAGTGTATATTTGGGTGGGGGGTGGTGGTGGTGGTAGTGGTGGTGGTGGGCAGGATTTATTTTAATTTTTGGATAGCTGTCATACTCACATGAAATATATATAATCACTATAGTACGATAGTGAGTCTCCTTCCCATCCACAGCAACCCAATTTCCTTCCTGGGAGGCAAACTATTATCTCTCTTTCAGATGTAACACAAGGGGAATGTCTAATAATGGCCCCTCTACCTCTAACTGGGTAGTTCAGTGGGTGGGTGCATGTCTGATTGTGTTCCTCGCTTGCTTAGAAACCTTAGAAGGCCACAGAATCTGGTGTTCTGGCTGACCCCCTCTGAGCTTACCAAATCACTCCCCTCGTCCCCTGGAGGAGACCCATCACAATGGCCTCCCTTCTAGCCTCCATTCTGCCAGACCCTCCCACATGCTGTTCCCCTTTCACCTACCTAGCTTCTTGTCTTCCTGCGTGTAGCACCTACTAGCCCCTCCCTTCAGGAAACCATTCCCAAATCTCAGGCAGGGTTATGAGAGGAGGCAGAGTTTGTCACCCCCAAATATGCCTTTTGGGATATTGATTATTTTCAGCTGTTTATTTTTAAAAAACAAAAGACTCAGCAAAAACTGTTGACCTTCCCCCTAACTGCCTAAAAGAATTAGATAGAACCTTCTCCAGAAAGGAAGCTATCATTACAGATAACTATGGTTTAATATGAATTAGTTGATTGACAGGGAGGAAACTAGCAAGGCATCTTTGTTTAAAGTCCTCTCTGTGTCCCATTGTTAAAGATGACCCAGCAAACATTTGCTTACCAAACATTTGCCTTTCTCTCTCCAAGTGAATTACCTTACTGCTTTTTGAAGTCCAAAAACCACACCCCCTTCTCCTTAGTTCAAGATGGCATATAAATCCTAACTTCCTCATCTGTCCTTGGGCCCCATATTCTTATGGAATGCCTGCATGTACATATATAGTAAATTCTCTCCTCTTAATCTGTCTCATGTTAATCTGATTATTAGTCCAGCAAGAATTTAGAATGGTAGGAAGAATTACAAAGTTACATCTTCTTGTCAGGCCCTCTCAGGACAACCTGTTCCCTCTTCTTGCTCCAGGAGGAAGAAACTGGTTTTAAGGAACTGCCTGGTAAGTGACAGGCTTTCAGTAAATATTTGTGGAGACTGTATGTACCTGAGATTGGATTAAAAATGTCGGCAGAGTAAGTGAATGCTGCACAGACACACTCCCAGGAACAAACTGGAATTACAACTAAAATACAGGAAAACTTCCAGAATAATCAACTGAAGACTTGCAGAAGAGAGCCCTGATACCCGAGGACCAAAAGTGGAGACCACATAGAGACTGGTAGGAGGGGTGGAGGTGTGAAAGGGCTGGCTGGGCACCCACAGACAGCAACTGAAGTTCTGGAGAGTTATCTCAGCTGTGGGAGGTTACCACTGAGAACTCTGGGTCTAATCCCCAAGCTGGGCCCCCCAGCAGAGAGCACCAGAACTTAGAAGGGTAACCACATAACATCTGGCTATGAAAAGTAGCAGGGTTGCTGTCTGCCAGGGAGCAACAGCTGGAAATTCAGGCACCCTCTTAAAGGGCCAAAGCACAAAATTCCCTGTGTAGTCATCCACCCTGTGCTCTAGCAGAGGGAAGGCAGAGTGGACTGGAGCTGTGTGAGCAGAAGCCAGGATTGGGGACTCGAGGGTTAGAGCTCAGAAGGCAGACATCCCCATGTTTCTGTGCTGAGTCATTCCCTCACTCAGAGGAGGACATCTTTCCCACACAGACATTTGCCTTGCCTGGGGGGAAGACAGTTGACCCACCCTATTGGAAAATACCCTGCCCTGAGGCCAGTTAAGAGACTAAAAATCATAATTAGCCTCCAGGCAGAAGCAACTGCCCCACCCTGTTGAAAAAAAAAAATGCTCGCCACACCTAAGGATGATTGCCTGTAGCCATTCAAGTCAGAATTCTATCAGTCTGTAGGCAGAGCGGTTTCTGGAAGCTTTGAGTATTTGCCTGACCTAATTAGTCAGAAACAGCGTTTGACACTACAGAGATTGAGAGGCGTAGAGGATTTACCTAATACACAGTCACAAAACCAAACAGACAGTCAAAATGAGAAGACAAAGAAACAACCCTGAAATGAAAGAACAAGAGAATTCTCCAGAAGAAGAGATAAATGAAGCAGAGATAAGAAATTTATCTGAAACAGAGTTCAGAATAATGATGGTAAAGATGCTCAACAGCATGAAAAATGATATAGTAATTATGAAAAAAGAACAGTCAGAAATAAAGAATGACATTAACACAAATAAAGAACACATTGGAAGGAATATACAGCAGATTAGGGGAAGCTGAGGATTGAATCAGTGAATTAGAAGATAGGGTTGAGACTGTATGTACCTGAGAATCCTTCATTACTAAGTCAGGAGGCTCCAGAGCTAGGGTTGAGGGTGGAAGTGGAGGGGGCCTCCTGCCCCCCATGGCTGGAGAAGGTTCTCTGTGTTGATCCAGCAGCAACTTAGGGTCAAGATAAAGAAGATATATATCTCAACAATGGACAGATGTATATCTCATCAATAGGACCAGCCAGATGTGTGCAAGCAGGTAACTGGCTCCATTCTACCAAGCCTGAGGCTCAGAGTTCCCAAGAGGAGCAAGCAAGTTCCTAGGAGAACCAATCAGGGACCCAAACAAATAGGGAGGCAGACCTGAGGGCCTGAGGCTGCCAGAGGGCCTGGGGCTTGAGAATGGCTGACTGTTTTGGAGGATTATTAAATGGATTGTAAAGGTTTAGTAAACATGCAGGGTAATAAGTTTTCCTCCAATGCATTGGGTGTGACCTTTGACCCCTGAGTTCTACAGTGTCCCCTAAGCTAGGTAAAGTTAAAGGAGGAGCTGACCAGGAGGAGAGTCAAAATGGCGGTGTAGGTAAATTTGGTACTCCCACAACCACATCAAAATTACAACTAAATGATAGAACAACCATCATTCAGAACCACCTGAAGTTGGGCTAAATGGAAGCCCTACAACTAGAGAATTAAAGAAAAAGCTACATTGAGACTGTTAGGAGGGATGGGGGCAAGTACAGGCTGGTCTGACACCCACATGTGGTGTTTTTTAATTGGAAGGAATATCTTGCCTGTGAAGGTTCCCCATGAGGAGCAAGGGGTCCCAGCCCCACACCAAACCCCTTAGCCCAGGATTTCAGCTGAGAACAGAAATCCTCATAACTTCGGGCTGTAAAAACCAACGGGGATTGAGGCTGAGGGAGATAGAGGGCTGCTGATTCTCAGGCAGTTCCTCATAAAGGGCAAGTGCACAGATTTACCCAGACTCACTCCCTCTGAGCTTCAGCACTGGGGCAGCAGCTTGAAAGGATCCAGGGACATATGGAAAGGAACTAAATTGTCTGGCATCAGGGCAAGAACTGTGTGTGTGTGTGTGGGGGGGGGGTGGGTAGGGAGGGGGGCTGAGTAGCTTTCTCCTAGACAAAAGTGCTGGCAGAGGTCATTGTTCCTTTGCTGAGACCTCCCTGCACAGAGCCGATAGGCACGTGCCATATCTGAGTCTCCTGGACCACCACTGTTCACTCCACCTTGGTGATTCCCTGAGACCTCACCCATCCCAATTTTCAGCCTCACCCAAGTTGTTTGTAGTGGCCTTTCCATATGAATGGTCTGTCCTGGCTCAGGCTTCAGACTTTCCTAAAATCTCTCAAACAAGCAGCAGCTGGTCTGTGCTTGCTGCATACCTCTCAATAAGTGGCTCCAGGCCTGGCACTAGCAGCAGCCTGCCAAAATTAACAGTCTGGCCTCTTCTGAGCACTCCAAGCCCAACACAAGTAGCAGCCATCCGCAGATCACTCTGTAGCTTATACCAGATGGCCCCAGGCAGGGTACAGGCAGTAGCTAACTTTGCATCTCTCAGGATGCCCCAGAGCTAGTGCACTCAGTGGTCAGCTTCAGACCACACCAGATTACAACACTATCACATGAACAAGCAACACACTCAAGGGCACCAAAGCCCCACTAAAGCAAATCCTGCTCCATAGGGGCATCTCCTGCACAGCAGCTCTTCCACTGTAGCTGAAGCTGGTCCTCACAGACAATTGGGCAGGGTTCAGTCCCTCCCAGTGAGGCCAATTGTAATCAAGGCTCAACTACAACAGGACAGTGCACACAGCCCACACAGGAGTGCAATTAGAGTGCCCAACTCAGGTGAGTGGGGAGGCTTAGCCACTGGGCCCTACAGGACACCTACCACACAAGGCCACTCTACCAATTCCAGGAGACATAGCAGCTCTGAAACAAATACAGGGAAGCAGCCAAAATGTGGAGACAAAGAAACATGTTATAAATGAAAGAACAGAATAAATCTCCAGAAAAATAACTAAATAAAATAGAAGCAAGCAGACTACCAACTACAGAGTTCAAAAAGAAATGGTTATAAGGATGTTCAGGGGACTTAATGATAACTTCAAGGAACTTAATGAGAACATCAGTGACATAAAAAAGGACCAGTCAGAAATGAGGGATACACTAACTGAAATGAAGAATTATTTACAGGGAATAAACAGTAGAGTAGAGGACACCAAGAGTTAAATCATCAAATTGGAAGAAGAAAAAAACACCCAATCAGAAGAGCAAAAAGAAAAAAGAATACACAAATATGAAGATAGTGTAAGGAGCCTCTGGGACAACTTCAAGAGTACCATCATTCACATCATGGGAGTGCCAGAAGGAGAAGAGATGGAGCAAGAAATTGAAAACCTATTTGAAAAAATAATGACAGAAAACTCCCCCTACCTAGTAAAAGAAATAGACTTGCAAGGCCAGGAAGCATAGAGTTTTAAACAAGAGGAACCCAAAGAGGCTCACACCAAGACACATAATTATTAAAATGCCAAAGGTTAAAGACAAAGAGAGAATCTTAAAAACAGCAAGAGAAAAGCACTACAAGGGAGTGCCCATATGACTTTCAGCTGATTTCTCAACAGAAACTTTGCAGGCCAGAGGGAGTGGCAAGAAATATTCAATGATGAATAGAAAGGACCTACAACCAAGATTACTCTACCCAGCAAAGCTATCATTTAGATTTGAAGGTCAGATAAAGAGCTTCACAGATAAGAAAAAGTTAAAAGAGTTCATTACCACCAAACCAGTATTACATGTAATGTTGAAGAGTATCCTTTAAAAAGAGGAAGAAGAAGGAGGAGAAGGAGAAGGAGAAGGAGAAGGAAAAGGAGAAGGAGGAGGAGGAGGAGGAGGAGGAGGAGGAGGAGGAGGAGGAAGAAGAAGAAGAAGAAGAGAAGAAGAAGAAGAAGAAGAAGAAGAAGAAGAAGAAGAAGAAGAAGAAGAAGAAAATATGAACAATAATATGGTAATAAATACATATCTACTAACTATTGAATCTAAAAACAAAATAAATGAACAAGGAATTGAGTGAACAAAATAAATTGATAGATAAAATAGAACCAGAGGCATGGAAACATGGGATAGACTGACGAATCTCAGAGGGAAGGGAAGGGGGCAGAAGAGATGAACCAAAGAACTTATATGGATATATTTATTACCTATGGACACAGACAATAGGGGGGTGAAGGCCTGGGGTGAGGAAGGGGGATAATGGGGAGAGGGAAGGGGGACATCTGTAATACTCTAAACAATAGTTTTGTGTGTGTGTGTGTGTGTGTGTGTGTGTGTGTGTGTGTGTGTTTAAAGGAGGACCTGAACAATCTCTGTAGACAAAGAGCTTTCCCACTTTCAGCCTGAGACTAATGGGAAAAATAAAGTTCACAGACAGCACCACCTTCTCCCTCCTCTTTTGAAGAGAAAGGCAGGATGGAGGCTAACACACTTTAATGTCTTGGATGACTCCATGGGGAAATACATTAACTGAAAAACTCCAAAAGAGTAATAGTGCATGAAGGTGGGTTTGTTTTGTTTTTAGGTTTTTTTCCTGCCACTTTCAAAATGTTTTATAACGAGTGCCAACTATTTTATACTTTTATGACAAAAAATAAAATCTTTTCAAAGGTTCTGTACACATTCCCTGAGAATACTGGTTCTAAATCTTGATGACTGCATGTTGGAATCACCTAAGGAGTTTTAAAAATACTGATGCCTGGGTACCACCCCAAAGCAATTCTAATTTAATTGATTGGAGTTGTGGACTGCCTTCAGTGATGGCGAACCTTTTGAGCTCGGCGTGTCAGCATTTTGAAAAACCCTAACTTAACTCTGGTGCCGTGTCACATATAGAAATTTTTTGATATTTGCAACCATAGTAAGACAAAGACTTATATATTTGATATTTATTTTATATATTTAAATGCCATTTAACAAAGAAAAATCAACCAAAAAAATGAGTTCGCGTGTCACCTCTGACACGCGTGTCATAGGTTCGCCATCACTGGCCTAGGTGATGATAATGTACAGCTAGGTTAAGAGCCAGTGCCCTAAAAGGGGTATGTTCTAGAGAGGTTGAATGAAAGGTACTGATCCATGTCCAGGAAGGCCATGTTTAGCTGTATGAGCTGTGTACTGCATAACTCCAGGGGACACCATTTACACAGTGTGTAATGTGACGGATGCCTCCGTGGAACTGTGCAAAGTGGAAATATGGATATTGTCCAATTGCAAATATGGATATGTAATTCACATTCATAGATGCATAATTTAAACGTAGATTGCATTTATTAACTGCAACCCTCCAGCGGAGGGGGGTGGGGAGCCAAGTGACTTTTACTAAAATGTGTGGAGCAGCCCTAACTGGTTTGGCTCAGTGGATAGAGTGTCGGCCTGCGGACTGAAGGGTCCCAGGTTCGATTCCGGTCAAGGGCATGTACCTTGGCTGTGGGCACATCCCCAGTAGGGGGTGTGCAGGAGGCAGCTGATCGATGTTTCTCTCTCATCGATGTTTCTAACTCTCTATCCCTCTCCCTTCCTCTCTGTAAAAAATCAATAAAATATACTTAAAAAAAATAAAATGTGCGGAGCATTTTGGACGACTTAGTTTGTGTCATCTGGGAGTTTAAAATCTGAACACCAAGATACCAATAACAATCAAGAGCCCAGGAGACTATGTCAGTCTGGAGCCATGGGTTGCCCTGCACACAGAGAACTAAAAGGATAGGCCTGAAAGGGCTGGACTCTATGCAGAAGCACAAATGCAGGTTGGAAGTCACCCACAGTTAGTTAAGATGTGGCAGGCTAAGCACTGTTTGGGCAACATGGGGTCTTTAGCCTTTGCAATGAAGCTTTTTTTGTCCCCGCTTGTTAGGATGACCACAGTTCTTTACCATTTCCTTTCCTGTAGAGATAGGATTTAATTCCCTGCCCTTGAATCTGGGTTGGTCTTTGACTTCTTTTAATGAGTAGAATGCAGCACAAGCGATGCTGTATAAGTACTGAGGCTGCAGAGATTTGCAGCATATGCCTCTTGAGTTGCTGCCTTTTGGAACCTAGCTGCCATTTTGTGAGGAAGCCCAAGTAGATAAGTGAAGAGGCCACACAGAGAGCTCCCCTGAGCTCCCAGCTTGCAGCCAGTCCAGCTGATCTACATTAGTGACACCATTCTGTACTTTTTAGCCATTCTAGGGTTCCAAATATATACCACATGAGATAGAACCATCTGGTCAACCCACAGATTTGTGAGAAATAATACATTGTTGTTGTCCTGAGTCATCAATATTTAAGGTTTTTTTGTGACACAGAGATAGGTGACTATAGCAGGGTCATTTCTGCTCTGTAGGTGGGAGTGGGCCAACCTACTAGAAGGATACATGGGTTGAACTGTTTCTGGGACCTTGGAGGGATTGAGATAAGGGCAGATTTCAATAAAGCAAGGGTTTAAAAATATTTATACTTATCAAAGTAATATATATATATATACACACACACACAAACACACACACACACACACACACACACACACACATATATATATATATATATATATATATATATATATATATATGGCAACAATGCAGATATGTCAGAAAAGCTTACAATGATAACTATATCTTGCCTCTTACATGGCTTATCTCCACAGTCTCCTATCTTTGTCCTATTAAATAACACAAATTTGATTGAATAAATTTAAAGGTCAAATTGGCTTTATCCAATGATTCATGAATTGGGCAGCATCCCATCTAGAAAATAGGGAGGAGATCTGAGGAGTTGTGCAAAACAGAAGATTTTTTATAATCAGGAAGGGGGTGGGACAAGAAAGTTAGTAGCAAAAAAAAAAAAAAAAAAAGAAAAGTTTTGGTTCAGGCAAGGTTGCCTTCCCTTGAGGGAAGAATGGGAGATCTATCAGGCATATTATCTCATTAGTGTTGATAAGGAAATTTCAGATTGACTGGTCACATCCCAGGAGAGGTTGAAACTGCAATTAAGTCTTGGTTTATAACATGGGCTTAGAACAATTGACTTCATTTTTGACCTGCTATTTCTTTTTTAACAGTCCTTTATGATGTTGTCATTTTTGAGGACCACAGACCAATTGCTTTGAGAAATGTTCTTATGTTTGGGTCTGTCCATTTCCTCATGATGATATTCAGGTTGTGCCTTCATTCAAGAATATGGTCTTGCCAATCACTCTCCATCTTCAGACCTAGTAGGGGCAAAGTTCACAGCATCTGTCATTGCACAGGGAGGAGCCCTTAAACCCAGTTTTTAATTCTTACCCCAAGGTCTAAGAGTTAAATAACCTACTCATGGTCACACACTTAATGACAGAGCTAAGATGGTATCTGGGTACCCCTAGTGTAGCTCAGAATCTTCCCCATTGCACCTGGTAGACTAAGTGACAGTGACAAATATGTTTTTATTCATAGCCTTTTCCCTGGGACTTTGCATGCTCTCCTAACCCAGCCCTTTGCTGTGTTAATTGAAATAAGGGGTAAAAAGGCAACCAGAAGGTGCTAGAGGCTAGAGAGGCCAAATTGATTTTTGAAAGAGAACACTTAGGGCTACTCTCAGAAGGAAACTCTCTTGGAATGGGCATGTAAGAGAGAGGGATGAAGGAAGAGGGAAGTGAGCGAGACAGAAAGCTAGCAGAGGCTGGAGAGTTTGAGTGTGAGAGAAGAAAGTTTGGGTGGGCACCTGCCCTGAAATGTGGAACTTGGGAGAGATGTGTAAAAGGATTTTTAGAGAGTTTGTAGTAGGCTGTGGGTTTGGACTAGGTTCCCCAAGATCCATTCCTTCCTCCCCTCTTACATTTGCATCTTTAAGAGACTCTAGAGGAAAAAACAACAGCAACTAAGGCTTTGGGAGAGGACCGTGTTTCATTTTAATTTAACTGTGTTCAGGCTGGCCCTGAACATTTGGGTCAACTATAAGGGCTGCTTTTATGCAACAAACACTTACAGGTGAAACAAGTTGTCCTGACAGAGTTCCCTAAGGACTTCTTCAGACCCAGGGTCATCAGGGTTGTTGAGCTGGAGAAGACACAAAGAGCTTCATTTTATTTCCTTCTGATTATTTCATGAGTGCAAGTTTTGTGTCCCCCAGTAGACTGGACATTCCAAGGTAAAAGTATTGGGCAGAAACCAGCAGCTGCTATACCACATAAAGCCTGTTGAAGTTCCTCATCTCTTTGGGCCTCAGCTTTTCCACCTGTAAAATGGGGCTATAGACATCAACTCTCAGACAAGATGTGTCTGCCAATCAGGATATTGCTTCTGAAGGCATTTGATGGGATATAGAACATGACATCTGTGTAATGAGCATCTTTGGTGACTCTTCATATCCCACTCTCACTTAAAATGATACAGGATTGACTGGGCACTTCAGGGCTGAGGGATGAGCCACTAACCTCACAGCCCAGGTATCTCAAGTTCCAAACACATTCTCGGCTTGCCCTGTCCTTGCTTCCCCTTGTCACTGCGGAAATCAGTGCCCAAGAGGCATCTGAGACCTCAGAGGGTCCACAAAGGATGCTGGGCCTTATGCAGGAAGACTACTTACTGGAGAAAAAGGACCTTGGAGAAGTCCCCTGTCCCCAAATTCTCCCCTGCAAGCTGCCACTCGATAGTTCTTCAGTCTTTGGAAGATGGCAGCATTTTCAAGAATTGACCATCGACATTTCAAATTTTCTGAGAGAATATCTCCTCAGAGCAAACTAATAAATCATCTCAGTCCCCAGCTTGTAGGCTTGGCGCAGTTTCCCATGGCCCTATGCCGTCCCTCACCTCAGAACCTATCTGTGCAGCTGGGGCTGTGCCCTCTTCTCTTCTTCCTGCAGTCCCATGTCCTGTGTCTCCCTGCTTCCGGTTCACCCTCCACCCTGCTGCCTGCTCGAAAGCCTTCCATGGCTCCCCATTGCCCGATGAATTAACTCCTCAGCTCTGCTTTCAAGTCCCTCCGTCTTTGGGTTGGCCTTGTCTTTTTCAATCGGATCTTAACCATTCTTCTCCCCGCATTCTGCCTCTCACTATTCTTCAGTATACCTTGGACTTTCTCACTCCTGGGCCTTTTCCCAAGCTGTTCCTCCTACCCGGAATGTCTTCCTTCACTCATCTCTACTAAACTCCATCCTTCAAAACTCATCCTAAATGTCATCTCCTTCAGGAGATACCGCCCCCTCAATCCACCCCCTAGCAGACATGGTCTCTCCTGCAGCTTGTTCTTGGCATTGACCATATCCCATCTTGTTTTCATTTTTTTGAAACCATCAGTGGATGCCAGAGGCAGTGCGCACCAGCTCACATGAGCCAATTTTGTGCATCTCTTCCCAACTTCAGATTAAGTGAAATCATGTTGGTAGTTTGAACTCAACCATGGTGGGAGTATTTATGCCAGGAAAATCAGCAAGCACAACAAATCAGGGCTCCCACCCCCTCTGTGAGCTGCATGAGGGAAGGGAGAGATTCTCTGCAAGCCCATTTATCTTCCGGTGAACACCTCCTGACACATGTTGCACTCACTAGGAACTTTCATTTGGTTGAGCGGATTGACTCATGGGATGCCAGGATCTACTGAATGGGACGTGGGGTGGGTGGGGTAGTGGGGTCAGTAGAGGGAGAGAGCATTAGAGTAGTATTGAATATTTTTTAAATATATTTTTATTGATTTCAGAAAGGAAGGCAGAGGGAGAGAGAGATAGAAACATCAATGATGAGAGAGAATCATTGGTTGGTTGCCTCTTGCATGCCCTACTGGGGCATGGAGCCCGCAACCTGGGCATGTGCCCTGACCGGGAATCAAACCATGACCTCCTGGTTCATAGGTCGAGGCTCAACCACTGAGCCATGCTAGCCGGGTATTACTGAATATTAAGGTTTCCAAAATAACCTTGCTATACTTCAAGATGTTATAGACCAAAAATGGCCCCACCATCTTGTGGCCTCCCATTCTTACCTCAGTGATAGAATAAAGATGGCCACAATTTTTTTTTTACTACTTTTCCCATTGAGTCATGGAGTCTATGTACACCTTCTCTTTGAATCAGGTAACACTCTATGGCCACTTAACCAGTAGGAAATGGCGGAAGTGCTGTTGTACTAGTTTCTGGATTCAGGTTTAAGTGTCTGGCACCTTCCACTTCCTGTGTTGGGATACTTGCTCTGGAGCCCCCCAAAAAGTTTGACATCTCTGAGCTCATTGTGCTAAAGAGGCCACATGTGAGTTCTCTAATCACAGTTCCAGCTGAGACCAGCCTTCAAGCTGTCTCCACCAAAGCACCAGACATGTGGATGAAACTCCTTCAAACCACCAATGCAGCTGGACACTGAGAAACTGCCATAGACACCACAAGGAGTAGAAGAATCGCCAGCCTGTACCTGCCTGAACTCCTAACCCACAAAATCATGAGAGGTACTAGAATGGTGCTATTTGTGGGTCACTAAGCTCTGGAGTCACTTGTTACGCAGCAGTACTTACTTAATTACTGTTTCAGACGCAGTGCTGGGAGTTTTACTTGCTTTCTCCCAGTTAACATATCACCTCCATGATGAATTAAGCCTTATTATTATTTCATTTTTACAGATGAGGCAACTGGGGCATAGAGGGGTTGAGGAAATGTCCCAAAGTCACACCAGTACTGCCCTAGGTCCCAGCAAGAGGGAGACCGTGCCTTGGACCCTGTACTTAGAGGGCTCAGCTCTGGCACTTCTCTGGCTGTGCGCCTCCCCACAGGGTGGGGAGTCTGGAACAATGGGACATGTCTACTCAGAGCCTGTGAGACCCTTTCTAACCAAGTTACATACACCTGGACCCCTGGATTTCCTACCCAAATGGCAGAGAGCCTTCTCCCAGGACCTGTGTGGGTCTTCTTCCTAAGTGCATCCCCCAAAGGTGACTTATGACTAGAACATGCAGGTGCAGGGGTGGCCAAGGGCAGCTCTTTCTGGAAGTGTAGGTGGAACTTAGATTTTGGACTGGATGACTGTTGTGTGCATAAAAAAGGCCTTTGCAGTGTTTGATGGAGTTTATGGGGTCAGGCAAGGGGCCAGGCCTTGGTCTGGGTCAGGTCTTCCTGTGCAGCCACATTCTGGAGTGGAATTCTGGACCCCTAGAATTCTGAATTCAAACGTGGCTTCCCACGTCTTATGAAAGTCTATAGGCAAGTTAGGAGCATGAGACATATTTTATTGAACAGCTCATTTGCTTGATTTACAACATTTAGATATTTAGACAAATGGTATGTGGGCCTCCATTTGGCCCCATGACTCAAGTCTGCAAGTGCAAGATAGGGCAGGCCCAGGGCTGCTGAAACCAGGACCACCATGTGGTATCCCTCAGAGTGTATTGCCCACAGGAGAGTTGAGTGGGGGATAGACATGCTAAGAAAAGAAGCAAACCTTTAGTGTGTTTAGGAGCTCTGCAGACAGCATTAGATCATCTCAAACTCATTCTAAGCATGGACTAATGCAAGTGGCTGGAGAGCTAGGAAATCTCCAAGAGGCTGGATTTAGAGAATCCTGTTGCTTGTGAGGCAGGTGATGAGACCTTTTAGGAGGGAAAGGAAGTGCCTTCAGGGCCTGACCTGACTCCTTAACAAGAAGCTAATGATGGGGCTGAGCCTAGTGGCCAGCTAGGTGCTACAGAGAGGGAGAGGAGCCTGCCCTGTCTGAGGGCTCATTCCTGGCCTTCTTCAACACAAGAACCATACCTCATGCCACTGGCTGCAGCTTCAACACCACACTTAGGAGGTCTGTTTGCCTCTTTGCTGACTGACCAGGGGCCTGAATGTCATGGGCTGGAGCACAGGCTAGTATGGTGGGTATTGATAGGTGCTTGTCAGGCCAAAGACAATTTAAAAAGATATTTGGTTATGATTTAAAGAAAGAATCAAAAAGAAATTCTTTTCAACATCACTTTTTGGGGGAAGGCAGTATGAATTTGGACTCCCTAAATTCTTCCAGACTCTGGGAAGTGAGTCTTGTCCTCCAGACTGTTGCTTCTTTCTGGCAGAGACAATGTTTCCTGAAACTGATTCAAGATCATTTTTTCCTCTTTTAATAGGAAATTCTGAGCGCATGAGGTAAACCGTGTCTGGGAGGGAAGGAATGTGTGGAGTGGAGTTGCCAGGGTTTGTCTCCTCCAGGGAGGTTTGGGGCGGAGCCTTGGCTTGTACATTTGTTCGTGGACAGGACTTCTTCACAGAGTAGAGAATGGGGCATTCACAAGTTACTTCTTGATTTTCTGGTCACTGTGAATGCTCCATCTGACAGAGGGATTGGGGGCCCTCCTAATTCGGGGGGGGAGGGTGCCTACACCTGAATGAGCACATGGAAGACTAGTTCCATCATGGCTGAGCTGTAGAGACCCTAATTTGTGCTCTGGGAGGCAGAGACTGCTTTCTGTTTCTCAGCCTTGAAGAGAAGCCTCTGTGGGACTCAAACCAACAAAGGCCAGGCATCTGGGGAAAAGCCACCAGTGGGGAAGCCCTGCTCCTTGCAGGGGAGCTGGGGTATTTCTTGCAGACAGCACTAGGCTTCTAATAGACTTGGGTGGAACAACAGAACCAGATCTTCATTCCACTGCAATTGTGTAGGAATGCTGTGGGGTTTGCCACTCTTTTTTCTATAGGTGGTTTGGAGCCCACTCAGGGAATGTGACCTGGGAATTCCAACCTTGGCCTATTAGGGGGTTGGGGTGTGTGGTGTGCACAACAGCTACTCAGAAGTAGGAGATGTGTTACAGCTGACTTCACCCTGAGTTCCCAAATGACAGCACGCAACAGAATCTCTTGGGGTAAAGAAATCTGAGACCTTCGATTGTGATTCAGGTAGTATTTGTATCCCAGGTTGCATGTTGTACAACTGTACTCAATAACACCAGCACAAATACTGCTACAGGCATAAGAGAGGGAGACAGCTGATGTTTCCCACCACTACTAGAGGCAGAGAGTGGTGGTGGTATGTTTACACAATGGAATACTTTATGACAATGAAAAGGAACAAATAATACTACAATAATATCCATGAATCTCAAAAACTTAATATTGAGGGGGAAAAATACCCAGGACCAAAGAGTATCCTATATAATAAAGAGGTAATATGCAAAATGACCATCATTCCAACACACAAGATGGCTGCCCCCATGTGGACACAAGATGGCCACCACAAGATGGCCGGCAGGGGAGGGCAGTTGTGGACAATAAGGCAAGCAGGGGAAGGCAGTTGGGAGGGAACAGGCCTGCAGGGGAGGGTAGTTGTGGGGGACCAGGCTGGCAAGGGAGGGAAGCTAGGGGTGACCAGGCCTGCAGGGGAGGGCAGTTGGGGGTGACCAGATCTGCAGGGGAGGGCAGTTAGGGGCAGTCGGGCTGGCAGGGGAGCAGTTAAGTGTCTATCAGGCTGGCAGGAGAGTGGTTAGGGGATGATCAGGCTGGCAGTCAGAAGTGGTTAGAGGCAATCAGACAGGCAGGCAGGCGAGCAGTTGGGAGCCAGCAGTCCTGGATTGTGAAAGGGATGTCTGACTGGGTGCCAGATTGGAGAGGGTGCAAACTGGGCTGAGGGACACACTCGCCTCCCCCCCCTCACAAGAATTTCATGCACTGGGCCTCTAGTGTGTTATATAATTCTGTTTATAATGGAGAAACCTGGTATGCACTAAGTTAGCCAAGTAATCAAGGTAAGCATCACTGGTAAGAAGACATGACATCATGAACCCTTTGATATGATGAGGACACAGCATCATTCTAATGGAATTCTTGCCAAAAATGCATTTCCTCATTCCAGTTAGGAGAAAACATTGAACAAACCCAAATTGAGGGACATTCTACAAAATAACAGACCAATTTACTTCAAAAGTATTGAGGTCATTAGAAACAAGAAAAGGCTGAGGAAATATCACAAGCCAGAGGAAACTAAGATGGAATAACCACTGAATACAATGTGGGATCATGGATAAAATTCTGCAACAGCAAAATTGGTGAAATTTGACTAAAGTCTGCAGTTTAGTTCCAAAATATTAACTTTGATTCACCAGTGGTACTTTTCTGTTCTTAATGATTGTGCTGTGGTTGTGTAAAACATTACCATGAGGGACAGTGGGATGAGAAATATAAGAAGACTCCCTGTATTCTTACTTTTGCAACTTTTCTCTAAGTCTAAAATTAGTTCAAAATTAAAAGTTAAAACCAAAACAGCCCAATAAGCTGTTGGTGCCGTTGACCCAGCTGCCTCCTGCAGGTCACACTGGAAGGAGTGATATAGGCATCTGGAAAAATCCACCAGGAATCCGGCATATGAATTTGTTTCTGCAACAAGAGGAAACCCTTGGTCCACTGAGTTGAGAATGGGTTGGTTGTGAATGCTTTTCCAGAAACACCAAAATGCAGCCAAGGAGGATATTGTTAAGTTCTCACTTTTCTGTCAGATGATGTCTGCTCCTGGAGCTCGGATGTGCCAGGCACTGTGGCCTTTCTGTGAGTCACCAGCCTGGTATGCCCTAGGGATGCTGGAATGGGGGGTGGGGCCTCTGACTGATCCCAGGAGGGTGTCAGCCCACTGGGCAGGGGGAGAAGGCATCAAGGAGGGCATCTCTTTGTGTAGAGGAGATAGGGCAACACAGGCTGCTGACCCCTCCTGCCCAGGGATGAAAGGCAGGATGTGGCCCTCGTCCCTTCCTATGACTCCATTCCCCTCCAACTCGGGACCACACTTGGCCCATCTGGTTTTCCCATGAGCTCTGGGGGCTCATGGAGGCTCTTGAGGTGACTCTCCTGATGAGGCCCGGGCTCTGGTTGGTGGGGCCTCTGCAAAGGATCTGGGCTCCTGTGGATGTTTAAACTGATCTTCAGGGAGAAGCAAGTGCTCCCTTCTCACTCCTTTCTGTGCCCCAAACCCCAACTGTTATTTGGATGAGACATTTTCAGGTCCCATGACATGATTATTAGTCTTAGTATCTAGAACTATGTATTTGAATCTCAGGGATCCCTTTGAGCCATGGGGACCCCTGGATGATTAGCTCCAGATCCCACAGACAATCACTGAAACATCACTCAGGACTATGTGAATTTTGAAAGCTAACCCCCTTCCACATCTTAATAACTTGATTTCTCACTTGATTCTAGAACTTCCTTGTGCTGCTCTTGAATCATTTGGGGATTTAGTCTCTGTCTTAGGTTGGGTTCTCTCAGGTGCAGACCCTGAAACAAGCATTTTGAGAAAATATTTGGGAGTCAATCCCAGGAAATGCTGATAGGGATGCAGGGAAGGACACAGGGACAGGAAGGAGGCAGGAGAGGAGAGGGGGTTGGTCAGGTGACCACTGTGGGCAGCTGAGATTCAGGCATGAGGGAGTCTCTGGGACAGAGCCTCAGAGTTATTCCCCCTGTTGAACACTATTTGTACGCTTTGAATGGTCAAACTTGTGTGTGGGTGAAGTGGGCTCTGAAAGCCATTGATGTTGCTCAGACAAAAAGATACAGGCATCTGGGGTGAGCTGGAGCTCATTGAAGTGGCAAAGCACGAGGATGCCAATAGCTGCTCATGTCCTGGAGGAGAAACAAACTATATCTGACATCACAATTAGAAATGAAGATTCCAAAAGGCCCACAGAGGTTGCATTGGTGGTATAGTAGTGAGCATAGCTGCCTTCCAAAAGGCCCACAGAAGAAGGTTGGAGAAACAGCTGGATTCATCCTGCAAAGATAGGTCGTCCTGCTATCCAGGTGAGCCAGGTGCACCAGGGTTGAAACTATTGGTGTAGGAAACTCTCTGTGCACTCAGGTCTCATAGTGATGGCCTCATGACCGCTGGCAGCATCTCCTGCCTTGACCCACTCCACCCCCACGAGTGAGCCTCATCCTATATAATAAAGAGGTAATATGCAAATTGATCATCATGCCAACACACTAGATGGCTGCCCCCATGTGAACACAAGATGGCTGCCACAAGATGTCCAGCAGGGGAGGGAAATTGTGGGCAATTAGCCAACAGGAGAGGACAGTTGGGAGGGACCAGGCCTGCAAGGGAGGACAGTTGGGGGCAATCAGGCCTGCAGGGGAGGGCAGTTAGTGGTGACCGGGCCAGCAGGGGAGGGAAGTTGGGGGTGACCAAGATGCAGGGGAGGACAGTTAGGGGCAACCAGGCAAGCAGGGGAGGGCAGTTAGGGGCAATTGAGCTGGCAGGGGAGCAGTTAGGCACCAATCAGACTGGCAGGGGAGTGGTTAGGGGGTGATCAGACTGGCAGGCAGAAGTGGTTAAGGGCAATCAGGCAGGCAGACAGGTGAGCAGCTGGGAGTCCTGAATGGTGAGACTGATGTTCAACTGCCCTTTTAGGCCTGAGTCTGGCGGGATTGGGCCTAAACAGGCAGTTGGACATCCCTCAAGGGGTCCCAGATTGGAGAGGGTGCAGGCTGGGCTGAGGGACACTCTCCGTTCCCCCCCCCCCCCCCCCCGCACAAATTTTGTGCACTGGGCCTCTAGTGTTGAAAATAACAAAGAATGACAAGTACCAGGTCTCTGTAGCCAAAGGGACACCATAGGTTTTTCATTTTCATCTTTCTCTTCCCTGATTCTCTAAAAGTGGATCAAATATTAAAAAAACAAAACAATGATAAACCTCCTGATTGAAGGGTTGAGAGACACCGGGAAGAGTTATCCAATGGAGAAATTATTCTCTAATGCCACTTCTTAGAAAATTTCCTTACAGAAAACTTAGAAAACAGACAGATGAAACAAACAATATGCATTGTCACTCTACTCAAAGAATCCTCACTAACCATTTGTTGTATTCTTTTTCAGTTTTTTCCCCCATGCACTATTTGTTTTGTTTGTTGTAGTTATGACTACAGATTTTAGGGAGATTATAGAGTTATAAGGGTTGGATTCAGATCCTTCTTGGAGTTAAAAGAATAGTTTAAATTGTTGCTTTTTAAAACTTTGGGTCAAAGAATCCATCCTCCCTCGAAACAAGGATGCAGCATGTCCTCACCTGCTACTCAACACGCAGTTTGCAATCACCCCACCCAGGCTAGGCGAGTGCACCACACACGTGCCTTGTCTAAGTGTTCTGAAAGTTCCTAATTCCTACTCTCAACATCTCCACCTATTCCTTTGTAGTAGCACTGATCTAGAGCAGGGATCTGCAAACTATGGCCCTTGGGCCAAGTCCCACCCACCACTTCATTTGAGATAATGATGATTTTTACTCTTTAAATGGTTAGGGGGGAAATCAAAAGAAGAATAGTATGTTATGACATAAAATTCTATGAAATTCAAATTTCAGGGTCCACAAATACAGTAGCCCATCTCATCTGAGATTTTGCTTTCTGTGGTTTCAGTTACTCACCGTCAGCCACAGTCCAAAACAACTGTCAAGTTTTACGGAAACACAGCCACACTCTTCCATGAATGCATCATCTACAGCTGCTTTTGCTATACAATGCTGCAGTATTGAGTAGTTAGAGTTGGGCTGGCTGCGAAGCCTAAAATATTTACAATCTGGCGTTTTACAGAAAAGTTTTGTGACGCCCCCCGCCCCCAGATAACGGAGGGTTCCTGAGTTTGCTGTCTCTCAGAATCACCTGGGAACTTAAAAAAAAAAAAATAGATAGCTTTCCAGGCCTCCCCCAGCCTATGGAATCAGAGTCTCTAGGGTGGGGCTTGGGACTCTATATTTTGAAGCCCTCCCACCCTCACCCCTGCCTTCAGGTTCTGATGGTCAGTGGCTCTGGGAGCACTGGTCAGGGGGGCCCCAAGAGAGGTACTTCTCAAAGCCCACAGTCTGAGTCCCTAGGACGGGTCCTGCTGCTCTGTTCAGACCTCCTCTGGGACAAAACTTCTTTTATCCTGAGCTGCTCCAGATGTGGGCTCCGCAGGCAGATTCCTGGCAGGTCGAGCCCTCCCTGGGCACACTGCTGAGATTCACAAGCTGTGGCCGGGTCTTGGCCCAGAGCCCCTGCTGCCACAGCTCAGGCCTCTGCACCATGGCTTCCTTCCTTCTCCCGCCACAGGCTTCCCTGGTATCACCCCAGCTGGGGCCTCCTCTGCCTCTCCCCGGCCTTGGGTGTCTAGAATTCTTGGCCTGCCTCTGGGGCAGCTGGAAAGGAATGTGGTGGCTCTTTGTCCAATGCACTGGGCAGCCCAGCTCACCTCATCTGGGCCCCACGCTTCTCCTAACCTCAGGTTTATGCTCCTGGCACTAACTCCTGAGCCAACTGCACACATAGCCTGAGCCAGTTCTATGGGGGAGCCAAGAGGAGGGAGGGAATGTGACCATGAAGCAGGCCTCTCCCCTCTCCCATCTCTTCCCTCTCCGTCAGTTTTCTCATGACCCCATCTTTATACTTCCAGCTCCTTTACCATTGCTCCTCCCTCCCTGGCTCCATTAGCCTCAGCTCTGCCCTCTGACTCTTCCTTCTTGCCCCACCCACGCCTCTCCTTTTCCCCGTGTTACCCTCAGAGAGCTCACCATTTATGGGAGAGTTGGACAAATCACAGACAATTTTAATACTGTCCTAAAGGGTAATCTGGGGTCAGGATAGGGTGCTGGGTAGGACATTACCCAGTAAGACACTGAGCCTGCTTCTGGGGAGTTGGGGACATCACCAGCTTCATACAGTGGGAACTGGAGCTGAGTTAGGTTCAGGGTGGATTATGGTCCCAGAGGAAAAGAAAAAGGCATGAGCATATGGAAGCCCCTGGACATGCCCTGTACTAAAACCCACAAAAGTGTCATAAGTGAGGGATGGTTGTGATCTGATTTATACTTCAGAAAACTCACCCTCATTTAGAGAAAATGGACCTGAGGGGGCCAGTTTAAAGGCCAGAAGGCCACTGGAAAGCCAACTCTAATCCAGAAGGATGATGCCTGAACTGTGGCGGATGCAGAGGGGTTGGAGAGGATGAAGAGCCCTGAGGGAGATTTAGGGCTAAGGAGAGGCAGTGGCAAAGGGTGACATTCAGGTTTTTAGCATGGCTATACATATAAATGGATGGTGTATTAGATCTGCAACACTGCTGCATAACAAACAACCCCACAATCTCAGTGGTTTACATGAACAAACTTTCTATTTTCTACTCATGAGACTGTAGGTTGGCTGCAGTTGGTTATTTTGAGTGAGCTTGGCTGGGCTTTTAGTTGGGGTCAGGATGCTCCATTTGCCTTCATTCTGGAGCCCACGTCAAAGGGCAGTAACTATCTGATACAGGCTCCTGTCATGGAAAATCACAGGAGTGCAATCACACAGCATCTTTGAAATCTCCTCTGGTATCACGTCAAGTGCAGAGGTCAACTCAAGGCCACTAGAGCTGACAGGAGATAAGACCTTTGGGGACTGGTGGCTGGGGCTGCTCTTCTCTGGAAAACCTCGCTAGATCTCCTATTCTTCCTGGGCCAGCAAAGGTCACTCTTGTGATGTATTTCTCAAGTTCTTAAAAGGATGCCAGAAAACAAAGGTGTGGCCCAGCCAGTTCAATTCCTAGTCAGGGCACATACCTGGGCTGCAGGTTATATCCCTGGTAAGATGGATGTTTCTCTCTCACATCGATGTTTTGCTCTCTCGTCCTCTCTCTACCCATGTCCTCAGGTGAAGATTAAAAAAACAATACATACAGAAAGGTATGGTAACCTGTAATGGGTACACTTGATGTCTACAAAAGTCTTTGTCCATCCAACAAATATCCACTGTACATTTGCTCTATGGCAGACTGCCATTGCCTTCTGTGAGTACACATGCCTGCTGAAATTGAGGCCTTACTTTAAAGCATAGGAAGTAGGTTTTTGGTGTCCTAAGGGCTAGCTGTATCATCAAATTGTAACTTCAGAATAATTAATTATGTAAATTTTGTGAATTTGAAATTGCAGTTGGCTGTAATAGAGACCTAAAAAATAGTGAGTTAAATTCTCAAGTGTTTCTTTTTTCACTTCATAAGAGGTTTAGAGGTAGGCAGACCCACGCTTGTTACATCTTTCTCCTCCACTGTCTGCAGTAAGTAGCTTTTACCCTCCACATGGCTACTGGAGCTCCAGCCATTGTCTGAACTGCATGCTGGAAGAAGGAAGAAGAGTAAAAGGGCATTTTTCTCAATTGAGACAGGTGCCTTTGAAGCAGGTTTCTGGAAGCCCCACCAACACTAAGGTTTACATCTCAGTCACATGTCCACACTTCATTGTAAGAGAGACTAGGAAATGTGGGTTTAACTGGGTATATTCCTTCCCTGAGTAAAATCCGGGTTCTGCTATCAAGCCAGAAAGGGAGAATAGATATTGAGTGGCAAACGACATTTTCTACCACACCTTCCAATTTTATTTTTTTCCAAAACAGAGAGGCAGTGTTGTATAGCAGAAAAAAGCCCTGGTGTAAACTCAAAGCACCTGGACTCAATTCTCCATTCCTCTACTTACTGGCTATGCCGTCTGGGCAAAGTCACACAAGCTCTCTGAGTCTTTGGGTCTCTCTTCTGCAAATTAGACTGTTGATCATATTTGCCTTCCAGCATTATCAAAAGGGACCCTGTGGGGCCAGGAACTCTATGAATTATAACACGCTATACAAAAAAATGATAGTATTTGTAGTAAATTGAAAATAGAGCAAATACCTCTTTAACTAGAAGGAATCACCGGATGGCTAGCTTCTCCCTAGATAGAAGTGATTCCCCTTTGGTCCCATTGCTGTCCCTCTGGCCCTACTAGACTGTCATGCTTCTCATAAGGGTGTAGCTGGAGTGGGAGTGGGGCAGGACTCAGAGTGTGGGTGGAGCTGGAGCCCTGTTGATACAGACCCCTATCCTCATGCCCTGGAACAATAGGTACCTTAGGAGAGTGTCTACCTGTGGATGGTTTCTCTTGATCCCTGATTTTCAGCTGTTCCAGCCAGGTTGTTGTCCTGACCCCTTCATGTGCTCTCTCCATGTGGCTTGGGCTTCTCACCCCATGGCAGCTGGGTTCTGACTGGGAACGCCCCAAGAGCAAACATTTCACGAGGAAGAGAGCAGAAACTGCCACTTCTCTATAAGCTAGACTGGAAATGACATACTTATTTCTGCCCAGGGTCAGGGGGTGGGAGAACAGACTCCCCATCTCTATGGGAAGGGGGATTGCATGTATTTAGAAAGGGTGGGAATTGATGGCAGCATCTTAGAGACCAGCTACCACAGCTACCTGGGCTGTATGTTGACACCATTCAGGTGATTTCACACTGATGCCTGAGTGCATCCTCAGAGACTGCTGTGATGATAGTCTGCAGTGTGGGTGTCATGATACTTAAAAAGGCCCAAGGTGATCTTAATGGATAGCCAAGCTTGAAAACCACTGGCTTAACACAACCCTGAACTCCTCCTCCCACCCGCCCCCCCCCTCCCCCCCAAAAAAAAAGATGCAGGAAGGGAAAGAACCCAAGCCTTGGCCCATGCAGCCTGGGAGGTTCCTACTCAGATGTCTGTGAGGCCCTTTTCCTCCCACTGCCCAGATTGGTTTGGTTCCCATGGGATTTTCTGCATGTAGTTAGCACATGGGGTGTGCCTGTGTGTGTGTGTGTGGGGGGGGCGCGGGTGAGAGGAGGGACTAGAAGAACAGCATGGAAGCTAAGGTGCAAAGCCAAGGTGCAAAGAGTTATTATTAAGTGTGGTTGGGGCCAGTAGAATTTATAAAACTACGAGAAAGTTTCCTTCATCCCAGACATTTCATCTGAAATTATAATTTAGCCAACTTCTTCCATTGCCTTCTCTAAAATTAAGTTGTGTCTGAACATGATGCAAATTCCAACAAAAATATTAGAAATCCCATTTTTAGAGCATTTTGGGTCAACCAGCCTACCAATAGTTAATATACCTTTCCCCCAAATGGGCAATAGATGGTTTCAAAGAACTTTATTTGTGGATGGAGGGGTAGGAAGTATGCTCATGAATATTCATGATTCTGCCTACTGGCCTGATACATTAGAAAATACTATTTACTCCTAAGGCTAATGAGCTCTTAAATTTCTTTTGTGACAAAGAGGTTTTATTTTTCTGGATAATTTATTTTGGTGTTTGTCCATTTTCTGGAAGGGATCTCTTTTTTAAGACCCAGGGCACGTTTCAAGAGCAGTGTGGAGTTTTAAATTAACCCCCCACATAGAAAAGCCTGCCAGCCTAGTGATAACATTAATGAACGCTGCACCAATAGGATGAGAGGTTTGCTGTGAACCCAGTTCCCAGGGAGATGGATGTCTAATGGGAATCACATAATCAACATGCCTGTGAAATGCATAAAACCATGCAATTGAAGACCAACATGGAAATGTGAATGTGGACAATACATAACTGGAATCTGAGACTTTCAGGCATTGAAGGGACCTTATGAGACATCTTGTTTAATGACCTGTGAGGCATTAGCACCCCCGTTATACTACCCCTGAAGCAGTGCAAAAGGGGGGGCTTGTTCTCTCTCTCTCTCTCTCTCTCTCTCTCTCTCTCTCTCTCTCTCTCTCTCTCTCTCCTTTGTTCAGCTCTGGCTTAGATAGGCCTTCCTTATATCCATCCACGCATTCTTTCTACAACTTCCATCCTGCTTCATACACCACTCACTCACTCTTGCTTCATTCCTGTTCTTTGTTCTATGACAAAGGGGTTGGGACTCTGCAAGTGGCATTTCCCAGGCTCTCTTGCCAGTAGGCTTCCGCTTAGGGTCAGCCAATTGGAGGTGCTGGAGAGATACTGGAAAGCAGCGGGAGAGGAAGCTAATCTTGTTCCTTGTTTCAGACTGTCCCTCCAGCAGAGGCAGAATGAATGCCAGTCTCCGCTCAGGCAGCTGCAGGGGTTCAGCAACTGGTGGCTCTGGGTTATCCTGTTTTCCCTGTTGTGGGTGACATGATTTTCAGCCCCACCAGGACCATGCCAGGAAAACATGCTGCTTCTCTGGGCCATTCCAGCTTTCTGCTCCTCATTGATGGTGATAGCTCCTACAGTGTGCTATCAGATATCCCCTGGGCTGCTGGGAGGGGCACACATATTCTCATGCCAGTCTAAGGATAAATGTGTCTCAGTTGGGCTGCCCCTGGACCAAGGACTTGGGTATTGGTAGTTTATTTGAGAGATAACCCCAGGATTCACTGGGAGAAAGTGAATAAGTGAGTCAAGGAAGAGAAGAAAACTAATAAAGGATGAGAAGGAAATAGAGGTCAAGCACCCTTGACCCTGGGATCTTCTGAGAGACTGTATAAAGGTTTATCTCACCAAATAATCCCTCAGAATTATACACAGAGGGGTGAGGACATTTGGGTCCTTTCCACCATTTCCCACCCTTCCTTATCGCTTAGGGGCTGCTCCCGGGAGTGGCCTCTCCCCTGCTCTTCTGGCCTGTATACACTGGGGTGGAGAAGGGGAAGGGGCAAAGAGAATACCCCCAGGCAGAGAGCCACCATTTCTCAAGGGAGGAAGCCCTTGGCATGGCCCAGAACTGTCCACCGAGGCTGAGTGACCTCCAGAGTGGGCCCGGGGAATACGGGCTTCTGCTGCAATCTGCTACTTCTTCTTTAAAAAAACAAAAATCCTCATCCGAGGATGTGTTTATTGATTTTAGAGAGACAGGAAGGGAGATAGAGACAGAGAGAGAAAATAATCAGTGTAAGAGAGAGACATTGATTGGTTGCCTCCTGTACTTGTCCCGACCAGGGATCCAATCCACAACTTAGGTATGTGCGTTGACTGGGAATCGAACCAACAACCTTTTTTGTGTACACGATGAAGCTCCAACCAACTGAGCCACCTGTTACTATTATCAAACCACAGCCCAGAGCACAATCGGTTACTTCTTGACCACTGCAACACACCATGGGATTACTATTACTCCATTTAACAGCCAAGCACACTGAGGCCCAAACAATTTCAAAGCTCTAATACCAGGCATACTCTAACAGTGGGCAATCTGATTTAAAAAAAATAAAATGACAGTTTATAGAGTTCAGAGTTTTAAAAGATTCTTCCTGCATCATTTTTGAGAGTTTGTTATTACAGTAGCTTATTAATTGGTATTAATAAAGACCCTGGCAGTTATCTGATAGTCACAACTGTTTAGAATCTTAGGAAATGTACTCATGAGTGAGAAATACCAGAGTATGATACTTCAGAATGTTGATGTGGGCTCGAGATGGGCTTTAGCTCCATGAGATAGGGGTCCATGGCTCTTGCAAAGGATTTCAGGCCAGAACGGGAAACCAGGGCTTATTGCTGGAGCCACTTCATGCCCTACCACGAACAAGGATCAGGCAGGCAGTACTCCCTGGAAGCCAGCCTCCTAATTTTTTAGACATCACAAATATGATATGTTTTCCTGGATGTAAAAGCCCCGAAAACATCAATTCTCACAAACCAAGGACTAGCTGGGGTCCTGGACTCTCTTGTCTGTCTTTTCTTCAATCCTTCACCGCCCCTCCTCAGGTTCACCCTTGGCGGTGCTGGCACAACACACTCCACTAATACTAGCAGCGAATATTTTATCAGCCGATTGCCATGTCATTAGTCTTGAATTGACTTGTTTGGTGTGCACAACAGGAAATATTTCGCTTTCGGAGAATGAGAAAAATAGGTTGATTTGCATTACGCTTATTAATTTGTGCAGTTATTCAGTGTCTGGTAAGTTAATGTTCAAGAAAAAATATTAATTGTTATAAAAATGCTCTATTATTTTATGTTAACGATTACTCATTTATTTCAGCCCTTTGTATTCAGCATGTCTCTATCAAAATAAACATACGTTTCTATGAAAATTGAAGCTTTTGTTTTTTTTCGGCTCACATAAACTCAAACCTTGTTTATTTGGCCCGTGTTAGCCTTTGAGTTTGACGTGCTTGCTATACAGTAAAGGCTGCCTCCCTCTGATTTAAACCTCCCTCTTTCCCTTCAATATTTCCTTTCAGGCCATGAAGGAAACTCCTCTTTGTCCCCGAGGGCCCTGTGTGGCCGAGGACATTCCAAGTGCCTGAGGGCCTTTGGCATCCCTAAGTCAGAAGGAAAGGAGCAGACAAGACAGTGGGAGAATTCAGGAAATAGGAACCTTATGGTGGTGGATGGACAGGGGCAGGTGGGAGCTGGGGTAAAAGCAAAAGAAAAGATACAGGTGCATCCAGACGAGGGGCGGAGGACTCCCCTTTGTCACAGAAGGGCCACCCTGGCCAGCGTGGCCTGGCATCCAGGTCCAGCCACTCTCTGAGCTGGCTGCCTACTGCCTTCCAGGAGTAGTTTGGTATGAAAAGTGCAGGCGTGGGCCCTCGTGTTGTTTCCTGGTCTGTGGACAACTTCCGCTGCCCACCTGGATGTGGGCAGGAGTCTTAAATAGCACCCTTGATGACATCCCAAGAGCAGAGCCCTGGGTGACGCTCCCATGGCTGTGTAGCATGGGCTACCATATCTACTAGTATTTTCAGTGTGGGGGGCCAAATCCTTTGCCCCAGCCATGACTGCTGCAGTGAGTGTGTGATTCTGGTGGGCATAACAAACTCTACTCTCTTGTCTTCTCTCCCTCCTGGATCTCTTGGGACCCTTTTTCAACATTTAGGAAGTCTCCTGGGGGAGGAAAAAACATAACAGAAAGTGTTAACCCAATGCACTTAGTACAGTGATGGAGACAAGCTAAGGGCATTGGATGGAAAAGGGATAGGCAATTGGTGGGTGTTAGTAAGGAGCCTGAAAGGGGGTGGGGCAGAGTGAAAAGAAACCTAGAAACAGATGGAGAGGTGTGATTACAGGTGGAAGGAGGACCACAGGAGTGAGCTGTCATGGAAGCCAAGTCTTGGAGACATACTGGTGTCCCCTGTGTCATCCCCCGGTCCACCACTGACCACCGCTGCAGCATGGACACTTCCTGTGCATGCAAAAGTGTCACACACCACGGATCCTTTTCTTTCTGCCTCAGGGAATTCACACCTGAGAAGTGACCCTCCACCAGTGGGGCCAAGAGTTCAGCTAAATGTTCCTGCTTTTCGTCCTTCACAGAGGTAATTCCAAGGTGTATTCTACAAGTTCCTTTGAGGTCCCAGGAGGAACCAAGTCCCAGGTGCCCACAGCAGTAGCCCGATACTGCCCTTGTTTCTCTTCTCTGCATTTCACTCCTGTGCCCTGGGACCACGTCATCCTTGTCTTGGGTTCTGCTCTGGGTGAATCCAAACTAAGACAGGAGAGTAGTGAGTTTTAAGTAAAAGAGATCAAAGGATTGATCCCAAGGGGACTAAATGGGTGGTGAGGTAAATTCTGAATTTAGCAGTGAGGAGGCCACTGACACCTTTGCTGGATGTGGTGGGGGAGGCAGTCCCGAGGCCTGAGGAATGAATGCAGACCAGGAGGTGGAGAAAGCTAGTGCTGCTTGAGAGTTTAGAGGAGAGGGGAAGACAGCATCCTTCAAAATTCAGCTGTACCTTTCTCTATTTACCATTCCAATTCCCATTGCACTCTGCCTCCTCCCCACCAGGGTTTCTCTGGTCTCCTTTGGGGGATGGCATTGCTTTGTAAATTTTTTTTCCTGGAATTTTCCCTGAGGAATGTCCTAGCGCCCCAGAATCTGACATTCATGGAGGTGGGGTTTCTGCCCCTTTTCTCGGTGGTGTGGAACCATAGCCCATGTACCCAGCTCTGTGTTCGGCACTATTGCTGTCTGCTTTTTGAGGCTGCCTCACACATCCACCCAGCTGTCCCCATTAGTGAGATAAGTGGCAGCTGATGGCAGAAAAAGAGGTACAGATAAGACATAACCATCTGTCCAGGGTCAGACAGGAAGCCGGTGGCAGCCTCTGGTCTGGACACAGATCTCCTAGAACCAGCCCCATTGTCATGAGCTGAGCCCACACACTTCCAGCCAAGGAGGGAAAGGAAGTTCTTGTTTCTTTCTGTCTGCAGGAAAATAACCCGTGGGTGCTGACAGCATCTGTGGGGCCACCTGCAAGAAGCCAGGTGGCTGCTCAGTTATGAGAAGGTGGGAACATGTTTGCTGACCAGGTCTGGGCACCACTGTCAAGAGCAAATCCTGTTCTGAGCGCAAGGCAGGCAGGCATGCACTTACAGGTTAAGGGGGCTGGTTTACTCCTCTCCAATGTCCAAGTCCAAATCAGGGAAGGCCTTGGGTTTGGAAGGAAAAGAGGAAAGGAAGGAAGAGAACCATGAAGAGAGGGAGGGGCTGGCTATTTCCTCTGATAGGAATACACTTCCATACCACATCCAGTCCCTCTCTATCACACAGCGCTGTTCATTTTCATGACATTGCGTGTCTAAAATTCTCTTATCGCTATCTCCTCCCTATGTGACCCAAACTGCACTTGTTTCACTATTATGTCCACTCCTAGAATGAGCCTAGAATCTATTCCTTTATTTGCCATATATTTGTTGAGCTCCTACTACGTGCCAGATAGCACTTTGTCACCTGACTGTCAGAGAGGAGCTGGGTCCCGCTGCTCTAGAAAGCGGTACATTTAGAGTTCCTTTGGGTGGCTGTGTCTGGAGGCTTGGATCCACACTGCCTTACTTAGCAACAAGGCAGAACAGAAAGGTGGCAGATTCGGGATGCAGGGAGCACCGGGTGGTTTAGCTGGCTATCTGGTATTCCAATGATCTGTTATTGTACAGCAAATCACCCCAAACCAAATGGCTTGGAACACAGCTATTAATTAATTAATTAATTAATTAATGTATTTATGTTTTAATTGATTTTAAAGGGGAAGGGAGAGGGAGGGAGAGATAGAAACATCAATGATGATAGAGAATCATTGATCAGCTGCCTCCTGCACACCCCCTACTGGGGATCGAGCCCACAACCAGGGCAAGTGCCGTGACCAGGAATCGAACCATTGTCTTCTGGTTCATAGGTGGACGCTCTTCTACTGAGCCATTACAGACCGGGCTATTGTTTATTTTTTACATTATCACTTGCTGTTCTGAAAAATACAGTCTGACACAAGTAGTCTCTTGAGTTTCAGCTTCTCCACAGCATTACTGTGAGGACTCTATAGATGAAAATTTGAGTTTTAAAAAATGAGCTAAAACCACTAGCTGATTGCCTAAGGTGCAGAGGGCCTCAGTGGATGGTCATCCCCTTTTCTTACCCTTCCGCTCAGAGGCTGTTACCATTGTGCTTCATTTTTAAATTGTTCATGAAGACCTGGGAATGAAAGATTTCGTGGGCAGTGCTTGCCAAGCTTTTTTTAAAGCCACGTTTATTGAGGTGTAACTTATTACAATAGAAGTCACCCTTGTTAGTGTACAGGTCTGTGAGTTCTGACCTTGCATGCAGTGATCTGCCCACCACCGTGAGCACATATGGAACGTTCTCACGAACCCCAAACCCCTGTGACCCTTCACTGTCAACGCTTCCTTCTCCGGCTCCTGACAAGCACTGATCTGTTGTTTGTTCCCATCCGTTTATCGTTTCTAGGAATCAAATGTGCCTTTTTGAGTCTGGCTCCTTTCATTCAGCATAATGCCTTTGGGATCCAGCCATGTTGCTACATGTCTCACCGCTTCATTCCTCTGTGATGCTGAGTAGTGGTCCGGCCAGCAGCTGAACTGCAGTTTGTTTATCTATCCTGAGCTTTTTCAGATAAGAAATTCCAATGTGGGAACTTAAAATGCAGAACCGGCCGAAACCGGTTTGGCTCAGTGGATAGAGCGTCGGCTTGCGGACTGAGGGGTCCCAGGTTCAATTCCGGTCGGGGGCATGTACCTGGGTTGCGGGCATATCCCCAGTAGGGGATGTGCAGGAGGCAGCTGATCGATGTTTCTCTCTCATCGATGTTTCTGACTCTCTGTCTCTCTCCCTTCCTCTCTGTAAAAAATCAATAAAATATATTAAAAAAAATAAAAAATAAAATAAAATGCAGAACCGATGAGAACTGAGATCTTCTGATGTGGTCATGGGTGGTGGGGGGAGGGATTCAGGGGGTTCCTTGGAACACAGTGTGAGGGCTCCTGGTCTAGCCACTTGTGACTGAACCTGTCTGCCCTATGCCCTCTCTCAAGTTTTGAAATCTCTTCGGGCTTTGTTTTCCAACATTCCAAGGAGATGGACCTCAGTGAGTGAGGGATTGTGTGACAGTAAGGGAACGGAAGTTTAGAGGTCTGTCTTGATCTAGGCACGACCTTAAGTAGTTTCTGGCCCCTTTCTGGCTCTCTATTTCTCCATCTGCCAAATGGG
The DNA here is from genome assembly GCF_014108235.1 of Myotis myotis. Lineage (NCBI taxonomy): Eukaryota > Metazoa > Chordata > Mammalia > Chiroptera > Vespertilionidae > Myotis > Myotis myotis. The sequence goes on along the minus strand of NW_023416401.1, from coordinate 75,974,915 downwards.
GATTAAATGAAAAGAGACACATGTGGGGAACCCTGGCCAGGAATAGGGAGAAGCTGGAGATGCTCTAGACACCAAGGCTCCCATGCTTCCATTCCCTTTCCTCTGTCCCCAGCCAAGAAGAAGCTCCCCTGCAGAACCACCATCCTGTTGAGCAAGGCTGGGCAGGCGGGAAGACAGACGTGAGTAGCAAAAAGCATGGAGGGTGTAGGGTGTAGGGCGGGAGGAGAGTCTGTTTTCGCCTTCTCTACCTAGAAAAGGAACTGCCCCTTGGCCCTGCCCTCTTCTGGCCAGGACAACTGGAGCCCCAGAAATCAAAATTCTTTCATGTGACTGACACCCCAGCACTCTGATGATGCCGTGGACGCTGGGGTAACACCGGCCAGTGTCCAGCACTCACTGCTGGCTTTCTGTTTTTTACTTGGCCAGAGAAGTGTGGTTAAACACCACATCAGCCTCTCATAAAAGTGGTGGTATTCTCACTGGAGTCAATAATTAATAGTGACACTAGACAATTTAGCATCCCAGAGTATCATTTTCTCCAAAGCCCAAGGACTATCAGATTCATACCCTGTTCTGAGAGAAGGGACATTTAACTTGATTTCAGACTTTACTTCTTGGGCTATCTTCCGAAAATACTCCTGACACCATCCTGGATATATTTGGGGCCAGGACCACCTTAAGCAAATACTTACCTATTTTAACCCCACTGCTGACAGTAACACAATTGTCATTATATTTCCAGGTCATTCAGTTAAGAAAAATGGGCCCCCTCTCTCCCTGGCTCCTACCCCTACACTGGCTCCAGACTCAAGCATGGCAGCCTGTTTAATCCACTCAGCAGTGTTTGGGTCTTCTGCTTGTCTATCCTGGCTGCCCAGAATCAGTGGGATCATGCTGCCCCAGACTGTCCTCACTGGGTGGACACCTGACCTCAGGTACCAGGCTTGGTTCTCACCCAGGAAGCCTGGCTTGGTGTGTCCGCAGGGCCTCTGCATAGGAGAGAGTTTGCCACTGTGGCTGAGATGTGTACCTGAGCAAAACCACCCCAGGTGAGCTGGTGGGGCTCTTCTCCAGGAAAGGTCTTGTGGTCCAGGCTCATGAAGAGGCTTAAACGAAACATCCAAAATGAGTAACAGAAGCAGCAATTCTAACCACACAAGAAACACATCTGGAAGGCTGCTTCATTTCTCCTTGATTATATCTTAGGTCTTCATGCTACCAGTTTGCACTGGTTATTCCCTAAGCCTGGGAAATTCTTCCCCCAGATGTCAGCAGGGTTCATGCCCTCAGTTCCTTCACATCTTTGCTGAAACCTCACCTTCTCATGAGGCCGCCCCTAATCCTCTATTTAATACCACAGTCTGACTGCCCTCCGCACCTTACCCTGTTCTACTTATTTCCTCACAGCATTGAACTCTTTCTAACACACTACATAATTTACTTATTCATGTTTATTACTTATTGTCTGTTTTCTATGAAATACTTTAAGCTCCACAAGGCAGGGATTATTTTGTTACTTAATCTATCTCAATCGCCTAGAACAGCATCTGACAAATTGTAGATGCTCAATAAATAGCGTTGGATAAACAATGATCAGTAATGGAGAGAGCACTGAGGGCTGAAGACAGATGTCTGGAGTCTGTGTCCGTGGCTTAGCAGCTTTGTCAACTTTACACATACCATTTGGCCTCTCTGAGCCTCAGTTTTCTCATCTGAAAAGGAAAATAAAAGTATGCCAACTTCACAAGACTCTAATAGACATATTAAAATACATAAAAAAAACCCAGAGAGTTGTGTTAGTTTCCTAGGGCTGCCGTAACAAAGTACCACACACATCTGGATGGCTTGAAAAACAACCGAAATTTATTGTCTCACAGTTCTGGAGAGTGGAGGTCCAAACTCAAGGTGTGAGCAGCCATGCTTTCTTAGGGAAGGATTCTTCCTTACCTCTTCCAGCTTCTGATGTTTGCCAGCAATTCTTGGCATTCCTTGGCTTGTAGACACATAGCTCCAATCTCTGCCTCCAGTGTCACATGGCTGTCTTTTCATTGTGTATGTCTGTCTCCTCTGCTGAGAAGGACATCAATCATATTGGATTAGGGGCCCACCCTGCTGCAGTATGACCTCATCTTAATAGCATCTGGGACAACCCTGTTTCCAAATAAGTTCACATTCTGCGATACTAGGGGTTAGAATTCCAACATATATTTTTGGGAAGCACAATTTGATCCATAATAAGGTGAGATTAATTTTAATAATATATTTTATTTAATCCAATATATAAATATATTGGGTGTCAGTGAGGTATTTTATCCTTTTTCCTTCTAAGTCTTGAATTAATGTTTGCTCTATGCTGACAACACCTGTCTAGTGGACTAGCTGCATTTCCAATGCATGATCTTCATGGCATCTAACAAGTATGGATGGAGTTAATACAGCCATGCACTAGGTGCAAACTCATGTCCATTTAACAGCAGCCCAAGGAGAAAACTCACAAAAGAGGTTTCATATCATAGACTCTAGGCACCCCTATTTTGCTCTCCACAGCAGTTTTTCTGAACCCTCCCTCCCCCCAGGCATTTCTTTTTGTGTCTGGAGCAGTGTAAATATCCTGCCAATTACTAGTAGATGTAACCTGAAATTACTGTTAAAAAAAACATGTCTGAAGCCCAGCTGAAGGATAGACAGACTTATGACTCTCTGAGCAGGGGTGAGCACAAACCCTGGGGCCTTCTTGGGCCTAGTTTACCCCGAATCCAGTTGGCTCATTGGTGTCGCATGCTGAGCTCACATTAGGGTGGATGCTCTCTTTCCTTCCTGGCTCCCACTGACCCACACATGGTACCAACATCTCATCTTTATCAACCTTACACACCCAGAGGGCCATCTTTAATTTGGAATCCCAGATGATCAAATTCAAGATCACCAAGAGACCTTTAGCTCTGTGTTCAAATCAAGGCTGTAGCCCTCAGGCAGTCAGAGGCATGGACACTCCTGCGGAGCATCTGGAAACATGCATTCAGGGTCCACTTTATCCCTTAGACAACTCTGCCAAGTAAAACAGAGTTCTGGCACCATGCGGGCTCCAGTGGGTTGCTCTATACTTGATAGAGAAATCCTGGGCCTTCCTGGGTGGGGACAGGGTATGACAAATGGGTTTCTGCTGCATTTAATAAGTTTGAGCTTCAAGCCCTCCTAGAAATCCAGAACACAGGTGAGAACCCAGCCCCTCCAGGCATCCAGCCCAGTTCTGTAGAAGGCGTCTCATGTCCAGCCTTAACTTCAGCTTTTACTACTCTACTGCATCCCTGTGGCCTATTTTCCTTTATCCCTGGAACCTGGCTGCTGCTTTCAGTGTAGCAGTCACAGCCTTCCTGAATCCTCACTGGCCTCTGTCCTCTCTGACACCCACTCCATGTGTGTGCTCTGTGGATGTTCAGCTAAGGGCCCAGGGTCTGGAGGCCGAAATCAAGCTTTGTGCAGCATTGGATGTCGTACAAGAGAAGTCCTGCCATTGAGGTTGGAAACAGGGATTCAAGAGTAAGTTGTTTATTGGGAAGTGACTCCAGAAGATATTGGTAAGGGCTGGGGGAATGGGATAGAGGAAAGAAGGAGCCAGTGCAGGTATGTTATGGAGCAGGTTACTTCTGTCAGTGTGGTGCCCACTCTTCAGGAAGACCAAGACCACCCTGGAGGAAGTGATGGGGTGTTGGTGCATCAATTCTCATCAGCTGATGTGGGGTTAACTTCTCTGGCCCTTCTAGCCCAGCCTACCCACTGGCAGAGCAGCCTTCTGAGGCTTCAGACAAAGACTTTGAGGAAACACTGGCAAGTGGAATTGGTAACGCCCAAAGAATACACAGCCTCCACACATCAGCAGACCTCCTGCTGCAGACAGGTCTGAACATCCATCCACACATCATGTATTGTTGGCCGTCTACTGTGCCAGACCAAGTGCTAGTGGCTGGGCATCAATGTCGAACAAGTGAGGGGTGGGGGAACGAGTCATAGGGGATCAGGAAGGCTGGGAGGAGTGTTGGGGACCAGGGGGAGGGTGCTGACCTTCCAGCTGCACATTTGCCAGCTGGTCGGCAGGGCTGAGACCATGAGTGTGGAGACGGACCCGGACTGTCTTCTGGGGCAGCTGCATCAGGGATCAGCTCTCACAGCTCAGCTTCACCTCAGCCCCATCTGTTGTCTTGACCAACATGCAGGGGATTCCTGTTTGGGGGATGTTACTTCTTTGGGGGGACTCAAGCAACTTGAAATCTCGATCACCTTGAGAGTCTTTTCCACCTCCTTCAACATATTTTTTTTTTTGGAGTTGGGGTTCAAAGAAGACCAACCTAGCTCTGTGTTTTAGAAGAAAATCTAAAAACCAAGGCAGGGAGAGGAGATACTGAAGAGGGAGGAGTGAAGACAATAGTTACAAAAGGGAAGGCACAGAGGGGTGGAGCAGTGAGTTTCACAGAATTCTTCCCCTAAAGTCCCTTCCCAGCTGTCTTTTCCCTTACTTCCTCCCTCCTGCCTTGTTTGGCCATGGGAGGACAGGAGGGGCGGGAGGCCAGGTGAGTGGGTGGGTTCTGTGACCTAGGGACCTAGAGGTCACTGACCAGCACCTCTCACCCCAGCATGTCATAAAGTGACAGTTTCTGAATCTCATCCAGCAAATAATCTTTCACCAAATCCATTGGAATAACCTCATAATGACGGCAATTTCCCCTCTTTCATAAACCCCAAGTAGGAAGCAGAATTAGCATTTGATATGTTGGTGGAGGAGAGGGGGCCAGTGGCTGCCACTTAAAAGGTCTTGTGGGAACTTCGAGCATAGCAGTGAAGGAAAATAATAGGGACTCCTCCCAAAGCTCTGCTCAGATTCATCCGAGGTCTCGCATCCCCTCCCTGGGACAGGGGGAAGAGTCCAAGTGGAGGAGAACCCAGAGGTGAGAGTTTCAGCCCATTGTGAGAGCCCACCCAGCCCTAATTCCACCTCCAAGGCCCTTTTGGGATCCTCAGAGCCAATCCCTGCACCCTCAGCCTTTCTTTCCCTACAACCAGAGAAGGGAAACTAACATTTACTGAATGCCTGGTACTCACTAGGCATTCCCCACATCATGTAATCCTCATAGCAACCCTGCAAGGTAAGTCCTTGCCCTCCTGGAGCTTCATTTGCAAATAAAGATACTTAAGTAGGAACTTCAGGACATGCAATGAATCTATGAGGAGTGAAGGCCATGACCCTAGGAGAGGTCAGGGAAGGCTCCCTCATGATGGTTGAGAGTGGAGGGTGAGCTGGGAGTAGTGATGGGGCCCTTGCTGAAGGTGGTTGGTACACTGGGAAGACCACTGTTCTTGGTAGGTGAGAACTAACACCTGTGACCTACTTAGAGACCTGAAGTGGGTTCTGTAGGGCAGAGAGATGGGGAAGGAGGAGGGGGCTGTGGTGAGAGGTGAGGCTGTGTTCAGATCTAGAAAAGCCCTGTAAACCATACTTAGGGGACAGAGGCAAGGCATTGAAGAGAGCCAACCATGAGAGTGACTGGACCAGCTTTGTGGTTTTGAAAAACACCCCATTACCCTTCTACCTCATCTCCTTCTCCTCACAGAGCCCATTTCGGTCCCTAAGTAGGTCACGGGTGCTCTCTTTGATGGCTGTGTAAATGGGGTTTGTGTGTGGGCTGGGAGTAAGAGGGACAGTGGGAGGACCCAGTAGGGGCTGGAGGTGACAGTGGCTTGAACTGGGATGGTGCTTGGGGTGAAGAGAAAAGGACCCCTGTCACCCTAGCCAGTTTTGTTCAGTGGATAGAGCATCGGCCCAAGGACTAAAGGTCGGGGGTTTGATTCTGATCAAGGGCACATACCTCAGTTGCAGGCTCAATCCCTGGCCTTGGTTGTGGCTCATGCAGGAGCAAAAAATAGATGTGTCTCTCTCACATCAGTGTTTCTCTGTCTCTCCCCCTTCCTTCCACTCTCTAAAAATCAATGGAAAAATATCCTCCCGTGAGGCTTAACCAAAAAAAAAAAAAGGACTTCTGCCTTTTTTGTTTGTTTGTTTAAATATATTTTTATTGATTTCAGGGAAAAGGGGAGAGGGAGAGAAAGATAGAAACATCAATGATGAGAGAGAATCTTTGATAGGCTGCCTCTTACACACCCCACACTGGGGACCAACAGAGCCTACAACCCAGGCACATGCCCTGACCAGGAATCGAACTATGATCTCCTGGTTCATAGGTCAACATTCAACCACTGAGCCATGCTGGCCTGCACCCCCCCCCCCCCGCCCCCCCCCCCCCCCCCCCCCCCCCGCCTTTCGCCTCTTGATGGCTTTTAGGGAATCCCTAATGGGGCAGGAAACTCAGGCAGCTCTGGTCCACCTCTTTCTCTTTCAAAGCCTTTTTTTTTTTTAATGGATTTGCTTTTTATTTTGTTGTTAACTTCTTTATTGGCATATAACTTTAGACTGTAAAGTACAGGAATTGTAAGTGGCAGCTCACTAGATGTTTATATGTGTGCATGGCTGTATGGCCCCAGAGACATGGGCATTTCCAGCAGTGTCCTTCGTGGTCCCTTCAAGTCAGTTCCCCCCGAGTTAGCCACCATTCTGACCTCTATCAGAGGTTAGTTTTGCCTGTCCTTGGCCCACAAGGTACGGAATCATGCAGTTTGTGCTTTCTCTGCTCCACATTACATCTCTGAAGTTTATCCACACCGCTGTGGATGGTGCCCTGGGAAGAGCACTGTTCTTGGTAGATGAGAACTAACACCCATGACCTACCATGGTAGTTTGCTATTTTCTTACTTTGTTGTGTTGAGTTGTGTGAAGATACGTATATTATTTATATGTCCTCCTGCTGATGGTGTCTGGGTTGGTTCCAGTTTGGGGCTATTGTGAATAGTACTGCTGGGAATATTCTTGCACATGCCTTAGGTGCTCATATGCAACATAAGCACTCATTTCTATTGGGCACACTTCCAAGAAGAGATTCCAGGCTGCATTTTTAGGAAGTTCTCCTCCACCTTTCCCTATCCTTCTACAAAAGGAAAGATGTGAGGGGCAATGGGAGTTGGGACTGTTACCATCCTAACTAGGTAGCTAATATTAATAATAGGAAGAAAGCAAAGGGAAGGCCAGCCATTATAAGCATGGTCATCTGGGTAGCTTCACCAGGAAGCTGCAGTTTCACACTCCCCACAGGGAACCATTGGTCCATTCTCTGCAGATCACTGGGGGAAGGGGTCCAACAAAAGGGGAAACAGACTCATGCAGTGAAGTCAGGGTGATGTAGGGAAAAGGTGCTTCTCTGTCAGCCTAACTTTGGAAACAGATAATTGGCTAGAGGGGGTGGAGCTACTGCTGGATTTAAGCATGCAAAATCCTTAATGGTTCATTGGATAAGCTCCTAGTTAAAATCCCCAAACAAAGAATTCTCGCTCTCTTATTCTTCTTGTTTTGCTCCTGCTTCCTTACACTCGCTTGTTCTGTGACCCGCACTAGCCTGCCATGCGGCTTCTAGAGCCACATGACCACGGCCATGCAGGTCCTACACGCAATGGACTGCAGCTGGGCGCACAAGCTAAGCTAGCCAGATGCTGGACTGCACTGTGCTTCAACATGGGATGGAAACTGGGCACTGGCTTCAATCCTAGCTCTGCTGAAGACAAAATGGAACGTTTTCCAAGATACCTCATCCTCCTGTGGGGGCCTCAGAAAATTCTTATTCCCATGGCAACCCAAGAAGCCCACTTCCACCAGCAACAGGTGGGGACTCAGAGGACACTCCATCGATAACAGGACTTTCTTACAGTGAATGCATTCCCACAGATGGGCAGTGTCCTGGCACTTGTCTGTCCAATGAACCCAGATGCTCCCCAGTTGAACAAAGTGAGGCAGGCTTTCTTATTTTAGTGAATATCCAAGAGTCACCTACACCCCTTTTTTCTCAGTGGATCATTTTGTAGGATGAAAGATCTGAAGACCCCACACTGGGAAAGTCTGTGTAGAGGGATATTTAGGATGAAATATTCTTAGAACATTTATTTTTGTTTTGGTCCCTGGGGCCTGTTTTTCTCCAAATCTGAGCCTGAGGCAGAGGTTGGGCCCTGCAAGGCATCTCTCTTGGGACTGCCAGGGTGAGCACCGCAGTGCCCGTCCACTCTTGCTTTTGGCTCCATCCAGCTCTGAGCACTGGGTTGACTTGTCCAATTTTGTCTAAATCAGGGGAGGATGGAACCAGGCCTCTGGGGAGTTCTGAGGGGCTCCAGGGCACACAGACCCCTACACAGATGAGGAGTTTCTCTCCTCTGGAGCCTCATGGGCCAGTTTCTCTGGCTTTCCCCCCAGATATCTGAGAGCCCACTCCCTCTCCTCTCAGGCCTTGACCTTCTCAGTGAGATTCCTGAACACCCTAAAATTGCCACCCCCCCCACTTCCTGCTGTTCCCCTCCTTAGGTCTCACCACTACTTACCACTATGCTCTGTTATCTAATTTGCCCCTTGTTTACCCCCCTTCTCCCCAGCTAGAATGCAAACCCCATGAGAGCAGGGACTTTTATCTGACTTATTCCTGTGTCCCCCGAGACTATGATTCTGCCTGGCACACCCTAGGTCAGTGATGGCGAACCTATGACACGCGTGTCAGAGGTGACATGCGAACTCATTTTTTGGGTTGATTTTTCTTTGTTAAATGACATTTAAATATATAAAAGAAATATCAAAAATATAAGTCTTTGTTTTACTATGATTGCAAATATCAAAAAGTTTCTATATGTGACACGGCACCAGAGTTAAGTTAGGGTTTTTCAAAATGCTGACACGCCGAGCTCAAAAGGTTCGCCATCACTGCCCTAGGTACTCTGTAAATAGGTCCTGAAGTGAAGTAGCGTCTGCTGTGTTCTCATTAGAACTCTTTCTTCTGATTTTGTTGTTTCTTCCCAGAGGAGGCCACGTTGGCAAGACCTATCTGATTTAGAGAGGTGGGAGGGCCACTCTGGCTCTATTCAAGAGAGACCTATTGGTTATTTGCTCTGAGCCAGGCGCTGGGAGGGGAGCTGATATAGGGTCTAAAGTCCATCATGAGACTGCACACCATGGTTAGTGATTCAGACTAGAAAACAGGGCCCCTTTTTTGTTTTAATTAATATTGTATGAAAAGTGTGTGTGTGTGTGGTCCAAAGTGAAGTTTCTCACCTTGGCCTTCTAGGTTCCACTTCTCCCCATAGGCAACCCCTGCTGATAGTTTTTTGTTTGTACATCCAGGGATGTTTGATGCACTTATAAGCACACGATGCACTCTTCAGCATGCTCTTTTTTCACTTAATAGATCTTGGAGGTGCTTCCAGCCCAGAGCACCTCCCTCCGGAAAGGCCACTGAGTACTCCATTAGGTGGAGAGAGCATAATGGAATTAACCCTCACATACCCACCGGCACCAAGGTCCGGTCCAGTTTTTGCCCCATTACAAGCAATAGCATCATGTGTGTAGTTTGTGGAGAGAGAGGTGTGTGTGTGTGTGTGTGTGTGTGTGTGTGTGTGTGTGTGTGTGTGTGTGTGAGAGAGAGAGAGAGAGAGAGAGAGAGAAAGAGAGAGAGAGAGAGAGAGAGAGAGAGAGAGATCGAGAGAGAGAGAAGGAGAGAAGTTAGGAGTTAGAAAGGGCAATCCACCCATGTGGCTTCAGAATTTATTGGACAAATGTTTATTGGTGCGTATTTTAAGTGCCAGGCATGCTGTTAGAGTCTGTGAAGCTCTTGCCCTTGGAGCCCGTCTAACAATGAATCTCAACACCCTGCTGTTTTTTCTTTCTTTCTAGTAGAAATTGCTCAGGGATTCTCGGGTAGGGCGGGGAGGAGGGAAAGTCAAGAGGAAGCTCCAGCCCAGTTGGCATGCTTCAGTGGTTGAGCATCAACCTATGAACCAGGAGGTTCAATTCCCTGTCAGGGCACATGCCCGCGTTGCAGGCTTGATCCCCAGTGTGGGGCGTGCAGGAGCCAGCCGATCAATGATTCTCTCTCATCATTGATGTTTCTCTCCCTCTCCCTTCCTCTCTGAAATCAATAAAAATATATTGAATAAATAATTTTAAAAAAGATGAAACTCCAATTTGAACCGCACACTGCAACTGGGTTTTACAAGGAGATACTCAACCACATGCTGGGAGACTCTCATAAATGCGCATCTGGGCAGCCTGAGGGGTGTGAGTTTGTCCAGATATATTTAGAACGAGCCCTTTAGTGGTGCTTCAGGCCAGAGGGTAAATAGCTGCTTGCAGGGGCATTGAAAGCCTGCATAGAAAGAGGCTGTAATTGCAGGCCTCAGGAAATGCTGTACTTGGGAGCTTTTCTGAAATGACATGCTATTTGACCCAATATTTTCCCAAATGCAGAGGCCTCTTTGATCTCTGCAGCCAGCCTCCCAGCACGATGACTGGTTCACAGCAGGGATCTGGAGGAACTTGCTCAGGGGGGCTGGAGGCTGACAACTGGGAGGACTGGGCTGAGAGTTGGTGGAACTTCTCTTGAGTTGAATTCTTCCAGGAACAGATAAGGCTAGAGTGCTATTAGATGACTTGGGAGGCAGTTCCTGGAAGCACGAGGAGGGGGATAAGGAGGGGAGAGAGGGATGGGAAGGAGGCCCAGGCAGAGTGTAAATGGGCAGTTACTGGGGCCCTGGGAGCCTGCACACAGCATGCTGCAGGGTCACCCACCTGAGGGCAAGGAAGGTGGAGTATTTATTTCACCAGCAAGGATACATCACTGGTTGAAGTTTCCTCAGGAGGGAGTGGGAGCTGGGTTCCCAGCCTGCCATGCATGATTGCCTACGGCTGAGGAGAGAAGCTACTGGGTTGGCCCCTAGGGATTTTTATGCCTCCCAATTGAGAAATGTTAGCAAACAATCCCCACACTTTCTAAGCACTATGAGAGACAGACAACGAAAGTTGAACACCTAGGATGCAGCTTGTGCACCTCCAGGTGTCAGCAAGGCTGGACGAGGGCAAGTGCCCACTGCCTGTCCCCCCCCCCGCCCCCCCCCCCCCCCCCCAAAGGGCTGCCTCCTCTATGTCCTGGCCAGGAGACCTCCCAATCCACGGGGCCTGAAGTGCCACGGAGCCCCGAGCGGCCAGTGGTTTTCTTCTGGCTCCTCAGATGACTTGCAGTTATCCATCTGTCTGTCCGTCTTAGTCTCCACTTTAAAAATTCTAATGAATTTATCTGAACTGGAACCAAGATCCTTATACTTGAAATGTATGGGACTGGAAAAAAAATTGGAGCATTCTTTAAAAATTTTTTTAAATCTTTATTGCTTAAAATATTACAGATGTTCCCTCTCCCCCCCCCCCCCCCAATGTCCCCCTCCTCATTCCCATTCTGTCCTGAGGCCCTCACACCACTATTGTCTATGTTCATCAGTTATGCCTATATGCATATAAGCTCTTTGGTTGACCTCCCCCCCCACCCAACCCCCGCCACTTCCCTCTGAGGAACCTCAGTCTGATGCATGCTTCCATGTCTCTGGCTCTATTTTGTTTGTCAGTTTATAGAGCATTCTTTGAAGAATTCAAATATCCTTTGTGCAAGGCTCTGATTGAGAGCAATAACAAGGACTTTGCCAGCATCAGGGGCAATAGTTGTTTACATGTTGTGATTTAGGTCCCATCAACAGCCCCCTCTACCTCCCCAAAGCCTCCCCTACCCAGGTCCCCCCTGGGGGAACAATGCCTAAGGCTGATATCATTGCACCATTCTTCAGCTTATGGCCCAGTTAAAAATTCCACTAAGAGAGGGCTGTCAATTACTTACACCTCAGTTTAAATGAGTTTTCAGATTAAAACGGTACTTCTTTTTAATGAAATCTTTGTAGGCAAAATGATATGATACTTGGGATTTGTTTCAAAGTAATACAAGAAGTGAAGAGTGGATCAGGTGTAGCTGCAACAAGATTGGTCACGAATTGAAAATAATTGAAGTTGGATCATGATGGTCTCAAATTATTTCTGTATATGTTTAACATTTTCTATGATTGAATTTTTGGGAGAAACTTTAAAATTACTATTTTTGTCACTGAGTAGATTAAATGTGAACATCATAGAATAAGAGCAGAACTGAATGGTGTGCTGAAGGTATACAAGGCCTCAGAGGAGGCTCAGTAGATGGAGTCAGCTACCTCCTTTCCCTGCACATTTCACTCGAGAGCCTAAAGTAACCTTAACCTTGATTTCGGAAGTGGCTCTCAATACTAGAAAAGAATTTACGTTTCTTTATTGGATTGTAAGCAAGTATACTGAAGTGACTGTTGGTACAACTTAGCCTCAAGAAAAATCTGATGTGGTTCTAGAATCACATGGGATGTGCAAGGTATTCTCAGGCTGTGGGGTGCTAGAGCCAGCTCATACCAGCTTTTAAGAGCGGTAGACCTGTACACATTGCATTTTGTTAATGAAAGCATAAAATTCTGCAAAAAAAAAAAAAGGAGAACGCAGTAGACCTGATCTTTCATGTACAGGGTGAACACCCAAAAGGGTTTCCCCCCAAAATGTATACACACTTTAACAGCTGATAGCTCAATTTTGGAAATGAAATGTATTTTAATAAACACTGCCTTTGTAATTATTCAAAGTGTGCGTATACATTTTTTCGGGACACCTATATACATACCATGTGCTTTGTTTCTGGCTTCTTTTGCTCAACAAGATGTTGCTGTGAATAGCTGTCAATTGTTTAATCTCATCACTTTAGAAGAAGCATGTCAAACTCGCAGCCCGCAGGCTGCATGGGGCCCACAATGAATATTTTTGTGGCCCAGCCAATATAACGGTATGTAAGAAATGTTTTAATAAAATAATTTTTACAATATCCTGTTATACATAATTATTAATAACGAACTGCAACATTTGCTAATGACTGATTACTATAATCGTGTTGCATTCATTTCTCTTATGCGCAGGCGCACCATTTCTCTCCACTAATACTAGCAGGGAATATTTTAGCAGCCGATTGCCACATCATTAGTCTTGTACTGACTTGTCTGGTGTGCACAACAGGAAATATTTCGCTTTCAGAGAATGAGAAAAATAGGTTGATTTGCATTATGCTTATTAATTTATGCAGTTATTCAGGTCTGGTAATTTAATGTTCAAGAAAAAATATTAATTTTTATTAAAATGTTCTATTATTTTATGTGAATGATTACTCACTTATTTCAGCCCTTTGTATTCAGCATGTCTCTATCAAAATAAACCTATGTTTCTATGAAAAGTGAAGCTTTTGTTTTTTTTACAGCCCACATAAACTTAAACCTTGTTTATTTGGCCCGTATTAGCCTTTGAGTTTGACATGCTTGCTTTAGAATATTCCACTGGATGGCATTTATTTATTTATCCACCTGTTTATTTACTTATTATGATTATTATTGATTAATCTTTATTCAATTCATTTATCCATTTTACTGTTGATGGACATTTGGGTAGTTTCCAGTTTGGGGTGACTATGACTGATCCCAATGTCTCTTGCTTTCCCCTTCAGCCAACATTGGGGAAGGAGCTGTAGAGCCATGGGTGAATGAATGTGTGTGGCAACTGCCATTAATTCATAGAACATGGTTTGTTTCTTGGGGGAGGAGGGGCGACATGTGGTTTCTAAGGCTTTTGAACCTTTCTATGTTGGGCACAAGTTGCCTGACTTGGTTGATATAAGAAATGGCTCACCTGTCCAAGTTTCAAATGATGGACTAGGAAATAGAAGCATGGCGAAAACGAGACTTTTAATTACACTCTGGAGAGCGGGCACCCATTGTACAGGAAGGAACACATGTGGGGCAGGGAACATAGTGTTAGGTCGGAGAGAGCCCAGGATCGGATACATGCAGACATGACAAGATAATGGACTTCCCCTGGAATTTCTCACAGATCAAGGTGCCAGACACAGATACCAGCTTCTTCTCCCTGAATTCACATACCCCCACACAGATAAGAACTTTGTCCTGAATATTCCGCCCATTCCCTGCAGCAGAGAATTCCTCAGCTCATGTCCCCGCCCCTCACCCAACCGTAGTATAAAAAAAGCGCCCTCCTCCCTGTTGGCGTGAATCCACGTGCCCTGTCCTTGGGGTACGTGGGTCTCCCGGGGACGCAGAATAAACCTTTTCCTTTCCTTTCTTTTCTGATTCACTGGACTCTATTTCTTGCGCCGCCTCCTGAGCCACCTAACCTAACACATAGCCTATTTATTTAGGCCCTCCTCTGGTTCCTCATTGGCTGAGTGCTATTTGGTCACCTATTTCCTAATAGGTTGCCTAGGTCTTGCTGTCTCTCATTGGGTTATTTAAAAAAAATGGCTGGGGCCTTTTCTAGTTGCCTCCACCTCCCTTTGTCTAGGGCAGTGGTCGGCAAACTGCAGCCCCTTGAGTGTGGCTCTTCCACAAAATACCACGTGCGGGCACGCACGTACAGTGCGATTGAAACTTCGTGGCCACACTCAAGGGGCCAAAGAGCCGCATGTGGCTCACAAGCCGCAGTTTGCCGACCACTGGTCTAGGGGGATCTCCCTAGGACAGGGGCTATTGGCTACGTGTACAGCTCATAAGCTCTCCCCACTCCCACATCCAATTTGCTCTGGGGAAATTTAGTAGCTGCCTGGCCACATGCTGTTTCTTTCCTATGAAGATAAATCAGAGGCATGTTTCTTACAATTGAGAAACATTTTTATTTTATTTTTTTCCAATTATTATTTTAATCTTTATTGTTGACAGTATTACATATGTCCCCTTTTACCTTTTCATTTTCAAGTAAGCTGCTGTATCTACCCGCATTATGACCTCCAAAGAAACTTCCAGAGCCCAGATCCTGTGGGGCCACATTCCTTCTTCCTTCCAACCCAGCTCAGGGGCAGGACCTGCCTCCAAGGGTAGAGGGATGGAGGTGTGATCACCATGATAGGAAAAAGAGGCGGGTGTGGGTTGGGTTGGGAGAGGGGGGTAGGAATGAGGGAGAGAAAGAGACTGAAGATAGAGATACCATCAGCTGCAAAGCAAAAATGAATGAAACCTGGGGGCTGTGAAGTAAAACCAAATAGACCTGGGGGGAAATCTAGACCAGTGATGGCGAACCTTTTGAGCTCGGCGTGTCAGCATTTTGAAAACCCTAACTTAACTCTGGTGCTATGTCACATAGAAATTTTTTGATATTTGAAACCATAGTAAAACAAAGATTTATATTTTTGATATTTCTTTTATATATTTAAGTGCCATTTAACAAAGAAAAATCAACCAAAAAAATGAGTTCGCGTGTCACCTCTGACACGCGTGTCATAGGTTCGCCATCACTGATCTAGAGCTTCCAATAGGTGACAATTGTGTTTTAACATCAAATTGTTGTGAAGTGAGGCTTCAATTTGAAAGGGTCACAAGTCTCAACTCAAAATGACTCCAGGGAAATGAGATAAGTGAGTCAACTTCAGAAGCAGCAGAAGCCTTGGCAGGAGGAGCAAGGCCTCCTGGGGACTAACTGGGACCTTCCACCACCTGCCCAAGGCCATGTTCCCAGGACAATGGTAGCCTTTCAGCCCTGCAGGCCCCTGGGGCTTAAGGGAAGAGATTGTGGAGTTGTTTTCCAGCACAGAGCTGTTAGAGCTTCCTCTTCTTCTCTGCACCAGTCTCAGGGCTGGGCACATTTCTAAATGTCAGACTCTTCAGAGGTAAAGACCATGACAGGAAAGCCAGGCCATGGCTGGGACCAGTGTAAAGTAATGAGGTGCTTGCCTTCGATACAATATTTAAGGGGGCACCAAGAGACTCAGTAATTAGGGTAAATGTGGTATTTTTTTTTTAATATATTTTTTTATTGATTAAGATATTACATATGTGTCCTTGTCCCCACGTTACCCTCTACCCCCAACCCCCCCACCCCCGCTCATGCCCTCACCCCCACGTTGTCCATGTCCATTGATTAGGCCTATATGCTTGCATATAAGTCCTTTGGTTGATCTTTCCCCCTTACCCCCACCCTCCCCTACCTTCCCTCCAAGTCCCGACAGTCCAATCAATGCCTCTCCGTCTCTGGATCAGTCCTTGTTCATCAGCTTATGTTGTTCATTATATTCCACAAATGAGTGAGATCATGTGGTATTTATCCGCTCTCCAGTTCCATCCATGCTGTGGCAAATGGTAAGAGTTCCTTTTTCTTCTTCCTCTTCTTAAAGAATACCTTTCAGCATTTCATATAATGCTGGTTTGGTGGTGATGAACTCCTTTAGCTTTTTCTTATCCGTGAAGCTCTTTATCTGACCTTCTATTCTGAATGATAGCTTTGCTGGATAAAGTAATCTTGGTTGCAGGTTCTTGCTATTCATCACTTTGAATATTTCTTGCCAGTCTCTTCTGGCCTGCATGGTTTCTGTTGAGAAATCAGCTGACAGTCGTATGGGTACTCCCTTGTAGGTAACTGACTGTCTTTCTCTTGCTGCTTTTAAGATTCTCTCTTTATCTTTTGCTCTTGGCATTTTAATTATGATGTGTCTTGGTGTGGTCCTCCTTGGATTCCTTTTGTTTGGGGTTCTCTGCGCTTCCTGGACTTGTAAGTCCATTTCTTTCACCAGGTAGGGGAAGTTTTCTGTCATTATTTCTTCAAAAAGGTTTTCAATATCTTGCCCTCTCTCTCCTTCTGGTACCCCTATAATTCTGATGTTGGTACGCTTGAAGTTGTCCCAGAGGTTCCTTACACTATCTCCATATTTTTGGAATCTCTTTTCTTTTTTCTTTTTCGGTTGGGTATTTTTTGTTTCTTTGTATTTCAAATCTTTGACTTGATTCTTGGGATCCTCTTTTCTGCTGCTGGATCTCTGTAAATTATTCTTTATTTCAGTCAGTGTATGCTTAATTTCTAGTTGGTCCTTTTTCATGTCCTCCATGGTCTCCCTATACTTATTGAGGGATTCATTAAATTTATCGGCGGTTTCCATAAAATTCTTGAAAAACCTTATAACCGTGGCCTTAAACTCTATATCCAATCGTTTGCTTTCCTCCATTTCTGCCATTTGTGACCTGTTTCTTTGTCTCCGCATTTTGGCAGCTTCCTGTGTTGATAGAGTGGCCCTGTGCGCCAGGTGTCCTGTAGGGCCCAGTAGCTCAGCCTCCCCAGTTACCTGGGGTGGACACTCTTGGTGCACTCTTGGTGCCTTGGTTGTTGTAGAATCACTGGGAGGAATTGACCTCCAGGCCAATTGGCTGTGAGAATCAGCTGTGTCTAAAGTGGGAGAACTTCTGTGCTGAAGACACCCTTCTGGGGCAAGACTTGCTTCAGTGGGGCTTTGGTGCTCACTGAGTCTGCTCCCTGAGTGCGTCCCTTATGGATCTGAGGAGTTGCAGTCTGGATGGACCCCCTCTGACCACTGGGTACAGTGGCTCCTGGATCTAAGGAGGTGCTAATTCAGCCTCTGCCTGAGGCCACACAGCAGGAGCCACGAAGAGGCTCAGCTGTGAAGCAATGCAAGCCGCTGCGGGGCCTTGGGCCTTCTCTTGGAAGTTCCAGGTCTGCCTGGTTCGGCTGCAGTTAGGTACATTCACATGCAAAAGCCTCTGCCGCAGCCTGGGTGGGGCGGGGTCTCAGGGAGTCAGAGGGCGGAGAAAGCAGCCATGGCCGATTCTCCGCCCGGAGTCGCGCGTCTCAGTGTTCCGGTAACGGCTGCAAGCACCTCTGAGGGAAAGCCGCCCTCAAGTTCGCTCGCTGCCGGACAGACCAGCCTCTCCCCGTATGAGTCCTGGGTCCCCAGAGACTTCCCGGAACCGGAGTTCAGAGCAGTGGGGAGCTTGTGATTCAAAAAGACAGCTGCGTCCTCAGGCGCCACCCCCTTTCCTCGCGCGCGCGAGCCGCCGTACCTCTGCACTTCACCTCCGCAGCGCCTCTGGCTCTCAGCGTGCTTTTCTTTCCTTCTAGTTGTGGAATTTACACTCAGCCAGCCTTCCTGTTGTTCTGGATGATGTTTGCTCAGTCCTTTGCGGTAATTTTCAATTGTTGTGTGAGGCGATAATTTCCCGGTGTTTACCTATGCCGCCATCTTAGTTGCTCTTGTAAATGTGGTATTTAAGAATCAAAAGTAATATAAAAAAATCTATGATGAACAAAATATCAAAATCTTAAATGGAGGAAGGATCCAACCCTGCACTTACCTCTAGCCCTCCCCCCGCCCCCCACATGGGAGTCTGTTCTGTGGGACTCTTTCCCCCTCCCCATGTGGGAGTCTGTACTTGTTCTTTAATAAATTTACACCTTTGCTATACTACCCTCTGTCCATGGATTCATTCTTCGGCTCCGACAGACAAGGAATCTGGGCTCCAGTCCAGGGGAACACCATGTGTTCTGGTCCAAAAATTCTGCTTCAGTATGGGTAAGAAATGGGTATGTCTTCCCATTCTATCTTTGCCCACCTTCCTGACTGAATGCAGAGGACTCTGAGACAGGGAAAGATGCAGCCACAAATGAGAGGAGAATTCAGATCCCTGAAAGTAACCTCAACTTTAAATAAACACATTGAACTTTTAAGGAAGCCAGAAATAAACTCGTATTGTGCAACTTACTGTACTGTAAGGGCTTATTTGTTATAGCAGCTAGCATTACCCTAACTCATAGGGAAAGGCATCAAGAGTTACAGTGACTTTAGGAAGGAGGCCACAGAGGAAGCCAACCTGAATAGTCTCTCAAGCTCGGATAGGATTTTGGCCGGAGTTGAGCAGAACTTCCAAGTTGGAAGAGAGAAAAATAAAGAAGGATGAACTTTGGGTCTCATTAGACCCTTCAAAGCTGGCAGTAAACTTGGAGGGGACATCTATGGTTGGATCTGCAAGGCAGTCCAGTTTGAGGAACTCTTTCTCCCCTACTGCCAATCATGGTGGCCCACTCCCTGGTGACCACTGAGTTGATCATTGCCCTTGCCCAGGACTTTAAAACCTGCAACTAAAGATTAGACTCTCTGTTTCTGGTTTCTATGGATGTGAGGCTCCAGGACTAGAGTAACCAGGTTCCCTGCATTGTAGAAATTGTAATCAGAGAGATTAAAACTGCTAGATAGAGACAGAGATGAGAGGCAGAGAGAGAGAATAATGCAGAGTTGGATTATAGATCCAGTTGCCTGAGACCCAGTTTCAACTCCTACCCTATTTGTGACATCTCATAAATGACTTTCCAACAAACTCCCGGTTTGGGCCTATCTAACTGAGTTTTTTGTCATGTACACACCAAGGATTCCAGTGAAACCCAACCCACTAAACCCAGATATTTATGGAGCACCTACTATGTGCAATACAGCATGGTCAGCATTTTGTGGCTTTGAGAGGGTTTGTGGGAGAGGATGCCTCAGGAAAGTATAGAAGAAATGGAATCCCAGCCCTGGTCAGGTCATGTGCCAGAGGCAACAAATTGATGTGTTCCTCTCACATCAATATTTCTTTCTCTCTGTCTCTCCCCCTCCCTTCCACTTTCTCTAAAATCAATGGACAAAATATCCTCAGGTGAGGATTAACACCAACAACAACGAAAGTTCTAAACAAGCAATTATCAGACAACCCAGCAATTGCACTCCTAGGTATTTATCCCAGAAAAATAAAGACTTATGTCCACACAGAAACTGTATACAAATGTCCAGAGCAGCTTTATTTCTAACTAGAGGCCCGATGCACAAAATTCAAGGGGCTTGGCCCTTGCAGCCCTGGCTTCATCTGGAAGGTCGTCTGGACGGTCGTTTTGCTGTTTGGTCTAATTAGCATATTAGTTCTTTATTATATAGGATAGTCAAAAGCTGGAGTTAGTGTAGATGTTCTTTAACAGGTGAAAAAAACAACAATGGCACATTCATGCCATGGAATAAAGAAATGAACTATTGATACATGCAACTTGATGACTCTCCAGGAAATTATGCTAAGCAAAAACAAAACAGAAATCCCCAAAGGGTTATAAAGTGTATGATTCCATTTAGATAATCTTTTTGAAATGACAGTTTTAGAAATGGACGACAGATCAGTGGAGACCAGAAGTTAAGAAAGGGGTGGAGGTTGGAGAACCAAGATGGCGGCATAGGTTAACGCCGGAGTTTGCTGCCTTGAACAACTACTTCAAAAGTGAAACTAAAAAACGGAATGGACATCACCCAGAACCACAGGAACGCTGGCTGAGTGGAAGTCCTACAACTAGGAGGAAAGAGAAACGCATACGGACACTCAGAGGAGGCGCAGTGCTGAAGTCAAATTCTGAGGTGCGGAGTGTGCGGAGCTGGCTGGCGGCGGAGGGCGCGGTTGGCATTTTCAATCGGGAGGGAGTCGCAGACTCTGAGCTCCAGATCCGGGCGAGTCTTTAGGGACCCAGACTCAAACGGGAGAAGCGGGACTGTCTGGCTTCGGTCAGAGCGAGTGCAGCTTTCTCTCCGAGGTTTGCAGTGGGTCCTGGGACCCAGAGAGGCAGAGCCCCTGGGGACAGGACTGAGAGCCGCCATAACTGCTCTCTCTGGCCCACCCTGTTGATCCTGTGCAACCCGCCCCGCCCAAGCCCTGCACACAGGCATTTGCCGGATAGCCTCAGGCAAAGGCTGGATTAGCACCTCCCTAGAGGACAGAAGTTCTCTCACTGCAGACACAGCTGATTCTCATAGCCACTTGGCCTGGAGGTCAAACCCTCCCTGGTATTAGCTACAACAATCAAGGTTTAACTATAAGACTACGCACAAAGACCACTAGGGGGTGCACCAAGGAAGCATAACAAAATGCGGAGACAAAGAAACAGGACAAAATTGTCAATGGAAGATATAGAGTTCAGAACCACACTTTTAAGGTCTCTCAAGAACTGTTTAGAAGCCGCCAATAAACTTAATGAGATCTACAAGAAAACTAATGAGACCCTCGATGTTATATTGGGGAACCAACTAGAAATTAAGCATACACGGAATGAAATAACGAATATTATACAGACTCCCAACAGCAGACCAGAGGAGCGCAAGAATCAAGTCAATGATTTGAATTGCGAGGAAGCAAAAAACACCCAACCGGAAAAGCAAAATGAAAAAAGAATCCAAAAATGCGAGGATAGTGTAAGGAGCCTCTGGGACAGCTCCAAGCGTACCAACATCAGAATTATAGGGGTGCCAGAAGATGAGAGAGAGCAAGATATTGAAAACCTATTTGAAGAAATAATGACAGAAAACTTCCCCCACCTGGTGAAAGAAATGGACTTACAGGTCCAAGAAGCGCGGAGAACCCCAAACAAAAGGAATCCAAAGAGGACCACACCAAGACACATCAGAATTAAAATGCCAAGAGCAAAAGATAAAGAGAGATCTTAAAAACAGCAAGAGAAAGAAACTCAGTTACCTACAAGGGAATACCCATATGACTGTCAGCTGATTTCTCAACAGAAACTTTGCAGGCCAGAAGGGAGTGGCAAGAAATATTCAAAGTGATGAATACCAAGAACCTACAACCAAGATTACTTTATCCAGCAAAGCTATCATTCAGAATTGAAGGTCAGATAAAGAGCTTCACAGATAAGGAAAAGCTAAAGGAGTTCATCACCACCAAACCAGGATTATATGAAATGCTGAAAGGTATCCTTTAAGAAGAGGAAGAGGAAGAAAAAGGTAAAGATACAAATTATGAGCAACAAATATGCATCTATCAACAAGTGAATCTAAGAATCAAGTGAATAAATAATCTGATGAACAGAATGAACTGGTGATTATAATAGAATCAGGGACATAGAAAGGGAATGGACTGACTATTCTTGGGGGGGAAAGGGGTGTGGGAGATGCGGGAAGAGACTGGACAAAAATCGTGCACCTATGGATGAGGACAGTGGGTGGGGAGTGAGGGTGGAGGGTGGGGCGGGAACTGGGAGGAGGGGAGTTATGGGGGGGAAAAAAGAGGAACAAATGTAATAATCTGAACAATAAAGATTTAATTAAAAAAAAAAAAAAGAAAGGGGTGGAGGTGGGTGTGGCCATACAAGGGTAACAATGAGTGATCCTTATGGTGATGGAAATATTCTATATCTTGACTAAATCAATATCAATATGCTGATTGTAATGTTGTACTATATAGTTTTGCAAGATGTTACCATTGGGGGAAACTGAGAAAAGGGTTATCCCTGTGTTATTTCTTACAAATGAATGTAATTTGATAATTATCTCAAAATTAAAAGTTTAATTTAAAAAAAAAAAGAACTGCCTCAGTATACTGGAGAGTGACCAAAAGCAGGCAAAAATAGGAGGGTGGCTTTGCATTTGGTCATAAAGGATTGACATAGGGAGTTTCCCATTTTTTATTTTTATGGCTTTTATTCTGAGGGCAGTTCTCTGCCTTAACTATATAAGGTAGCTAAAACTCCAATAGAAGACCTGCAATTTTTATGGCTTGAAGAATGAGAAGACAGAGTTTGGGCAACTACAGTTGTTGGAAAGTGCAAGAAGAACCCCAGGAAGGTGAGGACCAAGAAGACAAGTCCCACATTCTGAGCATTAATTCTGTCCAAACCTCTGCTGACTGCTGGACCTGGCATGTGTGGGGCAATTTACAACAGCCCAGCCAAGGCTAAGAGAACTGAACTGAGATTTAAACTGCTGCCTAAAGCCAGTTGGCAATTTTAGTCTAGTAAGTTCATTGCTTTATAGAACAAGTAAACAAACATACAAACAAGCATTAACACTCTTCAGAGGAATATAACAGAATCTGGAGTCTCTACAAAATGGCATTTACAATGCCTAGAATACAACCCAAAATTATTTGACACAGGGAAACCTAGGAATGAGCCTTGATTCTTCCCTGTCTCTCACTTTCTACAATCAATCCGTTCATGGGAACTGTCAGCCTTACCTCAAGAACATTGCCTCATTCTATCTGCTTCAGGACATCTCCACTATGACCTCCTTGTCCCAGCTACCACCATCTCTGGCCGGGAATACCACCCAAGGTTCCTCACTGGTATCTCTGCTTCCTCCCTTGTTCTTTTGCAATTCATTCCCTGCACAGCAGCCAGAGCCATCTTTGTAATGTTCAAACCACACCACTGCCCTTGCTCTTAGGATACAATCTAGCCTTCTTGCCTTGTTCCACAACACCCTGCAAAACCTTGCCTGCCTCTTTGGCCTCATCTCCTCCACTCATGCCCTTCCTCACCACTTTCCACCTCACTGGCTGCTGTCTGTTTCTCCAGCATCCTTAGCATCCTTGTCCTTGTTCTTCTCATCCTTCTGTTATCATTCAGGTTTCAGGCCAAACATCATCTCCTCAGATAGATCTTCCAACCCTACCACCTCCCAAGGTAGCCTGACAGTCACTATTACATTCCCTGGTTTTATGTGTCTAAATCAAGTCACTGCCTGAGTGTTTGTTTATTTACGTTATCTGTTGTCCTCAGGGGGAGCGTTAGCTTTATCCAGGACTAGGCTTTGCCTATCTTGCTTATTGATGATCTATAGTGCCTGGAATATCACTTAATACATAGCAAGTTCTTGTTCCAGCTATCTACTGTGCATGATCTTCCCAAATCTAGAGACATAAAACAACAACCATTTTATTATGCCCACAGATTTGGAGAGGGCCCAACAGGAATACCTTGTTTCTGTTTCGCGATGTCTGGGACCTCAGCAGGGAAGATTGGAGTGACTGGGGTGACTCAAAGTGCTGGGCTGGAGCTGGAGTATCCACTTCCAAGAGGTCTTCCTCTTTCCCATGTCTCGTGCCCGGGCTGGAATGGTTAGGAGCCTGGGCTCAGTTGAGGATATTGGCTAGAACCCAGCCTGGCAACCACAGGGTCATCAGATTCTTTATATGGTGGCTTAGCCTTTCAGGGAACTAGACTAGAGCTGTGAAGCCTCAGATGTCACACAACAGAGCTTCTACCATACTCTGTTGGTCAAAGTAGTTACAAGAGAATCTACATGCCAATTCTTGATGGAAGAAATATAAAATAATTTGTGGTCATTTAAAAAAATATGCAACAGTTCTCAATAAATATTTGTTGGATGGATGAATGAATGAATGAATGAATGAATGAATGAATGAATCTATATTAAGGCATCCCTAGGTGATTGGTAATAGAGAGGTCAACACCAATACTGAGGAATCTCTCCAAAGGAGGACATTTAGATAAATGCATTTTTCCTTCATGACAGCTTGATTAGAAGGCCCTTCCTGGTGTCTGCTCTGCTGGCCTGCATAGACATATTAGTGAGTGAAGACATGAGTTACTGCATTGAATTTTCTAACACCTTGACTTCTTCTGAAGGAACTAATAGCAGACACTGGGTCAGATCTGAGCAACACGGCATGTGGTGGCTCTCCCAGGCCTCATGTGGAGATGTCCCATTGATCTTGGTGCAACACAGCCTGTGACAGAGGACCTAATAGCTCCACTGACCCTAACACTTGGGTATTGATTATCAGTGACCACATGCTATTCTAGATTACTTCACATGAAATAAAAAGATGTCAGATAAGGCTCCTGCCACATCCCCTCTCAGGAGGGTTAAAACTATCATAAGAACTCAAGGCTGAAATTCAAGCCTGGATCAAGAGAGATGATGTGTGTGAATGACTGCTTTGTAAGCAATTGTAAAAACTCTTCAAGAAAATGGTAAAAGAATGGAGAGGAGTATTTCTCCCCAAAGCTAGTCAAATGAAGGAGATTATTCATAGCCAAACATGATTGTAAACATCCATTAAACATGGCATTAAACTGAAAGCTGAAGATCTGCCAAGGGGCCCCGGGCTAGGTGGGGTACTGTGTAGATACACCGGCTTCTGGTCCCTGCTCATTTTAATTGTTTCTGGGCTCACTGTCCCATGTCTTGGCCTCCTGTTCACTCCTAGTGCACTCCAGTCTGCCCCACTGAAGGGCCTTCACTAAGCTTACCAGCTGCATCCTTGTTGCCAAATCTCACGGCACTTTGGGTTGTTTTCTTGCTCAGCCTCTGAAGAACTGACACTGTCTTTTGGAAACTTTCTCCTCTCTAGATGAGCCATGGAACCTTTCTTTTCCGGTTCCCTCCCTTACCTCTGAGTCCCCTTTTTGGTGTCCACCGTGAGTCCATCTGCACCCTCTCACCTGATTCTGTCCCAGCTTTTTACTTCTTCCCACCATCCTTGATCAACCGACTCTCCCCTACCCATATCTTCAACCTGTGACCCTCAAAGTGACATCACCAGCCCCAGTTCTCTTCCTGACTTCCAGGTCCACAGGGCCATCTGCTTACAAGATGTTGGCCCTCAGATGTTGCAAGGACACCTCCAATTCAATGTGTCCAAAACAGAACTTATCAGCTCCCGCTATAAGCCTCTCTCTCACCCCCAAATTTCAATTAGCACCCAAGTCCTTGGGGGAGAGGGGCTTACAGGATATTTCCTAAGTCTCTCTCCTTGATTTCCTATTTAAACAGTCTCCACTGAGACCCTACCATTTCTTACCCAAATTCCTTACCCCCATTCCTTACCCAATCACTTTCAATCCTGTCTTTCCTCTCTCTTTCTCCCCCATGCTGTGGTCATAGTGACATGAACCTCCTGCTTGAACCCTCTGGTGTTTGCCATCATGGTCAGCGAAAAAAATGTAAAGATAAAAAATAACACAAGGTATTTATTAATCTGGCTTCACCCTGCCTAGCTCTAATAAGGCTCTTCTACTTACTGGCTTTGTGATTTTTGGCAAATAACCTCTCTGTGCCTCATTTTCTTCATATACAAAGTAAACAATAATCCCAATATCTGCTCTGAAGATGCAAAGAAAAATGCACACAAGTGCTTAATACCATGTTTGGCATAGAGTAGACTGCCATTGATGACTCTGGTCTTTATGGACAATCCAGGGACTCTGCCCTCACCCCTGCATGCTCCCTGCATCCAGAAACGTCACCTCTCAAAGCTCTAAGGCTCTCTTTTTATTCTCCAAACATGACTTAGCCTGTTACTTCTCCTGCCTGACATTCTCTTCCTCTTATTTCCCCACCTGCTTCTCTTAGCTGTATCCTTCTCAAGACCCCACTCAGGGATCCCACCTTTCAGAAAGCTTCATCCCCTTCCTCCATCCTCCTGGCTGGGGTCCCTGGGCTCTCTGGACACATTTTGTTTATGTGTAGCAAATTCCTGGCTGTAAGGCAGATTACAGTCACTGACATGTTTATTCTACACAATATTTTTTAAACTTTCGCATTTGTGACAACATAAAAGTTGGGAGACATCATATGGAAATCTGGATTTCTGCCAACTCTAGAAAAGCTGAAGGAGATGGCCAAATGACCACCACTAGCCTGAGCCGAGTGTTGGCTGCTCCTCACAGGGGCCCAAGGGCTCCAGTTTTCCACACTCCCCACTGCTTCCTATTGATGACACCCAGCTGTCTCAGTTCCTCCCACACTGGACGCTGAGATTAGAACTTGTGTGCTGCAGGTAGTTTATTGGGAGGGAATCCAAGTAGCACAGGGAGGGGTTGGAGAAGTAAACAAGGAGGACAGGAAGCCAGTACTGGGCACGTTGATGAGCGGGCTACCTATGGATAAATGGGGCTCTGTCTCACTGGGCACCTCTGGGAGACATTGTAGAACATGCCTTAGAATGGCCCCAAAGCGGATGGGAAAGCAAGGGTATTTAGCCACCAGCTGTCAGCCTCATTAGTTGTGGGCCACCCCTGGAGCCACACAATCCCCTCACTCTCAGTTTGCCAAATGTGTGACATAGCAAGTTCTTAGAGGAGCAGAGAGCTTCAGTGTGTCTAAGGGGTGTCTGCTGCAGCCACAGAAGAGCCCAGAGGTGGACCAGGGGAGACAGGCTGGGGCATCTCACAGCATCTGACCCTGCAGACACGTTTGCAATCCCTGAACCCAATAGCATTTCATTTGTCTGGTTATTTTTCTTCCCCTACTAAACTGTGAGTTCCTTGAGGTAGGGACTGTGAACACCTTAACTCTAGTGCCTAGCACTGTGCTGGGCACATAGGTACTCAAAGATGTCTCATTAATGTCTGTGTGCCTCAGTTTCCTTGTTGTGAAACAAAGCAGCCCCAGGTCTGTGATAGACACAGGAGTGGAACAGCACCCCAGCCTCTACAGTTGTGCTGCACAAATCCTTGAGTGAGCAGAACTCCCCTCCCCTGTGGCTGCAGCTGAGGTGGAGAAAGCCCATGTACCCGCATGCATTCATGGACCCGCCTGAGAAAGGTAGCCCGTAAGCAGTGGTGAGGATACCACCACAGGCTGTGTGAGCCAGTGAAAGGTAGGGGACCCAGAGGATTGGGCCCTGCTGCTGCTGGAAGTGTGCTAGAAGTCTCTCCACAAATACATGTGAAGTTCTTGCAGTACATTGGTCACCTGTGAAGGTGCTGGGGACCTTACTACTTGCTAGTGCTGGGGAGACAGGCATTTCAGAAGTAAATGAAGATCTTTCTAGAAGGTGATAAGCACTAGGAAGAACATAAACAGGGTGATATGACAGGGGGACGAGATGACTTACTAGTAGATTGAATGGTCAGAAATGGCCTTTTTGAAGAGGTGATGTTTGTTTGAACTCAAATATCAGTGGGAAAGGCATTGTAGGTGGAGGGAAGAAAATGTGCAAGAGCCTGAGGCAGGAACTACCTGGATTAACGAAAGGAATGGAAAGTTTTCTTATTGTTTTTATTGATTTTAGAGAGAAAGAAAGGGAGAGGGAGAGAGAGAAACATTGGTCAGCTACCTCCTGCATACCCCCTACCGGGGATCGAGCCTGCAACCCAGGCATGCACCCTGACCAGGAATCGAACCAGTGACCTGTTGGTGCATGGGACGACACTCAAGCAACTGAACTACACTGGCCAGTGCCAGAAAAAAGAATTTTTTTAAAAAATATATTTCTATTGATTTCAGAGAGAAAGAAAGGGAGAGATAGAAACATCGACGATGAGAGAGAATCATTGATTGGCTGCCTCCTGCACACCTATTGGGGATCGAGCCTGCAACCGGCATATGTCCTTGAGCAGAATTGAACCCAGGACCATTCAGTCCGCAGGTCTACACTCTATGCACTGAGCCAACCCAGCTTGGGCCAGAAAAAAGTTTCAACGAAGACACAGGGAGAGAAAGACAAACAAGGTCCAAAAGGGAAACAGGAGCCGGTCATGTGGGACCTGCCGTCCCAGTGAGTTTGGGTGTCTTCTAAGTGCAATGAAAGGGCACTGCAGTTTTAAGGATGTGCTGTCATCATCCAACATTGTTTTTAAAGAATCCTTCCAGGCAGAGAATGGGCCGTGGGGGCAGGTGTGGAAGCAGTGGATTGGTGGGGAAGCGGTTGTCATCTTCCAGACAAGACCTATGCTATGGCATGGAGCTAAGGAAGTGGGAAGGTTGCAGATGCATTTTGGAGTTAGCGTTGACAGGACTGATGATGAGCTGGACATGAGGGTGAGGGAAGCAGAGACTGCACCTTTGGGGTCCAGGGGCTCATAACACTCCTGAAGGAGGCAGCACCCTCCCCATCAGATATTTTTTTTAATGAAAAAAAATTTTTTCAATTACAGTTGAATATTATATTAGTTTCAAGTGTATAGCATAATGGTTAGACATTTATGTAAATTACAAAGTGATCCCCCCCAATAGGTCTAGTACCCACCTGGCACTATGTAGTTATTACAATATTATTGACTATTCCTTATGCTGTACTTTACACTCCCATGGCTATTTTGTAATTGCCAATTTGTCAGACAAATTTTCTTAACCAGAGGCCAGGCTTCCCTTGATGGGCACTCAGGAATCCGGGGTTAAGGGGGAGATGGGGAGTTTGACGGATTATTTACAGGGATTCTAAAATGCCACCAAGAGAGGCACTCCATGCTCCTCCCCAGTCCCCAAACCCTTGAGAATCACCTGAATTACAGTAGCCCACTTGGAATGTGTTGGGCAGTATCTGGGAAAGTTAAATGTATCTTCACCCTTATTAGCCAGCGATTCCCAAGATAAATGATAATACATCCACCTAGAGACACATACAAGAATGTTCTCAACAGCTCTGTCTGTGATAGTCAGCAAAGCGATTAGTCAATTCATGCAATGGAATAGAATGCAGCTACGAGAAAGGATGAATTGCTGCCTGCAATGTCATACAAGAGTCTCACAAACATAATGTGGTAAGAGCCAGGCACAGAAGTGTACATATGGCAGGCTCCCATTGTATCAAGTTCAACAGGCTAAGCAATCTCTGCTGCTAGATGTCAGGACAGCAGATACCCTTGGGGAGGTAGGTGAGCCTGTCTGAGGGACCTAAGGGGCCTCCTGGCTGCTGGTAATATTCTATTCTTGCTTTGGGTGATGATTACCTGGCGTCATATCATTTCTGAAAACTTCTAAGCCACTTATTTATAATTTGTTCACCTTTCTGTGGGCACATTATACTTTAAAACCAAAAAAAATATTTTTTTTAGAGAACATGATCCATCATATTCATAAGACTTTGCTCTAATTTCATTCTTCCCAAAATTCAAATGGACTTTCAGAAGACAGAGATGTGCAATGTTGATAATATTTAAAAGAACTTTTTGGGCGTTAGTGGCCATTCTGAAGGAGGAATTCCAGAAATGTTCTGAGCCAGAATTGAATGGTCCCTGACAGTGGCCCTGTCCCCAGGGGCCCAGGTGGGCAGTGAATTTATGGGGCAAATCAGGAGGGAAAGTCCATGGACCCTCAAGTTGGGCCCTCTTGCTGGTAGAGGTGACCTAGGAGTGGCTCTGGGGTTGGGAATTTTCTGAAATTCCTTCCTTTGCTGAGGACCCAATCCTGTAAGCATTAATTATGGGACATTATTTGACCATTCACGCCTGAACTATTTAAAAACATTGCTGAATGGGTTTGGGAATGTTGATCCTCTGCCTGAACTGGAAACTCCAGGAGCATGGCCGGAAATGTCCCACAATGGGAGGCTCCTGAGGGACTCCCTGCTGCTTTGCCATCCTGGCCAGAGAAGGGGTTTCCCAGCTTCCCATAGTTTCTTCCTCTCCCGCCCCTTGTCTGCGCAGGAAACCGCCTGCCCAGTGGGGACGGTGGGCTGCTGTCCATGTTTGGGTATGGGAGCCTGCTGCCTGGAGGGTCCTGGTGAGTTCACAGGAACCTGATGGGCAGTTCAGAGGCCAGAGACTGGGTGGGTCACTGGTGGGCAGCTCTGTGGGGGCCCTGGGAAAGTTTGCACTCCTGGAAACCCAGTCACAAGAGGCACCACCTCTTCCAGGTTTCACCACAGGGCAGAACAAACAGTGCTCAGGGCAGCTACCTGTCCAGTTTGCTCCGGAGCTGAGTCAAGAAAGAACAGCCAACTAGGACCTGAGAAAAGACCAGAATCTGCCGCTGATGTCTAGGGGGAAGATCGATTTTATAAGGAGAGCTCTGAGCACTATCTGTCAACTACATTCAAGGGATATTTATTGAGCGCCTGCCTTACTGGATCAGGCTCTAAAGGTTCATTTTAGGGGGTTGAAGTAATAAGTAAAATAAGCAAATCATGTAGTATATTAGAAGTTGATATGTGCTATGGAGAAAAATAAAAATAAAGCTGCGGTAGGGGGTAGGGAATGCTGGGGTTTAATGTGAGCGCCTCACTGAGAAAGTGCAAAGGCCACTGGCCTCTCTGCCAGTGAGTAGGTGTGGCGAGTTGAAGGACTAACTGGGGAGAAGAGTGGCGGAGTGGGAGGGAGAAGAGGTGAGTAGAGAGGGAAAGGGCCTAGACCAGGGGTGGGCAAACTTTTTGACTCGAGGGCCACAATGGGTTCTTAAACTGGACCGGAGGGCCGGAACAAAAGCATGGATGGAGTGTTTGTGTGAACTAATATAAATTCAAAGTAAACATCATTACATAAAAGGGTGCGGTCTTTTTTTTTTTTTTAGTTTTATTCATTTCAAACGGGCTGGATCCGGCCCGCGGGCCGTAGTTTGCCCACGGCTGGCCTAGACTGTGCAGTGCCTCTTTGGGCCCAAAGAAATTTGGTTTTACTGAGTGAAATAAATGAGATATGATTGGACTAACTCAAAACCACATTCAGCAGATTGGCTCAATCTTTCTACATAGCAGTTGCAGTAAGAATCAAAAGCCTTAGAAATACTTCTGTGTGTTTTTTTTTTTGTTGTCCCCCCCCCCCCCACCACCTAGTTAAATCCATTTCTAGGCAGCTTTCCTAAGGGAAGAATGGGAAATGTGAGGATTTATACTTAAGGCTTCATTCATTCATTCATTCCATAAAAAATGTATAGAGCTGCTCATAGAAACCTTGTTTATAATGGTGAAAAAGAAACTAGCAACCACTTAAAAGTCCATAATCTAGGGACACAATTCAACACATTATTGCACATAAATTTGATGAATTTGTATAATTGTTCAACCTATTTTTCAACAATTTAATAAGGAGAGAAAAATGTTTAAAACATATAAGTAAACAGGGTAACTAATGTTGGATAGGATCTCAATTAGCTTTTTAAAAATGTACACATGTGCATGCTATTGTTGGCAGCGAAACGCACCAGGTGTCAGACCTCGGTTCAGCAACCTAGGTACTTGAGTTCTGGCTAAGAAAGAATTCAGCGTCAAGACTCAAACTACAGGAGAAAGTTTATTTAGAAAGTCACAGAGGTAGAAGCAGTGAGCTGTAGAAGAAATGGGCACAGGAAACAAGTTACAAAAACAAAAGAAGGGTCTTTGGAGCTTGGGGGGGTGGGGGAGAGAGAGAGAGAGGGAGGGAGAGAGAGAGAGAGAGAGGCAAGGAAAATGTACTAGGGGTAGGGGGTAGGGAAAGGCAGGAGCATGCTCCATAGAGAGAGCCACACTGGGTCCTCCACCTTGAGGGTATTTATCTGGAGGTTTCAGGGGAGGATCCCAATAGAACAGTGGTTCTCAACCTTGGCTGCACATTAGAATCACCTGGGAATCTTTTTAAAATCCTGATTTCTGGGCCTCATCCTCTGGAAATTCTGTTTCTTTGTTCCTAATGTTGTGGTCCCACCCCATAACAAAGAAACAGAATTTCCGGAGGATGAGGCCCAGAAATCAGGATTTAAAAAAGATTCCCAGGTGATTCTAATGTGCAGCCAAGGTTGAGAACCACTGCAATAGAATATTTATCAGCTTTCCAGGTGTGTCCTTTCAGGGTTGTGGTCTCTACTGATTGGTTGGTGGGGGCGGGCGGGGGGCGGGGAGTCAATGCAGCTGGTCCTGAGTCAGCCATGGTGTCACCTGTCTGGTTTTGCTGCTTTTCTGGGTTTGGAGCTGAAACACACCTGAGGCCAAGGTGTATTTCATACCAGGAAGAACCTCATTGTCCTGGGGGCTTGGGGCTATTCTCTGGCCCCTTTGTTCATTCTACCTCTAAGGGGGTCTAAATATGACTAGCAATATGCCAGGGAAGGAAATGGCTGAGGAGGGTCCTAACAGCATGACCAGCAATATGAAAAGTCAGAGGGTCTAAACCACGTGACCACTGGTATGAAAGGTCAGAGGGTCTAATCTGCATGACCAGCAATATGCTAGGGGAGGAAAGGTTACGCTGGGGGTGAGGCCCTTGTTTTTAGAGTTTTGCCTCTTGCTAGGCACCCAGGGTATTTCGTGACCTTCTGTCCCTGGCCCACCGTCCTTGCTCTGCTCATGTCTGTCTAACTGCCTATTACACTATCATATGAATGAGCCCTGAACACATAATGCTAAATGAAAGGGGCCAGTCACAAAAGACCACATGTTGTATGATTCCCTTTATATGAACTGTCCAGAATAGGCAAATCCATAGAGACAGAAAGTAGATTAGTGGTTGCCAGGGGCTGGGATGGGCTGGGGAGTAACTGCTAATGGAACTGCTAATGGGGTTTTGGGGGTGTGATGAAAATATTCTGAAATTAAACAGTGGTGATGGTTGCACAACTCTATATAGAATAAAAACCACTGAATTGTACAATTTAAAAGGGTGAATTTTATGATGTGTGAAATCTATTCCAATAAAGCTGTTAACAAATGCATACCTGAAGACTGACTGGGAAGAAATACAATGAAATATTGGCTGTTAGTTTTTTGGGGGGATTTATTTTCTCCTATATAATCTCCAATATTTCAGTGATGGCGATACATTTGCAAAAAGACAAAGTGACAAGTATGGTATGGAACAGAGTGTTCTCAGGGACTTTCTGGTGAGTCTCACCCCTGCCTCCATGGCAGTGATTTGTGATGTTTGTCCCAATTTTCCCCTCCCCCCGCTTCCAGCAGACGGCACTGCCTGGCCCCTTGGGGTTGGGTGGGACTATATAACTAGTTCTGACCAATGGTTTGCTAGTAAAAATGACATGTTACTTCTGAGCCAGAGCATGTAATTGCCTGTGTGAGGCACCCCTGGGCTCTCTTTATGCTGAAGCAACTTTCAGACAGTCAAGATGGGGGCTGCTCCATCATCCCATCCCCAGCAGACCTGGGGTGGGCAGTGATGTGAGTGAGATATGATGCTTTGTTCCTTTAAGCCACCGAGTTCTTGGGGGTTTTTTGCTGTTGTTTGTCACAACCTAGCCAGTACAGGCTAATGCATGCAAACAATGAGACCTGAGGAGCTGCTGCCGCCATTAGCCATCTGTAGCTGCTGTCCAAAATAAAAACACAGTAACTACACATTACATTGCTGTAGGGCACGCCACCTCCTTTTCCATTTAAAATGCCTTTCTATTTTTGAGTTCTCTTCAAAGCAAAGTTGAGAGAAGGCAAATCAGGTATTTTCTTTATTTCACAGATGAGTCAAGTGATTCGTCCATGGTCCTAGACCAACTTAGTGGCATCATCCAGGTCTTCTAACTCTCTGCCTGTGTCCTGGACACAGTGGCTGCTCAGTCTGGTCCAAAAAGATCCAGTGACTAGACAGGCCAAGTAATAAAACAGCATCATTTGTGCAACAAGGTTTCTTCTGAAAACAAACCAGAGAATTGACCATGGAGGGGAAACCAATGCGTAGCTACGAAGAATCTGGTAGAAACGT
Organism: Myotis myotis; assembly: GCF_014108235.1. Lineage (NCBI taxonomy): Eukaryota > Metazoa > Chordata > Mammalia > Chiroptera > Vespertilionidae > Myotis > Myotis myotis. The sequence continues at coordinate 75,940,942 of NW_023416401.1, read as the reverse complement.
GCAAAATGGGTCTATAAAGACAATTACTCTCTTCCATTTTTCCAAGGTGTACTTGGCCTTCAGAACATAAGGGGAGAATGAGAGCGTGAAGGCCGTGAGAAGGGAGGTCCAAAGTCTCAAGTGGGAGAAATCTCAGAGGCTCTTCCCCTCTGCCCAGAGAGACAGTCATGCTGTGAGACCTGTCCTATGGGAGAACCCAGGGGAGGATGTGGTGTTGGCTGCACAGAGCGCTGTCTGAGGAGCCCCAATCCACTTGTCTCTAGAGCTCTAATTCTTTGTATTCCAAAATGTAAATGTCTTCTTTTCACATTTATAAAAGTAATGCTGCTAAAAAGTTCACATGATGGACTATTGTATAAAGGTGAAAGTGAAAGGGACCCCACTATCCAAGGATAACCATTGCTGACAGTTTGATGTTTCTCCCTCTGTCCAGACTTTTTTCTATGCATATACCTATTGGATAGCTAGGATCTATTCAGATTAGATATCTATCTGTCATCTATATCATCTCTCTAATCTACTATCTGTTTATATTGTTTATACAAATGAGTCTTTCTCTCTATAAAATCCACCTATCCTTCCACTGTCCTAGACAACTACACCCCCATTCTCACTCACAGCCTGCCATCTTGTTTCCTATTGCACTGAGAAAGCAGAGGCCAACAGAAGGCAAACTCCCTCCTCTCCCACGCCCACGACAGCCTACTTCCCTGGCCAGCCTCCTGTCTCCTATCACCCACCCAGGAGCACAGTGCCTGCAATGCTTCCCTCTCTCCTCTATCACCAGACTTTCCCTCTCTCTGGGCTGCAAAAATACTGTCCAACATCCATTCCCAGTCCTCACTGCTGCTGCCCTATCACGCAGCTGCCCTAACAGCAGCATGGACACAGGTGCCTCCTCCCTCCCTACTCCAGTGCGCCCCCACCCAGTCTCTGTAGCTCTCTGCTATCCCTCTGCCATCTAAACAGGGAGTGCCCAGGGCTCACTCCCAGTGGTGCTACATTCAAAATAGACCCTGGTTTGGCCCACTGTCATCTCTTACCTGAATTATTGCTAGGCTCCTAACTGGTCTCACCCTTGCCTCTTGAGACTCTGCTTCTTCTTCTTCTTTTTTTTTAAATATACTTTATTAATTTTTGACAGAGAGGAAGGGAGAGGGATAGAGAGTTAGAAACATCGCCTGCACACCCCCCACTGGGGATGTGCCCGCAATCAAGGTACATGCCCTTGACCAGAATCAAACCTGGGACCCTTCAGTCCACAGGCCGATGCTCTATCCACTGAGTCAAACCAGTTAGGGCGAGACTCTTCTAAACACAGCAGTGATGCTTCTCAAATGCATGGCTGATCACATGATTCTCTAATAATTTTCCTGAGGAAAAGCCAGAGTCCTGCTGATGTCCCACAAGGCCCTACACCCTCTTCTGACCCCCGTCATTTTCTCTCTGGTCTCATTTCCTGCTGCCCTCTGCCTGGCTCACTTCACTCCTGAACTCATCAGGCACAACCTCCCTCAGGGCCTTTGCACTGGCTGCTGCCTCTGCCTGGAATTGTCTTCTCCCAATCTTCCCATGACTCTCAGCCTCATCTCTTTCTGGACTCTTCTTTGCCTCTGTAATGAGGCCTCCCCTAGCTACCCTATTTAAATTTCCCCTCTCCTCACTTTATGTATGTATGTATGTATGTATGTATGTATTTGTTTTTGTTAATCCTCACCAGAGGATATTTTTTCTTTATTGATTAAGGTATTACATATATGTCCTTATCCCCCTGTTGCTCCCCCCACTCCCCTAATCATGCCCTCACCCCCCTGGTGCCTGTGTCCATTGGTTAGGCTTATATGCATGCATACAAGTCCTTTGGTTGATCTCTCCCCCTTATCCCCACCCTCCCTTATCTTCCCTCTGAGGTTTGATGGTCTGATAGATGCTTCTCTGTCTCTGGATCTGTTTTTGTTCATCAGTTTATGTTGTTCATTATATTCCACAAATGAGTGAGATCATGTGATATTTATCTTTCTTTGACTGGCTTATTTTGCTTAGCATAATGCTCTCCAGGTCCATCCATGCTGTTGCAAATGGTAAGAATTCCTTCTTTTTTTTTTTTACAGCAGCATAGTATTCCATTGTGTAGATGTACCAGTTTTTTAATCCATTTATCTATTGATGGGCACTTAGGCTGTTTCCAAACCTTAGCTATTCCTCACTTCTTTTGACCCCCGTTTTTTCTTGCTTTATTTTCTTTATAGCATTCATCCTGAAACTAACATATAAGGTTGGACCATATTAAATTATCTATATTTAGTAACTTTTGACCCCCCCTAAAAGGCAATTTCAGATCATCCAAATTAATACTAATATATATTTTAATTATTAACCTTTGTTTTTTGCCTGTCCCCATTAAAATGCCAGTTTCTGAGGGAAAATGGTTTTGTCTGCTCTATTATCTGTTACCCCTAGAACTGTACCTGGCACATAGTAGGTGTCTAGTAAACATTTGTTGGATGATTCTTTTTAAATAACCTGCTTTCCTTTTTAATGCATCAGAGTCATCTTTCCATGACCATTTGAATTGGTCTTTCTTATCCCTTCTAAAGCCTGTTTGTCCCTGGTAGTATGACCTTTGAGTCCCTGAAAGCACCTCTAAATCACCAAATATACCCTCTACCACCACTTGCAAGGTGGCTCTGCAGGCAGTGGGTACAGATTTAATGTCAGGCAGCCTAGATTGAAACGACTTGCCAAATCATTGTGGCCATGCTACTTAACCTCTTTGGTCCTCAGTTTTCTCATCTGTAAGGCAGAGAAAATACCCCCAGACTCACACCGGGAGGATTTGGGGAATGGTAAAGTTCCTGGTATAGTGTGTGCTGAATCAACTGCTCATATTTCTGCTTGTAAAGATTTAGAGCAGCAAACATTTAAAAATTGTATGTATGTTTAAAAATTATATGTATATTTCCAGAAACACTTGCTAGGTTTATCGCCGTGAGTCAGCTTTCTTTTAGAGGTTTCCAAGAATAAATCACTCAGGCCACCCACAACTGGTCACACAATTGATATCTCTTGTCTCACCTTCTGAGATTGTCATAGTTTTGTCCCACCTACTTCCACCCTGAGTCACACTTTAAAGAAAACACTCTGTTCAAAGCTTAGGTTGCACTGTTCTCCCCACTCGTTCCCCCACCACAGTTGCCTGATTTTCATGTATGAGCCATGGGGATCCCTCTCATTATTACCATATACAAAAATATCACTCAGGGCGATTTCTAAAAAGTAAGTAAAGTAGTAGGTTCTCCTTATACACATGGAGATACTCCACACTCAGGCCTCACATGGGAGTTCTATCGGTTAGCTATAGCTGCATGACAAATGTCCCCCCAAATATAGTATCTTAGAAATAATAAGACTTATTTATATGAACCTGAGGGTCATTTGGGTGGTTTTTCTGGTCTGGGCCAGCTATGGCTGATCTCAGCTGGACTCACAGATCCGAGGTCACCTGACGGGTTGGCTGGTCCAGAAAGGCCTCACTTACATGTATGGAGGTCGGCTGGCTATTGGCCGAGGCAATGGGAACAATTGGGTCATGTGCCTCTCATCCTCCTGGCAGGCAGCCCGGGTTTGTTCACGTGGTGGTCAGGAGAGCAAGAGAAGCCTAGGCTCGCAGATATCACAGTGTCACATCTGCCATATTATTTTGGCCAAAGCAAGTCACAAGGTTAGTCCAGATTCAAGAGGAAGGGAGATCAACTCCACCTCTTGGCAGGAGGAGCTGTAGAGTCATGTGACAGGTCTGGACAGGAGGTGGAGTAAAGGGTTGTGGGTATTTTTAAAATCAGCTGCTGCAGGGTCTTTCTAAGGTTTGGTGAACAGAGCCAACTGGTTCTGGGTTATCAACATGGATGGGGGCCCCAGCTCCCACTGACTGCTGCGGAGCACTAACCTTCTTCAGGATGGAGACCCTGCAGAGACTGGCTTCTCAAACAGAGCCAGCTACCAGCTCACACTCAGCTTCTATCTGGGGAAATGGGAGGAGGCCTCTTACCCTATAAACTCCAGTCCTGCCCCTTACCTGTTCCTACAGGGTCCCACAACTCACTCTTTCTGGGCCAATTGTGTTTGTCTTTCTCCTTGAAGCTCCTTCTCTCCCCGCTGCCTGTCTCCCTTCTTCTTCCCTTCCTACTTCTCCACCTTCAGCTTATTCAACCCTGACCTTCCCCTTTTAACACCAAGCTGAAATGTCACCTCTTTCTAGGAGCCTTCCCTGACCACTCCCACCCATACCCAGCTCTCCTTTATTGACATACCAATACACACTCTGTGCCACACATTTTAATGCCTAGGTTTTTAGAGCTACCCTTGTATAAAGCTCTTAGCAGGTGCCAAGAGTTTTAATCTTCCTAATGCTTGAGTAGATACTATTATCATCATCATTTTACAGCTGGGTAGCTGGGCCAACAGGGTGACTTTCGAAAGGTCTTAGAATGGGTGGTAAGGGGTGGATCTGTTTTCCAAGTCAAGCGTGTCCTACTCCAAAACCAAGCATGGCAGAAGCTGTGGGCACCCTGCTCGCCATGTGCCCTCACTCTTTCCCCTTCAATGCATGCGGCTGCCAGTGCCTGATTTCTCTGCCTGACTGCTTTCTCAATGAGTTTCATTTTACCCACGTGGCAGGCTCAGGAGCTGAAGGATTACCTTCCTATGGGAGCAGCGCTCAACAAATGACTGATAAGAGGGGTGTTTAGATACCCTAGGGTGGGGTAACTAAGTGCCTGTCTACACTGGCTCCTGGAGTTCCTGGCAGCACTGAGGTCCAGTTGCCCACAGTGATAATAGCGATGACACACTTTTATTGGCTGCTTTGCCCTCCCGGCCACATTCCTCCCTCCGCTACCAGCATTTCCTGGGAGCACACCTGAATAAGCTATGATCCCTCAGACCATGTCTCAGGGTCTGCTTCAGGGTGGGACGCTCAAACTAAGATATACCTCCTAAACCTTGGCTTTTTGCCCTCTCTTTTCCCAATCGCCTCTTATTAAGTTGTAAGCTCCTTGAAGCTAGAGCAGTGGTTCTCAACCTTGGCTGCACATTAGAATCACCTGGGAATCTTTTTTAAATCCCGATTTCTGGGCCTCATCCTCCAGAAATTCTGTTTCTTTGTTATGGGGTGGGGCCACAACATTAGTAACAAAGAAACAGAATTTCCGGAGGATGAGGCCCAGAAATCAGGATTTTAAAAAGATTCCCAGGTGATTCTAATGTGCAGCTAAGGTTGAGAACCACTGAGCTAGAGGAACTCATGCTTCTCTTGCTTTTTCCATAGCACCTAACCCTACCTTAGACACCCTATAAATTCGAATAAAAATCATTTATTGATTTATGAATATTTCCAGACTACAGATATTGAGCCAAGAGTCAACATCTGGTCCCCCTTCCTCACAGACAGCTCAGCTCCTGTTTAAGATGCTGGTCAAATCCATGACAATTTAAATATTCTCAGGCACCAACTCTTTCCCAAATCATTGAAACAGCTGCCCTGCCGAGTAGCCTTAGATGAGCCTTAGACTGAGCAGAGGGCACAATGCAAGCCCACTCCTTCCGAGTGTCCTTGAAAATGCTTTTGGGGCTCCATGGGCTAATGTGACACTAACAAGATCCCAATAAAAATCTGAAATAATCTGATTTTCATTAGTTGTCCTTTTCTACTCACCCATTAAAGAGTGTGTCCCTTGCCCTAGCTCCGTGGTTTGCAAACTGCGGCTCTCGAGCCACATGCGGCTCTTTGGCCCCTTGAGTGTGGCTCTTCCTAAGCCTTACGAGTACCCTAATTAAGTTAATAACAATGTACCTACCTATATAGTTTAAGTTTAAAAAATTTGGCTCTCAAAAGAAATTTCAATCGTTGTACTGTTGATATTTGGCTCTGTTGACTAATGAGTTTGCCAGCCACTGCCCTAGCTATTTGGCTCAGTGGATAGGGCGGCGGTCTGCGGACTGAAGGGTCCCAGGTTCGATTCCAGTCAAGGGCACATGCCCAGGTTGTGGGCTTGATCTCCAGTAGGGGGCATGCAGCCGATCAATGATTCTCTCTCATCATTGATGTTTCTCTCTCTCTCTTTCTCTCCATTCCTCTCTGAAATCAATAAAAACATATTCTTTTTTTTAAAAGACTGTGTCCCTACTAGTCATACAGTGTTCAGTACTTGCACGTGGGACAGAATAGAACTAGATTGGATAAGCTGGTAGCTGGGCTCTCCTCCAACTCGCAGCTGTGAATTCTCTCCTGAGTGCCACATGATGACCAAGCTCCGAGGAGGCCTGGCACGAGGAGATTTGAAGAACAGGGACAGCGTTCCTGTTATGCATCATAGACCTAACAGATATTATTTCAGTTCATTCCCCTTGCAAGGCAGGATAATTGCCTTATTGCCCCCACTTCACAGGTGAGGAAACCGAGGCTTAGCACCGTTCAGTAGCTCACCCCGGGTAAGGAAGTAGCTGTAGCTCTTCTCTTGGTGGTGACAGAGGCACAGGAGAGCAAGGGGAAATGTGCCTCAGAACTGACATGCTGTCATTTCAAGCTTGCAACACTGGCCAAGTCTACATCCGGGGACTGGGAGTTACTCTGCCTCTAGTGGGAGGAACTGGGAAATTTCACGACAAAGGTGGGGCATACAGGGAGAATTGAAGAGTTGGAGCAATAACTTTATCTATGAAGGAGACAAAAATTGACACAAGGGAGTGAATAGCTGATGGGAAACATTCCCAGTGTCTGTGAGGGAGATTTTGGGGAGCTGGGAATGTGAAAATAGAGTGACTTCCAATCCCATGACTATTTTAGTGGAGAATTACTCTGGAGGGAGCAGGGGAAAGACTCTGGACGGTCAGAACCTGAGCTCTCAGTAGATAGAGCTATTCAACTCTTTGGGCCAACCAGTTGGCTCACCTGGAATCCTTCTCTTTGGCCTCTTTTTGGGGGAGAGCTAAAGAAGCAAAGCTAGAGAGTTAAAAAAGACCTTAATAGAAATATCCCAGTCATATTATAAACTTAGGAAATAGAACAGCCATGAGGCATTCAGGGAAAAAATAACGACCTTGATTGAGTATTGGTGTCATGATATATTTCCACTTTTTCTGAGTTCAGAAGTATCCTTGCCCCTTTGGAGTTAGGTATGACCATGTGACTTGGTCAATGAAATCAACCTGTTGTATAATTCCTGACCCTCAGAAACTATGTGAGATAAACTTATTGTTTCAGCTACTATGTTTAGGGTTTATTTGTTATGCAGCAATAGATAACTAATACACTGACAAAATTCCCATTTTTTAAGCAAAATTGTTCATTCTTTTATATAAAATATATGCTGAGATATTTGTCAGGATGTAAGGGGAATGATAGTCACTTCTAGGTTGTGGTCTTTGGGTCATTTTCTTGTGTTTGTCCTTTTTTATATTCGTGAATCACTTTTTGTAAACAAGCATGTATCATTAAAGTTAAAAACAAAAATAACGACTCTGAGCCTGGGCGTAAGTACAGGACGTGTCATTACGCAGGTGGCTGAGCAAGGGACACGTTCATAGGAAGCAGGAGCACCACTCCTTCAGGCAGTTAGTGCTCTCCTGGGCCTCACGCTCCGTGGCACCACAACAACAAATGAGCCATCTCTGAAACTCCATTTCGTTCTTGTGCATCAGAAGAAACTGTCCCAGCAGGGTGTAGGCCTGTGGAGAGGGGACGGGGCAGGGAGGAAAACGGGAAAGGTTATAATAAACTTGACCAGAGGTGCCCTTCCTCCCCCATCAAAGGAAGGGCAGGTCATATTTGAGGGAGACTGGCAGTCCCGAAGCCCCGAGTGGGCGATGGGGATTTGGGGACAGGCCCTTGGTGAGATGTAAGGCCAAGTTAAATGCCCATCCCTTGGGGCAGGGTTGGAGGCTGTCCGGTCTGGGATGAACCAGAGCCTGTCCTTCTCAGCTTCATGAATCATGAGCACATGAATCACCTGGAATCTTGTTAAAAGGCAGGTTCTGACTCAGTAAGTCTGGGGTGGGACCCGAGAGCCTGCATTTCTAACAATCCTGGCTGATGGTTGTCCAAGGACAACATTTTGAGTAGCAAGAGCCTAGCATACCCTTTCGACCTCTGAGCTCATATTTCTCTCCTACACACACACACACACACACACACACACACACACACACACACACACACACACATACGGTCTTAGAAATGCTCTTCACTCTGCTACTTTCTCAATTATTCTAGCAAAGGGTTTCCAGCCATTGGCACTATTGATATACTGGATAAGTGTGTGTTGGAAGGGTGTCCTGTGCAGTGTCCCTGGCCTCCACCAACTAGATGCCAGGAGCACACACCCACTCCCCTGAATTGTGACACTCATAACCATTCCTAGACATTACTAAGTGTCCCTTTGGGGGGAAAAAATCTCCCTAGATTTAGAGCCACTACTCATGGGACTAGCAGCTGAAGGGCATCTTAGCACCGATTTGCTTCTGCGTGAGAACCCAGAGAACCTGGGCCTTAGTTTCTGCATCTTTGAAGGCACATAGTAGGCCCTGCCCCATCCTGCAAATGGAATTAAGTGAGGTCAATGGGAGAGCATTCGAATAGTTTGAATTCTTTTTTCCTGCTGGAGGCACAGCCCTGTGGGTGGAGCAGAAGGCTTAAAACACACCCATCTTTCCCTTCTGAAGAGTCTCTGAGGATGAAAAACACATGGAAAATAAAGATTCCAGGATTCCTAGTCTATGTCATTCTTAGTTTTCTAACTACTTTCTCCCACAATGTTTCATTTATTTTTTCCCCATTTTAATCACACTCTACTGATGAGGAACAAGGAGCACGTGGAGAGAGGGGCACCCAAGACCGTATGATCACCCTGGCCGATTTTGCTCCGTGGTTAGAGCGTTGGCCTGCGGACTGAAGGGTCACTTCTCTCTCTCTTTCTCTCCCTGCCCCCTCCTCTCTCCCTTTCACTCTGTCTGAAAACCAATGGCAAAAATATCCTCAGGTGAGGGTAAAAAAAAAAAAAAAGAAGAAGAAAGAAAGAAAAAGAAGGACCATATGATCACAGATTGGCCCAGCCCCCAAACAGTGAAGCCTGGAGATTTGAAGTCATGTTAAGTGCCAACCTCTCGGAGTGGTTTGGGGGCTCTTCAGCTTGGGATGGATGAGAACCAGTGTCCACCCCTCAAGTCCTGGGACACCTCCAGGAAAACCCCTGGCGTCTGTTTACAGTTCCGTAAAACAACGCTAACTTCATCTTGGCCAAAGGGAACATATTTTTAAAAAGAAATTAAATAAAAGCTGAATCCCAGTTGTAAAACATACCCAAGCATCAGAGTTTGGGCTTTTTCCTTCGAGTCACGGTCCAGTTGTTGAAAAGAGAAAAAGCCAGGATTTTATGGACATTTAAAACCGCTATTTGATATAATCCTAAAAAGCAGTATAGTTGCTTAGAATGATATCATTTTACTTTATAAGGATGCTTGAATGTTCAGTGGTGGATTTTACTGAGATGTTTTTAATTGAACATTTTAAAAAAGTAAAATTTATTGAATTTAGTTAGTTGAGCCAATTGCTGCAGTAGGTGTGGGAGGTGCAGACGTGAATATAACAGGATTAAGAAACAGAGTTTTGTCTAAGGAGAGGGAACATTAATGATGATGATGATGATAGTAAGTGGCACTTCTGAGTACCTTTGGTGGGCTCCAGGCCCCTGGCACATTCTAATTCCTCTGATCCTCACATGTGCCCCATCCCATTCTCCAGATAGAGTCACTAAGAATCGAAAAGTTAAGACTCTATTTTCCTCAGCCCCATATTTGCACACCCCAACTGTCCACAGTCTGGCCTGGCATCTATGGAGTCCTCTGCCATGTTGAAGGCCTCGCTGCTAGCATCCACCGGGCTGGTAATCGGAGCCGCCATATCCCCAGCAGGCTCAGCAGCCAGGAAGCCAGGGAATGCATGGTACGCAGGGCCAGAGGCAAACTTTCCAGGAATGCTGCAGGAAGAAGGGCCTCGTCTTGCAGCCTCCAGAGCCAAGTTGCAACCTGACGCTCCCTTCTCCATTTTCTGTCTCTAGTTTCACCCTGCTGCCTTCCACCAGTGGGAAGGTTTGCTCCACCCTGCTCCCAAGGGAAGCCAGAGTCGTGCACCCCTGTCATGGCCCTGCCAGAAGCCCGCTCAGTTTCTCTCCTGGCTCCAGCAAGTCAGCCCCTAACCCTGGAGAAGAGAAACTGCCCTACTCCCTCCTTGGGCCAAATTCAGGAAAATCTGGCCGTAGGAATGATGACGTAGAGACAGGAATCCTGAGCATATAGTCCCACACTCCTACAACCTGGACAGTGGCCACCTGGAAGCCAGGGATGTTCATTCTTTCCTGTGTCAGCCATGTCCACGTGGCAGGATGGTGGCCCACGGGCACACTTCCCCTCAACTCCAAGTCCGAACAGTGAGCGGGTCTGGGCCACCCTCCAGTTTGCCAATGTCTTGCTAAATAGTAGTGATATTTGTGTCTGCACTGGGGTTGGGTTTCCTTGTGTGTGACCCAGGCAGTCACATGGGGCCCTGGGTTCCAGTGCTTTGGTGTCTTGGGAGAGTGCTCATGGCTCAGGGCTAAGGGGAGCCTCATGGTCTGCATCCCAGCAGGTCCTGAGAATGGGTGCAGAAAGAACCAGCACCCATGAGACAGGCCAAGAAAGCTGTCACCACTGCAGCCCAACTCTGGGTAGTAAGTTCTCGGATGTCTGAGAATTTCTCAGTCATCCATTCCCTTGTCTGAAACGTGCCTATCACCCACCTGCAATTCTCGTTAAAAACACAGTGAAGCTGGAAAAGGCAAAACTATGGGGACAGAAAACAAACAAGTCAGTGGTGGCCAGGGACTGAGGGTGGGGACTATGAAGATCATGGGGCACATTTTTGAGTGACAGAATTGTTTTATGCCTTGACTGTGGTAGTAGCTACATGAGTGTATGCACATGTCAAAACTTGCAGAACTGAGTACTAAAAAGGTGACATTTACTATATGTAAATAAAATTATTTTTTTAAATGGTGAATATGGCTGACCAACAGCAAAACCTCACAATGATGGAAACACTACATAAATGGTGGTAGTAGCCAGAATACTGGTTACGTGTGGGAGGGAGGGATGACATTGATCTGGAAGAGGCACAAGAGAACCATCTGGAATTCTGGAGGCATCTGACCACTGGATCCAGGTAGTGGGTCCATGGATGTATAAATATCTGTCACAAAATTCATTGAGCTGAACTCTGCATATCAATGTTAAGTATGCTACACCACAATAGAAAAGTAAGAGGGACAATCATTTCTTTTTTAAAAGAACTTTTAATTTAATACGTCTCTCCTAGGCAGACTTGCCTACTTTATTACATGCTGGGTGGTGCTATCTCCTTTATCTGAGAGGAAAGAGTCAAATGTACCTCAGTGGTGAAGCTCCAACTCCTAACTACACCACCTATTGGATATTAAATTGGCTGCTAGATTGGGGTGTTAGAGTATTTAACATCTGGTGCAAAGCAGCGTGCCCATCAGAAAACCACAGGCCCAGTAGTTCAGACGCCTCCTGGAAACAGCTGCACACGGTGCGGGTGCAAACCAAACTGCTTGTCAGCCGTGCACGCAGCAGTTCCCAGCCTCCTTGGATGTTTCTGCACTGTCCTCCTGCCTGGTGGTGGAGGCTGATGTTGAAAACTGAAGGGAGTAAGCAGCACTTCAGTTTGTTGGTGGTGCCTCGCTTGACAGAGCGTGCAAGGCTCTGTGTGAATTCCTGCCCACCTCTGTGTGTGCTCACTTTGTTTTCTGTCTAAAGTTCCAAGCAGCCTTATAATGCACCATAGAAACAATTACTAGCATATAGACAAGAATGTTCAGATTGCATCAGCTATCCCTAAGGCTGTTCTTGGGTTGTGAGTGACATCTTTGAATAACTCACATCCTCTTACTCTGGTGCAGACCCTGGGCTGCTGTTACTCCACCTGCCATCACGAGGCTGGTGCCCTGATGGAGCAAGTGAGACCCCACAGGTCTCTTCAGGGATGTGGGGAGTGCCTCCAAACCATCCATCCCAACAGTTCAGCCCCAGACTCGGGCGGCTGGCTCACTTCTGTGGACACCTGGGTGTTTGAACACCAAATGAATCGTTCCTGGCTCAGCTGCTCTGAGCCAAAGAGATTCAATTTTCCCATCGCCCACTGGTCCTTGAGGCTGCTCAAGCATGTGGGTGGGGTCTGTAGCACAGAAGCATGTGGTGCCCTGCCAAGTGGCAGCTTTGCTCTCTCATGGCCACTTATAGGCACATGTGACAGTGGCTACCACCTGGCAGGACTAAGGGAAGAGAGGTTGGGAAGAGAAGTTGGAGAAATAAGGAAAAAGGAATTACCTTGTTGAAACCTTTGGTGACCAAATTGATTGCAAGTTCATGGCTGATCCCATCTATGCAGACAACATCCTTTTCTCCAATGGGTTCAGAGAGGAAAGCTCTCAACCTGGGAGACATGTGATTCATTCTCTGCAACAGCAGTGAAGGAAAACGGTTAAGAAGTGGCTGGCCGCTCACAGTGTGAGTGGACATTGGGGAACTCCCCCAGCCTACCAAGAGACAGGGAGGGACAGATGGCAGGTTACCTTTCACCTTCCAAATTTATTGGGGCTTTTAGATGTCAGGTGCAATGCCCAGCACTGAAGGCCTTTGCACATCTATTTCCACCTGGATGTACTAAGATATGCTAATGATGGCCGCAAATGAGTCCAATAAAACTCCACAAAAAGAATGTGCTTGAAACTAAGAACTGCTTCAGTGGTTCTCGACCTTGGCTGCACATTAGAATCACCTGGGAATCTTTTTAAAATCCTGATTTCTGGGCCTCATCCTCCGGAAATTCTGTTTCTTTGTTACTAATGTTGTGGCCCCACCCCATAACAAAGAAACAGAATTTCTGGAGGATGAGGCCCAGAAATCAGGATTTAAAAAAGATTCCCAGGTGATTCTAATGTGCAGCCAAGGTCGAGAACCACTGGCTTAAATGCTTAAACAAACATCGCTTCTCTTAGCTAATTATCCTACCTTCTCACTCACCCAGCACTTTGTCATACTTTTATTTTATGGAGCATTTATCACACTCTATAATTGTTGGTTGGTTGCAAGTAACAGAAAACTCTTAAGCTGGATCAAATATTAAAGAAGACAATATAAGGTCACAGCTCCATTTCTCTGATTCTTTCCATTTTTCCTCTTTGTGTTTGCTTCAGTTGTGGTAGTTTCCCCTCATGTGGTGAAATGGCTGCTCCAGCACTTATGTTTCCCAACAGTGACACCCCAAAAAGAAAGAGGAGTTCCAAGCAGAGCCTCATTCAGTCTCGAAGGTCTGCATGGAATCCCTGTGTAAGCTTAGTGACAGGTCTATGCCCCAGTCCTCAACCTGGGAGTGGAATTGGCTTTCTCTAAGCCATGTGTAAGCTGTGAGTTCAAGCATAGTTCCCTGAACAAAATCAGGATTATTATTCAGAGTTGGGGAGATGGGTGTTAGAGCAGTAACTATAACATTCCACTATGGTCCACCCGTTTGATGAACTAACATTCATATACTCTCCTTCCTTTGCATAATCATCAGAAATACCCACCCTTCCCTTCACCCTTTCAATTCATTATTTTCTGGAAGATGCATCATAGCATCATGTCTGAAAGTAGCTACTCATGGAATGGTAACATATGAACTAAATTCTGAAGTTCACCACCATCAGCCTAGCCAGCTGGGCCAAGAAAAAACCAGGATACCTGCATGAAGCATATCCAGAAGGGGGAGTCTCCATTTGGAGAAGGGGAGAATGGGAAACACACTCAGTTGTCATTGGTCAATAGTACATGCAATGTTGAGGCAATCATGAGGATTCCTTATCCTGATGGTAAAGCAAGTTCCTCAGTCAGACAAGGAGCTTGCTTTATCAGTTAGCAGCCCCCAGTTCTGGGTCTGAGTGTATCTCCTCCGTCTATTGCCTGGTTAACATTGAGTGGGTATGAGATTGATGCCTTCCAAGGAGAATCATAGTTTTAACACCCAACTTCTTGTAGGTGAAAGTTCAGAGATTGGCTACTTTCTTTGACAATTTAGATCCCCTAAGAATTGAATGGGTTTCTTCTAAGTTCCTGAGCTGGTAGTTCTAGCTGAGATACTGAACTCAGTATTTTTCATCTGGCAGCTGGCTTCTGTGTCTTGCCCACTGCCCCGCTCCTCAGATCCTCAGATGAGTGGCATATTCCTTCATCTCTGAAGTGGGGAACTACCCCCATTTTTTCCTTGCCCCAGCTGTATCCCAGCTGCATCTTCACAATAAGTCAATTGTCCCCTTTGAACTTGAGGTCCTTAAGATGCTCAGAAGAGATGTGGTAACTGGAGCAATATTTTTCTGGGGCCCCAGCCTTTTTTTTTTTTTTTTTTGGTAAGTCGCCCAACTTGTTGCCTGTGTTCTAACTTTAACCAGAAAAATCAGCTTTCCAATCCAGCAGGACTTGCTTATCAACGTCCAATCACTTTCCATTGCAGGCTATAGGCAGTAAGGCCCTCTCTTAGCAAAGCTGTACAGTGCGGCCTTGACTTACGAGTTTAATTCGTTCCGAGACCGAGCTCGTTAAGGAGCTCGTTAACTCAAATTACTCTATCAACTCAATACAAAAAATCGGCCAAGAGACAGCTGGTATCTCAAAAAACTCGTTAGTCGGGACACTCGTAAGTCAAGGCCCCACTGTATTTTCATCTCTCTCCACTCTCAAAGAGGCCACCTTCCCCCTAAATATGTCTTCTAGGACCTTAATGAAGACTACTGAAGGTAGTCAACATCCTGAATATTTCCAGATCTCTAGGTGTCGTGTCTCATACTCAGAAGGTCTGTATCCCAGAATACAACAGCTCCCCGCCCCCATACCAGCCATTTCGCTAAACCAGAATCTCCGTCCTCCTAGTTGGAGTAAAGACGTCCCTGATGCTCTCTACATGAACATCTCTTCTCAGCCAACCCACATTTAAGGTTTGCTCATTGTCACATCCTCTTAGTTTATGATACAAGCAACAGAAAATCCAGTTCAAACTAGCTTACACAGTAGGCGGCTTTATTAGCGTAAGCTACCCAAAAGTCCAGAGGTGAATCACATGAAATTTGATCAAGACTCCAGCTTGATTTCCCTGCAACACTGTTGACTCAACCTTTCTCTACATATTGGCTCAATCCTCAGCTTGACTCTTCGTGGAAATAATAGGGCTGTAGCAGAGCCTGTTATGTTTGTTTTTCCTTTCTTTAAAAATATGTTTTTATTGATTTCAGAGAGAGGAAGGGAAAGATATAGAAACATCAATGATGCCCTCTGCGCCCCCCCCCCCCCCCCCCGGGGATTGAGCCTGAAACCAGGGCATATACCCTGACTGGGAATCAAACTGTAACCTCCTGGTTCATGGGTTGACGCTCAACCATTAAGCACAGCCAGTGAGCCTGTCCCCACCCCTCTTCCCAAAGAAAAGCACTGTTTTTGCATAGAAGCTACCAACAAATGCCTTCTTCAGTCCGAACCATCATATGCCAGGCTCTAAAACGTAATCTATGGCCTAATATAAGTGTCCTACCTCTGGTTCAGAAAGTGAGTATGTTACCTGCAAAGCACATAGGGTGGAGATAGGACACAAAATCAGGGTAGGTGTCATGTTACTGGAGACAGTTACCCTATGCCACAATACCAGATGAAGTTAGGAGAGCAACTCAGCATCTACCACATATTCCCTAGGAGATCGTGAGGTTTCAAGGGCCATGACTGCCTCTAATGGCCTTTGCTTCCCACTGAACTCCAGTCCCAGCAGCAATGATGATATAAATGACTGATGCATCCATTGCTTTCAAATGTCTCTCTTTCACAGTGCTGGTCCCCATGCCTGTCTCCATACTCTCAGTTCTCCTCCGGACCTTTCTGTAAAATCCAGCTTCCCCTGTAAGCCTTCCTGCCCCCAAACGTTTTGTGACACTTCAGAAGAAATTAAACTGGACCTGGCCCTGGTCGGTGTGGTATAGTTGGTTGGGCATCATCCCACGAAAATATTTTGGGTTCAATCCCTGCTCAAGGCACATGCCCAGGTTCTGGGCTCAATTGTCAGTGGGGGCAGCTGATTGATGATGTTTCTCTCTCATTGATGTTTCTCTCTCTCCCTCTCCCTTCCTCTCTCTCTAAAAATAAATTTTTAAAAATTTTAAAATGAAAAGCAGCAGTGGATCTGAAGGCACTGATTTTTAGGAGTCAGCAGGTTCCTAAGGAAAGTGGTTTCAACATGTTGGCTGATTCTAGGAAAGGAAACATAAGGCAAGAGAGGTTGTCCAGGGTCCCCTGTCTCTGCGGGTCTCAAACACACGAATGTGTGAGCTACAAATATACAGAGGTCATCAATTTCTCTCTCTTGCAGCTAAATATGAAGATTGCTCTTAATTTATGAAAATGTGTTAATGGATGAACTCTGCAACACCCATCACCTGTGGCCAATGAACCAGAATTGTTGGCTCAGCTCAGGGAGGGCACGTAAGAGATTGGGATTTCTGAGTAGGAGGAAGAGTGCGAGCATGCTGGCAGGGCTCCCCCACTCTGCTGAGGGAAAATTCCATTGGCTATCCACTTTGGCCATCTGTTAAGTTAAACATCTCGGCCTATTATAAGAATAAATGGAAACTACAACATCGTTATCAGTTTACCAACAGCATCAAAGACAGGTAATTACTAGCAACACCTTGCATTTGTTTGCTTTTCTCACACACCTGATCTCACTTTGATCCTTGGAAAACTCTGGAGGATGGGCAGTGATTTTACCCTGCTAAAGACCCACTAAATAAAAGGTATTTGCAATAATTAGGACATCTTTGTCTGAGAACCATAGTTCTAAACTATGGTACCCCCCTCCTCTTCCCCCCCCTCCCCCCCACCAACATTTGGCAATGTGTCTGGGGACACTTTTGGTTGTATCAACTGAGGGAAGGGAAAGTGTGGTTGGAATCTAACGGGTAGAGGCCAGGGTTGTGGCCAAACATTCTATAATGCACACAAAAGCCCCTTCCCCAAAGAATTATCCGGCCCCCATGTCCATAGTGCCAAGGCTGATAAACCCTTGGCTACAAATAAGAGAAACCTTTATTCAAGCAGTTAAACAATAAGTACATTTCTAATCTCACATAAACAGAAATCCACTGGTGAGGTGGACCCAGGATTCTGTCAGACAGTGCTCTATGTTATCAAGGACCAGCCTAGCTGCCCCCAGGGCCCCAAGATGCAGACATGGAGACTTTCAAAGGAAGGAGAGGCCATTTCTTCTTGGTGTGCCCAGAGCATCTTCTGTAGAACTTCCCTTAGTTTCATTGGCCAGAACCAGGCAACACGTCTACCCATAAACCAGTAATACTGTCCAGGGGAGTGGAACTCAATGGGGTGTGGATGAAGTCAGCCTCGTAAGCGTGTGGCTGCTCAGAGAATGTAAGCTTCTGTAAGAAGTAGGAGGAGATGAGGTTGATGCTGTGCCGGAAGCTGGTCCATCCTTGCTGCTTGACACAGTCACTGCAGGAAAGAAACATCTGCACAGCATATGTTTCAAGGGACCTGGCGTATATAGCATACTGTTCTTAATATGTTTGCTCCCCTTAGTGCTATGTGTTTTAACGAAGGTCACCTCTCAGAGAAAGGTTGTTTCCCCAGGTAGGGATTTTTCCCTGAAGTTAGGGAGGGGATAAAACCCCTTAACTAAGTGCCAGGCGGGTAGTTAATCACTTTAGCTACAAACAATCATGCTTAAGCTACATAATCTTTACTCCCTGGAATGGAGATAAGAAACGCCCTAACCTTTGCAATAGAAATTGACAGGATTAAAATCAACTGGTATAAATACAGATGTAACAAGACAATAAACACCAGAACTTCGCTGGAAATCCAGACCAGAACTTGGCTGGAGATCCTGGCTAGAGATCCTGGCTAGGCTGCTGATCAACTGAACGCTGTCTCCGTCTACACCTTTGGGAACCCCTGGACCTGCTGGGGTTGGACCCCAGCAATGCTGGGTAGGTAAACAACCTAAAGACCATGTCCACTATGTCTTCTAACCCTATTCCAATATTCAGTCTATCACAACTAGTGCTTTTCAAAGTTTAATGTGTGCACAGACCACCTTGGAGTTCTTGGGTGGCTCAGTGGTTGAACATCAACCCGTGAACCAGGAAGTCACTGATCAGATTCCCAGCCAGGTTTGGGCTCCATCCCCAGTGGGGGGGTGGGGGTGAGGGGGTGCAGGAGGTAGCTGATCAATGATATTTCTCTCTCATCAATGTTTCTCTCTCTCTCTCTCTCTCTCTCTCTCTCTCTCTCTCTCTATCTATCTCAAAGAGCAGGTTTTGATACAGCAGGCCTGGGGTGGGGCCTGAGATGCTGCATTTCTAACAAGTTTCTGAGAAGATGCCAATGCTGAGAGCCCACAGATCACAGATTGAGTAGCAAGGTGTTACCTGATTCCACTTACTCTTTTTATGTTACTTTATATTTAATTGTATTATTTTACACTTAAAGTAGTTTCCCCTTATTTGTGGGGAATACATTCCAAGACCCCCAGTGGATGCTTGAAACCGTGGATAGTACTGAATATACTAGTTTTATTGCGATTTTCAACTGGTGTGCCACAAGAAATTTTAAATCATGCAATACCTGACTATTTAGTCATGGGCACTGACATATTTTCCCTTAGATTGTCAAATTAAAAAATGACAATAGCCAACACCAGAATAGCTATCCAGTATGAATGAATCAAAATGGTACCTATTTTTTTTGTCAGTTTGGCAAAAAATATGTATTTTTTGGTGTGCCGCAGAATGAATTTATGTGTGTCGTGAGATGAAAAAGGTTGAAAATCACTGATATACTATATTTTTCGTACACGAACATACCTTTTCACCTAAAGGAAGCTTTTACCACTTCTTTTTGGCACCTCTGAATTTTCAGCATCATTGGTACTTTGGGGCCATTATTAAGTAAAATAAGGGTTATTTGAACACAGGCACTGCAATACCTACCAACGGTCAATCTGGTAACCAAGAGGGCTACTTAAATGACTAATGGGTGGGTGGGAGCATGACAGTGTGGAGACACTGGACAAAGGGATGACTCACATCCCATGTGGGATGGAGCAGGATAGCACAAGATTTCATCACACTACTCAGAACGGTGCACAATTTAAAAGTTATAAATTGTTTATTTCTGGAATTTTCTGTTTAATATTTTTGGAACCTGGTCAGCTGTGGGTAACAAACTGTGGAAAGCAAGCCTGCAGATAAGGGCAGACTACTGTACACATAGCATAAAATTTACCATCTTAACTATTTTTCAGCTTACATTCAGTAGTGTTAAGCATATTTACATTGTTGTGCAACAATCTACAGAACTGTTTTCATCTTGCAAAACTGAGCCCCTGTCCCCATTAAATGACTCTCCATTCTCACCTCCCCCAGCTTCTGGCAACCACCATTCTACTTTCTGTCTCTAGGAATTGACTTCTGTAGGTAACTCATATTTGTCCTTTGGTGACTGACTTATTTCACTCAGCCTAATGGCCTCAAAGGTCAATCATGTTGAATCATGGGTTAGAATTTTCTTCCTTTTTAAGGAAGTTCACCTCATCTTGTTTATCCATTCATCCATCAGTGGGCACTTGGGTTGTTTCCAGCTTTTGGCTATTGTGAGTAAGGTGGTTATGAACATGGGTGTACAAATATCTCTTCAAGGTCCTGCTTTCAAGTCTTTGGGGTATATACCCTAAAGTGGGATTTTGGGATCATAAGGTAATTAATTCTGTATTTAATCTTTTGAGAAACCTCCATACTGTTTTCCACGGTGGCCGGACCGCAATGTTACTTAAACTTGACAGAACATTAGACTCACATTGGGAGATTTACAAATTACAGATGCTTGGGTCCCTCTACCAAGGTTTGATTTAATTAGCATAGCATGTGGCCCGGACATTGGGATTTAAAAAAACTCTCCAGGAGATTCAATATGCTGCAAAGTTTTGAAAGCCACTGCTTCTTTGCCATTTGCTTCTTTCTCATAAAACTAGGGGTAGGCTTTCTAGGATGTTGGGACTCCAGCTCGGTGGGACTTTCTGGTGGGCTCTCTAACATCTGAGTCACCAGATGGCATATGCTCAGCAACTCACAGGCAGTGTCTCCCCCCACTCTCACCCCCAATCACCGAAGCACATCTTATCCTCATTAACCATCAATAAGAAGATGTAACTATGACCCCTGATGGCTTTGAAGTCAGAGAACTCCAGAGCATGCAGACCTCAATACCAGCCTACCCACCCCTTTTCTTTTTAATTTTAAAAAAATATGGATCTTTACTTCAAAGGAAATTTTACCTGGAGTCCCTTTGAATAAAATAGATCAAAGCAGAATTACTCTTGGCTGGGGAATGAAGTGATGGCAACAGAGAGGCTCCTCCTCCCCTCAAACACAAAGTCATCCCCACAGCCCCCTTATACTCCCCCAAACCTCTCAGATCTAGCCTAAACCCATCATTTTACCCATAAGAAAATGGAGACCCAAGAATTACACTGACCTGCTCAAGATCATGTACTGAGCAAAGCACCGCTGGCTTCACGTTTCCCAGAGGAGCGTCCCCCTTCTAAATCACTCAGCATTTCCTGGGTGGGCTTCCAGGTGGGCTGTGCTATGGGCGGATTAAGCACTTGGTCACCATGTGGCAAAACTACTGCAAATGTCTTAAAGAGCCTTGTAATAGATTCTTGTGTTAGAAGGTGTACTCTCAGTTACTTTATTTTGAACCACAAAGCCCTGTTGGGAGAGCAGGGTGGAGGGAGCACATTGGCAGGAAATAACCTCAATCAAGTCTGGTTTTAGATGCTTAGAGAAATCACCTGTTTAAACAAGGAATAAAAGAGTCAATGGAATTTAATCATGGTTCCCAAAGGAATGACCTTCTAGTTGCAAATGTTTGACTTCGTTTAAAGATCATTTTTAAAATCTACACAATAGGTCTTTATGTGGAGGCATCACAAATATGCCCTGTTAGATACGTGGGGTGGGAGTGAGGGGACTGATCTAATGCCACACAAATGGGTATTTGGGGCTTGGGATACAATTTTCAGTGAGGATATTATACACAAATTAAAAAAAAAAAATGACATCTCTCAACAGCAACCATTAGTTGGAATTGAAGTCATTATGCTCGGAAAACCTTACAAGATGATTCAAAAAGTGACCACAATGATGAAGACACTGATGTGGACAATACATGAATATAGTGAGCATACTATTGTTTTACTGAAATATAAATGGAAAAAGTGCCATATTTCTTAATATATTATTTTATATGTGATTTTAAATGTATGTAATGAAATCATGAAATAAAATGGTATAAGTAGACTATTTATACCCCTAAACATTTCTATTCAAATGGCCAAACATTTTGGAGGGGTCTTCTTGTTGAGAAAATGAGATATTATCATATTTTCATGCTTGCTTTATATTTTGGCATAGTTGGGATTGACCCAGGAACTGAGATGTTAATAGTCAAACTTCATGTTTTGCCCTCAACCTTTACTGAGGTGATAACAAGGGGTAGGTTGCAAGGGGTGTGTTATCTGCACATGTGTTAACATTATTGAGAATATTGCTGTCCTTATTTTTGCTCTATAAAATGTCACACATAATAAATCTTTTGGAATTTAATGCAAATAAAAAAGTATACCTTTCAAAATTGGTATATGTCTACCTTTATGATAAAAAGAATTTGTAAACATATTTCTCTTTTTACTCAACCTACTAGGGAGCTCTGAGCTAATCATGATGACCATATAGAGAAACTAGCATGAATTAAAACCTCCCTCCCTTCATAGTTCTCATTACTTCTGTTCAATGCTTCCATTTTCTCTTTCTACCTTTACTTTAAAACGTAAATACATGTCCTCAAAATACTCAACCCTTTATTAAAAGCTGCCTTATTATATGTTCAAAGCCCTAAACATATGGAGAAGATAAAAAGTTCCTAAACCAAGCAGATTTATGGGAAAACTTAGGATCCAATTCTATGTCCTCAAAACTCTGCAGCCTTGCAGCACGAAATGAAGGCAAGAGAATGAGGGTGAGAATGAGCTCAGGATTGTCCCTACAGAGGCCCTTGGCCTTCAGTGAGAGGATGGTGAGATGATGGCATTGGACTAGGAGGGAGTGAAGAAACTACACACTTCTCACCAATCAGGAATGTTGTCTGCCAAACCACTCTTGACTCTCAGTACCTCCTCCTCACCCCTCAAAGCTGCACCTTCTCCCTTCAGAAGACCAGGGCTTGTCCCTCTCCAGTCATTCATAGAGAAAGGATAAAAAAAAAAGTGAGGTAGTGTTTCTATGACATTTCTATGAGGTCTGACTCTGAGGATGCTGTTTTCCCTTTAAGCTGTTAAGTATCTGAGGGGACCCTGCAAGGTTTCCTCCCTTTTTGAATGAAAGCTCATAGCCTCAAGACATAGAGCTCCAGTATGGATAGTCAACCAGAATTACTTTCAGGGCACCCATGCTCATCACAGTGTCCTGGGGTTGGCCAAGCCACACCCCGGTACGCCTATGAATGACTTTCTCATGAGAATTTCCCACCACCAATGGATAGCCTATGTGAGGAGGATGGAGCAAAGAGAATAGCAGATCTGAGAGGAGGACGCCACCAGCAATGCAGATAGGTAGAAGAAATGCCCAAGCAATGGAGTCAGCAATGAAGGTAGAAATATCTGACTGTGAGATCTTGAGAGGATTCCTGACCAAAGACTCAATTTCCTCATCTATAAAATGAGGATCATGTCACCCACCCACATGATGGTTGTGTAGATCAAATGAGTTAACTGAATGTCAAATGGGTAATAAATACACTGTCTGAATAGAGTAAGTTCCACTACAGGTGAGCTGATTCACTGGGATTATATTTATTCATTATTTCTCAAGCCTATTATCAAACAATTCTCTATGGGTATATGATCAAGTTGATTTCTGTTTCTTCTAACACTGTTATCTTCTAAAACATGAGCTTACTGTGTCCTTCCATATCATGGAAAGACCTTTTGGCATTCAACCCTGTAAGAGATGTCTATTGTCTACCCTGCTGAGCAGCCACACTCTCTACTTCTGGGACCATCACCCCCACTCCCCTGTAGGGACCACTTTTCCCCAAACCTCATTCTCTATCTTCCCAACACCTTGACTCCAGGGGACAAAAATGTTCAGGCCTGGCCAGTGAAACTAGACGCCATGGTCGGCAAACCGTGGCTTGCAAGCCACGTGTGGCTCTTTGGCCCCGAGTGTGGCTCTTCCACAAAATACCATGCGCGGGCATGCACGTACAGTGCGATTGAAACTTCGTGGCCCATGTGCAGAAGTCGGTATTTTGTGGAAGAGTCGGTATTTTGTGGAAGAGCCACACTCAAGATGCCAAAGAGCCGCATGTGGCTCAAGAGCCACAGTTTGCCGAGCCGCAGTTTGCCGACCACTGAACTAGAGTATCACTTTGGCTACTGTATAATGATTGGTTCAGAAATGGTACACTACGCAGCCTTGGCCAAGTCTTGGAGTTCTGTTAGAATTACTGGTACAAAGGCTGTCTTTCTCTGGAAGGAATGCTGAGCTGGTAGGATGTGAGTGCAGAACTGCTGGTGACCATCTTTGCTATTACCTGTGCCTGAGAGCCTGCCTGAGAAGGAAGCAACACGTAGGAAAGCAAATCAGAGGGAAGGAGACAGATTCCCAAATAATCATTTGCAGGCCTGGATTTATCCATGCCTGAAGGCATATACCCCTGAACTTTTCAATTATGTTAGGCAGTATTTCTGACTCTTGTTTAATTCCATTTAAGTGGGGATTGTGCTCTTTGAAACAAAGAATTCTAATTAAAACACCCCAGTTTCATGCACTTACTCATTCAACAAGTTTGCCTACTTTGTGCATCTTCATTCTGTCGCGAGACCTGTGACAAAATTAGTCCCAAGGCTTAGGCATCAGGGATGGAAAAATCATTTTTCAGTGACCATAATGTTCATCATTCAAAAATAAAGGTAATATTTGCCTTCCTTGCCCTTAGATCCAAGTATATAATGACAAATAAGATCTTTGGTGGCTGTCTTACACATGACCCTTTAAGGCTGTTATTCACTGTTTATCTGAAATGCAATTGAACTGGGCATCCAGAGATAAGGGGGCATTCCTAAGACAAGAGGTTACCTCTTCAGAGAACTAGAAAGGAGAAGGAGGGTTGACTTCATGGATTCTAGACTCCACTCAAGGGCAATCTGGGTCTGAAGGTCACTGCTAGATTTCTTCTGGGCATGCTGGGCTGGGGGTAGGAGACCTGACCCTGATCTTAGCTCCGCCCATGCCCAGCAGTGTGACCTTGGGCAAGTCACTTTTGTTTCATATTTATAAACGTAAAATGCTGGATGTGCTGCAACCCATTGTTCTGGTCCCTTCTAACATTTTGTGCTTTTTTTGTTGTGGCTAATTTATAGTCTTTAGATGGTATAAAATTCATACCGGTCCACAATTTCTATTCTGCCATTTTTTAATTCAAAAGGTTCTGGAAACCAGAATATTTTTTTAAAAACTATTTGGCAGCAAAACCTGGCCTGAACTGACATGAGGCTATTTATAGTCTTTATTATCCCACTTAGTGTGAATATTTATACATTTGTCACAGGAATATTAATAGGTTTGTTTACAGGGTGCTGAGCCAGACTCCACTGGGAATGTTCTGCAATATAGAGAATGTGCACCATTTTGCCTTTCGAAAATTAAAAAATTTAAATTCCCCCAAAACATCTGGATCCAATGGTTTTGAGTAAGGTATTACTGACCTGTGCTAAGATCACTGTGCCTGCAGCCAAGACAACTACAAGGATCCCCTGAAGAAGTCACTTGTCTCCCCAGCTTGTCTGCACTCTACCTTTCTCATCCATGCCTCTAAGCCTCCCAATCTTCTTCCCCTGGATAAAAGTGTCCCCTTTCCCTAAAATCCTACCTATGCTGGATATCCTTTGCCTGGATAGTAGTTCTAGCTGAGGCTGTTTCTGATTGCATCTTTCCTTCATGAAGATATTTCCTCTCCTTCTGCACCCATTCTCTGCAAAGGATCAAGGGCTGATCTAAAAATATCATCACTCTAGCAGGGTGGTTCTGTTGGTTGGAGTGTTGTCCAGCACACCAAAAGGTTGTGGTTTGGATTCCTGGTCAGGGCACATACCTAGGCTGGAGGTTCGATCACTGGTTGGGACACATATGGGAGGCACCGATCAATTTTTCTCTCTCACATTGATGTTTCTCTCTCTCTCCTCCCCCCCTTCCTGTCTCTCTAGAAATCAATAAAAACTTGCCCTTTGGTGAGACTTAAAAATATTTAAAAAATTAAAACAAAATGAGAAATAAGTTATCTAGGGGGTGGGTGCATGCATTAATTACCCTCCATAGACAAGGCATTTGCATTTGCCATCTTAGCCATTTTTAAGTGTGCAGTTCAGTAGTGTTGAGGATATTTACATTGTTATATAACCCATCCCCAGCATTTTTTCACATTTATCATCATTCATCAATTGACGCACATTAGAGTTGCTTCCACCTTTCTGCTATGGGTTTACCATAACATATATTTTTAAACATCTTGATTTACACTCCCTTATTGGTGAGCTTTTTGACTCCTCCTTTCTCTGCCATTATAGCCTCAGAGAGGAGGTAAAAGCAATGCCATCTTGGGAAGCAGAAGGAGTTTCCCCAAAAGGAAGAAAGAGGAAGGGAGTGCTTACCTCTTCTGCCCTTGAAAGCTTGCCCCAGTATCCACAAGAGAGATGATGATGCTTGGGAAATAAGTAATAGGGGGAGGGGTCTCAACCTTCCCTCTCTGGAACAAAAGTCCCAATGTGGGCAGACACATCAGATTCCAGAGGGCAAGGTCTGGAACATTGCTGTACCATGGAATACTTCACTGGGCTTACCAGATGACACGAACAGACCACTTCCAAAGTGTTTTGGGCAGTGGTACGTAGCCAGGAACAATGGCTGGATAGATGAGCCTGTGCACTGGGCAGAAGATGCTTTGAGGGCTGAGGGGTCAGCAGAAGCCTGGAGTCAGAAGGGAGAGGTCCCATGAATGGAGAGGTCCCTTATCATCAGGGCAAATGACTTTAGCAGTGGGTGCCAAAATATCCCTACAAGACCAACGGGCTGGTTATCCCTGCAGACCAGAGCAGGCACATTGCCACAAAGATCAGGCCATCATTTTGTTGACACCACAAGTGTTTAAAGCCTTGTCCCCCCACTGCCATAAAGATGCATAGATACTTCTCCCCACATCAACAGCTACATAACACCTTAGGGAGGGTAGGGAGGGACAGAGTGATCAATAAGGAGACATATTTCCCAAAAGAGACTCTTTAAAGTGGCCTGGGTAGCTGATTACTCACACTGAAAGGATATGGTGTGAAACCACAGAGAGAGAGAGAGCATAGTAGGTGTTATTGGTGACATGCCCAGTTTCCTTGGACCAGCTGGTGCACCCATTCCCAGCTGCTAAAGGTGCTCATTAACACAGTGATGGCTCTCCCGGGAGTATTGGCTTCCATTGGCAATGGAAACAGCCACACCTGGAGACACCTGGGAGGTTAGGAGGCCCAGGCCCTGTCTGAGGGCAGCCATGACCACTGATATTGAAATACAAAAACTGGTCCCCTTGTCTCTAGGTGGGACCAACTCTCTGGCACAATCCTACTCCAGAGCTATTGTGGGGTCAGGGGGAAGCTGATCCCAGCCGGCACAAGCCTTGCTCAGCTTCTTCCCCGGCCCTCCTCCTCTCCTCTCTCCCTAACTGGGCCACGTACATCTGAATCCTGGTCACAGGGAAACTAGCCAGAGACCTAACACTTTGCTGACTTACCTACGTTTCCCTGTACTCCATTGTCTAAGAATAAACAAGTGTGTTTTCTTTGCACATCTAAGTGTAACGCAAGTGAATTTGTGACTGTCTCCACTGTAGTTATCAATGTCTTAAGGGGAAAAATGACTAATGGGGGGTTTACAAGCCCTGGATAAGGCCCCTAGGGATGCAATCTAGAGGCGGGTAGCGCTTCTTTGCACCTCGTTGACTGCAGGTCTGACACGAACGAGGGTTTGTTCCCCTAGACCAGTGGTTCTCAACCTGTGGGTCACGACCCCTTTGGTGGGCGAACGACCCTTTCACAGGGGTCGCCTAAGACCATCCTGCATATCAGATATTTACATTATGATTCATAACAGTAGCAACATTACAGTTATGAAGTAGCAACGAAAATAATTTTATGGTTGGGTCACAACATGAGGAACTGTATTTAAGGGGCCAGAAGGTTGAGAACCACTGTTCTAGACTAACATGGGCAGATTTAGGAAATAAAAATACAAGATGCCCAGTTGAATTTGAATTTCAGATAAACAATAAATAACTTTTTAGTATATCCAGGTACTTAACAAGATGTACTTATACTTTAAAAAGTTATTCATTGTTTACTTGAAATGCAGTTGAACTGGTCATCCTGCACTTTTTCTGGCAGCCCTCTTCCCTACCATCTAACTCGACAGAAGCCCCCAGATCTGCCCACACCCCAGCCCTCAGCTACTGAGTGAGCTGCAGGAGTCAGACATTTTTCCTGCTGAGATTTTGCTCCTGGCTTAGCCTGCTTCAAGCAAGCCATGTATGCCTCCTACTGTAATTCTAATGAGAGCCACAGACTCATGAAGTTCTAAGCTAAAGAGGAAACAACATGATAATTCATAGCTAGAGAGATCATTGTGGTAGGACAACCTGTCACTCAAAAGTCACCTCAGGGGCAAATACTAGTTTGGATGTCAATATGTCCCTGCTCAGCTGGAGAGCATGTCCAGCCCCAGCTGAGGCTTACCTTGAGACTAGGAACAGAATAAGGATTGCAGGCAAGTGGAAAAACAGAACCAAAGGGGGTTTATGTTTGCTGGGCACCTACTACGTGCCTGCCTCTTTATGGCCATCATCACACGTAATCCTCAAAATTAACTTGGCAGCACCAGGGAATTGTTCCTATTTTGAGAGATGAGGAAACGGAGGCCTATGGGGGGAAAGAAGGTCACCTACCTAAGAAAAGGCAGTGTTGGGATGTAAGCTGAGGTCTGGGTGGCTCCAAAACCATGCTCTTTCCTCTGCAGATCACAATCAGAAGAAGAACAAAGGCAGTTTCAGCAGATGCCACCCCTGCCTGCCCACATCTCCTCAGGGCTCACAGTCCCCACTGCAAGCACCTGTGGATAAAATTCTGAGACTTGTTCCACACCATCTCCCAGATGGCCTGAGGGACCAGGCCGCGATTGCCTGTAGTAGTAACCTGCTCGTATCACAGTCATCCCTTCTCTGTCTTGCTTCCTCACTCTCCTACTTGTGTGACCTGAATGCCCTCCCAAATGAACTACAAATGGCCCAACTTATGATGGTTCGACTTACGATTTTTTGACTTTATATGATGGTGCAAAAGTGATACGCATTCAGTAGACACCACACTTGAATTTTTATCTTTTCCCAGACTAGCGATATGAGGTAGGATACTCTGGTGATGCTGGGCAGCAGCAGCTAGACGCAGCTTCTGGGCAGCATGCTATCACAAGAGTAAACAACTGATGCTCTACAGTGTATTCATTGTGTTTGATGATTTTGCCCAACTGTGGGCTAATGTAAGTGTTCTGAGCATGTTTAAGGTAGGCGAGGCTAAGCTATGATCTTCAGTAGGTTAGGTGTAGTAAATGCATTTTCGACATACCTTATTTTCAACTTACTATGGGTTTATCGGGACATAACCCCATCAAGGGTCCAAGAGCATCTGTACCTGTACTTAAATTAGATTCTCAAAGTTGGTGACCAGGAAACCCAGCCAGAGAGCAGTTAGTGCTTCTCCAGGCTTCCTAAGGCACTGGGCAAGGCACTTCTCATGCGTTATCTCATTTAATCTGTGTGAGGAGGTAAGGTTCCATGATTATCCCCATTTTACAGAGAAGATACATTAACTGACTTGGAGCATTGCTGCACCTCAAACACAAGTGTACCTCAGACTAACTCTGTGTTTTCAAACACTGAGTCATCAGGAAAGACTTCCACTGGATTTCTGGGCTCTGAGCAATCATTTTCTCTCCTTCTAGCTCTGGACTGAATTCCTCTACCGAGGTGCAAACTGGGGTTGCAGCATTGGCTGCCAGCTAGCAAGGGGCATCTTATTGTATAGGTGCAACTGTGCAACTGGGTGGTGTTTTAAGCATTGTGTTGATTCCATTCTAAGGTACGTAAAGCCCACATTCTATGTGTTGTCTACTTGTTCTTTGGCAGACAAAGCACCTAGTCCAAGATGGAACTTTCCTTTATCCCTTCGGCTCTCACGTTTCATGCACCTTCCCTTGTCTGCTGGTTCTCAGCACAGCAGTTCGGTTCCTTCTAAGGACCCCTTCAGATCTGCATGCCATGTCTCTGGGTGTGAGGTTATGAGGGTATGCATCCATGCATCTGTGGGTCTTTATTCAGAAATAGGCTCTAAGTGACTTGCCCAATCTTTACAAATACAAAGACCTACCTAAGACTTAAAAAAATAAAAATAGAAATCATAGTGTTGTTGTCTCTGGCTTCAGAAAGGAGGTCTCAGCAAAAGTTGTGTTCTCTTTCTGATTTGTCTACACTCAAAAGCCAGGTTCTCAAGGGCATAACGAAAGGATCTCCCAAAGATTGCATTGGTTTCATTGATGGCATTCTCATCTGAGCAGATAATGAACTATTTTTATTACAAACAGGACTCGTGTGGAGACTAGATGAAGGAATTTCAGTAATTTCTGCAGACCTTTTAGAGCTTTGTAGCCATCAAAAGATAAGCCTGCTTATTGGTAAGCACTCTCATGGACACAGAGTATATCTACATTCCTTAGGGGGAAGAGATTCTGGGCTCCTTGGCCTGGTCAGGGCAGTGTTCTGCTCCTACTAAGGGTCTGTCTCAATGCTGGATTGTGAGGGAAGAGTTTAAGCTGGAAGGGATCTTAGTTTCAGTCTCTGTTTCGAAATTAGACACCCTTTTGAAATCTATTAAAAGTTCAGATTAGAGGTTACAAACACAAAAACCAGAGAGTCGGGGCAAGTGAAAAAAATAAATCAGTGAGGAAAGACAGTGCAAGGGCAATGATAAACAAGGATTGACATTTGGCATTCATCAGGGAGGTCACAAAATGGTATGGACTGTGGCTGCCTGGATTTCACACCCTACCAAAAGAACGTAGCCGCCTCTTGGGAATGTGGGTCCCAGGTGGCCAGATCTGGTGAGTTATTTTAAGAGAAGCCCCACATTTTTATCTTTATTTGCAAGTTCCCCATTTTAAAATATTGGGTAATGATTCAGATATCTATTACACAACATGGACCCAACAAAACAAAGCCACACCAACAGTTAGCCTCTCTTACTATAGACTTTCCTTCCAGAAAAATGCCCAACTTGCACATATAAAGTTTGACTTCAAGTTTCAGGGAACTATGGACCAAAATCCCAGGTTAGGAATCTCAGTTGTCAAGTTTCAACTCTTATGAAACCCTCATCTTGGCTTGAGTAGTTCTCATCTTCAACCTTAGACATGGTTTCCTAAGGACATGTTCTGATCTCCACAGGGATATCTATAAATGGATGGTCACCATTCTTGCTTCCACTCCATCTTCCACTTGGTGGCCAGGCACTATTCCTAGCACCTTCCCTTATATCCTGACTGGGATTTTCATCTCAAAAGCATCCACTGATGCTGAACGTCTCTAATCATCAGGAAATGCAAATCAAAACTATAATGAGATATCAACTCACACTTGTTAGAATGGCTACTATAAAAAAGGATGTGGAGAAAAGGGAACCCTTATGCATTGTTGGTAGAAATGTAAATTAGTGCAGCCACTATGGAAAACAGTATGGAGGTTACTAAAAAACTAAAAATAGAACTACTATATGATCTAGCAATTCTAGTTATCCAAACAATATTAAAATACTAACATGAAAAGATATATGCACTCCCCTGTTCATTGCAGCATTATTCATAATAGCCAACACATGGATGAATGGATAAAGAAAATGTGGCATATATGTACAATGAAATATCAAGTCATAAAAAGGTGGAAATCTTGTCCTGGCCAGTGTGGTTCAGTTGGTTGGGCATCGTCCCATGTACCAAAAGGTTGCTAGTTTAATTCCCCATCAGGGCACATGTCTGGGTTGCCGGCTCAATCTGGTAGGGGGTGTGCAAGAGGCAGCCGATTGATGTTTTGCTCTCACATGGATGTTTCTCTCTCTCTCTCTCTCTCTCTCTCTTTCTCTCTCTAAAATAAAATTTTAAAAAATCTTTAAAAAAGAGAAGGAAATCTTGCCATTTGTGACAATGTGGATGGACCTTGAAGGCATTATGCTAAGTGAAATAAGTCAAAGAAAAATAAATAACATGTAATCTCACATATATGTGGAATCTAAAAAATTTAAATAATAAAATCAAACCAAGGTCATAGATACAGCAAACAGATTGGTGGTTCCCAGAGTGATGGGTGGGGACTGGGAGGTGGGAAAAAAATGAGTGAAGGTGGTTAAAAGGTACAAACTTCCAGTTGTAAAATAAATAAGTCATGGGAATGTAATATACAGCATGGTGACTGTAGTTATGATACTGTATTGTATATTTGAAAGTTGCTAAGAGACTGGATCTTAAAAGTTCTCATCTTGAGAAAAAAATATTTGTAACTGTGTATGGTGATGGATGTTAACTAGCCTTATTGTGGTGATCATTTCACATTATATACAAATATCAAATAATTATATTGTACACCTGAAATTAATGTAATGTTGTGTCAGTTATATCTCAATTAAAAAAATTAAAAAACACCTGCTGGTGAACACTTGATTTCCAGTGCATGCCAGTCTCTTCCCCGAGGTGGTCTTGAGAGCTGATGATGGATGCCCACCCAAGTCATACTTGGCCCTGACTCAAGGATCAGGTACACACACCCCACCCTGCTCCACATCTCTTTCTCTGTCTGGCCTTCGGATGGAGTCACCTGAAAGTGACCAAAGAGATACATATACAAATGCTCCTTTTATATAGAAGAGGACTTGGAAAAGCCCTTTGCACCTCTCAGGCACCACATCTGCTCATGAATGCTGCTTGCCTGAGTGACAGTGTAGGGAAGGTAAGAGCCAAGCAAGGGCATTTTTAATTTTATTATTATTATTTTTGTTTGTTAATCCTCACCCAAGGATATTTTTCCATTGATTTTTAGAGAGTGGAAGGGAGAAGGAGAGAAATAGAGAGAGAGAAAAACATTGATGTGAGAGAGACACAACGATTGGTTGCCTCTCACAC
Source organism: Myotis myotis (assembly GCF_014108235.1). Taxonomy (NCBI): domain Eukaryota; kingdom Metazoa; phylum Chordata; class Mammalia; order Chiroptera; family Vespertilionidae; genus Myotis; species Myotis myotis. The sequence goes on along the minus strand of NW_023416401.1, from coordinate 75,908,429 downwards.
GTACCCTGACTGGGCTAGGGACCAAGCCTGCAACCAAGGTACATGCATTTGACCGGAATCGAACCCATGACCCTTCATTCCAAGTGCTGATGCTTTATTCACTGAGCCAAACTGGCTAGGGCTTATTTTATTTTTTAATTCCCACTCACGGATATGTTTTCATTGATTTTAGAGAGAGAGAGAGAGAGAGAGAGAGAGAGAGAGAGAGAGAGAGATGTGAGAGAGAAACAAAGATCAGTTGCCTCCTGTATGTGCCCTGGGTGGGGATTGAAACTGCAAACTAGATATGTGCCCTGACCAGGAATCAAACCCACAACCTTTTGATGTATGGGACGACGTTCCAAATAACTGAGCCACCTGGCCAGGGCTGGCTAGGCCTGTGTTTTATCTTGGCTTTGTCCCTTACTAACTGGGAACTTGAACCTGATCCAACTTCTTCATTCCCTCCATCACATAAGTAGTCATTACTATGCATGTGTTAGGTATGTTGTTACTTCACAGACATTATCTTATTTAATTCTCCGAACAAAGCTGTGAGGCAGGAATTCAGTTTAGCCCCATTTAGCAGGTGAAGAAACTGAGGCTTAGAGAGTTAATAACACATCCAAGATTGTGTATTTGGCAAGAAGGAGAGCGTGAATCCTTTGTGTTTAGCTAATACTTGTGAGTTCTGCCAACTAACTGATGTCCAGTTTATCTTCTTTATAACTATGGGTCACTAAGTGTCATAAAAGGAGCATGTATGAAGTGTCCTGTCTAGAAAGGTCCTCAAAAAAAATTTTGTTATAACAATCACCTGACGTCAGCACACTACAGCCCTGACGCACCATCTGTCTTGATTTAAAGAGCATGCCTGTCTCCAGGAAAAATATTTTTCCCTCTGGCCCCTCCTTCCTGACACTTTCAGCGCCCTGGCTGCTGCTGACTCTTCCACATTTGGCCAAACATCAAGCCTCTCAACCTCATCAATGGCGTCATCTTGCAGGTCAGGTGAATGTGTGCTTGTAAGTCCAGTCCCTCGTGGCTTTCTGCATTTCAATAGTTCCCTTCAGGTCTGCAGCAGCTGGGGACATGCCCCAGGCAGGGCCAGCACTCTGGGCACCTGTAGACCCTCACAGGGGACGTGCCACAAAGCCTAAGAGCAGTTGTTCAGGGATGACTGTGAGAAAGGAGAATAAACACCCTCCGAAGGTAAGAAAACAACCAGCACTGGGACAGAGCTGCCGAGGTCAAGGTGCTTCTTCTCTGCAGCATCAGCTCTGTCACAGTACAGCAGTTGGGGATAAGCCTGACATTAACTAGTTGCATGATCTTGCCCAAGCCAGTTTCCCTTTCTTGGCCTCAGTTGCTTCTTCTATACAATGGGTGTGATGGAGTTAGGTTAATAATTTCCCAAAGTGTGGTCAACAGAACAATAGCCTCTAATCTTCCCCGCCCCCCCCACCCCCACCCCCCCAATTCTTGGAGATTCACAGTGTATGCCAGCTTATTCAAGGCCTTACACAGAGAGGGCACTATGGACTTGCCCTCCTATGGACTAATCCATTGTCTCCTAAGCTTCCTGGACCACATAGCCGTTTAACATCAGTTAACATCCATTGTGCCAGTGCTCAGTGGATCGTGCCTGGGCTAATTTTTAAGTCTCTTCTGGTGCTAAAGTTCTTTACCTCAACGGTACCTCCATTCTGAGTCTCTTAGCTGTGAGCCTCCTGGAATTGATAAGGCCTCTGCCCTCTGCTTTCCCAGCCATCACAGAACATTTGTTCTCATGGCCAATTGTGGTGATTTCTTGGCTTCCCATTAGCTCTCCCTCAGTTCCAGATTTACATGGAGAATCAAAACTTTCTTGTCTCATTCCATGTGGCTTGGGTGGGGCGGGCCTTACCACCTGGCTCCAAGAGAATACACATGACCCAGGCCTACCCAATGAGGTTATACATCCCCCTGGCCACAGTGATTGGTTTGTTGTGGGCATGTGACCCCAGCGAGGCCAACCAGAGAGAACTCGGGCACTTTTGCTGGAAAAATTAGAAAACAAACGGTCTCTCATTTTGCTGTGGTTGCAAAACAGGAGGTTGTTTCTTCCTCCACTTGGGGAGAGCATGCCTGAGATAGGAAGACATAATGAAGATGGTGACAAATAGATTCTTGACGACATTCCTGAGGGCCCGGATACAACCAGTCCTGAAGCTATGATGTTGTAAGCAGTTAGACAGACATGAGCAGAGCAAGGACGGTGGGCCAGGTACAGAAGGTCACCAAGATGAAAAGCCCCAGGTGCCCAGCAATAGACAATCAATTGTAGGGTGGGACCTTGCCCCCAGTGTGACTTTTCCTTTCTAGCATATCACTGGTCATGAGGTTTGGACCCCCTGACCTTTCCTCCCTAGAGATAACATCTAATCCTCAGATGTATTTCAGCTCCAGGTCCAGAGAAGCACCAAAACCAATTATGGCCGATGTCAGGACCAGCTGCATGGAATAATGACCCCCTGGCCTGGTGCCAGCCAATCAATCAGTAGAGACCAAATCCTAAAAGGTCATACCTGGAAAACTGCTGAATATTCTATTAAGATCTTTCTCTGGGTCCTCCCCTAAAATCTCCACCCTTAAATCCCTTAGGATGGAGGACCCAGGACACCCTCCTTTCGGGAGCGCGCCAGTGCCTGTCCCTTTCCCTTCCCCTGCTTTCCCCAGGCATGTTACCGTTATCTTCCTCACCACCAAGTTCTAAGGGCCCTTCCTTTACTTCTATAACTTATTTCCTAAGCTCATTTCTTCTAGGAATTACTTCTTCTACCTCTGTGATTTACCAAATAAATGTTCTCTTACAGTTTGGGTCTTGGCTCTGAATTCTTTCCTAGCCAGAATCCAAGTACCGAAGTTGCTGAACCCAGGTTTGGTCTGACCCCACCAGTCAGACACCTGGTGCCATTCCCACCACCTACATCACTTTTCCTTTAAACTAGTTTGAGTTTGGTTTCTAATTCAGCTTGGTTTCTAATCACCACCCCATCAATTTTACAAGGGGTATGATGAGCATCAAATGTTAAAGTAGAGGAGGTAGGGGTTGTAGAGTTTGGTGAAGAATGTGTGGGAAGCATTCGGAGATGGAGTGGGGTTGTCCCCCATGGTATGGTGTGAGCACCACAGGCCTGGAAGAAGGGACTGATCACATGGAGCGAGGTAAGACGGGGCAATGCTTAACCCAGTGTAGTGATGTATCCCTGGTGGTATTTGTGAGGCCAAACCTAAACACAGGGTCAGCCCTGACTACGTACCCTAATCCAGACTCGCTACTTCAATTGTGGTTGTGGACCTGCAGTCTTCGAATCTCCTGGAAGCTTGTTAAAAATGCAGAATCTCAGGCCACACCCAAGATTTACTGAATCAGGATCTTCATGGTAACAAGATCCCAGGTGATTCATGTACTCATCCCAGTTTGGGAAACACCACTATAGGGTTATTGATAGTCTGCAAAGGTGGCCACCACTAGTTCCTCCTGCATGTACCCTGCCCCACCCATCAGGACATGGGCAATTTCCATTCCCTTTTTTTTTATCTGGGCTCAACCTGTGACTTGCTTGGACCAACAGAAGCCAGCTGTCATAGAAAAATTCTAGCTATTGCCCAGCTGGCATGGCTCAGTGGTTGAGCGTTTACCTATGAACTAGGAGGTCGAGGTTCAATTCCCAGTCAGGGCACATGCATAGGTTGCAGGCTCTATCCCCAGTGGGGGGCATGCAGGAGGCAGCCAATCAATGATTATCTCTCATCATTGATGTTTCTATTTCTCTTTCTCCCTTCCTCTCTGAAATCAATAAGAAGATAGATACAAAAAATTCCAACTATCCTGAGACCACATGGAGATGCCACCAGAGACCCGTGAATTCTAGATGACTAAGGTCAGCCTCCTCAGACCCCCTAGTCCAGCCCAGCCCCCAGTTGAATGCAACTGAGCAAGTGACCCTCATTGATGTCACATGGAGCCGAGCCCTGCCCAAATTTCTGGCCCATAGGTACAGAGAATAAGAAACAATTTCAAGTAGGGGATATAAACGATATTAGATAACAACATAAGAAAGCTTTCTCTGAGAAGACACACTTGATATGAGGCCCTGATGTTGACCAGGGGCAAACTATAAAAAGATGAGGGGAAAAGGTGCTGCTGGCAGAAGGAACAGCAAGTGCCAAAGCTCTGAGTAGGGACTGCTTGCTGTTTGAGGCACAGACAACCAGTCTGATGGTGAATATAGAGGGAAGGAGGAAAGCTGGAATTGGGACATGAAGTCAAGAGATGAAGTCACAAAAGTCATCAGGGCTACAGCTGTTCCATCCAGTTTTTGGCCACTAGCCACATGAGGCTATTTTACATTAAACTCAAACTTAACATTAGAACTTAGTAAACTTAAAATTAGAATTCGTAAAATTAAAATTAAGTGTAATTGAAAATGCAGTTCCTCAGTCCCACTAGCCACGTCAAGTGCTCAATAGTCACATGTAACTACCACATGGGACAGCGGAGATGAGAACATCACTGTCAATGCAGAAAGTTCTATTGGCCAGCACTGGCTATGGAACAAAGAAGTGAGCCAAGGTTCAAGGTCAAACCATATGCTCTTGGCCTTGGCACTTCATTAAATCCCTGGAGGTTCCAGTTTCCTCCAGGATTAAATGAGGCTCTTCCAGCCCAAGAGCAGGTCCAAATTATCCACAGCAAGATGCCAAGTCCATGAGCAGCTAAACCGGGGTCTTACCCAGAGGTCACGTTCAAGGCCTCATCCATGGTAACTGGCAGCAAAGAGGCCTGTTTAACTGACTTCTTTGCAACCTCACTTATGCTGCCAATTTGGGGCTCCCTGACGTGAAAAAAGAACAGAGTATGGCTACTATTTCAGGGCAACATGCAGAAGGGAAATTGCTACAATTAGCCAAAGCTGATTTCGATTAGCATATTTTCTTCCTTGGCGCATAACATCTGTTGGTGTGGAAACGGCCGCTCCATCTTTCCCGTCAGTCAGGGTGAGAGTCATGGGCAATGAACCAGGCAGGCCCACAGGAAGCCCAACATCAGCCAGGAAAAAAAATCACGGAGGGGCTAAATAATAGTCCCCGAGGAAGTGGGGGAGTCACTGGCAGTTTGTCTTTAGGAAGCATCAATAGGAAAATGCTTCCTTGCACACGCTGGGAGGCAGCAGGTGCAGGTGCATTCTCTGCTTGGAGTTAGAGAGACCCACACTGACATTTAGTATTTGTGGCATCTTCACACGTTTCTGAACATCTGGAGCATCCTCATCTGAGAAATGGGGACGATGACAGCCACCTGATGGGCTGGGGCTGATTACATGAAATAATCTCTGAACACAGTTGGCGTACGAGAGGTGCTCAGTAAATGTTGGCCAAAGCATGCAATTTTGATAGGAAAATCTTGGGAAATGAAGAGAGGTGGGCGAAGGGATGTTTGATTAGCATTCAGGCTGGTTCCAATCCTGGGCCATCACTCTTTCCTTTATTCATTCAACAAATACTCATTCTGCAAATTGGCTCTGTGGCCGTAAACCACCCCCTTAGCCTGCCCTAGCCTCCTGGTTCCTACCTGGGGCCCAACAGGTCCATGAAGCTGATCACTACAGTTCTTTCCAGTTTTCCCCTCCTCACAAAGTTCACAGCCACCTGGGAGGTCTGACCCATTTGGGTTTGCACTTGGAGGATTAGCAAGGTATCAAGACCCATGTCCTACAATCCGAGATTTCGAACGGCCTTTAAAGATCTGGTGGGCCAGCTCCCAACAAGGATCCTGTCCCAGCCCTGCTGATGGATGGCACCTGGTTTGCCTGGACCCTTTCACAGGCACACTCTTGTTCCCCTTCTATCTTCAGAGTGCTCTCATGTTGGGGACCCTGGTCTCTATGTGGAGTGCATATAAATTCTAGGTTAATGCCCCTCTTAAATGTGCATCATCACCGGTGGAGCTAACCTGTTCTCGGCAGGCTTGACGGACTCTGGGTGAAGTACAGGTCTGTGTCCGCCATCACAATAAGACCAAGGAGGATGGCACAGCCTCAGGGTAGAACATTTCTCCCACCATCTACCTCGCTTCCTGCCTTAAACACTCAGAAAATGCCAGAAGCTGCTCAAAATCTTGGGTCCTCCAAAAAACCACCCCTGTGTGGGAAGTGTGCTGCGGCTGCACAGACCTGTTGGTTCTCACCGGCAGCAAAGGGCCCATCTGGATGCATGAAGCTGATGGACAGGTAGGCTGTGGGAGTGCATGATGTGGGGGAGGCTGGCTCTGCCTCCTGTGTGCCCCTGTCCCAGTCCCCTCAGACCTCTCTCAACCAATGGCTGGTGGCCCCGCTGGGAAGAGCCAGGATCCTCTCAGAAAGATGGCTTTCAGCCCTGCTTCTAGCCCCCCACCTGCTTCCATTTTGCCTGCTCTACTGGTGTTCTAATCCATCTGCCCATTTCCTAGCATGGTCACAGATCTCTTTCATTGTCCCTAAAGGGAAGGAAGAGATTTGATACACTGGGGGCCATGGGAGCTGGATATAAACAGCCAAAGAGAGAAGGCAAAGTGTAGGAGAGAAGGGGCTGTCATGCACGGTTTTGGAGGGGAGGTGGTTGCGGCATGCCTTGCAGCACCACAACGCTAGGTTGAGCGTTGACCTATGCACTAGGAGGTCAAGGTTCGATTCCCAGTCAGGGCACATGCCTAGGTTGCAGGCTCTATCCCCAGTGGGGGGCATGCAGGAGGCAGCCAATCAATGATTATCTCTCATCATTGATGTTTCTATCTCTCTCTCTGAGGAGCCTCGCTGGGCCAATGGCTGCCTGTGTCCTCGGCTGGCACTTAGAGTGATGCTCCAGTGGGTTTCCTATCTGAGAGCCTGGTCTCCCTGCCCTGAGCCTCTATCAAACGCACAATTGACCTTTGTCTAGGGAGCTGGAGCAGGTGGCAGAACGGGCGCTGAAGGTGATTAGAATATGACTTCCTGCAACCAGAAAAGCACTGGGCCAGCCCACCATTGGCTGCATTTCTTTCCACGGTTCTCAGGAAGTCTAAATACTCACCAAGAGTGCCTGGTAGGTTAGTGCTTGTCTCTGTTGCTGTGGCCCTTTAAGCCCTAGGAGGGTAAGCTTATATCCTGGGTCCAGGGGCAAGTCAGCCCCAAGATCCTGAATGGACTACATTGTGATGTCACACCACTGGGGTGGCCCCCACAAGGCCTGCTGTCACTGCTGGTATCAGGGGACTGAGAGCTCCTCCTGAACAAAGGAACACATCTGGGTACTATTCTGCCCTGGCACAGCTGGAGAAGCAATGAGAGGTGCCTGTCCTGGAAGAGACCATCAGTCAGCCTGGGAGAAACCACCCCAATGCCATATGTTCCTACCCCGGCCTGGCCTGGGTCAGTGCAGTTACACCAAGCCCACTTTCCCCACACAAATTGACTGAGGAGGGTAACCCTAACCCTTAACTTTTTCCTTTGCACATTTTCTATGATTGATTTAAAACTCCAGGGCAGACCCCTGGCTTTTCCCCTATCTCCCACCTGGTGTGTTCAGAGGGCAACTAAAAGAATTTAAATATTAGCTCAGGAAAACAAACAGGAACATAAATCAAACCCATCCTCTGTCTGTCTTTTTAGTCAAATCCAAAGCAGACACCTTTCAGGTTATCTTCTATAGTATATATGTCTGTGCTCTCCATTGGGGGCCATTGGTAATTAGGCACAGCATATATTTAATAAGCCCCCGACCTCCCCCCAAAAAGAAAAACTCATAAAAAAGGGCCAAAGTCTGAAAGGTTTCTAGAGGCTCCATTGCCTTTCTCCTCTGGTGCTTCAGGTTGGGAGAGAGAAGCATTGTAGCCAAACAGCAAATGGGCTTGGAGACTGTCCTAAAAGTTAGTCTAACATAGTGGTTTTCAAACTTCAGGGTTCATTCAAATCACCTGGAAGGCTTGTTAAAATGCAGATTCCTGAGCCTCACCCCCAGAGTTCCTGATTCAGTAGTTCTAGGGAAGGTCCCAAGAGTTTGCGTTTCTAACAAGTTCCCAACTGATGCTGCTGCTCGTCCAGGGAACACACTTTGAGAACTATTGCTTGAATACGTAAGGGGCGTTGGGCTCCTGGAAGATGCCATCAGTCAGGAGAAACCACCCCAATGTCAGTTGTTTGATCCTACATAGCACTGCCAGCTGATAGCAGTATTCTGAGGTTGCTGGAGAACTAATAGGAGCAGAGCTCCCTGAGTTCAACCAACCTGCTTTATTGAGGATCTGCTCATTGCCAGTGCTGAGCCATGTTGGGAAGGCACAGCTGATGTTGTCTGTCCCCTACCTGTAGCCTCTTGGTTTTATCACTTCAGTGTACAAATGCAACCTGACTTTCTGCTGCCAGTAACTGTGTCTCTTTGCTAGGGGACTATCTCCAGCTGCTGGAGCCCACCCTACCTGCAGTTGGTGCAGATGCAAGGTCAGGAACTAAAGTCTCCCTAAGAACAGCCTCAACTGATGGCTGTTAGCAGTTGGTGGATAAATACCCCAGCTCCCTCCTACTCAGTGTGGTAAGGGAGAGCTGTGCCCAGTACCATCTCCCAGAGGTCCTCACAAGCTGAAGTCTCAGCTGCCCACAGTAGTAACTGGCTTGATAGCACACCCTATCTTGCTGCCTTCCCTCTCCTGGCTCACTGACTCACCTGAGTTTTCTGGGATTGCCCCCCAAATAAATGAGTTGCACGGAGTCCTTGTTTCAGGGTCTGCTTTTGGGGGAACCCACACTAAGACATCATGAGTAAGGAATGGTTTTTGTCCTTGATAAGGTCACATTTAGAAGGGGCGAGACAAATAATGTCACTTTGTATGACTAGGAATTTCTGGGAACTGCTGATGAGTGTCAGGTCTCTGGGCAGGTGAAGGCGTTCTGCTGGTCCCCCTTTAAAGTGTCATGAAGGGCACCTTGAGGGAATGCAGGAGCACAGCAGATACTGTCAGAGGGAGGCGAGCAGGGAGAAGGAGCCTAGCAACCTGGCCCAAAGCCCTTTCCTTCCGCACAGGAGGGCCTGTGTGTGGTACCCGCAGGGCACTGATTTGCTATGCAAATCCTTCCTGCTTTCCACCTCTCCAGACAATTCCTTCTGAGAGAAGAATATGCAGGTGGACCTGGCACCATATAAAATATGACTCTTTTTAGGTTCAGGGGGCTGTTGAAGAGGGTCTCTGCTGGCCTAACCGGATTAATATGATTTCCTAGGTGCCCAGCTCCAGTCATGGCTGTGCCCAGCCTCATACCTACAGTTAATCCAACTCTTCCATTGCCTTCAAATGGGCCATAGTCACCCCAACGCCTCCCACATATACCTTCCCATCAGCAGCAGCAGCAGTCCTCTCAGAGTCCCTCCACACAAGCATTCAATCCAAATGACAACACTGCACAGGGCATAAAAATACTCCTCAAGCCCGGCGGGTATGGCTCGGTGGCTGAGCATCGACCTAGGAACCAGGAGGTCACAGTTCGATTCCGGTCAGGGCACATGCCAAGTGTGAGGCATGTAGGAGGCAGCCAATCAATGATTCTCTCTCGTCATTGAGGTTTCTTTCTCCCTCTCCCTTCCTCTCTGAAATCAATAAAAATATATTTAAAAAAAATACTCCTCAAATCAAGTTCCCACCCCCCTTCAAGCAGATCCTTCATGTTCAGAAATTCTGAAACTGCCACTGAATGGACCTAATTGCCACTTGGCTAGACACTTTCACAGATCAGTCTTAGGGGGCAAAGCACTCCAAAGTTCTTTCCTTACATTTCAACTTGGTTAGAAGGAGAGTGAAGCCTATTGTAGTGGAGCATTATGTCAATAGCAGCACTAACCTTTTCAGCATTGCCCAGAACTCGAAAAATAACTGGCTACAATACAGCCATTAGCTCTTCTCTCAATAAAAGGATCACATACATGAATGGGACCAATTTTGACAGAGCTCAGGCAGAGCTAAGAGAGTAAAAGGCTTGTGCCTTCAAAGATAGAGTCTCATGTCCACTTCATATTTTACACTCCCAAAGCCACAAAAATGCATCTGATCCAATCATTTTACACTTGTGATTAATTTAAATGAATTGATCTAAAATACTGTTTTATATAGAAATATTTCTAAATAACTATTTAGAAATCTGTGCACTTGTGTCAATTTCAGCATTATTTAGAATTGTGGGAAATTGGAAATAAGTTAAATGCCTAATAGAGGAATGATTAAATAAATTGTAGAGAATTACCTTGTTGGAATATTAGGAGCCATAAATGTAATGGTCATGAAGACTACAGGGTAACAGGGAAGAATGGTGAGATTAAGGGTAAATTTAAAAAAAACAGAGAATACACATAATTACAACTCTGAATTGCCTGTGAAAAATGCCCATCAGCATTAATGATCAGGACAATACAAATTAAAACCACCACACACTCACAAAAATGGATAAAATAAAAAAGAGCAGCAGTACTGTGTGTCAGTGAGGTTGTGGAGTAAGCTGAACTCCCATACACTGTGAAACAGTACAACCACTTTGGAAAATTGTTTGGACTTTTCTGTAAAGTTAATCATACAGATCTTCTACTCTATGACCCAGCAATTCTACTTCCAGGTACTTACCTAAGAAAAATGAAAATATATCCATGATTATACAAGAATGTTCATAGTTACCTTATTCATAACATCTCCAAACCAGAAAGAATCCAAATGTTCATTAATAGGTGAATGAATAAAAAAATTCTTATATATTCTTATACGGGAATACTAATTAGCAATGAAAAGGAACAAATGACTGGTTCATGCAGGATAACATGATAAAGCTCAAAAACAGACTGAGCAACAGGGGCCTGAGACAAATGAGCATATACTTTTGATTCTATTTATATGAAGTTTTGGAACAGGCAAAAGTACTGTAAAGGCTAAGGCTGAAGAAATAAGTTCAGTGATTGCCTGGAGGAGGAGGCCAATGGGACAATGGAATTTTGTGGGGTAAAGATGTTCTAGATCTATAGCACAGCAGTGACTACCCTGGTGCACACATATGTCAAAACTCATTGACCTACACACCTAAAATGTGTCAATTTTAAAGCAGGTAAATTCTACTTCAATAAAGGTGAGACTACATATATATGTGTGTGTTTTTATGGTATGTGTATATATGACGTATAATAAACACACATATATATTTACATACATATATATGTAAATACACACACACATTGCTTGCTTAGGGGAAAAATCCAGACAGAAATATACTAAAATGTGAAAAGTGGTTGTGTTTCATGAATGAGGTTATAGATATTTTTTTCTCTTCCTAGATTTGCCAAAATTTTGCCTGTATGGTTCTATTTTTATATAATAAAATAACAAATTTTCATTTAAAAAAAAATCTCAAGTTGCTGGAGGCAAGCACCTGTGGTGGTCTACAACACTCCAGGTTTTATTGTATGTTTGTGTGATGAAGTCCTATGGATTTTTTTTTCTTGTACATCCACCAATCTAAAATTTAAAACCAGGCTCAAATCTCACATCCCCTACTAAGTCATCCATAATGTCTTTGCCCAAAATCAATATTGTCTAAAATCATCCACCCTTTTCTCACATACAGTCTAACCTCAGTTCTCCATCGTCTCCCATCTGGAACAATTTAGTTCTCGACCAAACTGTTTATGGAAAAAATGCCTCAGTTGTTCCCGACCTGACAACCTTTTCATGCTGATACCTATATGATCAGTCCTGCGTCTCAGGCAACAGAGGAGAGAATGCGTGAATACGAGTCAGTTTCCGATAAACTTTTAGTTGTTAACATCTTAGGAAACTGTGCTATGAATATTTTTTTTTTGCGTTGTTGCTGCTTATTATTATTGAATACCTACAGTAAGTCACCATGGGTCCTAAGAAGGTTAGTGATAACAGCAAAGTGAAAAGGAAAGTTGTGAGAACAATGATAGAGCTTAAAAAAGAAATAATTGCAACATATGATAGAAGTGTTCATGTGTCTGATCTGACTACTGAGTATGGCCTGCCGAAATAGATAAGTAGCACAATTTTAAAATATAAAAAGGCCATCAAGAATGCTGATTTTGATGAAACAACGATCACAGGCAATTGAATTTCTTTTTCTTTTTGTTAAATTTTCATTTACATTTCATGTCCTTTTTGTTTTTAAAGTGTTTATTTATAGATTAAACAGTGCATTAGACATGCACTATACATAAGAAAGGTTAAAACAGGAAATCATCTGGGGGTCTGGAACAGATTAATTCAACTTACATTATTTCTAATGGGGAAAAAATGATTTGATTTTCAAACAAATCACTTCTCAAACAAACAGCCTTCTGGAACAACTTAAGTTTGAGAACCGAGGTTTCACTGTATTATATCTCTTTAACCACATCATGTGCTCTCCAAGGGCTGGAATAATATCCTTATTCTTTGTATTCCCAACAGCCTCTAGCATAGGAAAGGCACAGAAATTTGGAGAAAATAGACTGAGCTGGCATAGGGTCAGGTCACTGTGTACAGTGACACGGGCTGTGCATTGCACAAACTCTAGGCAAAGACATGCACGGCTCCCCTGCGGCACAGATAGCATCCTCTGGAGTTATACCAACATAGTCCTTGGTCAGAGTCCCACCACTTCCTAGTTTTGTGATCTTGAGCCCCCTTTCCTTATTTACGTAACAGGGTTTTCTGGAATGACTAAATTGAGATAGCGTGTGTTCAAAGCCTTCTGCAACTAGAACACACTTTACATTGTTAGTTGTGATGTTTCTCATAATAAATCTGGTCCCTGCCTTTCTTTACCCTTTACTTACTCACCAGCTTTCACTCAGTTTCCTAAAAACTGTCAAACATGTTCCTGCCTCAGGGCCTTTGCACATGCTGTTACCTCTGCTTAGAAGACTATTGTGCCCACCCACATCTTCCCTCAGCTAGTTCCTTTGGGTAATGCAGATTTCCATTCCAGTGTCACTGGAGGCTTAACCTAAGCATCCTAACATAGCTTCCTCCCCACTATCATTTTCAATCTCATCTCCCTGTGTTACTAGTACCTGAAATTATTTTGTGCAGAAAGTATATGTCTATTTTGTTTGCTGCTGTATCTCCAGCCCCTGGAGTATACTTGGTGCTCAAAAATAGTTTACTGAATGAACAAATACTTATTGATAATGAGGTGACACTATTTATTCAGTTCAGTCTGCCAACTGTTTTCCAAAAACAAGAGACTGTGAGGCAAACACCACTTGTTCCCACCTCTGCTGAAAGGGGGAACCCACCCCAGGGGCCGAAGGAATCTGCCCGAGACGTGCTTGGCAGCCACGGGTCCAAACATTTGCCACTGACGCTGCGCTGGGTAAGGCTCCAAGTCAGCCACCGTGTGGTGAGGACGCGGGGAATAAGGAGAGCATTGTACTGCCCACAGAGATGGAGGCTCTGAGAAGGGCCCAGGGAAAGTACCTCCCTCCGACGGGGCACACCTCTTCCAGCCAGGTGCTTTGTTCCTGTCTCTTTTCCTCCTTTCTTTTCCGGACCGTTAGCGATGAAATCAGGCCAATCAGCCTTACCTTTGTTCCTCGTGGCTCTCAATGTGGGGTTTCTTTAAAGTTCTGCTGCCTCGGAAGAAGCCCTGCCAGCGCCACAGTGGAATTTTCTAATCCATGCCAAAGATGGAGCTCATTAATTTTCCTGCCTGAAAGAAAGAAAACACTTCTTTTTAGGACCTGGCGTGCTCAGTGCTCTGCTGAAGGAGAGTGAGGCCTCTCTGCGAGGAAGATTAATCCAGGTTTTTAGGTGGGTCATTCAGGGAAAACCCAGCACATTGCAAAGGGCTCAAAGGCCTTTGAGGCCCCTGAGCATTATTCACATCCCAGGCCCAGGGCTGTCCCTGAGCTGAGGGCCGGGTGGGGCTGCTCAGAGACTTGAGCAGAGGCAGGAATGCACCTCCATCTCCCCTTCAAGTGTCTACCCAGTACATTTCCAGAAAGTTCTTCTGCCTTCTCTCTCCCTTCCTTCCTCTGTTGAAGTGTGCATGACTTCTGGAGCGGGTCACACCTGAGGCCCTGCTTTCGAACTGGTCATCAGGTGGGCCACCCCCAGTGCCTGGACCTGACACCACCAGGTAAATAGCCAGAGCCTTTTTACACAGTGGGAAATAAGGTCACACTTTATTTTCTATTAAAACAAACAATGTGTATTTATTAATAGGAACTAATGTAGAAAGGAAAAAGTGAAAAATATCCCATGGGGCAGTTGGGACTTCAGGTGATTGTCTACATTTTTCTTGATACTTTTTCCTGTATTATCTGTGTTATGTGTTCATATACGTCACTCTTACGTCATAAAAATAACAAGGAAAAGGTTTCCGCTTTTAGAAAATCTGCCTTTGTGGATATATTTTGGAGAAGAATGCAAAATTCACATGGATCTTTAATTTATACCTAATGCCTTCCTGATACAGATGGTGTTGAAGCCGGAGACCTCCATCCTCATTATCCACTTTCACTCTCCCCTATCACTAGAGGCATTTTGGTGAAAATGTTTAAGGAGCATAGCATGCTAAGTCAGTAAAACTTGAGTGTGAATTAGTCTACTTTACCACCTCTCTCTCTCTCTCTCTCTCTCTTTCTCTCTCTCTCATATGCATACACAAGCATGTACACATACACACACACACACACACACGCACACCCCTGAGATAACACCTAGAACTCTGTATGTCTGTAAACTCACAATGAAATGGCACTGTAAGAAGGCAGGAAAGTTGCCTAAATTAAGCTGGCTAACTGAATTCTGCCCAGGCCTGGATTTTCCTTTTTTTTTTTTTTTTTTTTTTTTTAATCCTCACCTGATGATATTTTTTCCATTGATTGTTTCCCCATTGACTTTTTTAGAGAGAGTGGAGTTATGGGGGGTGAAGAGAGAGAAACATCAATGTGAGAGAGACATATCAATTGGTTGTCTCCTGCCTGCGCCCTCTACCCAGGCTGGGGATAGAGGCTGCAACTGAGGGACATGTCCTTGACTGGGAATAGAACCCAGCACCCCTCAGTCCTCAGGGCGACACTCTAAGTGTGGAGCCAAATTGGCCAGGGCAGGACTGGATTTTTCTGACCACAGTGACCAACAGCAATCTGAAGAGTGTCAATGGGATTACCAGCTAAGTTTTCAATCTCTCCAAATAGAAATTTTCTGCAGCACACATTCAGATTGGAGATTGGAGGGTTTTGTGAGCCGAGACAGTCTGCTTGATCTATTAGCTGGTTGTAGGGCCTGCCAGGCCAAAGGCAGAAAGCTGGACTCAATCACCCTACCAGTCCTTTCCGGATTTTATTATACTTTCTTTTTTGCTTCTGGTTTAAAGATTCTCTTCAAAACTCTCACTAATGATGTTTTCAAGCCGATTAACAGGGTTTGAGAAGAGCACAGGATGATTAAGTGGTTGAGGAAAAGACATGGAAGAAAGCTTTAAAAAAAAAAAAAGAAAGAAAGAAAGTTTTAAGGAGCTGCAGTTTTTAAGTCTGGAGGAAAGAACCCAGAGGAGGGGATAGAATAATGATTTTGAAGAGCCAGGCACTTACTAACACACTCTGTGAACACTTAGCAGAGTACACAGTGAGGTAGGAGTGATTTAGGACAGACGCAAGAAAGGAGTTCCTGAAGCTAAAAGCAGCTCATTGCAAAACTGGAAATCACAAGGAATTCAGAAGAAAAACACAAGACTCAGACCTTTTACAAATGTGTATCATTATTGAGAAGTTATAATTCCTGCACACAGAATCTACCAGCAAACTCTGGTGCCCAGTTGTGTCGCAGCAGCCTCTAAAGCAGCGGTTCTCAACCTGTGGGTCGCGACCCCTTTGGCAGTCGAACGACCCTTTCACAGGGGTCGCCTACGACCATCCTGCATATCAAATATTTACATTATGATTCATAACAGTGGCAACATTACAGTTATGAAGTAGCAACGAAAATAATTTTATGGTTGGGTCACAACATGAGGAACTGGATTTAAAGGGCCAGAAGGTTGAGAACCACTGCTAAAGGAATGAGGTGATGGGGAGAAAATGTATTCAGAGACTTGGTGGAGGAAGCAGTTCTGTGGGTTCTTCAAGGACAGAGAAAAAGCAAGTTCAATCCAACATTGTGCCCCCACCAACAAGAGGGTGCCTGGCAAACTTAGTGCTCAGTTCCAGAACGAATGACCCAAGGCAGGCCTTGAGAGACGGCTCACAGTAGGGGAGAGTGTGCTTTGGGCAGAAGCACACAGTGGGCATAGATGGGAATAGGTGGAAACTGTAAGGGGAGGGGGAGTACCAGGCTATGGATGCCACAAAAGTCAGGGGGAGAAATGAAGATTTGATGTGACGGGAAATCATTTCATGCTCCTGAAGGGGAGGCAAGATGAAGTGGAAATAGTGGTTTTAAAATGTTAGGTTTGCTAAAAGTGAGCTGCCATTAGCAAGCAACCATAACAATTGGTAATTTGGGTTCACCTATCTTCTTTGTGTAAGTTTTCTTTTTCTTTTGGCAATTACTATAACCTATCTATAGAGATTTTTTCAAAAATATATTTTATTGATTTTTTACAGAGAGGAAGGGAGAGAGATACAGAGTTAGAAACATCGATGAGAGAGAAACATCGATCAGCTGCCTCCTGCACATCTCCCACTGGGGATATGCCCACAACCCAGGTACATGCCCCTGACTGGAATCGAACCTGGGACCTTTCAGTCCGCAGGCCGACGCTCTATCCACTGAGCCAAACCAGTTTCGGCAAGATTTTCTAAAAAGTTTTGTTGGGCCTATTTTTTTTTAATTAAACTTATTGTGGTGACATTGGTTAATAAGATCATATAGGTTTCAAGTGTATATTTCTATGATACATGATCTGTATATTGCATTGTGTGCCCACCACCCAAAGTCAAATCATCTTCTGTCACCACAAATTTGGCCCCTTTTACCCTATACTACCCCTACCATCTGGTAACCACTATACTGTTTTCTGTGTCTATACATTTTAGTTTTATATCCCATATGAGGAAATCATACGGTTCTTAGCTTTTTCTGACTGATTTCACTTAGCGTATTATTCTCAAGGTCCATCCATGTTGTCACAAGTGGCAGTATTTCATCTTTTCTTATGGCTGAGTAGTATTTCATAGTAAATATGTTCCACATCTTCTTTATCCAATCCTCTATTTTAAGGACACTTGACTGTCTCCTTGTCTTGACCACTGTAAATAATGCTGTAATGAACACAGGGTGCATATATCCTTGCGAATAAACGTTGTTGAGTTTTTCAGCTGGATACCCAGAAGAGGGATTGCTGGGTCATATAGTAACTCTATTCTTAATCTTTTGAGGAACCTCCATACTGTTTCCATAGTGGCTGTACCAGTTTGCATTCTCACCAGCAGTCAATGAAATTTCCTTTTCTCTCCACAGCCTCTCCAACATTTGTTGTTACCTGTCTTATTGCTAATAGCCATTCTAATAGGTGTGAGGTGGTAGCTCATTGTGGTTTTGATATTCATTTCTCTAATAGCTAGGTAAGTTGAGCATCTTTTCAGATATCTGTTGTCCATTTGTATGTCTTCTTCAGAGAAGTGTCTGCTCACACCCTTTGCCTATTTTTTAATTGGATTGTTTATTTGGTGTTGAATTGTTTGAGTTCTTTATATATTTTGGATATAAACCCCTGCTAGAGCTGTTGTTTGCAAATATCATCTCCCATTTGGTTGGTTGCCTTTTTGTTTTCTTGTCAGTTCCTTTTGCTGTGAAGAAGCCTTTTAGTTTGATATAGTCCCATTTATAGTTCATTTATTTTTGCCTTTACTTCCCTTGTCTTTGGGGTCAAATTCATAAAATGTTCTTTACTACCAACATCCATAAGTTTAGTACCTATGTTTTCCTCTATGTAATTTATTGTTTTAGATCTTATATTTAGGTCTTTGATCCTAAATCTATTGAACTAATTTTGTACATGAGAACAAACTGTAATCTAGTTTTATTCTTTTGCATGTGGCTTTCCAGTTTTCCTAGCACATGTACTGAACAGGCTTTCTTTTCTCCATTGTGTGTTTTTGGTTCCTTTGTCAAAAATTATTTGCCCATATATATGTGGTTTTATTTCTGGGCTCTCAATTCTGTTCCATTGGTCTGTGTGTCTGTTTATTTTGCCAATACCATGCTGTTTTGATTATTGTAGTTCTGTAGTATAATTTGAAGTCAGGTAGTATGATATCCCTGGCTTCATTCTTTTTTCTCAGGATTGTTTTGGTTATTTAGGGTCTTTTGTGGTTCCAAGAAAATCTGATTATTTTTTGGTTCTAGTTCTTTAAAAAATGACATTAGGATTTTGGTGGGGATTGCATTAAATCTATATAATGTTTTGGGTAATATGGACATTTTATTTATTTATGTAGTTAGTTATTTTTAAATGTTTTTATTTTTTTGTTAATACTCACCTGAGGATATTTTCCCATTGATTTTTAGAGAGAGTGGAAGAGAGGAGAAGAGAAACAGAGAGAGAAACATCGATGTGACAAAGACACATTGATTGGTTGCCTCCTGCATGAGCCCCGATGAGGGCTGGAGATTGAGCCTGTAACCGAGGTACGTGCCTTTGACTGCAATTGAATCCAGGACCCTTCAGTCCATGGGCTGACACGCTATCCACTGAGCCAAACCAGCTAAGGTGGTACTTCCCTTCTAAATCCTTTTTGTTGAGTGTTTTAATCATAAATGGATGTTGTATCGTATCAAATACTTTTTATGCATCTATTGATAAGATCATATGATTTTATCCTTTGTTTTATTAATATGATATATTATATTGATCGATTTGCATTCGTTGAAAAGTGATTTTTCTTTAAGTGTATAACAACATTACTCTGATTTTGAGTAACAATACTGCAGAATTTAAATTGTCTGGAAAATCAGAGGTCCTCTGCTCTAGATTTTGCAAATGCATACAAGAAATGTGCTGGCTGTAGAGTAGAACGATCTACATTTCTGTTTAAAACCTTTAAACCATAAATTAGTGTTCAAAGGAGCTCAAAGGGCCTTGTATTCATGCACTCATTTGTTCATTCATTCAGGAAATATGTATGAGTTTTGGACCAATATTGTTGTTGCTCTGCTCACATCTCCTCTGCCATCCCTGTGCATATCAGCAGCCTCTGATTTTAATTACCAGCAACCTTCTTCCCCACAGCTTTCTCTGGGGTGTGGGCTGGAAATGCCAGGAGCCTTTGACCAGTGATGGATACGAGTTGGTGAATAAGTACTCTGGCTTCCTCTTTTCTCAGTTTGGGTAACCCTGAGGCATACTTGACACTGTTTCCCAGAGTTCCTCAATGGATTAGGCTTCAGCTGTCCACGGTGGAACTTGTTGATGATGCACTGTTCGTTGGCTGTCTTTCCTTCCTTGTCTCATGTCTTGACTTCCTTCCTGGTGATTCCAGGGATCACCTTCCAAATAAACTGGCTTTACTCAAATCTTTCTCTCAAGGTCTTTATTGGAGGAGATCCAACCTAAGGTGAATTTTTACCAGAATCAAGGCATTGAGCTATGTGTTCAGGGAACATAATGATGCATCAGATAGAGCCACTGACCCCCAAGTCCAAAGTCAGACAGGGACTGAGACGTGTGCAGAAATGTCAACATGAACATGTACAATATTTCATTTTTGTAACCCTGTTGCGCTCCTGTACCCTTTCTCTCTCCCTCTCTCTCTCTCTCTCTCTCTCTCTCTCTCTCTCTCTCTCTCTCTCTCTCACACACACACACACACACACACACACACACACACACACACACTCCACTCTGGTTCAGAAGAGTATTACATTCAATTAAAATTTAATAATATAAACTTACAATGAAATAGATTATGTTAAAAACAAAAATAATAAATACTCAATCTATAACCCCAAGTTATTTGAATATATTTTACTGTCATATATCCCTTGAGAATACTTGCAAGATTATCTATATAGTATATAATGTTATATTCCTGCAAATTTCTCTTTACCTTAGTGTTTGAAATCAACTATGATGGGAGTGTTTACACCATAGAAATTGGCAAATGCTACAAATTAGGAAATCCCCCCCCCCCCCAATCTCCCACCTCAAATAGCCAATTGTTAAATATTTACTACCACGTCAAATATATCTTGCCTGGAATTTTGCAAAAGCCTACTAACTGATCCCGGGAGCCTCCATTACACCACTCTAACTATTCTTTACACCACTGCTAATGTAATCGCCTAAAATGTAAATCATATGATATCTGTCCTTCTCTGACATTTCTCTTAGCATAATACCCTGTAGGTCCATCCATGTTGTTGCAAATGGCAAGATTTTGTTTTTTGTTTTTTATGGCTCAGTAATATTCCATTGTATAGGGTGTCCCAAAATTCATGCAAGATTGCAAATCTTGCGTGAATTTTGGGACACCCTATATATACATATCACATCTTCTTTATACATTCATCTATTGATGGATACCTAGGTTGCTTCCATATCTTGGCTATTGTAAATAATGCTACCATGAACATAGGGGTGTATATGTCTTTCTGATTTAGTGTTTTCATATGATTTCACTTCTATGTGGAATCTAAAAAGCAAAACAAAACAGAAATAGACTCATAGACATCAAGAACAAACTGACGGTGGTTGGAGAGGAAGGAGGGGGAGGACAAAAGGTAAAGGGAGTTAAGAGGCACACAGTTGATCTGAGCGTTAAGTAATTTTACTTATTTATAGGACATCTTGAATAATGCCTGGCATCTAAGACCTAAAAATGCTATATATTGTTATGATGCTTTTTTTCCCTGTGTGACATTTTATTCTGTTTACCATTTATCATCCTTTCAGAGTTGATAAAGCAAAACTTCTTTTTACATCATAAGATACAACATATTCTCATCTTTCTGCCTAGTCTTTTAAAATAATATTTGCAATTTAGAAATAGAAAGCAAAGTACTGTCACCCTAGCTGGTGTTGTTCAATGGTCAGAGCATTGGCCCGAGCACTGAAGGGTTGTGAGTTCAATTCCTGGTCAAGGGCACGTACCTGGATTGCATGATCCCTGACCAGTTGGTGTGGGTGCAGGAGGCAATCTATATGTTTCTCTCTTACATTGATACCTCTCTCTCTCATCTCTCTTTCTATCTCTCTCCCTCCCTCCCTCCCTTGCACTCTCTCTAAAAATCAATGAAAAAAATATCCTTGGGTGAGGGTTAATAATAACAAAAAGAAACCTACTAGGTAATTATTCTTGTATGTTTAGTTTTCCCTAATAAAATAGCTTTGTTTTAAAACCCAATATATTCTTTGAATCAGGCTGATTGAATTATAATTTGCTTAAAAACTAAATTCACTCATATATATATATATATATATATATACATATATATATATGATTGATTTCAGAGAGGAAGGGAGAGGGAGAGAGAGAGATTGAAACATCAATGAGTGAGAGAGAATCATTGATCAGCTGCCTCCTGCACAATCCCTTCTGGGGATTGAGCCTGCAACACAGGCATGTGCCCTTGACTGGAATCGAACCCAGGATTTGTCAGTCCACAGGCCGACGCTCTATCCACTGAGCCAAACCAGCTAGGGCTAAATTCACTCTTTTTAAGAGTGTATAATTTGACCATGTAACCATCACTATCACCAAGACATGGAACATTTACATCGCCCCCAAAGAGTTCTCTCATGCCATTATGATCACTGTTTGAGACTCATCTCTTATCCTGTCCTTCATCCTTCGGGCTTTGGCAAAACACAATTTGTAGTTGCCCCTTGTGAATCATGCTGAGATCACCAGGCCTTTGCCCAGGCTGTTCTTGCATCAGGTGGGCCTTCCACCCACTTCTTGACCTGGCTAACTCCATTCAAGCTTCTCTTGTCACACCTCTGCTGTCCTCAGTGAAGGTTAACACCCCGGCCTGTCCCTGCCCATCCCTGTCTGTGGGCTTCTCTCTCTCTGGCCAGTTTACGTGTGACAGTATTTCATTGGACTGTCATCCAGGGGGATGGCAGGGATCTGTTTCCCAGGCTCTAGCCTGGTGCCTGGCACTGAGCAGATGGGCCTGAGGGCACTTTGTGATGGGCTTTCCCTCCTGCCATGGAAGATTGTGTGATTTGGCAGATACAGGTCTATGGTAGACAATGCAGCAGGGGCAGGCACTCACTCCCATGCAGGCAACCCTGTCCATCTAGTCCTGGGTGGTTCTGGTTTTTCCTAGATACACCTTGGGAGAGAGCAAGGCTGAAATACACTGATGAGGCTGAGCAGGGCTAAGGATGGCGGTTCATGGGTACAGCAGTGGCCAGGCCAGGTCAGAGGATGGGGGATGGGTAGGGACTGACCTGCCCCTGATGGAGCCTGGTGGAGGAACACAGGACAGGGAGGGAGGAAAGGTTTCCATACTGGAACATATCAATACCCCTTACTCCTAGGGAGTTTGTAATCTTATAGTTCATTTAACAATATTTATGGAACATGTATTTACTGAGTCTCTACTCTGTGCTGGTACTGGGTCAGAGTTGGGTAGAAGACACTATTGTGACCACTCCCCTCCTAGCCCCCAACCCCTCGGTGCCCTGTAGGCACTTACCTCCTGCCATGGGATTCTTGCTACTTTGCTCTGGCTGATGGTGCATGAGGACAAGTTAAAGTTCCCCCAGAAGAGGCCCTCAACCAAGGACTGGGAGTGGGTAGGTAAATAACCCACTTGTCTTCCTTCCCATCCCATTTTTCTACCATTGTTTCCTGTGATCATCCCCAAAACGAGTCACTTAAACCCAAACCCTCCTGTCAGGATCTCTCTCCAAGAAAACCTAAACAGTAAATAAGATAAAGGAGGTCTCTGTCCACAGAAAGGCCCTGAGGACAGTGGGGTCTTTACTGGGTCAGTGTAACGCTCAAGGCTGCTTGCCTATAGGCACTCAATAAACACAAATGTATTTCCCGTCTAAAACCCAGAGGGGGCAATTATTGTCCTGGAGGAGTGCACCCATTTTCAGGGATGGTAACTGGTTTACCCATGCTCAATTAGAACTAGATGGTAGCATGTGCCAGCCAGAAGCTGGATTTCTTTCTTTTTTTAAAAAAAATATATTTTATTGATTTTTTACAGAGAACAAGGGAGAGAGATAGAGAGCTATAAACATCGATGAGAGAGAAACATTGATCAGCTGCCTCCTGCACACCCTCCACTGGGGATGTGCCCTCAGTCAAGGTACATGCCCTTGACTGGAATCGAACCTGGGACCCTTCAGCCTGCAGGCCGCCACTCTATCCACTGAGCCAAACCAGTTAGGGCAATGGCTTTCTTTCTTTCCTTTCTTTTTCTTTTCTTTTTTTTTTTTTTTTTTTTTTTTTTAAAGAAGCTGGATTTCTTGATTTTTATTTCAAGCCAGAGCTTGCCCCTGGAAAGCTAATCCAGGTTAATTCCCGTTGATTAATCATTAATATGCCAAAGAACTGCTGAGATTAAAAATAGGAATGAGCGGTTTTATTTCACCCCAGCCCCTCTTTATTTTGACGGCTTATATTTTCCACATCTTCCTAACACCCACTAGTACAGTACCAGTAACAAAAAGGGGGGTCATATGAAATTGGCCAAGATATGGATATTAGGAGCAGGATTCTCAGCCACAGGGGCCAGGAAAGTCATGTGGGGCTGATCAGGCTGCCGCAGCCCTTTTGGCCTCTCAGAAACCTTAATTTCAAAGACCCTAGCTTTGGATCAAGTTCAGAGTTAGGTTTAAGAGAAACGGATATAATAGTTAAAACTCAGGCTTAAAATGGTCTTAATTAAAAGATTCATTTGGTTATTAAGAGAGGGTGTTGGCTTACATTGGGAAATAATGCCATGTAATGAAGAAGTACTATTTTGCTCAGTTTTCTGGGAAATGGGTGTTTTCTTGGGTCAGACCCTCTCACCCTCCCCATTCAAGGACTAAAAAAAAGCCCAAGGCGGCCTGTAATTATTACTCTGCCAGCTGTGGTTTGGAGGAGATTAAGCCTCAGTTGTACCCTCCCTAAAAATGAGTGCAATGACGTCCCCCTCCACTCCTCTGGCCTTTCTACCCAGTTCCTCTATTTACTCAAGAAAATTCTTTCTGGTGCTGATTGCAGTCTCTTTGAAGATAGGGACTTGCCCTCCCTAGATTGATCCCCAGCAGAGTCTGTCCTCACACCCGGGGCCCGGAGGGGGCGCTGTTCTGGGGGAAGTTAGTTGGGTTTAAATAAAGCATTTTTCCCGGTTGTTGGTGGGTTGTGCAGGGTAACACCCTCTGCCATCTCAGCTCGTCGGGATTCAGGGGCGCAGGCCCAGCGCCGCCGGGACTCGAACCTCCCACCAGCCGCCCAGGAAGAGCCCGTTTTGAGTCAGCCCCCGGGAGCGGCGCGGCGGGCCCACAGTGGGCGTGGGCGGTCGGCGCCCCCTCCCCCGTCTGGCGGTGCGGCCGGCCCCGTCCCGCCCCCGCGCGGGGCCGAGCGCCACGCAGCCCCGCCCCGTCCCGGCTCCGCCCTCCCGGTTCCCTGCGGCTCCTCCCCTCTCCCATTGGCCCAGGCGGAGACCCTCCTCTCTGCCCAATGACAGCCGCCGCTACTTGGCCTCCCGCGCTCTGATTGGCCAGCGCCCGGCAGAGTGGCGGGTCGCGGGCCAATGGAGAGAGGCGGCCCGATGAATGGCTGGCGCGGGTGGGGAAGGCAGGAGGCGGCGATCCCGGCGGAGGGGGCCGTTCGCCAGCTCCGAGGCAGAAAGTGCCACGACTCCACACACGCGCACGCAGCCAGCTAGCGGCCGGAGCGGACGGCGGACGGGGCGGGCGGCGTCGGGGTCGCGGTGTCTGCAGCTGCTCGGGGGTGGCTTTTCGGCGGAGGCTCGGCCGGCTTCTCTCTCCCGGTTCCGCGGCGGCGACGCGGCTTCTGCCCTCACGCTCTCCCTCCCGCTTCTCAGGCTGCAGGTAAGAAACTTGGCCCGGCCCTGCAGCGGCGGCCACGGCGCGTGGGCCGGGCCGTCGGGGCGCCGGGCAGGGGCGAGGGCCGGCTGCGCCGCGAGTGACACGTCTCCTTCGGCGGCCCCTCCCCCGGCAGCGCCGCCAGCCGTCGCGGCGGCCGCGGACCCTCCGGACCCTCGGAGTCGGGTCCGGCGCCGGGGGCGTGTGCCGGGCCAAACCCGTGCAGGGGCGTCAGCCGGGTGCGCCCCACGGTGTGAACTCAACGCTCCTCGCCGTCGGGGTGACCGGCGGCGGCCCCGTGGTGCGACGTGGCGACCCCTCCCTCTCCGCCGGGCCGTCGGGCCGGCCCGCGCGCTCTGAAGTTGGGCGAAGAAAGTTGTCGGCGGGGTGGGGCGGCGCACAGCTGGAGGAGGAAGGGGTTAAGTTTCGGGAAGCGGCCGGATGACGTTGCCGGGCTGCAGTCCGGACTGGAGAGGGTGGGGGGACGGGCGGAAGGCTGCGGAGGCCGGCCGGGGGGAGGAGGGCGGGATTGAATGAGGGCCCGCGGGCCGAGCGCGCCCGCCTGCGGGCTGCGGCCTGGAGGCGCTTCTAGGGGCTGTGTGGCCCCGGACGGGCGGGGCCTGGGACGCGGGGCTGCGGGTGAGGTCGTGCAGAGACCGAGGGCT
The DNA here is from genome assembly GCF_014108235.1 of Myotis myotis. Lineage (NCBI taxonomy): Eukaryota > Metazoa > Chordata > Mammalia > Chiroptera > Vespertilionidae > Myotis > Myotis myotis. The sequence goes on along the minus strand of NW_023416401.1, from coordinate 75,882,757 downwards.
GAACGCGGTCCGGACGCCCCGGCGGCCGCTGTGGCAACTTCCCGGAGTGAGGGAGGCAGCTCCCTGCTCCCCCTGGCGGCCGGGCTGAGGGCACCCCCCCCCCCCCCCCCCCCCCCCCGCACCCGGCCGTGCGGAGCTCAGCGCTCGGGCTCCCGGCGGGGGTACGTGGGCACCTCGGGCCCTGCCCGGCCCGCCCCGCTGGTGCCACGATGAATGGACTGGCGGTGCCAGGCCCGGGCGGAAGCGGGCACCTCCGGCCCGGTCGGCCAAGCGTGTTGGCACCCGCCCCGGCCGGCCAGGCTCCCAGGCTGCTCTCTGGGGCAGGGGAGGGCAGGCTGGGGTCCGTGCTTCCTCTGGGGCTTCTGGGAAGCTTCAGGACTCCTCCCCAGGTTACAGTTCATAAATGGTGGGTTGGGATGGTGAAGTGGTTAAGGGAGGGAGGGGGTCTTCTGAAATCCCAGCACCGTTGAGGGTGACCTCGACCCAGCTGTTTCACTCCGGGTTCCACTTCCCTGTGTGAAAAACAGGGCTGCTGATGTTTCTACTTAAGAGAAAATTTGTGCAGCACATGCATGGAGTAATCAACAAGTGCTGGCCGGTCTTGTTGGAATGAGTTTTTAGGGGCGTGTGGGGCTTGGGAGGGAAGTGGAGTCGTTCTGGCTCCATCCTATTTGCTGCAAATGCAGGGCTGGATTCCACCCCTATGCCACTATGCTTAGGGTTTCCTTATCTTTAGCCTGGAGATAGTAAAACACACGCACAATTAGGAGCTGGGTAATCTCCCAGGCAAGTGCTGGATAAAACAGGGACCTTGTGCAAACAAGGCAGTTTGGCAATAACTCCTGGAGGTCGGAGGTCAACAGAGACTAGGAAGCAGGTCAGAGGTCAGCAGAAACTAGAAAGCATCAAGAAAATGAAGCTTTGCAGAGTTGTGAGCCTCCCACATCACTGTTTGCCTAGTGTGCTGGAACCTTTAGGGTGAGGGTGCCTGGCTGGCACTTTCTGGAGTTTGGTCCTCACACCCCAGGCTAGAGATCTCTTCAAGAACACTGCTGCTGAGGATCCAGAGACCTAGGTCTTTGTCCAGCACTCCCAGGAGGGACAGCTGCATGTTTTACCCCATCCTTGTGCATTTGGGGAGCATGTATTCTCCACTGACCCTGCCTCCTGCTTTTCACTTTCCCTCTGTGTTAGTCGTTTTAACTAACTTCCTGTTAATCTGATACCAGGGAAGTCTTGGTGATCCTGCATCATGCTGCCTGCTTACTGTGGTGATGTCTCAGTTCCTTTATGAACTTTCCAAAGGTCAGCCAGACTATGGGTTGCCAACCTATTTCCCTTCCAGAGAGTAGCTTCCAGTTCTGAGGTCCTGGAGATGCCACTTCCCTCTCTAGTTAAGCAAAGGACAGAAAGTAGGTTGTTTTCCCTTTTTACAGAGCAATTTGAACTTGGCTTGCAGAGCTTCTGGGCCCTGTTGAGTGCAGGAGAACAGAAAAGGTGTCCGTTTGGAAATAGAGGGTGTCCAGTGGGTAGAGCTAAAGACATGCTATAACAGAATTCTTTCATAATTGGGAATCGGCCTTTGAACATCTATAAAGAGATTAAGATGGTAAAGTGGTACCTTGGCATCTTACTATTTTTTGGTTGTTGGGAGTTTTAAATAAATCTGAAATCATTGAGTCACATTTGAGCAATTTTGTTCTTTGCTGAAATGAACCCTAATCAACAAGCTGCAGTAATTATAGCACTATATTCTATATAAGTGGTTGAATACAAGTGATTTAATTGGAATATTGGTTTATTATATAGCAGGGACACCTTTTAAAAGTGAGAAGACCTCATACTCTTCTTACTTGTTCTTTTATTCCTGGAAGCTTATATTAATAGGTGAACGACACTTAGGCAGGGAGTCAAGAGTTCTTTTGAGACACCAGATTTTTTCTTTGCTAAAATCTTGTTTTAGGGGGGGAAAATGGTCAGTCAGAATTGTGAAGGCAAGACTGTGTTATTTCATCTGTACATCTAGGAGCTGCAATGTTTAAAGTCTGGCCTGTAACACAATAAAAGTTGGCTAAATGAGGTAGACCACAATACCTATTAATATAGTCTCTTTAGTTGTTTCTTATCTCATTGGGCAAATGAAGCTGAACCCAAGTTTATTTTTTAAAAGTTTAGAATTAGATTCCACAACTTTGACATGTATCTAGGTCTTGCAACAACCCCATTCTAAGAGTAGGTATGGTTGTCCCTATTCTGTGGGTGAGATCATGGAAACTCAGCCTGTTAGGTGGTTGTCAAGCGAGTTCCCATTGCCCAGTTGCTGGGTGATGTGGGCATAGCCTTCACAATGTTAACCTATCCTATATAATAAAACCCTAATATGCAAATTGACAGAACAGCAGAACGACTGGTCGCTATGACATGCACTGACCACCAGGGGGCAGACACTCAATGCAGGAGCTGCTCCGTGGTGGTCAGTGTGCTCCCACAGGAGGAGCACCGCTCAGCCAGAAGCTGGGCTCACAGCTGGTGAGTGCAGCGGTGGTGGTGGGAGCCTCTCCCGTCTCTGCAGCAGCACTAAGGAGCAGTGAGCCGAGTGGTAAGGAGCAGCGAGCAGGTGGGCGGTAAGGAGCAAGGGGTCCTGGATGGTGACAGGGCACAGGCAGGGTGAGGGACCTCCCCCCCCTCCCCCCCCCAGAGCACGAATTTTATGCACCGGGCCTCTAGTAGGTCCATATAATTACACACTTGCTGGGACAGTAACTACCCAAGGGAAGACATGGAACTAGAAGATGTAAATTAAAAGCTTTAATGGAAGGAAGGTAGGGACTCAGTTGAAAATGTGGCAGTGCAAGAAGGTACTTTTAATTTCATTTCTCAAGCATCTCGTGTGTGCTGGGCCTTCAAACACGATAAATACAAAGTGTGATACCAATTCTTGTCTGAAGAAGCTACCATCTAGAAAACTGTGTTGTCTAATATGGCAGCCACAAGGAGTTATTTAAACTTAAATAAAATTTAAAATTCAATTTCTTAATCATGCTACCCATATTTCAAGTGTTGGTCAGTGGAGATTTAGATCATTTCCATCATCACAGGAAGTTCTAGAGATAGTATTCTCTAATCATTCAAGTCTCTGTTCCTTGGACATATTAATACGTTGAACCATATGAAATTGCCCATTCTATAATCAAAAAGTTGACTAGTGGTAGTTCATGCACTTCAAACTAATGAGATATATCACCTTTAGAAAACATTACCAACTCTTTGGGTGCGTTGTAAATTGCATACCAAGGAAAAGAAAGGAGGTGGATGAGTAACGCAGATACCGCAGTGGCTCTGCCTTGGAGAGATTTTTATCAATAGCATCAAAGCGATCAAACCAAGCACACACATAAATCATTATTGGGCAAAAAGCATATGGTTTGTAGAGAAAGTCAATATTTAATTCTAAGTGAGAGAGCCTGGGCAAGAGGGCCACTTAGCATTATAGAAAATTAACTTGGGTGCTTCGTAGGAGGCAAATTCTGATGAGTCTCCTGAAACAGGCAACCTGACTCCCAGGTCTGAAAAACCAGACATATCTAGTATATTTCCTTGAAGTGCTATAAGTGACATGTGTCTCCCCCTAGCAATGGGAAACAACTTTATAAAGAAAGTGTCATTTCTACATTTAATTATGTTTGCAAGACTGGAATAGCTGCCAGTTCCCAAATCTTATATATTCCAATATACTGGCATTTTTGTACTTGGCTGTCATAAGTTGTTTCCTGGGTCAATGATTATTTGCAAGGCTCTATTATACTAGTGGGCTGATCTTGGTACTTGGAGTAGATTAACATAAAACTAAAGTTAACAACCCAGAATGATGGGTAGCTACTTATTCTCTTCTGGTTAGAGAGGAGATTGTGCCAGAAGTTATTAGCTATTTATAGTGATAATGAATATCATCTGCTGGCTCAAAAGCTGGAATAAAGACTATTTTAAGCCCAAACCTTGAATTCCATATACTAACCCTGATCGAGGTATGAGCAAGTAAGATCTGCTTTAGACTGTCTTAAGGCTGGTTCCAGGCTGGTGCCCTGTATGGACACCATGCAGAACTTGGTCTGCACATGAGATTTGCTTGGTCAGCCTCATGTTACTAAACAATTAAATCACCTTTTAAAAATGGAGAATTTTTTTCATAAAATCTAGATTATTGGGTTTTCTTGGAAAAAATGGGAATTTCTGGCCACACCAGGTCTGCCGCCTTTAATGGCAACCATGGACCGTGGTCACCCTCTGTGGTCAGTACCTGTGATCTCTTTCACCAGCATCCTACCCTGATTTACATGACTTGTGTGGGTATTGGCTGTCCCTGAGAGGGCACTGTCTACTCCAGCATCAGAGAGCAAAGAGGAGTTGGAGGGCACCTGAGTGAGTGGTCATCAGTGTCTATTGTTGAGCTGCAGCTCTGGGCAGTGGGAGAAGCACTGGTTGGGGGTTTCAGTCCCAGAAATAAGTAGTTCAACCTTGGGCATGACTTTTCTCTTCTCTGGGCTTTGGTGTCCTCCTCGTGTAAAATTAAACTAGGCCAGATGGCTCCATCTTTCAGGCCACAAACCTTGGTTTATCTTTAACTCTTTGCTTTCTCATACTTGTATCCTGTATAATAGCAAATCCTGTCAGCTCTACCTTCAAATCAGAGCCAGAATCCAGCTATTTTCTCTACTTTCACTAGCACCACCCTGATCCAAATCCTTCTCATGTTGCCTGGGTTATTTTTTTTATTTGATAAATATTTACTAAATATTGTTTTGCCTGGGTTATTTCATTAGCTCTAAAGTGGACTTCTTGCTTTTTGCTTTCACCCCCTGACTTCTAGTCTGTTCCAAGAGAAAATCATGTCACTTTTCTGTTTAAGATTCTCCTTGGCCACTCGCTCTTACCATCTACTTGCCCTCTGCTCCAATCACACTGGCCCCCTGTTTTTTCTCAGGCATGCTTCTGCCTCAGGGCCTTTGCACATGCTGTTGCTCTCAGTGGGGAGCTTCTTTCCAGATGGCCACATGGCTTGCTTCCCCAACCTTCTTCAGGGCTGTGAAGTGTTACCTCCCTGACCACCCTATTTAAAGTGACAGTCCATGACAATCCCCACCCCTACTCCAGCTCCCTGCCCCACCTCTCTGCATGGTTTTCTCTTCATTATCACTACCTGACATGCTGCCCTTGGAGTATAAGCTCTGCCAATGGAGGGATGTGTCTGTTTTGTTTCTCCAAGGTATCCCTAATGCTTGGAATAGTGACTGGCACACAGTAGGTGCCCATCCTTGCTGAGCTAATGGAAAGATGACTTTCTGCTTGTGTTCTATGAGTCTACTATTTAGCTTGAAGTCATCTGGATTCCTAGAGCATCAAGTATAAACATATTCCAAAGCCAGGTGATTTTTGGAATCCTTCCAGGCTGGCTACAGTTGGGAAATTAACAGTTACACCCATGGAGGGATGGTCCTGCTCTACCAGCAGAGGCCAGGGATTTAAAGTGACCCTTAAGGGGAGGCTTGGGCGTTTGCTCTCTCCCTAGTGCCCCAAACCTCCATGCTGGTTGAATTGATCTCAGTGCTTCCTGTTCTCCACAGATCATCATTCACACCGGGATCCCTCAGCAGGTTGGGCCCTTCCCAGGTGCTCACACCAGTTCTCTGAGAATTAGCTGATGAGCATTAGGTGGGGCTTGCAGGTGGATTTTGTGTTTTGTGGCATGAGTGTTCCATAGTGGTAGGAGGGAAAATTCTTTCCTTGTAGCTGGGATTCCATTCTCTCTTCTTTTAGTCAGACTGAGGAGTAAGAGATGTTGCTAAGATTAACCTCCTGCTTCCCCATGTGGTGGTTTTCTTTCCTCTGGGAGAACTTGCCGGTGGAAGCCAAGGAACTAGAGCAGTTTTCTCAACCTTGGCTGCACATTAGAATCACTGGGAATCTTTTTAAAATCCTGATTTCTGGGCCTCATCCTCCGGAAATTCTGTTTCTTTGTTATGGGGTGAGGCCACAACATTAGTAACAAAGAAACAAAATTTCCGGAAGATGAGGCCCAGAAATCAGGATTTTAAGAAGATTCCCAGGTGATTCTAATGTGCAGCCAAGGTTGAGAACCATTGAACTAGAGGAAAATTATTGGGGCAAGTGGGCTGGCAAGAGGCCATTCTAGGCCTAGCCCCCATCCTTCATATCTCCGCCTTTCTTCCTACTTTTGCTTTTAGGCAAAGAAATGAAAAATAGATCCTAGATTCTTAGCTGTTTTTGACCAGAGAATCTGGCCTACTTTTTTTTATGTGGAACATCCTCATCTGGCTGTAAGCTCAACTAGTATGTTTTTCTGGAACTTCTCATTCAGTCGTTAAAATGCACAACTCAATACATCAAAAACTATTTTCTCTTCAATTAAGACTCGTCCTGAATAGGAATTAGATGTAGCTTTATTTCTTTTGAATACATTTTCATTTCTTTGTGAGTCCTAGATATTTGTGGTAATTAGAAAGAATCTTAATTTTCAGAATTTCATAGTAATCATGGTGATAGAGGGAAAGAAGGAGTCGGTGCTGAAGAATAAATGAATTGACACCCTGAGTGAAAAGTCTCATTTGTGATGTGCCAAGGGACATTGAAAAAGTCAACTTCAGCTACGACTCTGAAGCCCAGCCACTCTATTCTGTGATATGTGGCTTTCCTCTTAAGTTGGAAGATCCTGAGCCTTACTCTGAACAGTTTGATTTTTAAAAGTGGTGAGAAGGATGGCACAGTGGGCTTGGCCATGGACAGTGAGGGTCTTGGGAAGATTAAAGCAGGAGGTGACTGCCCATCTTGACCTTGGTTCCAGCTAACATTGTGTATGTGTGTGTGCAAAGGTGAGGTCAGGGAGGTGGCAGGATTGAAAGTGCTGCAACAGATTCTCCAGTCATTAATGATGCTCCTCCTTCAAGATTTACATGATCCATTTCCTACCGGAGTTGGCATATGTGTACTATTTTTCCTTTTACTAAAGTAAAATACAGACACAGAAAAATGCAGTCATAGTTTGTAGAACAACACAGGGTGGGCAAACGTAAGTTTACAGTTGTTCGTATAGAAAAATATATAATACAAGAATAAACTCTGTTTCACATACCCACTACTGTAAACCTGCTTTTGCCCACCCTGTTTAGCAGATTAGGATGATCACACCCCATGCTGCCCTCTGCCACAGCTCCTCTTGTGCCCACTTTAGATGCTGCCCAACCCCAAGGATATCTGCTGTCCTGATTTCTATCTAGCACACAGATTCATTCAGCCTGTGTTTAAACTTGATGTAAATGGAATCATATGGCATATGCTCTTTGGGTCTTTCATTGGTTATGTGTGAAGTTCATCCATGCTGTTGGGCTAGTTCATTCGTTTTTTATTTTTGTTAATCCTCACCCGAGGATATTTTTCCATTGATTTTTAGGGAGAGTGGAAGAGCGAGGGAAAGACAGAGAGAAACATCGATGTGAGAGAAACACATCGATTGGTTGCCTCCTGCACGAGTCCTGACCAGGGCCCGCGCTGGGGAGGAGCCTGTAACCAAGGTATGTGCCCTTGACCTGAATTGAACCTGGGACCAGTTGGTCTGCAGGCTCTATCCACTGAGCCAAACCAGCTAAGGCGGCTAGTTCATTTTTGTTGTGTAGTACTCCGTGAATGCATCACAGTTTATCCATTTCACTATGGATGAGTACTTGGATAGTTTCTAATTTGGGACTTGTAAATTACATTACAGAATACAAAGTCTTGCCCCTGACTTCGGTGACTAGTTGTCTACATTTCCATTGGATCTCTTCGTAAGAGTGGGATTTTGGGACCACAAGGAGACCTATGCTTAGCTTTAGAAGAGAGTGCTAGACTTTTCCCCAAAGTGCTGGTACTAGTTTATACTCCCACCAGCAGTATATGAGAGCTTGGAATATATTATACAGTAGCTGACTTTAAAAATGAGTCAGAATGAAGTTTGATTTACCATTGCTGTTAGTAAGAAATAATTCTCATGCCGTAGTTTTACTTGTCAGAGAGATAGGAAGGTTTGGCTGCAGAATTCCTTAATCGAAGATGGGCCTTTGCAGAGGGTTTGTGGAAGAGGGTCAGATTTTATTGCCTCTGAGCAAATGCTGTCTCTTAATCACAAATCTGAGCAGAAAAGGCAGTTTCTCTTGCTGTAGTTAAATGAAGGGAGAAGGAGCTCAGCAGTGCTCTGGTCTGGAGATCTGAGTTCTTTAGATGCTCCTCCCCACCCAGGTTAATGTAATGTACTGGAATATTAAGTGAATTTCTTAAAAACAAAGGAGCCATTAGTTGGATACTAGAGGTCATTCAGTACTGACCCACAGTTTCTAACCCAGAGGGAGGCAAACTTTTTGACTCGAGGACCACAATGCGTTCTTAAACTGGACCGGAGGGCCGAAACAAAAGCATGGATGGAGTGTTTGTGTGAACTAATATAAATTCAAAGTAAACATCATTACATAAAAGGGTAGGGTCTTTTTTTTTTTAGTTTTATTCATTTCAACCGGATCCGGCCCGGGCCGTAGTTTGCCCACGGCTGTTCTAACCTGAAAATCACGCCTCCTGTTCCTGGAATCCTTGTGCAGAGCCCAGGGTTGGTGGTATAGGACACTGCAGGCTCCGTTCCTCCTGGATTGTTGTATATCCAGGCTAGGCTTTGGAAGGCTCCCTAGCACAGTCACATTTCCTGTCATGTAGCAGGGATGATCTTTTTCTTTTAAGAGTTGGTTGGCTGGGATTTGCTTTGGCTAGGAGTGACAAGAGTTCCAAAAGTCAGTAGTGTAAAGAAGGAAAGGGGCACTGTATTTCTGGTGATAGGGTTGACTGGGTGAACTGACCGGGGTTGAGTGGGGCAGGTACTACATAAGAAATACAAACATCTTCTGAAAGCATTGAATGACTTGGAACATATTGAGGAAGATAGTAAGGAGGCCGAAATTTCAGTAAAAGTGGAGTAATCCTGGAAAGTATGCACAATCCTGAAAACATTGGGCTAACTGAGTTTTGATGGTGTCTCTGGGCACAGGGGGCAGTATGATGGAAGACCCTCACTTTTATTTATTTTTATTTTATTTTATTTTTAAAGAATACATTTTATTAATTTTTTACAGAGAGGGAGAGGGATAGAGAGTTAGGAACATCGATGAGAGAGAAACATTGATCAGCTGCCTCCTGTATGCCCCCTACTGGAGATGTGCTCGAAACCAAGGTACATGCCCTTGACCGGAATCGAACCCGGGACCCTTCAGTCTGCAGGTTCGATGCTCTATCCACTGAGCCAAACTGGCTAGGGTGAAAGACCCTCACTTTTAGATCTGGAACCACAGAGGGCTCCTATGCCTTCAAGGTGAAGGCAAGTCAGGAGTAGGTCCATTCACCTGCTGCAAAGTTGAACTCACAAGTTGCCCCTCATGCAGATCCCATGATCCTAAATGGTAAAATATTCTCAGCCAATTTTTAAATTCTTTATTTTAGAGTTTACCTGGACAGATAGCACTCCTGGGCCAGCCACCAACAAACAGATCTTTGAAGGATTGCACCTTTTTTCTAGGCTCAGTGAATTCCCAGGTATCTATGTATATAAAAGCCCAATATGTAAATTGTCCCCTCAGGAGTTCAACCGGGAGACTGGGAGTTCGATCGCTCACGTGCGCTGACCACCAGGGGGCAGTGTGGAATGAAGAAAGGCCCGGGCTGGCAGTGGAAGGCCCCCAATTGGCCCTGATCGTCCCTGATTACCAGCCAAGCCTAGGGACCCTACCCATGCATGAATTACATGCACCAGGCCTCTGGTAATTTATAAAGGAAAATGAGGAGTTAGAGAATAACTGAACACAAATAGTGCAGAGCACCGTGAATGAGGACCAGCAGAAAGAAATCTGTGAGAGCACGAGGTAGTTTTAAACCAATTTAAAACAACACTTCTTACTATTCTTAAAGTAATAGACAAGCTTGAAAATCCCTACAAGGGAAAGAAACTATCAAATGACCTAGCAAGTTTGAAAAAATGATCAGGGTACAACTAACTTCTAGACATGAGCAACTTAGTAATTGTAATTGTAGACTCACAGATTGAAGAGAATAAACGAAGTAGAAGTTAGAACAGAAGAAAATACACAGATTTCATTTCAGAGAATCCAATAGATGAATAATTTGTAGGCCCTATTAGGAATCAGGGAGGATAGACTGAGAAGTGTGTTTAATTGGGGTCCAGGAAGGAAGAGAGATTACGGGACAGAGAATATGATGAGATAATGATTAAAAATTTTATAGAACAGATGAGACACCCAACCCCCAAAAGAAAAAACAAAACCGACATGTAGACAATGTAGTGATTGATACAGCAACCAAAGGAGAAAAATCAAGAGAGGATGAAATGAAGGTAACTTTTAAGACAAAAAACAAGGCAGATTTTTCTAAATGAAATTCTCACAGATGTTCCTGGAAGGAAAGTAATGCCAAACGGGAAGAGTGAGATGTACCAGCAATGAAAAATAAAGAAAGTGGCAATTCCAAGCAAATGTAAAAGACTAATAATGTTGGCAATGGGGAGGAGGCTGAAAAATGGATAAGATTAAATATGTATAAACAATAACATTGAATTAGTGCAGAGGGGTAAAGTTTTGTTTAACTTGGTGAACCCTGCATGTTGTTATTTTTTAAGGGTTATTCCTAAGGAATAGAAACAATATATTCTGTGATAATAGAGGGGGGAAATTGAATGATTTAAAAACAATATAATAAAAAGAGATAAGAAAGGAGATTGAAAAAAAAAAAACATGCCAGGACAGTAGGGGAATAGCACAATATGAGATGATATATTTAAAGTCAAATATATTGGCATTCATATTAAATGTAAGGTTACTAAACACTCTAGTTAAAACAAAGATATATCAGATTTTAAATAGACTAACACAAAAAAGTTAGAGAAAAGGTCACTTCATAGTTATAAAAGCTTAATTTTGCTCAAAGATACAGCATTTTAAATTTGCATCTTATTAACATAATCACAAAAAATACAACAAAAATTGACAGGACTAAGAAATAGCCAAATCTGTAAACATAATAGAGAATTTTAGCACATCCTCTTAGTAATTGACAGCTAAGCAGACACAAAAATCAGTAAGGATTAGAACTTTGAACACAATTAGGAATGTGGTCTATGTATGACTGTTATAAATAAAACACTGCAGCTAGCTAATACATATTTGACTTCAAAATTTTTGAAAGATTGGCCACATCTGGGACTTTAAAGTAAGTCTCAATAAATGTCAAAGAATTGAACTTGTCTAAAGCAGGTAGCACAATTCAGTTAAACTAGAAATATGAATGAAAAGATAGATAGAAAATCTCCATGTATTTGGAAATTTAAAATAAATCTGCTTCTAGCCCAACTGGCGTGGCTCAGTGGTTGAGCATTGACCTATGAATCAAGAGGTTACAGTTCGATTCCGAATGAGGGTCATGCAGGAGGCAGACAATTAATGATTCTCTATCATCATTGATGTTTCTATATCTCTTTCCTCCCTTCCTCTCTGAAATCAATAGCAATATATATTTTTTAAAAATAAAAATCTGCTTTAGTATTTATGTAGGCCCCCCAAAATAGAAATGTTTTGAAGTGAATGATAATAAATATTATACAAACTTGTAGGATATAGCTAAAGTATTATTTACAGAAAAATGTGTATCTTTAAATACATACATTAAAAAAAGAAAAGATAAAAATAACTGAGCTAAATAATAAGCATCTCTTTCCAGAAATTATAAAAGGTAAAATAAAGTTAAACCAATCAAAAGGAAGTAATAATATGAAGAAATTAATGAGACAGGAAATAAACATACAGTAGAGAAGTTCAACAAAGTAAAAACTTCATTCTTACAAAAGGTGAATAATGTTGACAGATATCAAGTAAAATTGACCAAGAAAAAGGCATAAATAATTAATATAAAAAATGTAAAATGGGACTTTACTACAGATGTGGTTGACATTAGAAAAATGTGTAATTATTATGAACAACTTATGCTAAGTAAAAATAAATCAGTGTTAATTTGTGTTCATTAAAAACATCTGAAAGATCCAGAGGAGGGGGTGCTGTACAGAGAAGACTTCGTTTTTACCTCCCTGACAACATAAATAAATTTCTAGGAAAATATTACTTATCAACACTGAGCCAAGAAGAGAACCAAGAACCTAATAAAAAAGATATCTACAAAAAGCCTTTAGCAAACATCACACTAAAGAGCAAGACACCTAAATTTCCCTTTGAGATAAGAAAAAACAAGATACCTGCTGTTATTCCTTCTCTCTAGCACTGTGCGGGAGGCCTATCCTGTGCAAAGTTCAAAGTTCAGGAAAAGTGAAGCAGAAGATACGAAGATTGGGAAGAAAGGAACAAAAACTGTGATTCATAGACAATATGCTTGTATATGTAGAAAAAACTTTTTTTTAAAAAAAAAATCTACAGATACATTGCTAGAATTAGGCAAGGTTGCTTGGGGAAAAAATCAGTTACATTTCTGTATACGTACCAGCAACAACAGAAAATGAAACTTATAAAAAGAAACCATTGGCAATAGTGTAGGAACTATGAAGAACCAAGAAATAACTCTTTCCAAAAGTATGTAAGTCACCGCAGTGCATTATTTTCCTTTACCAGGATACTTGTGTTTTTCTGGTTGGATCTGGTCCTTATAACCTTATAAATGAGTGACTCCTATCCCAATATCATTTAGTAGAGCCTTCGTTCAGTTGATATGCTGAGGTTTGCTTGGTGGATACAGTACGGAAGAGACTGATCTCTTCTTTCTGGCAGCCTAATATCTACTGCAGTAGGAATTCTGTCGTGGGCCAGCACATCTTAACTGTTCATGTCCATTTTGAAAAGTCAGGATTCTTGATTTCTAACTTGTAGGCATGATGTTTTCATAAATGAGGTGGAGCCTGTAAGCTTCTTTCTTATAAGCTCTCAGATTTAGGTCTATTTAAGTACCTACTTTCCCAAAGACTGTTATTGTGGATAAGTACAAAAAACATGTCAATTATTTTTTTTCCTTAGGCATAGAAATTGAAACATTCATCTGAAATGGCCGATGAATAAGCAAAGGCTTATAATAGAATACATTTCTATTTTTAGTGTTTAAGCCTTTCTTTAAAACGAGTAGCATTGTTTCTTTAAAGTAGAAAGCTATTTCCATCCTATTAAAGCATGAAATAGCCCTAACGGGTTTAGCTCAGTGGATAGAGTGTTGGTCTGCGGACTGAAGGGTCCCAGGTTTGATTCCGGTCAAGGGCATGTACCTTGGTTGCGGGCACATGCCCAGTAGGGGGTGTGCAGGAAGCAGCTGATCGATGTTTCTCTCTCATCGATGTTTCTAACTCTCTATCCCGCTCCCTTCCTCTCTGTAAAAAATCAATAAAATATATATTTTTAAAAAGCATGAAATAAATTATTTTAGATCACATCTTTTAGTTACAGTATTTCTCTTAGTTTCTTTGGGTTAAAAAATCAGAGATTATACTTAAAATTTTAAATCAGATCTGAAATTTATCTTCTCTTTTTAGAAATGTTAAATAAAGTGAATAAACATGCTTTTAAAAACATAGCTGAGCTAATGTAGTAAAAGAGATTGTCAGAGGCCATTAACCAAGGGTGAGGGGAGTGACTGGGACCCAAGAGTAAATTAACCCTGGGGTATGGGTGGGATATTGTCAGCCAGAGTTTTCTTGGGTCTTAGGCCTTTGGCTTTAATGTCCAGGTGGTGACAGGGGTTTGTCTAAGGGGGGGAGTGGGACCTGAGCTTCCCTTCATACATCCAAGTAAAGCCTGCACCAGGGGTCCTCAAACTACGGCCCGCGGGCCACATGCAAATACAAATACTGTATTTGTTCCTGTTTTGTTTTTTTACTTCAAATAAGATATGTGCAGTGTGCATAGGAATTTGTTCATAGTTTTTTTTTAAACTATAGCCCAGCCCTCCAACGGTCTGAGGGACAGTGAACTGGCCCCCTGTTTAAAAAGTTTAAGGACTCCCGGGCCCTGCACCCTTGAAGGTCCACACCCTCAATGAAAGGACTGACTGGTAGCAAGGGGTGGTAACCTGTGGAGCTTATCTGTGTTGTCCCAAAGCTGGGGAGGCAAAGTCTCCTGAGAATATTAACAGGAGGTCCATGCTGGTTGTAAAAAAGTAGTCTAGACCCTGGTTGAAGCACATATAGAACAGCTCTGCAGAAACAGCTCCACGACTAAGCCCGACAGGATTGCCACTATTAAAGTCCCACTAAAGGTATGACACAAAATCATTATTAAAGGCATAAAAGTAGGTAATAAAAAACATTAATAACTTAAACAAATAGAATAAGTTAAAGGACTGATTATACAGCTGGTTAGATTCAGCTTATGATAAAATTTTTTTGAGTATTTTGGAAGTATATAAAGAAAAAGACCTAACTTCTTACAGATACAGTTTGTGTGTGTGTGTGTGTGTGTGTGTGTATGTGTGTGCTAACATTCCAGGAATTTTCCATCATTCAGAGACACATATATGTTTGCATACCCTTTGTTTTAGTCAAGTTTCAGCACACGCCTTTGGACTTTGTGAAGCCACATATAACAAGCTCAGAAACAACCAACACACCCATGGAGTCGGAGAGTGAAGGGGCTCTTTTGATAAATACAGTTTATTTCATTTAGAAATAGAAGACCTAGGGATTTCGAGTGCAAAGTCTAGTTTTCCACATTTTTCTTTCAAGTTTGTATCACATATTGCTCATGGATGGCTTGAGATAATCCCGCCTTCTTTCCCCTTCCCTTGTTCCTGAGCAGAGGTATCCTTTCCCTCTTATAGGAGACAGAGGCCCAGGGAGTCACTGTCTGCCCAAAGTCACAAGGCCAGCAAGTGGCAGGGCCACCAGGTGCCTCATTTCTAATCTGGTATTCAATTTCTAATTCCAAGCCCTGCTGTTGTATAGTCCATGTTTAGAGGAACTTGAAGAAGAGCCACATTACAAACATCCAGGAGAAAATTTAAAGAAATGGAAATGATTTTGTCTGAGGACAGACTTACTAGCCTCAAATGATATTTGTTACACAACATGGAGCAGATGCTGTCTCTTTTTTGCTTAAGAAGATACAAGCTTTAACACTTCAGAAGGATTTAGGTTGTATGCAAAGAAACCATTTCCTACGGTGAGAATTTTGCCTGGAAAAGGGTCTGAGGGCTAAGTCCCCTTCTCAAGTGATCGTTTTTTGTTTTTTTAATTGTTGAAAGTATTACATATGTCCCCCTTCTCCCCCCCCCCCCCCATACACTAGTGTGTGTGTGTCCATCCTGGGTCACATAAGAAGTTATTTTTATGGATCATATAGAACAAATTCTCTGATGACAGTGCAGTTAAATGAGGAATTACCTATGATAGTTCAACCCTCCATGTTCTCAGAAAGTTAATGACACTACCACCACACAAGTCTAAAAGATCATATGGGAATTAGAAAATACTTACAACTGAAAATGAAAATACTGTGTGCTGGAGCTTGTTAGGGTGAAGCTACAATAGTACTTAAAGGGAAATTTATTGCCTTAAAGATTTGCTACAGAAAAAATAGGCCTAAAAATGAATAAATGTAATATCAAGAAGTTTGAACAAAATAAACCAATAGAAGCTGGAGGAAGGAATAATGAGAATTATATAGCTTGAATCACAAACCCAAAAGCTGGTTTGGGAGTTGACATTGATATTGAATCAGCAATTTATAATAGCCAAGCCATGGAAACAACCTTAGTGTCCATTAACAGATGAATGGATGAAGAAGCTGTGGGACACACTCGCGCACACGTGTGCGCGCGCACACACTGGAATATTATCTATATACTAGAGGCCCGGTGCACGACATTCGTGCACTGGGGGTGGGGAGGTTCCCTCAGCCCAGCCTGTGCCCTTTTGCAGTCCAGGAGCCCTCAGGGGGTGTCTGACTGACAGCTCAGTCCCACTCCCGGTCAGCCAGCTTCTGGATGAGGGGCACTCCCCCTGTGGGAGTGCACTGACCACCAGGGGGCAGGTCCTGCATTGAACGTCTGCCCTTTGGTGGTCAGAGCACATCATAGTGACCGGTCATTCAGCTGTTTGGTTGATTTGCATATTACCCTTTTATTATATAGGATATAAAAGTCTAAGTGACTGAACAACTGGTCGACCAGCTGCTATGATGTGCACTGACCACCAGGGGGAAGACACTCAATGCAGGAGCTGCCTCCTGGTGGTCAGTGCGCTCCCACAGGGGGAGTGCCACTCAGCCAGAAGCGGGGCTCATGGCTGGCCAGCGCAGCTGCTGTAGCAGTAGGAGCCTCTCCTGACTCCACCAGTGCTACCTAGCAGTGGTGGCAGGCATGCGCAATGGGCTGGGATGAGCGGGAGTGGCACAGCACCCAGCCCTGGCTTGGGCTCCTCCCTGGCTACCTGCCACTTGGCACACTGCTACATCCCTCAGGGGCTGTCTGACTGCTGGTTTAGGCCAGTCCCTCAGGCCAGGCGGGGATTGGGCCTAAACTGGCACCCGGACATCCCAAAAGGGTCCTAGATTGCAAGAGGGTGCAGGCCAGGCTGAGGGACACCCTCCCACCCCCGCTGTTCATGCATGAATTCATGTACTGGGCCTCTAGTTCAGCTATAAAAAGGAGGAATTCCTGCTTTTTGTGACAACATGAATGGACTTTTTTTTAGGGCATTGTGCTAAGTGAAATAAGTCAAAAAGACAATTACTGTATGATCTCCAAATCTTAACCAAAAAATCTCATCTTGTAGAAAAAGTGATTAGATTTGAGGTTACCATAGGCAGAGGGGAGGAGGACGGGGAATTGGAAGAAGGTGGTGAAAAGGTACAAAGTTCCAGTTGTAAGGTAAATAAGTACTAGTGATGTAAAGTACAACACAATAACATGATGACTGCTGTGTGATACATATGAAAGTTAAGAGAGTAAATCCTGAGTTCTCATCACAAGAAAAAATTTTCTCCTCTTTTTTTTTAAATAAATCTTTATTGTTCAGATTATTACAGTTGTTCCTCTCCCCCCCCATAGCTTCCCTCCACCCAGTTCCCACCCCATCCTCTGCCCCCCCCCACTGTCCTTCCCACACCCCTTTCTCCCTGAGAATTGTCAGTCCACTCCCTTTCTATGCCCCTGATTCTATTATATTCACCAGTTTACTCTGTTCATCAGATTTTTTATTCACTTGATTTTTAGATTCACTTGTTGATAGATATGTATTTGTTGTTCATAATTTTTATCTTTACCTTTTTCTTCTTCCTCTTCTTAAAGAATACCTTTCAGCATTTCATATAATACTGGTTTGGTGGTGATGAACTTATTTAGCTTTTTCTTATCAGTGAAGCTCTTTATCTGACCTTCAATTCTGAATGATAGCTTTGCTGGATAAAGTAATCTTGGTTGTAGGTTCTTGCTATTCATCACTTTGAATATTTCTTGCCACTCCCTTCTGGCCTGCATAGTTTCTGTTGAGAAATCAGCTGACAATCGTATGGGTACTCCCTTGTAGGTAACTAACTTTTTTTCTCTTGCTGCTTTTAAGATTTTTTTCTTTGTCTTTTGCCCTTGGCATTTTAATTATGATGTGTCTTGGTGTGGTCCTCTTTGGATTCCTTTTGTTTGGGGTTCTTTGCGCTTCCTGGACTTGTAAATCTATTTCTTTCACCAGGTAGGGGAAGTTTTCTGTCATTATTTCTTCAAATAGGTATTCAATATCTTGCTCTCTCTTCTTCTGGCACTGCTATAATTCGGATGTTGGGACGCTTGAAGTTGTCCCAGAGGCTCCTTACACTATCTTGATATGTTTGGATTCTGTTTTGTTTTTGCTTTTCCGGTTGGGTGTTTATGTCTTCGTATTTTAAATCTTTGAGTTGATTCTTGGGATCCTCTTGTCTGCTGTTGGATCTCTGTATATTATTCTTTATTTCAGTCAGTGTATGCTTAATTTCTAGTTGGTCCTTTTTCATATCCTCGAGGGTCTCACTAAATTTATTGGTGGTTTCTAGAAAATTCTTGAAAAACCTTATAACCGTGGTTTTGAACTCTCTATCCAGTTGTTTGCTTTCCTCCATTTCTGTCATTTGTGATCTGTTTCCTTGTCTCCGCATTTTTTATGCTTCCCTGTGTTGATAGAGTGGCTTTCTGTGCTAGGTGTCCTGTAGGGCCCAGTGGCTCAGCCTCCCCAATTACCTGAGGTGGACACTCTTGGTGCACCCCTTTGTGGGCTGTGTGCACAGCCTTGTTGTAGTTAAGCCTTGATTGCTGTAGGTATCACTGGGAGGAATTGACCTCCAGGCCAATTGTCTGTGAGAATCAGCTGTGTCTACAGTGGGAGAACTTCTGTGCTGAAGACACCCTTATGGGGCAAGACTTGCTTCAGTTGGGCTTTGGTGCTCTCTGAGTCTGCCCCCTGAGTGTGTCCCTTATGGATCTGAGGAGTTGTAATCTGGATGGTCCCAATCTGACCACTGGGTACACAGGCTCTTGGATCTCTAAAGAGGTGCTAATTTAGCCTCTGCCTGAGGCTGCGCAGTAGGAGCTATGGAGAGATCTGCAGGTTCCTCTTCTTTGTTTTGGTTTGGAGGTGCCCAGATGAGGCCCAGCTGTGAAGCAGTGCAAGCTGCTGTGGGGCCTTGGGCCTTCTTTTGGATGTTGTGGGTCTTTCTGACCCAGCTGCAGTTTGTTAGGTAATTTTAGATCTCAAAGGGCCAGTCCATTCATATGCAAAAGCCTCTGCTCGAAGCTTGGGTGGGGCGGGGTCTCAGGGAATCAACAGGGTGGAGCAAACAGCTATGGCTGATCCTCAGTCCTACCGTAAGAGCCCCCAGGTCTCAGTGTCTTGGTAATCGCTGCAAGCACCTCGGAGAGAAAGCCGCCCTCGAGTTCTACCCACTGCTAGACAGTCCAGTTTCTCCCTGTATGAGTCTGGGTCCCCAGAGACTCACCCGGAACTGGAGTCAGGGCCGTAGGGAGTTTGTGCCTCCCTCCCGATTGCGAAAGACACCAGCGTCCTCCGTTGCCAGCCCCTTTCCACGCGCTTGAGCCTCCGTACCTCTGCACTTTACTTCCGCACCTCCTCTGAGTCTCAGTGTGCTTTTCTCTTTCCTTCTAGTTGTAGAATTTCCGCTCAGCCGGCCTTCCTGTGGTTTTGGATGATGTCTGGTTTGTCTTTTAGTTGTATTTTTGAAGTGGTTGTTCGGGGCAGCAATTTCAGGAGTTTACCTATGCCGCCATCTTAGTTTTCCCTTTTCCTCTTTTTTGTTTTGTTTTTGTTTCTATATACAATGATGGATATTAACTAAACCTGTTGTGGTAGTCATTTCATGATATATGTAAGCCAAATCATCATGCTGTACACCTTAAACTTATACAGTGATCTATTTCAATTATATCTCAAAAATGGAAAAAAATGGAATCAGTTAAAAATGAGCTCTAACTCCCCCTACCCCCCAAAACAGATGTTGAAACACCAGAGATCTGACAGTTTTTATACAGGAAAGTTCTTCTAAATCTACCAAGAACAGGGTGAAAGGGATGATCTTTAGCTCATTTTATGAGACTCAAGTGACCTTGCTACCAAGACTATATAAGAACAGTCTGAGAATGACCTCTAACTCTCTTCACTTAAAGGGAACACATGGAAATCCCATATAAAAATGTGAGCAAAACAAATCTAGTGATATATTAAAAAGGGCTCACCATCAAGAAGGGTTTGTAGCATAAGAACAGTCTTTGAGTTATATGTTGAATTTTGGGACACCCTTTACATTTCTATAGTCAAAACTCAATACAACCCGGGCCAATGTGGCTCTGCTGGCTGAAGCATCGCCCTGTGCACCAGAAGGTCACAGGTTAGATTCCCAGTCAGGGCACATAACCAGGTTGCACATTTCATCCCGGTTGAGGTAGGTTCGGGAGGCAACCAATCAATGTTTCTATGTCTTTCTTCCTCTCTCACTAAAAAAATCAACAAAATAAAATGAGAAAACTTTCACGCACACAAAAAAACTCATACAAAGTGAAAATCCCATAATATGTATTACTGTAATGCAGTCCATTTCAGATTAGAGAAAATGTCAAGTGGTAAAGAAAAAGCATTTGCTAAAATTTAGTAACCAGTTGTTAAAGAAAAGATAACTAGGAATGTAAGATAGCTTAACCTGAGAAGACGCTTCTACCAAAAAGCTGTTGTCTAATAGTGAAATGTTAGGAAATGGCAAACAGATGAGACCAGGAAGCCCCCTCTCCCACCCTGTCAACACTGCTGCAGAGTCTTCTCAGACAAGAAAAAAGATGAGGGAGAGTATGGCTTGAAACAACATTTTCTTTTTTCATAGGTGATTGTTTTTTAAACTAAGAAAATTCGAGAAAACCTGCAAACTCCTAGATTTGACAATAGTTTGGCATAGTATCTGGATAAATGAGTGCAGGAATGAATAACTTTGCTGGTTGTCTATAGCTAGAAGTAGAAAAAGTAATTTACAAAAGCTATCTTTTTTAGTACATTAAAAAAAACAATAATCTTAATTACAACAGAAAAGATGGGTAAGACTTATAGGGAAGACCTTAAAAAGCTATTCGCAAATTTGAAAGAATGAATATACCATACTATATTCATTTATGAGAAGCTCCCATAGTGTGCAGGGTTAGTTCTCCCTATGTTCATCTGTAAATTCAGATTCAAATAAAAATCATAGTAGAATTTTTTTAAGGGAATGCATAGGCCAAAAATGTGTGATGATGCAGGGCATAGATAAATATACTGGTGGTACAAAGTGTGAGACCAGTAACAGATCCCGGCATATTTCAGACTTGATGGGACAGAGGTTGCATTTAAGTAATGGGGAGCAATGTGGAGGAAGATAGAACAGCCAGGAAATGGTGCTGGATAATTAAACTGATGGGGCAAAGTTTTGTCATGATTTCCTGTCATATGGCAAAGTAAATCCCAGGTGATTAAAAAAACTAGCTATGAAAAGCATTACTGAGGTTTTTAGAAAAAAAATAACTTCTAAACAGTAAAATGACTTCTGTTATAGTGGCTGTCTCCCATCCCAATGGTTGGAACCTGAGTGGCTGGGGGATTGGGTATAAGGGAGATTTTTCACTTTGTATGAGTTTTTTTGTGTGCGTGAAAGTTTTCTCATTTTATTTTGTTGATTTTTTTTTAGTGAGAGAGGAAGGAAGACATAGAGAGAAACATTGATTGGTTGCTTCCCGAAGCTACCTCAACCGGAGTGAAATGTGCAACCTGGTTATGTGCCCTGACTGGGAATCTAACCTGTGACTTTCTGGTGCACAGGGCGATGCTTCAGCCAGCAGAGCCACATTGGCCCGGGTTGTATTGAGTTTTGACTCATAGAAATGTAAAGGGTGTCCCAAAATTCAAGCCAGATTTGAATTTTGCGTGAGCATTAACAACAACAACAACAAAAAATAAAAGCCTAATTTTACTTGGTTTATTGGATCAGATTCTAATATCTGTTGCCCTTTGATTTCAATCCCTTCAATTTGATAAGCATTATCAAGTACCAATTATGGCCCAGGAGCAGGGACAATGAAGACCATTGAAGACCACGGCTTTGCGTATGTGCCAGCAAAGCCGTGGAGGCCATTTACCTGATGTGCTATTCCATACATAACCCTATACTGTATACTTTATGAATCAATAAAAAATTTACAATTTTTAATTATAAACCTGTGTTTTCTATCAAAATTACTTCTTGTGTGAATTTTGGGACACCCTTTATTTCTTCTATCCAACATAAATGAGTAATTATTTAAATTTGAAGGATAGTGACACTTTTTTCTTTTAAAAAAAGTGAACATTCTCTTTATGACTCTGAGGCAGTAGCTATGAAACAAGAATGACAAACTATAAGGCAAATATTAGTAAATTGGACTACATTGATAGTGTAATTAATAGTTGATATATTATACATTGGTTGGAAAAGAAACCACAGATTGCAGCACAACTAAAACAAATGATTAATATCAAAATATGTAAAGGTCAGCTACAAAGAGGAAAAAAACTGATATAAAAATGAGCAAAGGGCTATGAACAGTAATCTAGTAAAGAAATCTGAAAGGCAGTAAATAAGATGCAATGTCACATTCATTTGATTGGCACCATGACTCAAGTTTGACTACAGTAGGAAATGTTGGCAGAGATGTGGGGGCTTTGTGTTGCTGCCCCTTTGGGGAGCAGTTTGGCAACATCTGGCATACAGCCTTGCCCACCCTGTCCCAGCAGGTCCAGCTCTAGGTCTGTCATAGAGAAATGTGTACACAGGCACAGAGAACCTGGAAAACGTGCCACACTATAGTTCTGTGTGAATAGCATAAATTTGTAAAACCTAAATGCCTGTCATTTCCATTTCCATTTGTGGTCTAGTTACATAATATAGAATTAAAATGAACAAAAGCTATGTTTGTTTATGGAAATAAATCTCAAAAACTAAGTTTAATTGTTTAAAAATGTCCAATAATACCTGCAGTAGTGTCATTTATATAACACTCATCAGCACTCAAAGCTACACTATATTTTATTTGTTGAGACATATGTTTGTAATGTAAGCATAAATATGTATGCACATGC
The DNA here is from genome assembly GCF_014108235.1 of Myotis myotis. NCBI lineage: Eukaryota > Metazoa > Chordata > Mammalia > Chiroptera > Vespertilionidae > Myotis > Myotis myotis. The sequence continues at coordinate 75,860,058 of NW_023416401.1, read as the reverse complement.
TACATTCCAGGTGCTGAGAGAGAGTTTTATTTTTATTTTAAAATATATTTTTATTTATTTCAGAGAGGAAGGGAAAAGAGAGAGAGCGAGATAGAAACATTAATGATAAGAGAGAATCATTGATTAGCTGCTTCTTGCATGCCCCATACTGGGGATCGAGCCTGCAACTCAAGCATGTGCCCTGACTGTGAATCAAACCGTGACCTCCTGGTTCATAGGTCGATGACGCTCAACCACTGAGCCTCGCTGGCCAGGCCGAGAGTTTTAAAAATATCTGAAGTAGCCCTGGCCAGCGTGAGTCTGTTCTATTCCTGGTCAGGGCACGTGTGGGAGACAACCTGTCGATGTTTCACTCTCAGATTGATGTTTCTCTTTCTTTCTCTCCCTCTCCTTTCCTCTCTCTCTCAAACCAATAAAAGCATGTCTTTGGGTGAGGATTTTAAAAAAAATCTATAAAAATCAGAAATAAATGTGGTAAAATGTTTGGATCTGATAAACCTTTATCAGAGGCAGTAGGGTGGTAGATAAATGGATGTTCATGATATTTTTCTTAATCTTTTGTATATTAGATGGTGATCCTGATACAACCGTATATGTAAGGGACTCTATTTCGTTGTCATTCTGTTTTAGTTTTGTGCCTTACTGGTGGGTAATCTTGTGCCCAGGAAATCTATCTGGGGACTTGTTCTCTGTGACACCTCCTGCCCCATGGTTTTTCTGAGAGCCCTCATGTGGCCCATGGCAGAATAGCTCGTTCGTTAGTGATGAGACCGAGCTCTGGGGTGCTGTTGAGGGTTCTTTTATAAAGCCTACCTCATCCCAATTGCCAAATTGGACTGAATTGGCCAAACCGGACTAGACTTGTCTGGCTACATGACTTAGATATATTCCATGTATGAAGAATTTGGAGTTTTAACTTTCTTTTGTTCCCTAAATCCTTACCCCCCTGGGAACAGAAGGAAAGCCATTCTCTCAGGACCCTCCAGGTAGGCCAGTGAGTTTCAGCCAGCTGAGCTTGGGAGTGATCCCCAAGCCTCTGGGTCGCTTCCTGCTTCCTTCCATCATGGGGCCTTCACCTTTCTACTTAACACTCTTAAATGTACTAGCAATAGTAAGTAAAAATACATACTGTATTTCAGAATTAACAGAACATAGGTGCTTTGTGGTCAGCCCATACAGGATATATGGCGGGCATGCACCTTCTCTACCAACCTGGGCATGGCCTATGGAAAATCCAGTGGGGATTTCAGAAGCAAAGCACCCTGAATGATGATCTTGAGAGCACATTGTGAGGCATCACTGGCTTTATCATTCCTGTGAATCAGAGGTTTCCCATGATGTTCCCACCCAAGCTGACCCTGCAGAGCAGCAGGAAGGCTGGCTTTCACTTAGATTTCTTTGCTGTTTGTGGTGATACGATCTTAGCCTTAAATGTTTTAGTGTATTACTCCTTAAGACTAGGGCTTTTTATTTTTCTCTGAAAGATTTCTTTTGAAAAAATTCTAACCTAGGAATTAGTGGTGGGGATGTAATTCCTTTTTAGAGCAACCCATTATGCATAAGTTGGGAAGACACATTTGCGCTGCTATCAAACATACACTTGTGTGTACTGCCAAGGGAAATACTCTCCCAAGCTGGCCTTTCTCGATTCTGAGCTCTGGACAGAGAATATATTTTTGTAGCCCATGTTTGCCTAACTTGAGTAAGATTCAAGGCTAATTTTCAACTTTGGCTTTTCTGCCTAAACCACAGGCTGCAGAGGCCCCACAGTGGTCGGCTGGACAGGCCCGCTTTATAGTAGCTGGTGAACCTGCAGCGTCGCGGGAGACCACCCCTCAAGCGCAGAGTTGTTGGGAAGCCGCTTGCAGCTTATGGAGACTCGATAGGGTGACTCAGGCCCCTGTTGTTGTGCTGCCTCTGGAGAAGGGGGGTGTTTTACAGGAATTTTGTCGTCTGAATAGACCGAGTATAGGGATGATAATATAGTTTTTGTACCTGAGTTGTGTCCACATTAGTGAAGTTCTGAGAGGTCTTTGTGAGGACGTGGAGTTTCAGTTGGAGATGCTCACTCACCAAGAAATGGAGGTTGACCATACAATATTGCAGGCCTTCTTGTCTCTGCCTTCCCACCCTGTGGATCCCTTCAGGGCTAAGCAGGGCAGTTTCCTTTTCAACACTTAGCTTGTAAGTGTGTTCCTGGAAGGATTAATCTGGGGCAGCCTCTTGACTATCATACTAGTCAATGAGGGCGCCCTGGCTGTGTGTGGATCATGCTGTCAGAACCCATGGCCAGAGGTGAGAATCTGCTTGTCCAGGTCTAAGTTTCCATGAGCATACCTCAGACTTCATTTGCAGAAGTTCCAACCGGAATGAAGACTTTGACTTGGTTCTGTAGACCCAGGGTGATAAGCTGGGAGCAGTATCATAGCTGCAGCTGACTGAGTTACCACCATGGAAAGCACATATGTGAAGTTCCTGTCAGAAGAGCATTAAACCCTCTTCCTGCAAGGGTTTTATTAGAAAGGCACGATGCAGTAGTGTGCTTGTTTTGCGATGACTGATTTTTCTTACAACATAATGCTGAGACATTTAAAACAGTCTCCTTAGTTCCTTCTTTTATATGCCCTATAGTCAAAATTTAGATTTCATTATTGTTTAGAAATTCCTACTCTGTTTCTCTTTCTCACTCCCACTGGAAGAGGAATCTCAACTTCTAAGCCAATGGCAAGCCTGGACCCGGCCTGGACGCTGTGTCTAGAGATTTTGGGAGGGGGGATATGCAGGGGAGGGTGGTTCACCTCTCCTGCTCCTCTCTCTTTGCCCCCTTTCCACTTTCCTTTACCCATCATCTTATACTTACATTCTGTTCTCGAATTCCATTTTTGATCATCTGAAGGGGCTAGGCTGTTTTTCACTCCAGGGGGATGGGAATGTGATAATAACATGAAAATTAGTTGATGAAAGTTGAGTGTATTCAAGTAAGTAAAACTTTTGGAGTTTCTCACTGAAGTTGAATCTGGCCTGGACTGTCAGTCAGTAAAGTGTGGACCAGGATACATCTGACTCTTTGGACTTTGGTCCACGGGCAGTGAGAAGGAGTGGTTCATCCTCTGGTTTGGAGTGTTTCCCAGGCAAAGGGCCCCTCCCCAGGGCAAGGATTGAGCCTGGTGATACTGTCCTCCTTCCTTTGCAGCCTCTGGCTGTGAAATTCCAAACCTGGAGTCTTATATTTGGTGGACTTCCCAAGACTGATACACCCCCTGTTTTCCTGTGAGTTGCAGTTTCCATAACTTTTCAGCAGCTATCACTGGCAACAGACCATTTTTTACTCACGAAATTCTTGGTCACTTTTTAGGATTGTAATAAAAAGGTTTTCATTCCTGACCCTTGGGTAGTTTTGTTTATCAACACGGGGGAAAGAGGTGACAGTAGAGATGGCACACCTGGGGCCTCCAGGCCAGAATGTATGCAGCTGAAAGACTGCAGAAGTGTTGGCATGTTAACTGCGAACGGCGCCAGGTGTTAGACCTGGGTCCTTGAGTTTGGCTAGGAAAAAATTCAGAGCTAAGACTGAAATACAGGTGAAAGTTTATTTAGAAAGTCAGAGGTAGAGAAGTGGGCTATGAAAATGTGATCCAGCTAAGCTGTGTGGATTTAGGAAGAGAGAGAGAGAGAGAGGGAAAGAGATTCCCCACCCCCCCTCCCCCCGCCCCCAACCTCCCATATTAAGGGTTTTTAACTAGAAGTCTCAGAGGAGGATCTCAATAGAATATTCATCAGATACCCAGCTTTCCAGGAGTGTCTGCTCAGGGTCATGGTCTCCACTGATTGGTCTGTACCAGGGCAGGGGATCCTTACTTCCCATAGCTAGTCCTGACGTCAGCCTTGGTGTCACCCGGCCTGGTTTGGTCTTGCTGCTTTTCTGGGCCTGGAGGTGAAACACAGCTGAAGCCTCGATGTTATCTCTAGTTTGACTAAAACTCTGTCTTAGTGGTCAACAGACCTTGGTTCCTAAGATTATTTGATGTAGGTCAGAACCTCACTGTCTTGGGACTTAATGCTTAAGAGAGTGATGGTGCAAGGGCTTGTTTGGGAGCAGTAGAGGCTTTTTTCCAGCCCCCTTGTTCCTCCTGTACAGGAGGTCTACCACATGACTAGTGATGTGACAGGGGAGGAAAGGTCAGGGGAGGGTCCGAACCACAGGATGACCAGCGGTATGGAAGATCAGGGGGTCTGAATTGCGTGGCCAGCGATATGCTAGGGGAGGAAAGGTCACCCTGGGGACGAGATCCAACCTTACAGTTGTCCATTGGTAAGCTCCCAGGGCTTTCCACCCTGGTGACCTTCTGTACCTGGCTTATCAAATTCCCGCTCTGCTCATGTCTGTCTTAACTGCCTACTATGTCAGGCTCACGTGGTATTTTTCCAATTTGTCTATTTCACATTGTGTAAAAAAGATTTCTGACCTAATGTGAAAAAGCAAAAGCTCTCTTGGCAAGTGCTTGTTTACATTTCTATAACAATCATTTATAGCTGGTTGACAGCTCCTAATTTAGTGGAGCATTTTTGCCACAGTCCTCACCACTCCTGATTGTTACACACCTGGCCTGTGCTCGTGCTCATGTGCATCTTTAACTCCTCCAGTGGGGAATATCTTGAATTGTGATGGAGGCCTGCCCTAAGTACAGACCTTCAGTCTGCCATCTCCTTAGTGCTTTGTATCTGCCAGCACTGAAAGGGACTGCTCATATCTTGCTTAGAAATTGCTCTCTTTTACGGAGAGAAAGGTAAGAGTGTATGGCATCAGAGATTGCCTGGATTTGTTTCTTCATTGACTTTATCAGTCTGAAGAATTAGTGAAACCTTAAGTTGGTGGTGGGGGTTAGGGATGGAAACTGAATACCTCAGTTTCTGCAAAAAGTAATCTATGTGTATGTGTTTGGCAGGTGAACGGAAAATAAGCCAGAATGGACATTTACGACACTCAAACCTTGGGGGTTGTGGTCTTTGGTGGATTTATGGTTGTTTCTGCCATTGGCATCTTCCTGGTGTCAACCTTCTCCATGAAGGAGACGTCATATGAAGAAGCTCTAGCCAACCAGCGCAAGGAGATGGCAAAAACTTATCACCAGAAAGTAGAGAAGAAAAAGAAGGAGAAAACGATAGAGAAGAAAGGAAAGACCAAGAAAAAGGATGAGAAACCCAACGGGAAGATACCTGACCATGAGCCAGCCCCAAACATGACCATCCTCCTCAAAGACCCAGTACGGGCACCTGCAATGGCTGTGGCTCCAACCCCGGTCCAACCCTCTGTGGTCATTACCCCTATAGCCACGGTACCAGCCATGCCCCAAGAGAAGCTGGCCTCCTCCCCTAAGGACAAAAAGAAGAAAGAGAAAAAAGTAGCAAAAGTGGAACCAGCAGTCAGTTCTGTAGTGAATTCTATCCAGGTTCTGGCCTCAAAGGCTGCCATCTTGGAAACTGCTCCTAAGGAGGTGCCCATGGTGGTTGTGCCTCCAGTGGGCTCCAAGGCCACTGGTGCTATGCAGGGCAAAAAGGCAGAAGGGACCCAGAACCAGGGCAAAAAGGCAGAGGGAACTCCCAACCAGGGCAAAAAGGCAGAGGGGCCACAGAACCAGGGCAAAAAGGCAGAGGGAACTCCCAACCAGGGCAAAAAGGCAGAGGGGGCTCAGAACCAGGGCAAAAAGGCAGAGGGGATCCAGAACCAGGGCAAAAAGGCAGAGGGGACCCAGAACCAGGGCAAAAAGGCAGAGGGAACCCAGAACCAGGGCAAAAAGGCAGAGGGGGTCCAGAACCAGGGCAAAAAGGCAGAGGGGGCCCAGAACCAGGGCAAAAAGGCCGAAGGAACCTCCAACCAGGGTAAAAAGGCAGAGGGGGCCCCCAATCAGGGCAAAAAGGCAGAAGGAGCCCCCAACCAGGGCAAAAAACAGGAGGGGTCCCCAGACCAGGGCAAAAAGGCAGAAGTTGTTCAGAATCAGAGCAAAAAGGTTGAGGGAACTCCCAACCAGGGCAAAAAGGCAGAGGGAGCCCAGAACCAAGGCAAAAAGGCAGAGGGAGCCCAGAACCAAGGCAAAAAGGCAGAGGGAGCCCAGAACCAAGGCAAAAAGGCAGAGGGAGCCCAGAACCAAGGCAAAAAGGCAGAGGGAACCCAGAACCAGGGTAAAAAGGCAGAAGGCACCTCCAACCAAGGTAAAAAGGCAGAGGGGGCTCCCAACCAGGGCAAAAAGGGAGAGGGGGCCCAAAATCAGGGCAGAAAGGCAGAGGGGGCTCCCAACCAGGGCAAAAAGGGAGAGGGGGCCCAGAATCAGGGCCAAAAGGTGGAGGGGGGCCAGAACCAGGGCAAAAAGGCAGATGGGGCCCAGAACCAGGGCAAAAAGGCAGATGGGGCCCAGAACCAGGGCAAAAAGGGAGAGGGGGCCCAGAATCAGGGCCAAAAGGTGGAGGGGGCCCAGAATCAGGGCAAAAAGGCAGAAGGGGCCCAGAATCAGGGCAAAAAGGCAGAGGGGGCCCAGAATCAGGGCAAAAAGGCAGAGGGGAGCCAGAATCAGGGCAAAAAGGCAGAGGGGGCCCAGAACCAGGGCAAAAAGGCAGAAGGGGCCCAGAATCAGGGCAAAAAGGCAGAGGGGGCCCAGAATCAGGGTAAAAAGGCGGATTCAGTTGCTAATCAGGGCACAAAGGTGGAGGGTACTGCAAACCAAGGGAAAAAAGCAGATGGGCCCTCCAACCAAGGCAAGAAGGCAGAGGGAACCCCAAACCAGGGCAAAAAGTCAGAAGGGTCCCCCAACCAGGTCAAAAAGGTGGATGCATCTGCCAATCAGGGTAAAAAGGCAGAGTCAGCTCCTAACCAGGGCAAAAAGGCAGATATGGTTCAGAGCCAGGAGGCACCAAAGCAAGAGGCTCCTGCAAAGAAGAAGTCTGGTTCAAAGAAGAAAGGTGAGCCTGGTAAGTAGCTTTGATTTCTTTATGAACTTGGAGGAAAATGCTATCTTTGAATGGCTTATGGATTTCCTTTGGGGAAGCCATCTTATCAGTTAGCTATTGCCACAACAAGGCTGCATAACAAACATTTCAGATTTCAGTGATTTACACCAGCTGTCATTTATTCTTGCTCATACTTCTGCTGGATTGGCTAGAGGTTGACTGATCTGGGTTGGCTCTGCTGAGTGGCTCTGTTCACTCTGGGTTTGGCTCCTTTCTGTAAGTCTCTTCCACATGTGTTCATTCTGGGGCCCAGGCTGAGACTCAAGGACTCTCAGGGCAGAGGCCCTTCTCATGCTTATGACAGAGCTATAAAAGGGCACATTTCAGACCAGCATCTTATTAGCTAGAGCAAGTCATGTGAGAGCCTGAGTCAAGGGACAGCAAATCTTTCTTAAATGTCTGACTGCCTTTTGTGAGCCTGTTCTGTTGTGTACCTCACCTGGTATTTTAGCATACCTTTATTCATTTATATGTGTTTGTTGAGGGAATAATGGTAGGGTAATGTTTTCAGGGAGCAGTAGTATTTACCCCTCCAACCCCTCACCCCCAGTGTCCTGTCCTCCCTACCCCCGTTCCCATTATAATTTTTTATTGATTTCAGTGAGTGAGAGGGGGAGAGAGATAGAAACATCATTGATGCGAGAGAATCATTGATCGGCTGCCTCCTACACACCCCCCACTGGGGATCGAGCTCACAACCAGGCATGTGCCCTTGACTGGAATCGAGCCTAATACCCTTTAGCCCTCAGGCTGACCTTCTGTCCACTGAGCCAAACCAGCTAAGGCTTGTCCCAGTTATTTAATGGAGCATTTTATGTATATATAAAATAATATAGAACAGTAGTTTCCTATTACTTTGTTTCATATTAATATGGAAATTGGGCCGATGAGCTCTGTTTCATGTTCATCACTCATTTGCTAGAATACCAGTAGTTTTATGTTTTCTTAGTTGATTTGGAAAATTAATTGCATTTGTCTTGATGAGGCATCTTTTTTTGTTGTTGTTAATCCTCACCCTAGGATATTTTTCCATTGATTTTTAGAGAGAGTGGAAGGGAGGGAGGGAAAGAAACAGCCATGTGACAGAGATAAGTCAATTGGTTGCTTTCTGCACATGCCCCGACCAGGGCTGGGAATTGAGCCTGCAACTGAGGTACGTGCCCCAGCCTGGAATTGAACCTGAGACCCTTCAGTCTCCAGACTGACACTCTATCAACTGAGCCAAACTGGCTAGGGCATTGATGAGGCATCTTATGGGATCTAAAATGTTTGGACCTATGTTATGTAGCACAGGATTCTCTGTTGTTTTTGTTTTGTTTTTTGGATCCTCTGTTTTTTAGCTGGGTTTCCCTTTCTTGTACCTTAGTGAAGCTACATTACCGTTTCTCTGGCTTCTACCTCCAACTTCATGGGCTGGGAGGGCTCCCATCCTCTGTGAGTAGCTTTGGGCTCCTCTGAGGATCAGAGACCATCACCTGGCCCCATAGGTCAGGTCAACTTCTCAGGCCCTTGAAAACCGAAGGGCCTCAGTCCTGCCAGCACAGGCTGGAGGGAGCGCACACTGCGCTTGTTTAAGGTGGTTTTCCACCTGACACAGCTACAAGGGCATTTGAGATTCGAAGACAGGTATATTGCTGAGAACAGGCCTGTTTTCTGGCTTTCCAACATCAGGTGTGTTAGAATAGAGCTTCCAGTGTCCTGTGGTCATTATTACCACTATGGCTTTAGACATCTGAGATAAGGCATGAAACAAAATGTGATGATAATATAGAAAGGAAGACAAAATGGTCCTAATTTGCAGGTAATAGAGAACCTTGTTAGAAGGAAGACTTAACTTTATGCCTGTGGGAACCCACATAGCAGCTTGGCTGAGGGTGGTATAAGGCAAAATTTGAAGAAGGAAATACTGTGCTCCAGGAGAAGAAAGATTGAATATTATAGATAAAATAATAGTTATTCCTAAGTTCTCTTAAGGGTTTATTATTCTTCCAGCCAAAATTTCAGTGGAATTTTCCTCCCTTAATTTGACAAAACTATTCTGAAAGTCCCATCTGGAGGGAAAAATAGATAAGAATATTGGATGGAGTTGTAAGTGGCTTTTGGAAGGCCAGTTTTGTCTGATGTGTGAATGTATTCCGTATTCCCAAACTATTGTAATTACAAGTAGGGTGCTGACCCACATGGTGGGAGGCTATTACTCCAAGGTTGCAATTTGGGGCTCTTGGCCACACAAACAGCCACGTGGGACAGTCAGACATGACCTACATGAAAACAGCCACAAGGGATAATACGTGTGGCTAATATAACACCTGAAAGGTGAAAGTCTGAAAGCATGGGGAGATATTTTCTTGTACTTCTTTTTATTTGTATTATCCTCAACTGAGGGAGAGAGAAACATTGATCAGTTGCCTCCAGCACTCAGCCCGACCAGGGACTGAACCCACAACCTGGGTTGTGCTCTGACTGGGAAGCAAACCCGCAGCCTTTTTGGTGTATAGGATGACTCTCCAACTAACCAGGCCCCACCGGCCAGAGCTCTTGTATTTTATTTTTTATTTCCCTGAATTTGCAGTGTGTGATCTGAGCCCTGTTTTTCCCAGGGTTGGTAGTCCCCTTCAGGGCCCTCCGAGGTGGATGCAGGTCACTCCCTGCCCCCGGCTCCATAATCGTGAAATCATGGGTTTTCACACTTCCCTTGCAATTCCATCTTGTATGTAGAGTTCAGTGTTCTAGAATTAATCTGACTCATATTAGAATCTGTAGCTGTGACTGTGTTGCCGAGTGAGAAGCAGACCACATTCTTTTCATGCAGTTACACCTCATGTCCCCTGAGGCTCTGGTTAGCCCCAGCTGCATGCTCTTGACCTTCTTGCCCACCAGCTGGGGTTGAGCCTCTCTCTATGTCTGTCCAGGGTTTTTCCACCTCCAGCCTCTCCAAGGCTATGCATGCCCTAGAGAAGAGAACTGTGGATACAACTCTGGGTGGGCTGGCTGGCCCTGGGTGTCCAGAAACTTGGGGACCTGGAGAATAACCTTGGTGGGGGAGAGGTGGCCTGATGACCATGGGGAGGTACTTGGGGAATAGGTTCTTTATCACTGGTGTGGAGCAGGCCAGGAAGGGATTTCTAACTCCAAATCGAGGAGACTGACTCAGGTGGAGGAGGGTTCCAGGGCCATGAGATTTTTGACCATGGGCAGTGAAGAACTAGAGTCTAGGGCAGTGTTGTCCACTAGGGAAGCTGCTAGTCACATGGGGCCATCCGTGTAAAAACATTCAAGTCAGTCAAAAGTAATAAAGTGAAAGATTCTGTTATGCTAACCACATTCCAAATGCTCAGTAGTCACATGTGGCCAGCAGCTGCCCTTTTGGGCAGTGCAGATGAAGAACAATGTCGGCATCAGCACAGTAGCTTCTTTTATATAGCACTGCTCTAAACTGGAGTCCTTAGGAGGGTGGTGGTCTCTTGGGTCACCTTACAGGTGACTCTGTAAAAACAAACATGTCTTTGCAACCCTCTATTGGTGCCATGCAGCTCCTTTCTGCTTTGTTCTGTCTGCCTGCCTGCGTCCGGAGTGGGGTGGGGGTGAACTCCCGTTGTCCTCTGTATCACAGTGAGATGTGACGAATGAGATCACAGAGGCTGCGGCTGGCCATGACACATGACAGATCAGTGGCAAAACCTGCCCCAGAGCTGGGGCCCACCAGAGGCAGGGTTGCTTCTTTCGTCATCACAAGGTGGGGCCCTCACTGACAGGTGCCCAGAGGGAAGCCCAGCAGATGTGGGTGCAGGCACAGGACACGCTTCTGCAAGTCCAACTTGGAACTTTTCCAGAACTTCTGATCTAATTTTCCTACAAGAGCAAATCAAGGCCATGTGACAGCTTTTACCACTTGTCTGTGGCTGGATTTGACAGTGAACACTGCCTTCCTAATCCCTGCTTTTTAACATTCATTATTGTATAAATATGTGCTTCCAGCAAACACAGTTCAAGCAGTATAAAACCATAGAAGGTAAAAAGTTAGTGTTCCTTCCTACTTCATCCCATTTACCATCCACTTCCCAGGGGGATCCCCGGGGATACTCTGCTCATCACACCAAATGCACAGCTGGGGCCTACAGTGCACGCAGCTTTGGAACTGGCTTTATTTATAAGTGTACTAGTGACATCTTCTGCAGGGCTGCCACTTTCCATAGCATGAATGTATCATGATTTATTTAAATGACATTAAGTAGTGTGCAGTGTTTTCTGTTGTTGTTGTTGCTAAAATTAATGTTGCAGTGATGTATATATGATGTGTGAGTATCTCTCTGTAGAAAGTAAATTCCTAGATATGTGATCGCTAAGTCAAAAGGTAGGTCCCCTTTTAGGAAGACAGTACAGCATCATTCTTCAAACACATTCCACGATTTACCCTTGTTGCAGAGTGCAAGAGACCCACATGAGTGTTTCCAGCGCCCTCCGACTGATTTTACTGCTCGTGTGGTACTATGGAAATGGTGACATTTTCCGGGGAGCATCATAAACCCAGGTGTGGAACACGGAGAAAATACTTGCTTATGAAACAAAAGGCATGGGCTCTTGTCTCAGTGTTTGGAAAAGAGGGAATTCATGGTACCAAAGAGAAAGTGGAAATTTCCCAGAACTGAAGCTTCTAAGTGTTTGCAGTGCCGTGTGGCCTCTGCTGGTTCATTCTCTGATTGTTGCCTCAGCATTTGTGTGCGGTACCTATTATGAAAGCCATGTCTCTCACAGGAAGTGTGTGTATGTGGTGTTGGGTTTTTTTTTTTAATCTATTTTTGTCCTCAAACACAGTCCTTGCCTGCATAACGTGCTGACCTGCCTGCCTGCACCTAGTGTGTACTAATGGGCATGTTAGCATTACCCTTTTAGGAGAGCTATCAGTGCCATGACCTGGAGGTGGGTCCAGATTAGTACAGTGTGGGTCTGGACCCTGGATAAGCCAAAGATTTGGTCTTGGGAAGTACAGGGTGCTCGTTCAGGAAACTCCACATTTAGATGCGCTCTAGAATACTGGGCTTCCGCTGGAGCTTGGTTCGCTTGGAGCAGAAGCTGAGCAAGGCTAAGCCAGGGCATGGCCCTCTTCCCTAGGATGGCTTTATGCCTGACACACTCCCATCTGCAGATGTATAAGGTTTACTCTGGGGCCAGAAGGCCACCACGACAGGGCCCAGGCAAGCCACCCTCCAGGAGACATAGGTATTTATAACCCCATGATGACCATGTTTTCAGACACACACAGCCCATGTTGGAGAAAGAGGCCATCTTTGGGGGACAGGATTATGGGTAAATCTTAATATCTTCACCCTTCTGCATTTCCCAGTTTTTCTGTAACATGTAGGTATTATTTTTTAAATAGAAAAGAAACAAAAAGTCCATTATTTATCTGAGTCAAATAAACAGGACCTTATTGTACCAAGCAGAACCCCTGTCCTTTCAGGTGCTGTGAGGCAGTGTAGCCCTGACCAGAGGTCCCCTGAGTATCCTCTGAGCAGCAGAAAGAAGTCCTTGCTCTTTTAGGGGGGCCAGGTGGAGGAAAGAAAGTGGCCAGTTTTTCTCATGCCTGTCCCAGCCTTGGGTACCCAGTAAATGGTCACAAACTGAGCTAAGAAGAATATTATAAGGTGTGTCCTGCATTTACAAACCTGGCAGTGTCCTGGGGGGTCTGGCAGCTGCATGTTGTGCCAGGCCTCAAGGGGCTGCTTCACCCTCTGCCAGAGCAGGTGGAAATGCAAATAGGATCATGTTCTATAACCTAATAAATGGGGCAGGGGTCACCAGAGGTCAAGGGAGATGCGGAGAAATTTTCAGACCTACCAGAAAAACTTTAGGTGTCTGTAGCTTAGCAGGGGCCTCATCTTCAACTGTGTAACTTGATAAGAACACCACCCCTTCCTTCCTCCAATTCCACCTCCCTGCCCCCCATGCTGTCCCTTTGTGCTGTGAACTCACTGTGTCTGAGGCCTGGTGCTGGGTCACCACTGGGAATGTGACACCATTAGGTGCATGGTTTATGAAACTCTTCTCCATGAATGTATCCCCCTAACATTCTGAAAGGTGGATTTGTATTTTTACCTGTTTTACAAGAACAGAAACCAAAGCTCAGCTCTGTTTTTAAACTTCCCAGAAATCATGCAGCCAGTAAATGCTAGCGCAGGGATCAGAGCTGGAGCTTGGGCCTCCATCTGTGCCCTCCACCTTAGGGCTGAGGCACAGATAGATGTGTATTGAGAGTAAGTTTCATACTCTTTCTTTTGAACTTTAACTTTTTCAGAGTCTGAAGCTCAAGAAGTCTCTGTGGGGCTTTGAGCCTTTATTCACTTTCTCTCAGTTCTTCAAATTCAACTTTTTTTTTTAAAAAAAAAAAGAACAAAAGTGTCTCGGGAAGCAAGCCAACTGTCAGTGTGGTATGCCACGTCTTAGAGAAGCTGTAGGTGGCGTTCATGTTTCAGATATGAAGTTGATTTTTTTGAAATTTGAGGGGGGAAATAGTCATGCAATTTATAGGATTTTTTAAACATTCCATTAGACAGCATTAAGAGCCCAATTTCCCAGTTAAGATTACTTTTTCTCCAACCAAACAAAAAGGCCTGATTCAAAGGTCCAAATAGCATTGCTGTTGACATTATTTGTACTTCATTCCAGTGCAATTAAAACACCAGATTTTAATGTCCATGGCAGTCAGGTTGAGTACATCCGGTCATGAGGGCAGACAAGTCCCTGCGAGTGCTGGGCTTGGAGTCTGCACAGGGCCAGCCACCTCTGGGGTACGGACTGATGAGGACTGCAGGGCCTGGAGGTGCTGCTGCTGCTGCTGCATTTGAGGGATCTTTCATCCAGGGCCCATGAGGGTCACTTTCCCACAAGCCCAGGGAGACCCTTCTCTGTCAATGAATTGCCTTCTGCGTAGTGGGTTAGGCCAGCAGCAATGCTGGCCCTAGTTTCTCATTTATAGAGATGGATGTCCCCACCTGCCAGCTTCTGTGATTCAGGGAGATGCCCTCTGGACTAGGGGTCAGCAGGAGTCAGGGGCTTGTCCATCTCTAAATGAGATGATTGCTTGTGTAGTGTTGGGCTTCAAGGAGTTGCAGGGTAGCCCTTCCTGGGACCCTGGGGCTTTTGACTGGAGTTTGTCTCAGGTGATTGGGGATGTCAACCTAGAAGGCACCCTGAGGTTGGTGTCTGGCTTTCTGTTGGAAGGACAGTGCAGTGTCCGGAGGCAGCAGCCATTCTGCTTGCATCTGTGTGTCTGAGGCCTTCAGAGTGCTTCAGACATTCCCTGAGAAAATGAGTGTCTTTTCCATTGGTGTTCGCCCCCCAACTCCTAAAACCACACACCCCTGTGGCAGGTTTTGCTCTCGAGACCCTGAGTTGACACAGGGCCTGTGTCCCAACAGTTCTGCTTTCTGTACTCTCAGGCGTGGGTTTTTCCTTGATCTGCCTGCCTCCAGCCTTGTCCCACTGCGTGTCCTGGAATAATTTTTCCCAAATGCAAACCTTGCTCCCTTCTAGACATTGCTCCTTGCCTGTGGAATAAAATCTGGATTCCTGGGGCCTATGAAGACTTGGGCTTACCCTGGCCTCACAACCTCGCTCTGACTAGTAAGGCCCCTTGCAAGCCTCTGTGCCTGTCCTGTGCTGCTCTCCTTGCTGAAGCCCCCGCCCTTGCCTTCTCCTTACTCAGCAGTGTTTGGCTCAAGAATCCTCTGTTTAAAAGCCTTTCTGGTGTTGCTGCCATAGTTGCTTCTGTAGTGACGCACACAGTCCCGCGTTCCTTTGGTGTGGCTCTGCTGCATGATTGTCACGTGTCCTGTGTCTCCTCCACCCGTCTTAGCTGGCACTTTCAACCCAACTTACCTTACCAGGCCTAGCCTTCTGTAGACTGCCAGGTACACATGGGTCCATACTTTGTGCATGAAGACCACCTGAATCTGCCTGCCCTAGGGAGGACTACCTGGCTGGCACCTGCAACAACAGCTGGAGTTGAGCTGGAGCCCGTGGCAGAGCTGTGGTAATAATCTCTCATTGATTACCAGCTGTCTCGAGCTCAGATGCAGTTACTGGAGAGGTCCCGACGCCCTCCCTGTTGGTTGAGTAAGCTGAGCGTGAGCAGTGCCAGGAGTGTTCCAGTAACCACACTGAAGGGGCTGATGCTGAAACTGCTGGGCTGTGGAACCCAATGGGTCCCCTTTGGCTGGAACCTGATGACGGGGAGCCTCGTAACTATGCAAGCAGAGAGAAAATTTTCCTGAGGACCCCAGTTGAGAGAGATTCCTGGGTGCCTTTTTTGCAAGACAAGTTTAATTTTAGGTGATTGAGCCTCCCCTGTGGTCACAAAAGGGAGCTTAGTTTTGGAATTTGAAGCGTTATGAGCATTATCAGAGCTGAGAGCCAAGGAGGCATATGGCTCCTTGCTTGTATGTGCTGCTCCTTTAACCTACTGAGTGAGAACAGTGGTACAAGGCAGGAGCCAGAGGGTCCACAGGCTGTGGTTCTCTGTCCACAGAGGTATTTTGGGCACCACTTTTGTATGACTTCCATCCCTTTGATGGGAGTAGGAGAAAGGGCAGAATTGCTTCAGCTATCCTGAGCTCCTCCCTAGGAGCGCTGTCTGTTCCGGGAGGGTCTGGGTCTGCGATTTCTCCTGTGATGGGCTTGAAGGTGGCCTGTGGGTAGATTCGGCAGTGCCTTACCCTGTGCCAGGCATTGTTCAAGCACATTGTAGCGAGGCTGTGAAGGAGGATCAGTTGCTATCCATTTGTCACTGGTGAGGAAACAGGCAGAGAGAGGTGAAGCCACCTGTCCAGGGTGAGCAGGCAGGAAGGAGCAGGGCTGGAATTCGAGCCCAGGCCCCCCGGGGCCTTGTTCTGACCATGGTGCCTCTGCCCAAGGTCAGAGGTGACCTAAAGGCTGGCCCTGGCCCATGGATGAGTTTGTTCAGCTCCACAGTGGTTTTCTTTATCTGTTTTTCATTGAGTTAGCTAAATGAAGGCCAGGAGACAGCATATAAAAATCTCCTGTCCAGCTCTCTAAACAAGCCCGCAGCTCTGAGGCTTCTGGTTCAGACCATGAGGTCCATCACCTGGAGCTGAAGAACCATGCCCAAGGCCACCCTGCTCAGAAGAGGCTTCCCCTGAGCCCAGGCCTGTCCCACCCCTGCCAGACAGGCGTCCGGAGTATTCTAGAGCAGTGGGACGCTGCCTCTCCACTCTGTTCTCCTGCTGCCTCATTCCTCCCCTAGGCCTCCCTGTCCTGTTCCTGGTATTTCAGACTCACCAAGGTAGGCAAAACATTAGTTACAGGAGCAGGCCCTGAGTGAACTGATCTCACGAGATGTCACTGCCTCCTGGTCTTTATGAAGTCTGTGGTTTGACAGATTACTAGTAGATGTTGAATCTTTGACAAATTTATTTTAGTGCCTTAAGATTTCATAATACCAAGGATTATTTCTAGATTTCGGCGTATTTGCTGGAGTCAGGCGTGATGTTCAAGCATGTATTAACTCCTGTGAGTATGCTGTTCGTTGATGGAGTCAGTGTGCCTGTCTCTCTCAAGGAGGGCTTAGTGCTGCTGATATGGTGAGAGGATCTGAAACTCAGAAATAAATGTGACCCCCACAAATATCCAGAAATTCTAGTTCCTTTTTCTTTTAGTTTTACTTCTCTGATTTAGGAAGCATAGAGATGGCACCATTCCTACCTAAAAGACTTAATGAAAAAATGTTAGGTTATTGCTTTCTAAAAATAATGTAAAAGATAGTGTTTGTATGAGGATGGAGAAGGCCATGCAAGTTTCTGTGAGGGGAGTGGGCAGGAGAGAATTAAGTGTTGCTGTATGTAGCTTTGGATTGTTTCACTTGTTACAAGTTTTTATTACTGTTTATTATTATAGCTAATAAAATAATACAATTACATTAAGTTTTATTAAAGATGTACTAGAATGACACATTTACAGAGTAATTTCAGAAATGGTTTATGGACTGGGTGTCTTAAGGTTCGTGTCTCCTAGACCTTCAGGAGGGATTGCACATTGTCGAGACCACTGGGGTGATTGATGCCTGTGAAGGAAATGACATTTCACAGTGAAGTGTAGCTGCATTACCTTGATGTCCCCTTCACCCCAGCAATGCTCTCGGGGCTTTAGGAGTCTAGAAGGATGGTCTTCAAGGAGAGCCTTCAAGAGAGGCCCAAGCCTCTGGTCTGAGGCCCCTATGGGGGTGGAGGCTGCCAGGATTTCAGTAGGGAGTGCTTTGGGGGTCACTAGGGCTGGAAAGGAGCAAACTGGCCTGTCTAGTAGAAACAGTGTGAGCCACATGTATGCGCCACATAGGGAATTTAAACCTTCCTGGTAGTCACATTAAAAAAGGCAAACAAGAAACAAATGTAATTCATTTTAATGATGTAATTCATTTTAATGACGTATTTTATTTAACCCAGTTTACCCAAAACATTATAATTATAACATACAATCAATATAAAAAAGTTACGACAGGTATTTAACTTCTTTATATGAAGTTTTTGAAAATCCATGGTGTACCCCCACTTGGTTGGTGGCCAGTGTACCAGACAATACAGGAGTAGACCTTTCTGAGTGAGGACAGGAAATTGTGCGGTGCTCGGCTTCAGAGAGGCTGGCCTGCCCAGTCTTGCTTCAGGGGTATCTGTGAAACGAGTGGTCCTCCTCCTTCGGGAAAACACTGGCAGTAAACACCCGCCTACAGGTTGAGAGGGGAAAGTAGGAAGCCTAAAAGGCTAACAGTGGGATTTTCTCCCAGTAGTGAACTAGAGAGTGGTTTTTATTTTCTTTTGGTCTATCTGTACTCAATTTTTTTCTAGTGTTCATAAGTTGCCATTAAAATTATTCCTTATTTTATATACATTTCAATGAAAAGACAGAAGGTTGAAGGGGACATGCTTCCTCTCCCACTCCCCCCAACCCATTTTCATGGCACCCTTGCGCTCTTAGGCCTTTAATGTCACCATGGTTATTTCTAATCTCAAGGTTCACCAAGGTAAGAAGCTCAAAAATGAAGGTGCTCATAGCAACCAGCTCGCCCATGTCCCACATACTCCTTATTAAGGTATCATGCTAAATGCTTTGACTTGTGATGAAAATATTATGATAAGCCAGAGAATTTGGGGTTGCTATGGAAACCTTCTCCATTCATTGTCCTCAGGGTGGGCTTAGCTGAAGGGGCCACACAGGTTAGCCTGTTTTCTTGGTTTCAGCTCATTTTTGGCCCTGTCATTCAGCTAAAGGGCAGATTTGAGCCTCAACATAAGGAATTGCCTGAGCATTTCATGCAGGGCTCCTGCCAGTCAGGGCATCTTGGTTCACCCCTTTTTTCTGTGAGAGTCTGCGATGAGAGCAAAGTGTTTTGGGGGTGTGGCACCAGGAATGTTTCAGAAGTGACCATTGGTTTTTGGCAAATGGCTCTGTCTCCTTCAGAGTCACTAATGGACTGAGGCGTGGGCAGGCCCTTCTGCAAGAACCGAGCCCAGCCTTCCCTCTGAAAGCGTCCCTAAGCTTCACCCAGGGGAACGGGAAATTGTGTTTGAACCTGACTGCGTGGGAGCAGCCCCCTTTTCCCTGGGACCTCAGAGCAACCTTGGAGACATGGGCCTTTTGCTTCCCATGGTTCCCCCATGGGTGTGGCTGTTGGCATCTGTGTTTGTGGGGAATGATGGGCTCACTGGTCAGTCAGGACCTGCAGGGCCATAGGGCTTGGTCATGCAGGGGGTGAGCCTTGCTGAGCTGTTTGAGAAAAAGTGGAAAAAAAGACCGATTCTGTCTGAGAAAGAAAGAAAAAGCACCTTTGCCTTGATTAATTCTGCTCATTTTGATGATAAGGGTGGGGGGTATCTCCCCCAACCTAGGAAAACTCCACTTTTCTTTATTTGGGACTTCTCCGTCGGCTGTTTTTGGACAGTCAGGAAGCATGTGCAGGGCTCTCAGTTTATTCCATTTCTGAGTGCAGATGGTCCCCGACTGACACTGGTTCCACCTAGTCTTTCAATTTTGCAGTGATTTGAAAGCGATACATATAATAAATTGCATGAGATAGTCAACACTTTATTTTTTTAAAAGTATTTTTATTTATTTTAGAGAGGAAGGGAGAGAGAGAGAGAGAGAAACATCAATGATGGGAGAATCATTGATGGGCTGCCTCTTGCACACCCCACACTGGGGATTGAGCCCACAACCTGGGCGAGTGTCCTGACCAGGATTCAAACCGTGAACTGGTTCATATGTCGAAACTTAACCACTGAGCCATGCTGGCTGGGCGATAGTCAACACTATTATAAAATAGGTTCTGTGCTCCATGACTTTGGGGCTAATGTAAGTGTTCTGAGCACGTTTAAGGTCAGCTAGGCTAAGCTGTTCGGTAGGTTAGGTGTATTAAATGCATTTTGACTTCCGATGTTTTCAACTTACGATGAGTTTATTGGGACCTAAGTCAAGAAGCCACACCCCAGGCAGCTGGATAGAATCTTTGGCTCTGACTGGCTTGGTTGCTCCTGTCTGAGTGTAAGTCCTTGCTCCTTCCCTCTGCACAGGGTCCCTGGACACCGACAGTCCTCTCTGCCTCCCCTACAAGACGCTGGTCTCCACGGTTGGAAGCATGGTGTTCAACGAGGGTGAGGCCCAGCGGCTAATTGAGATCCTGTCTGAGAAGGCTGGTGTCATTCAGGACACCTGGCATAAGGTGGGCCCACACTCCCCTGCCTGTGTTTAATGGCCTCTGCAGCTGGCCTTCCCCCCTCCCTCTCAGGGACCTGTGAATTGTAGTGGCTACCTGGTCCTGGGGTGGCCACACCTGGCTTGCCAACCTGCACAGGGAACAGCCTCCACTCACCTTTCTCGGCAGAACCCTGTTGCCCTTTTCCAAGCAGAAGCTGCAGGAATTACCCTGCAGGTCCTTCGGATTCAGCTACAGCCCAGCCGTGGCTGGGCCACTGAAACATAAAGAGCCAGGGCAGCACTCTGAGTTCCAGGGGACTGGGGGTGCAACACAGGAGCGGGGGCCCAGCTAGTTTGTGGCCAGGGCTCTAGGTGCAGGAAGGACTATGTGTAGGGACACACTGAGTGAGGGAACCTTGTGATGGAACCAGAAGCACCTTCCCTCCTGCTGTTGGGGGCCAGTTCAGATGCTGGCACCCACCCTCTGGTACCTTGGTGAATGAGCTGCCACCAGGAAGTGCTGCATGGCACATATTTATTTATTCCTTAATCAGAGTTGGAATTGTAGGTAATTTTGATGGAGAATTTTGTGGCAACTTAGTGGTTAGAGATGTTGGGGGGTGCCCTAAAAGGCCAGTGGGGGTTCCTCTACTCCTGGCCCTTGCTGAACTGTGATGTGTTATGCAGTTGCAAGGAGCTGCTCGCTCAGTGACAATAGAGAGGGGTGTGTATGTGGAAGGAGGTTTCCTGGCTGTGAGTGGCTGGAGGTCAGGATGACCTCACTTCTCCAAGGAGAGAGGCCTGAACTCCACTCAGGCTACTGTCCCAGAATACGCTTCCCCTCCCATGGCTTCTGTGCCTCAGCCAGGGATCTACAGGCTGCACCCAGAATCTAAGGGCTAGGCACTGAATCAGAAACAGTGGCCACTGCCCCCATTGGAGAGGCCCTGGCCTCCATTGACCCAAGTTAATGGGAAACGCCATGCTCCTGAAAACTACCTCAAAGATCCAGTGCTTTTGCCAAACAGCTTCTAAGCACGTGGGTTCTGGAGGCCCTACAGACTGGGTGTCTAAGGCGGGGGGCGGGCTTTCCCCAGAAATGTCTGGAGTCAGGGTGGAACCTGCTTGTCTTGAAGTTCCTGCTCCCACTTCATCAAGACACTGGGTCAGAGTCTGCTGGGTTGGGGGGACAAACCAAGTTGTCTGTACCCTCTGTTAATGTGGCTCTATGGATATTTCCAGGCCACTCAGAAGGGCGACCCTGTGGCGATTCTGAAACGCCAGCTGGAAGAGAAGGAAAAGCTGCTGGCCACAGAGCAGGAAGACGCGGCTGTTGCCAAGAGCAAACTGAGGGAACTCAATAAGGTACGGCCAGCGCATGCCCCATCCTGAGAGCCCCTGGGCTGTGGCAGTGCTGCTCCTGGGTCGGGGGTTGCCTCCCTACTCTGGCTCTGCTCGGGGCTGCCCATGTAACTGCCCCTTGAACCAACGCGCACTGCGACTGTGGGAGCCTGAGGCCAGCCTGTACAGCCCCTGCAGAGCTCCGTGGGGTGGCTGCTTCCTTCTCAGGACTAGGAACGCAGGTTGTTAAGTAGTGTGAGATGGGGTCATTGCCCTGTCCCACAGTTATGGGCCATCGTTTTAGGGTATACACCCTGAAAAGG
Organism: Myotis myotis; assembly: GCF_014108235.1. Lineage (NCBI taxonomy): Eukaryota > Metazoa > Chordata > Mammalia > Chiroptera > Vespertilionidae > Myotis > Myotis myotis. Next base: position 75,838,690 of record NW_023416401.1, on the reverse strand, counting down.
AGGATGGGCGCAGTTGACCCACAGTTGTTTTCATGGGGCAGAGGGGGCTGCTTTTCTCCCTTTTCTGCTATCTGTGGAGCAATCCTGAGGGAAAGCCTGGCTCCTGAGTCAGCTGATGGCCGGTGTGTGACGTTTGTACTCAGTGAACAGCAATCAGATGAGTCAGGACACATGCACACGGGCTGCTCTCCCTGTCAGAACTCACTGGAGCTTCTCCCTCCCCTTCTGAGGAGAAAGTTCTGGTGTCCCAGCCCATGGGCTAGGTTTTGCCAGCACAATGCTGAGCATTGCCCTCTCCCTCTCCCGGCTCTCTGCCTCCTTTAACAGTGCAACAGGTACAGGGGTGGCCTGGGCCCCCGGATGCCCCACAGTGTCTAGGCTGCAGCCCCTCCTCTGGGCACCTTCCATCTGCTCATTTGAGAAGACTCATAAGTGAGGCAGCCTGAGTTTCTGTCCTAAATTGGAGGGATGTGGCTTTGAGTCAAATGGCATAGTTTGGGGGGAAGGCAGGAGTAGAAGATGAGCCTCTGGTTGGTTACTCTTGGTTAATGCTCCGCCCAGGAGAAGGAAAAAAAAAAGGCAGGTCTAGAGCTTGGTAGCTTCTGCTTAGGTTGGGGGTGTGGGAGGCTCAATATGTGGCCTTCACACAAGTCCATGTTGTGTTGTTGGTTAAATGCAGGGTGGCTGGAGCCATTTGCCCTGCACCCAAGAGCTGACTGCACATGTCTCTTCCTGGTAGATATGACATAGTATGCCCTAGGCCTGGAGCATTTACACCATAGAAGTGAGCCAGCTCAGAGCTCTCTCCCTAAGAGCTAGCTGACCAGCACACCATTGATTAAGTGTCTATGGTTTAGGGGAGCCGTCCTTCCATACCCTCTTACTAGACAAACTAGGAAATGCCTGTGAAAATTTGTTGATACCCCCAAAGTAAGGTTCAGGTGAGGGGGAAAAAAGGAGTGTTCCCACAGCTGACTGGCATGGGGCTGCCTGGCTAGTACCTTGTGCCTACCACCTTGAATTTAGGAAGGGCTACAGGTGTGATGAGTGAATAAGTGCAACCTCTGACGGTGATGCTGGCCTCTGTGGCATCTCTTCCCCACTACTGTTGTCTCCGGCCACTGCGGGTCAGTGAACCGTGCAGAAGGAGGCCCCTCAGACACTGCCCCTTGTGCTGGACACTTACTGCTCTCCCTCAGTGGTGGCTGCTTCACGAGATTGCCAAAACCACAGTGGCAGCTAATCTACAGATACTCTCCTCAGTTCTATTATATGTCTAGCCCTCCCCTGGTAGATCTCCCTGGCTGCAGCTGCAGGGGCCTGTGAGATATGTAGGGGTGCAGCCCTTGGTTTCATTACTCATCTCACCCTCCAGGAATCCAGGCCTTGGCTCCAAGGCGAGATGTCTGAGGTGCATCCAGCCCTCCCTCCTCTGACTACATCCTCCTCCCTGCAGCCCAAGGAGGTCCTCTCAGGCTCTCAAGTGCTAACCTGGTCCTGCGAGGCATTCTTCATGCTCTGCCATTAGCCTCAAATGCTCTTCATTGCTGAACTGGCTGGGCATTTTTTCCCTATCCTGGAAGACTCAATTTGCTCGCCCTCGGGAATCCTTCCGGAGCCCCCAGTTTCTGGTCTCAGCACAGAGGTTGCCATTGCAGTCATGTGCCACTGTTTCTGTCCCTGGTGACTCTAACCAGCTTGATTGGCTCAGCCTAGCAGGCCGCCTGTCAGCAAGTGGCTGCTGAGGCCTGAGGCCAGCTAAGAAGATACAGCCTCTGACGGTTTGGAATTGTCGTCTTTCCTCCCTGTGCTTCTGGAATCCATGGACATCAGGTTTCTGCATTTCTCTGTTGAGAGTTTGGGGCAGAGCTGATGTGTTGATTTCATTCTTGTCATGTCTCCTAGCCCAGGACCATTGAGGAAAGTTATATGAGAAACTAAATTTTGGGAAATGTGGAATTTCTCCTCTCATAAGGATCTGGTTCCCTCCATGTGTTTTCGTTCTCCTTATGGATTATTTTCTGTGATGGATCCATGCTTCACAAATGGGTGAAGTCTCAGCAGAGTTGGGCTCAGGGACCATTTTAGGCACCAGCTGTAGGACTTAACAGGCATAGGCACCCTTGACTTCTGTCCTAGCCTTCTGACAGTCTTCTGGCCCTGTGCCTGGGTTTGAGGAACCATGCATGGCTTTGGTGCAGCCCTCTGGAAAACCATCTTTCTAGCTGTAGTCTTCTGAGGCACCAGGTGCTCTGTCATGGGGCCTCTGTCCTGAGGCAGAGCTCTGGACTAGACCCCATCCTGTGTTCTCTCAGCCTGGGAGATCAGGCCTAGCGTCATGCAGTCAAGAAGACCCTCAGGGTGGTGTGCTCCCAGGGATGGAGTGGGAGGTCTTCTTGCTGTCCATGCCTTACCAGGCTTCGGAAGCTCACACCAAGCAGGGCCACTCTCGGACTGAGAGCAGAATGCCGTTTCTGAGCCAGCAGTGTTTGTGCTGGTGCCAAGCCTCCTCGCCCAGCCCAGTCAAAGAGAACTGGGCTCCAGTCCTCCAGTCCCCAGCACCACTGGGGATGCATTTCAGGAAAATGAATCTGACCTTTGCAACTGAATTTAGAATGTGACAAGAGGAATCCTGGGATTCTGAGCTCTTAGGAGAAAACAAAGCCAAGGAGGGCTAAACAAATGCCCTGAGGAAAAGCTGGCCTTTCTCTGCCCTTTAAAAAAGCCCAGAGGCTAAAGGAAGGGAAATCCCATTAGATTCTGCTGGCCTTGGGATCCCAGCTAGATGCCTGGAATTGCATGAGTCCTGCCCAGCGTGGGGAAGGCTGTCCCTAGGCCAGTGATGGCGAACCTTTTGAGCTCGGCGTGTCAGCATTTTGAAAAACCCTAACTTAACTCTGGTGCCGTGTCACATATAGAAATTTTTTGATATTTGCAGCCATAGTAAAACAAAGACTTATATTTTTGATATTTATTTTATATATTTAAAGGCCATTTAACAAAGAAAAATTAACCAAAAAAGTGAGTTTGCGTGTCACCTCTGACACGAGTGTCATAGGTTCGCCATCACTGCCCTAGACAGATGCTCAGTGCCAGCTTCTGGGTGTCCATTAGTTGTGGACAGCAGAGGTGGGCGGAGGATGATCCAATGTGGCTGCACCACCTGCTGCTGGTGTGGCTATGGGCACTCCAGGGTATCTCTGAGCTTTGGTTTCTTCCAAGCCTGGATCCTGTACTAGAAGGCGTCACCGTGTTGCTAGTGTGTGGAGTTTTGCTGGGGGAGCTGGCAGGGCCATGTATATTAGAGGAAGCTTGGTGGAGCTTTGAATTCCCACAAAGTTGCCCTGCCCTGCTTTAGAGGTGCCGGGCCAGCCAGAGGAGTGGGGCAGCTTTTCGTTTCTCCCACTTTCTGGGACCCTTGTGGACTCACAGTCCCAGGTTCCAGACCACCTCTGCTACTTACAGCTGCTCCCCAGCCTAGAACAACATCTTCCCAAGGGTCAGTGAGCTCCACTTTAACCTGGGGATCAAGATCCTCACCTTACTGAGACTTGAATGAGACACCTGTCTGTCCCAGGGCGGGCACACAGTGCCAGCCTCTCCTCCCATTTCTGTGGATAATCAGTGAATCGTTCCTGAGTCTGGACCTCATGTCCCTGTGGGTTCTCTCCCTGGTGGAGCCAGGAGGAGGATTGTCTTTGAAAAGTAGGGCCAGTGGGTCCCAGGTGTTTCTAGGGAACCCCAACCACACAGAGCAGCCCTGGAACGCAGTGCCCCTTTCCCCTTGTGCACCCAGCTCCTCGCCTTGCCTCCAATTCTCACCCATCTCAGACAGGAGGGGCACTCTGGCCCTTTGGGATGGGTCTCCCTGGCAGCCCTGGACTGGAGAGGATTTCCCATTTCTCTGTTTCATTGCCCAGAATGGGAAGAGATGGGGCTTTGAATCTCATGAGACACTTACATCCCACTCACCCAGGCAAATTGGAGCCATACTAAGTAGTTGTTATTCTGGCTGAAGGCCCACTGGACGGAGAGCACCCACTTCCCAGAGGCCCATTTCATCAACCCTCCCTCGCACTGTGATTCTACAAGGCTTATGTCCATTGCCATTCTTTCTGGAATAACACAGATCCCAGCCAGCTCTTCTCCCTCAGCCTCCCCTTCCCACCCTGTGCTCTGCCCCTGCCTAAGGCTCTGGGCCCCCAGGCCCAAACATCCTGTGTTCATTGTGGCATCTGACACTGCCCAGAGCAGACATTCCCCCAAGGAGGACTGAGTGGTTGCCCACAACAGACTAGGCCCTCCAGGAGTGGGGCTGATTCCCCAGCCATGATAGGACGGGCAGTGTCCCCACCCCAGCCATCAAACTTGGAGCCTGTCAGTCCTGACAAAGGTACTCAAGTAGAGGTAGGCGTTCTGGGGCCTGGATATCAGGGACCACGCCAACTGGAGTGTTATAATCCCAGCAGAGCTGGAGTGTCCCTGGAGAGCCTAGGAAGAGAATACTGTTTACTTAGCTCTTGCTGGTGTCCATATCCATTGTGGCCAAGGCCTGACATCCAGCCCTTAGTTGGTCAAGCCAGCAGGGTTTTCTGGTAACCTCTTGTCTCCTGCTTGCTGTCTGCTGTGGCTGGCATGGATCTGTCGGAACTCAGGAGATGGGGTCTTGTGCTCTGCTCGGAAGCTCCTCCCAGCCCTAGCCCCAGCTGATGCTCTGGGTTCTGATGATCTCAGTCCCATCTGATAAGCTCCTGCCCCTGCCTCACTGGCCCTCTGCTTTCTCCAGGAGTTGGCAGCAGAAAAGGCAAAGGCAGCAGCTGGGGAGGCCAAGGTGAAAAAGCAGCTGGTGGCCAAGGATCAGGAGATGACAGCTGTGCAGGCCCGAATGCAGGCCAGCTACCGGGATCACATGAAGGAGGTGCAAGAGCTACAGGGCAAGGTGAGCAGTGGTGTGGGGCCAAGGAGGGCTGGAGTGGTCGCAAAGGGCAGTTCAGGGTGCCCTCGGGGATGGGGGTGGGTCTATAGAATCTGGTTTGTTTTTGAAGGAAGCAACTGTTTTTATCTGGCCAGATAGTGGCAGCCAGCCTACCTTATATATTTAATGATACTAACTGGGAAAATGTAACATACATTTTAAAGAGCTCTTTTTGAAAATAATTGGGTCCCAAGTAGCCAGTCTTATGTCCTGTCTCCTGGGTGCCTGTGGGTCAAGTTCTCAGCCTCCCTGTGATCCTAGAGTAATGCTGGCTCTGCCTTTTCTACTTGAGGTTGGAAAAATCACCTAAAGCAAAAGGCTCTGGAATGGGGCCAGAGGAGGTGTGTCCACCTTGGCCTGAGGAGTCAGAGCCCTGGACCTCATCTTCTCAAACCTGTGCTCTGCTCATGGTGGGCCACAGGAGGCCAGAGGCAGGGTCCCAGGCTTCCTGGGTAGTTTTAGGCTGTGACCATGGCTGTGTCCTTTGTCTCAGACCTCGGGCTGAGAGTGTGTGGAGTATGTCTGGTACTCTGGACTGAGCACTTTGCTGCCTGGAAGCCTCAGAGGGGAGAGGAGGTGTGTGGTTGGGGGGTCACTCTTGGCCCTGAGCTCCTGATGCTAGAGCTGTTCAGTTTCCAGACTCTTGTTCTTAGGGGTCCTGTCAACCTCATGTGGGGAAGCGAGCCCTTGGGGGTTTTGTCTGCGGCTGTTATCTCACTAACCTGGCTCCAGAAGTCAGCTCCCTGTAAGGCCAAGTAGCACTGATACCCATCAATGGTTTTAGGTCCGGACACTTCAGGAACAGCTGGAGAATGGCCCTAACACACAGCTGGCCCGCCTGCAGCAGGAGAACTCCATCCTGAGGGACGCCTTGAACCAAGCGACGAGCCAGGTGGAAAGCAAGTAAGCTCAGTGCTCCCAGTCGGATTTGGCAACGGCACAGCCCTGGGGGCCTCTGGAGCTGGGGGTCCCTGAGCCTCCTGCAAGGCTGGATATGGGGCTGCTGGGCACTTCTGCACCTCCCCATTTGAGGCTCCATCCTCCTCCTCCATCTCTTACCTGGTTCGGAGCAGCTGAGCCTTCCAGCGCATGGCTGGCATCCTCTCCTGTGGTCAGGCTGCAGGGAGGAGTGAGCTCCAGCACACCCTTGCCCATGCCCCTGTGATCAAGAGCCCCTCAGGTCCTGGCTGGTGCCAGCATCTGCTTTCCTGGACGAGCAGATACTATTTCCATGTCTATCTTCACAACATCCTGATTTGAGGCTTTTAAAAACTCCTGATTGTGACCTAGAGTATCAAGGCTGAGTGGATTGTCCAAGTTCAGAGTTCGATGTGTTGTAGGGATCCGCTGTGGGCCTGAACGCCTTGATTCTCCACTGGGAACAAGGTCTGTGCTGGAGGGACATTTGCTTTCGATGCATTGGTGACAAGTATCGCTTCACAACACACTGGCCCGGCCTGTTTAGCAGAGTTCTCGATCTCCACGTTGCCTCTCGGGATCTGAAGTTCTGGCAAGTCCACAGCAAGTGGACGACCCCAGCGGGCAGTACGGAACCTCAGCCATGTTCTTAGAGGAAGGCCCCTGCATTTTCTTTTGATTCACATTTCTTTGCCTCCTCTTGGCCTGAAGCATCCTGAAGGGACTTTCTGGGTATCTGCGTTGCCCCCAGAGCATTTCCTTTTGCCAAGAGGAGAACTGACTTAGGCAGAGCACGGGCACCCTCAGGGGGTGTTTTAACTGGAAGTCCAGGGGACAGTGTTGGCCCAGGATCTAGACCAGGGAGGCATATCAGTGCCCGCACGCCTGTTTTGCTGGTGGGCCTCCTGCCACGGAGTGAGAGCCAAAGGCCACCCTCCCCAGGCCAGTTTCTTCTCTCTGGAGGTCCCCTTTGGGTGTGTGTGTGTACACATCTCATCTCCACCCTGGCCCATGGGTTCGTCTCTGCAGCCACAGCAGAAGGTGAACATGGGGTGGAGGAGCATTCTGGCTTCCCCATGCAGGGTTTGCTGTGGCCTCTATCCTGGGGAAAGCTCCGAAGCATGGAGACCCGTGGTCCTGAGGAGGCGGCTGCTGACTCTGTCAATTCGTGGGAGATCTGCCCATATGGATGGGTGTTCCCAGGCCCCTCCCTAGCTGCATATCAGTCCCAAGGAGCTGCCCACCCAGCCGCCCACCTTCATCAAGGGTCCTGGAGTCTAGCAGTTCCCGTGAGCTCTCCAGTCTTGGATCTTGGTGCTGTAAAACCTGAGCTGACGGCCTGCAGAGGGTTTTGGATGGCCTCCCTAGTTCAGATGGGGAAACCCAAGTCCAGAGGTGGGACCCTCTCACCCCCAGCAGTAGACAGAGCTGGTCTTGGCCAGGTTTCCTGCCTCCCAGGCTTGTGGACAAGTCTTGTCTGGTCTGTCCCTTGGCTGAACCGTCGGTCCTGTCTTGAAAAGCTGTCTAGTGAAGGAGGACTGCATGCTGATGACCTCTTCACACTAGGAAAGGCAGGCGTTGACCTGCCCCTTTTTTTCCTGTTAACCACGTCTCCTTCCCTCCCTCCTGAACTTCTCCCTGGTCCTGAGACCCACCTTTTATGCGGTATTGAGAGCTCTGTTCTGTGAAGGGCCTCAGCCTCCTGCTTCGGGCGGCCTCCAGTGAAACAGGACTCCAATGGGCTGCTGCCCCAAGCCCTGCAGGGGTCCAGCAAGGCAGCCTGCATCCCAGGGCTTGTTTGGACCCTAGTTGGCAATGAGGAAAATTGTGTCTTACCTTTTTCTATCTGAATTCCTAGGTATCTGGGAGGGGCGCCTGTGGGATCTTTTAGTGCACATTTTGCTCTTCGCTCTCTCTGGTCCACACACCATGCTGGTAAAACCTCACCTGGCTGATAATGCAAGAGGGGCTTAGTAATAGCTCCAAGATTCAGGCAGCTACTTAGGAAAGAGCAGGTGGCCCAGAGGGAGGGCTCATCACAGTCCCAGTCAGCCAGGGGCAGCTCTCAGGGCTGGCAAGAGCTGACTCGAGCCCTCTTCTGTCTGTCAGTTGGGGGCTGGTGACTGTCTTGCAGGCAGAACGCGGAGCTAGCCAAGCTCCGGCAGGAGCTCAGCAAGGTGAGCAAGGAGCTGGTGGAGAAGTCAGAGACAGCACGGCAAGAGGAGCAGCAGCGGAAGGCTCTGGAGGCCAAAGCAACTGCCTTCGAGAAGCAGGTCTTGCAGCTGCAGGTGAGTCACAGTGGCAGCCACTTCAGTGCATTGTTCACCCCTCCCACCAAGCCTGTCTGAGTAGCAGGAACGGGCCAGGGCTGCCCAGCCACACAGAGTCCTTCCAGCCATGACTGACAGCTAGAGACTCAGGCAGGACGGGAACTGGAACCCTCAACCCCGGCTTCATTAGTGATAGTGATAGCTTGCTAGCTTCAAATGGATTCGTTCTATGGGCTACATATTGCTCTAAGCACTTTATAAGCATTAACTTAGCTAATTCTTATTGTAACCCTATGAGGTAGGTTCTATTACTATCTGGAATTTACCCATAGGAAATTCAAGGCATGGAGAAGGTAAGCAACTACCCCAAGTTCACACAAAGGCAAGATTTCAACCTCCACGTCGAGCCTCAGAGCTGTTTGTTCTCCCACACTTTTTGCCACGTCTGGTACCGCAGCTCTGGCCATAGCCATCCAGACTAACATCAGCAGCTCTGGCTTCAAGGCTGGGGGAGGGTTCTTCCTTCTCAGCCTCTAGATGTGGCCTGGAAGCTCTGATTTCCCCAGAGGATGCCCTTTCGCCAGAGGAAGGAAGATTGTCAGTCCCCCTGTTCCCAAAGTGTCCTGGGCAACATCTAGTGTGGCCCCCCAGCTGGCCTGTTTTGGGGCAGGATGACAGGGTGTGGGGAGTCTTGACATCGTGCCTGCTTTTCATTGAACTTTTCTGGGTAACAAGGAAATCCTGCCATCCCGAAGGGCATTGGGTCCACTTTCTGCCCAATCATTAAATCTAGGCGGTAGCACAAGGGTCATTGGGGCTGTCTTGTGGAAGAGACTAGAATGACACACAAAATTGTGTACAAAAGACTAAAAAAGGCATATGGACAAATCAACACGGTTTGGGTTGTTCAGGTGAAAGCAAGGTGGGTAATTGGTGGTTACCGATTTTCATGTAAAGCAGACCCACCCAGATGAGTGAAATCAGAGCCACCTGGGCAGGAATGGCTGCGACTGTTTTAAAGGCTCCCAGATGCTCTGGTGCTATAACCACTGCCCTAGAGACCAGGGTGTTGCCATTCCACGTGCCATTTCTAAGGATCCTGGGGCCAAGGCCTGGGCCTGGCTCTTGTCAGTAAACCCCAGACTCCGAGCAGCTCCTGCCCTTTCAGGCCTCAGACACTGTTTTCAGCCTTGGGCCACACCAAGGGGTCCATTCTTTCCCTTCTTGATAACAAAAATTCTGGGAGTGGCTGGCCACTGGTGGTGAGGGAGACCAGGGCATGGTGTTGACATTGAGGCCCTTGGTGCCTGCTGTGGGCTTTCAGAGCCTTGGATTCCCCATCTGTAACATAGGCATGACAGTAGTATCTGTTTTCGGTGGCTGAGGATTAACCATGTGGCACATGAACAGTGCCTTGCACAGAAAAAGAGCTCAGTAAATGTGATCTGTACAAAGGCCCACTCAGGAAATCTCCACGTTAGACTGGGGGTTTCTGTTGTAGGAAGCATCTCTGTGCCATGCTGAAATGAGAATGGGGTTTTTCCTTTTTGTGACTATCTTTCACCTGAGGTTCCTTCACCCTGAGCCAGCTCTTCAAGGGCTAGGTGGGCATGGGCTCCTGGCTTTACCCATGGGTGAACTGACTTGAGAAATTCAGGCAGGTTTTATAAAGGTCATCGGGGTGGATGGGAGGGTGTTCTGTGTGACCTCAGAGCTAGTTGAGGGTCTGGCCTCCCTTTTGTATCCTCATGGCCCTATTCCCTCTGCCCTCTCCCCAGGCATCTCACAAGGAGAGTGAGGAAGCCCTGCAGAAGCGCCTGGACGAGGTCAGCCGGGAGCTCTGCCGCTCGCAGACCAGCCACGCCAGTCTCCGGGCAGATGCTGAGAAGGCCCAGCAGCAGCAGCAGCAGCTGGCCGGTGAGGGCGAGGCTTGGTTTGGAGGCCCAGGCGGGGTGGTTAAGGTCTTTATGGTTGTACACCCTGAACCATAAAGTGAGCTAGTCCTGTTAGTCTGTGAGTCAGGGATTGTGCCCAGTCAGGGGACAGATGAGGTGCAGGGGTGAGGCTCACTCCTGTGGGAGAGCCGGATTGGGGTGGAGTTTGTGAGGGCTGGGTGAGCGGTGGAGCTTATAAAGGCGGGGTGTGGGGAGGACGGGGGGGATTGGGGGGGAGCCTTTGAGGGCTGGGTGATGGCTGAAGGTGCTGCCGTCTCCTGTTTGCTGTGGGGGAGCCGAGGTGCTCCTGAGGGCATTGCTGGCTTTCTCAGCTGACTTCTTCTGGACCTTTCTAGCTCTCCTGGCTCAGTTAGCTCAAGAGGCCAGGTTTGGAAGGTGGGTCTATGGTTCCCCTGTGCTCACAGGTCTGCTTCACAATCAGGAGGGGATGGCAGAGTCGGGGGCACCCAGGGCCCCTAGAGAAAGAAGACAGACAGTGTCCGCGACAGCTCCATTGGTCACTTGCTCAGTATTTCCTGAGCGACTGCCATGGGCTGAACACTGCTGTGGGTGCCCAGGGCATGGCCAGAGGTGAAGCCGTGGGCATCTGCGCAATGTTCCAGCAGGAGAGACATAGGTAGATAGACACATGTCGACAGGTCAGACAGTCTGTGCTCTGTAGATTTCAAATAGACAGCATGACCTAGAGCAGGGTTGGCAGCTGTTTCTGTGAAGAGCCAGATAGTAAATATTTTTGGTTCTATAGGCCAGATGGTATCTGTCACAACTGCTCAGCTTTGCTGCCATAGTGTAGAGCAGCTCCAGACATTATATAAACAGACAGGTCTGGCTAGGTTTCAATAAAACTTTATTTACAAAAATGGGTGGCCCCTAGGCTCGGTTTGTTGACCCCTCCTCTCATCGCCAGGTGTGGCTTTAGATTGGGCAGTTGGGGCAGGGGCAGGTGTTTAAGCTGAGATATGGATGATGGAAGGAAGGGGCAGTATGGTAAGCAAAGGACCCCTGCAAATGGGAACTTGAACTTAGCCTGTACAAGAAATAGAAAGTCAGCAAGTGACTGAAGAAAGCAAGCAAGTGGGCAATGTGGGGCCAGATGGGTGACCCTCCCTGTGAAGAGTTTGGGTGCTGTGTTCAGTGATGGAAGGGTTCAGAGAGTTTGGAGGATGGCATGGTTCCATTTGCACTTCTGGATACTTTGATGCTGGGTTGAGAATGTACTGGAGGGGCAAGAGTGGTCCAGGGGACCAGGAATGAGGCTCTTGCAGTCATTCAGGCCAAAAGGAAATAGTGCTGGGCCCAGTCACAGAGGTGCTTGTGAGGGAAGGATGGACTCGGCAGACAGTGGATGTAGAATCCTAGGCCTGGAAGATGAGAGAGAGGCAGGAGCCCAGGAAAGCAGAGCAGCCAGATGGGGAGGTTGGTGCTGGATTTGAGTTCCTAAGCAGAGCTTCATTTGGAAGTGTCAGGCGCTGAGCCTGATGCGGGGATGAGACCAGAGCTTTGGGACTTTGTAGAGTCATAGACACATGGATGACATTTAGAACCATGGGACTTATCTGAGGTCATCAAGGAAGGACACCCCCAGAAGACCCCTGTCCTTAGTCTCAGCTAAAATGAGCCAGTCTCATAGAGAACCAATTTTTAGAAACTGCAACTGAAATCCATTCTAGATTTTCAGCATTTTTCCATGAGTGCTCTGAGGGCCTTTTATTCACCCTAACAAGTCCTCGAGAACAAAGCCGAGGTGTGACTTTGTCCAATAGCTAATGAGATGCCCCAGGGGTCAGAAGTAAGCCTTAAACTCCAGGCACAGGGAGGAGGCAAGGGAAGGAGTCCTCCGTGCCAGTGTGCTGAAGGGCAGGCATGGTGTCCAGCCGGCATTTGCTGCCCCTGACCTGCCCTTGCTCCCCTTCTGGCCCAGAGCTGCACAGCAAATTACAGTCCTCCGAGGCGGAGGTGAAGAGCAAGTGCGAGGAGCTGAGTGGTCTACACGGGCAGCTCAAGGAGTCCAGGGCAGAAAATTCACAGCTCACTGAGAGGATCCGGTCCATCGAAGCCCTGCTGGAGGCAGGCCAGGCCCAGGATGCCCAGGTCAGCTGGCACTTCCTTCCTGGGGCTGACAGGAGGGGAGGGAGAATGCCATCGAGTTCTGACCTGGATGCCACCACCACCACCACTGTGTAGAGTTATGAGAGCAAATCCCGCCCCCCCGACTCCCTCCCCCGCCCCCCCCCACACACACCAGTTGCCAAGTGAAGTGAGACTCACAGTGACTAAGAAGCTCTCTGTCTCTCATTCCAGGCCAGCCAAGTGGAGGCCGACCAGCAGCAGGCACGGTAAGTGGAGGTGGAGGTGGAGGTGGAGGGCTGCAGCCTCAGCACAGGGTGGCCCAGGGCCCTGGGAGCCAGGGCCTTCAGTGGGGCACACAGCTTCCCTGGAAGGAGCCCCTTTCAGAGGCCCCTGCCTTTCTCCGTCCCTCCAGTGACAGGATAGGCCTGGCCAGGAAAGAAGGCAGCCTTGCAAGTAGCTCCTTGCCTTCTCTCAAAAAGCAAAACTGATCTGTGTAGAGTGCCAGGTGCCTCAACAGGGCCACCTCCTGCCATCTATCCAGCTCTCGATTGGGAGGGGCTAGCTGGTCGGCAGACTTTAGAGACTTAAGTCATAAATCAAATAGAAAGATGGTTGCACACCCTGAATGGAGGATCTGGGAGGCGGCCCAGGCTTTTTGCGCAGATTTGGGAGGTCAGTACAGTTCAGAGCTACCAAGTTGAAGAGTCATTTCACTGCTGGCAGACCTTGTTTTCCCTTGTGTTGGCCCAGCACCAGGCAGTGCTCAGGCGCTGTTTGCTGTTATTAAGGCCAGAGCCCACATCTGGGTGAGGCGGCTCAGGCCAAAGGGCCAGAGTCCTTGGGACTGTCATATCTGGGGTATGTGTCCCTCAGCAGATGCCCAGAGGCTCAGGAGGTGGGCCCTGGCTGCTGTGCCCAGGGATCCACAGAACAGCCATGTGGGGGTGAATCATGGAGGATATCCCTCGCTCTGGCTGCTGCTACCAGTGAGTCATCTCCTTGTACCTCCTAGCCCATGGCCCATGTTCCCTGGCCTCAGGCTTCAGGGTTTGGGTGCTGGGGAAGGAAGCCAGTAGCCCAGAAGGCCCAAAATGCCTTGCAGAACCCAGAACCAAACCCTCTCCAACTTCCTTTTCCAGAAAGGTTGGAGGATCTTTGTTTCTCATGGTATTTGTTGGAATAGAAAGGTTGTATTTGTTTAGGCTTTTGCTGTTGTATTTTAAAGTCAGATTCCGGCCCGGCCACGCAGCGAATTCCTAGGGTGGTTATCAAAATGTTTTTGGTTGTTGCCCACAATAAGAAGTACAAATCTGTATGTCCCCTCCTGGTGGCCGTGGCAGCCTCCTCTAGCAGGAGGTCCTTGGTGGGGCTTCTGTCCCTGGGGCCTTTTTGGTCCTAAATCTTTTTTTTTTTTTTTAATCCTCACCTGAGGGTATTTTTTTTTCATTGTTTTTCAGAGAGAGTAAAAGGGAAGGAGGGAGGAGAGAGAAAGAGAGAGAGAAACATTGATGTGTTAGAGACACTTGATTGGTAGCCTCCTGCACGTCCCCAACTGAGGCCAGGGATTGCCCTTGACCAGTAATCGAACCTGGTGACCCTTCAGTGCATGGTGTGGGCCGATGCTCCAACCACTGAGAAACACCAGCCAGGGCCCAGTCCTAAATCTTAATGCACAAGGTGACATATCCAAGTGTCCATTTGAAGCCCGTTCCTCGGAACAGCTTGTACAGTTATAGTGTCAGCATTTCACTTTCTAGATGATGAGATTGGACAAAGCCCACTGGGCCATTGCATCTGGAAGAAGGGTGAAAAGTTGAGGCCTACATCTTGCCAACCCTGTGGTGTCTGGGGGTCGCACCAGGGGCACAGACTGCAGGAGGAGTCCTTGGGTCCCAGCAGAGTTAGGTTTTGGACAAAGGATGGTCCCGCTTTACACAATGAGCTGCCGAGAATAGCGGTGCTGAGTCTCTGGGTGTGCAGGCACCACATGAGTTTCTAGCTCAGGTGTCCTCTGAGAAGGGCCAGCTGACAAGTTCAGTGGGGACAGGGCAGGACCAGGTTGACCAAGAGCCATGTAACCAGGCAGTGGGCTTGGTTCATTAGAAGAAAAAGCTTCCCTGAAAGCCCTACTGTCGGGGCCCGTCCCTGCTCTGGCCCCTGTGGCTGCTCTGACCCCTGCAGTCTCTGTGGCCATAGTCACCAAGTAGAACTCTGGTGGCCTCTGAGGCCTGCACCCTGATCCCTGGGCACTCAGGGTGAGTGAGGGGAGCGGGTGGCAGTTTGGTCTTTCCTAAAAGTCTGTGCCCTGGGAGGTGGTCAGGAGTGGGAGGTGCTCCTGGCTAGGGTGGGCACCCAGGCAGAGGAGGAAGGGTCCCTCCCGAAACAAGACTATGGGCGTTGTGTGCCTTCAGAGCCCACAGTGACCCCACTAATTCCTTTCAGCCTCAAGGAGTTGGAGTCCCAGGTATCATGTCTGGAAAAGGAGGCCACCAACCTCAAGGAGGCGGTTGAGCAGCAGAAAGTGAAGAACAATGTGAGTATTGGGCATGTGTATGCAGAGGAGGGGTGGGGCTAGCTGCCTCTTTACATCCCATTGTGCTACTCACTGCTGAAAGCCTGCCTTTGGGGTCCATCCAGAGTCCCAGGGTAGACTCCCATTAGATCAGCTTGGGTCATGTGTCCGGGTATGGAACCCCCGTGAGGACAGAGATGTGCTGATTGGCCACTTTCCAGGGTCACATGGTCAGTCATCTTGAGGCTAGTGTCAGGAAAAGGGGATGTGGCAGTTCCTCTACTGTGTGTGTGGGGAGGGTTGGGCGCCGGGGGAAGGAGGGCAGGCAGTGAGCAGAGGATCCTTGCTATATCCTCACCCGGCTTCCCACCCACCACCTCACAGAGCCCGTTTCGGGTAGCCCTGTCTGCTGTCCCCAGAGGAGGTTCCCCTTGTACCTGCATGTGCCTGGCTTGGCCAGAGCCAGCCAAGGGGTCAGTGCTTACTGTTTGGTGACATGAACCTCTTTTTTCTTAGGAGCCAGGCTGGCCCTCCCTCCTCCAGAATAGAATCTCCCTGAAAAGATGCTCACCCTCCTCATGCTATGCCACAGCCACCCCATAGTGGGCTGCAGCACCTGGGCCTTGTGTTATCTGCCCCCAGAGAAGCCCAGTGGGTGTGGCCCAAGAAGAGGGCACTTTGTCCCTTTGCAGGCCTCCTGTGGGGTGCAGAACAGGGTCGGGAGGCTCTGCTCCACTGAGATCCTCGGGGGCAGCTCCTGGGCGGGGGGGGGGGGGAACAGCTGCTGCCCCGCCTGGCTGCTGACTGTTCCATGTCTTCCCCCAGGACCTCCGGGAGAAGAACTGGAAGGCGATGGAGGCCCTGGCCTCAGCCGAGAGAGCCTTCGAAGAGAAGCTGCGCTCCCTGACCCAGGCCAAGGTCAGTCCCAGCCTTCGACGTGCCTGCTAGTGAAGACTGTCAGCAGCATCTGTGTAGTTTAGCCAAACGCAAAACTCACCAACTGCATGCAGCACAGCCTCGGCCCTGGTGCATCTCAGAGATCCGCACCCGGGTCCTCCTTGAGGGCAGCACATGTGCCCGGCTCCCGCATCGTCCTCCTTCCCTCCCTTCCTTGAGCTCTCGCTACGAGAACAGGTGTAAATATACTTCTGATTGCCTTTCTCACCTGGGCTCTTTGCCATCAGGGGGCAGAGATGGGCCATGAAGGCCGTGAGTTCAACATTGGGCCGTCTTCGAAACCCTGGTATTTTGTCTGATCCTGCTGCTCTCTCAGGCCCTCTGAAATCATGGCGCAGTAGGTTCTGTGATTGCTCCCTACAGTAAGTCACAGAGGGGAGAGACATCTTTGGCAGCACTCGGGCCCTGAAGTCCACGTTGGTCCTGGGTTCTGTGCAACCCAGGTTGGGGAGAATGCAGGCATCTCAGTGTCCGGGGCCCTCACATCACTTCTGAAGCCCTGAGCTGGGAGCCAGTGCTGCATTGTGTCTCATGTCTGCCCTGTTTTCAGGACCTTTCAGTGACTTCATGGATGTGCCCCTGAGACGGAGGGGGAGGGCTGGCCTCAGGTCCCATTGTGGCAGCTGTACCTAGACTCCCCAGGGTGACCTGAGCCTGCCTGGTCTACTTGTGGCAAATGCAGAATCTATGACTAGAGATGTCACCTGACTTGCTTGTGGTCACGCAGCCAGATAAAGACAAGAGCTGGCCTCTGGGTCCACTGGCTCTGGCTTCCAACTCCCAAGACGGGGGGCCTGAATGGTAGTCATGAGGTTGGGGGTCTGTGGCACGCATTGTCTCTGGGTCACTGGTGAGACAAGAAGGGTCTGCTTCTAAGACTTCCAGACCATGTGGGCGCTGTGGTCAAGCTGGTGTCCGTGGGCCGTCCTCCATGTGCACGTTGCAGAACACCAGTCACAGCTCTTAGCTGTGCGGCGCCTCGTGCTGCCCCTGGAGCCCAGGCGTGTGGAGAGTGCGGCTGTGGCAGTAGGTCCAGCTGCTGTGGTTATTAGAAAAACTGTCTTTTAGCCAGAAATCTCCTGTGGCCACCCCCACGGTGTGCAGAAAGGGGATGCTGTCTGTCTCCAGGGGACGCTGCTCTCCTAGGCTTCGCTTTATAGCTACGTTGGTCCTTCATGCTTTGAAGAGGAGACTCAAGGAGGACCACTGGGGCCGCTGATTGAGTGCGGCATGGCCCACGGCATAAGGCAAAGTGGGAATACTGATTCTCCCTCCACTGTTGCCAGGTGTCCCGCCACCCCTGGCCAGCAGTAGCTCCTAACTTTCGTGGCTACTGGGAGATACATCTTCTCTTTGCCTCCTTGTCATCTCTCATAGCAGCTTGGACCCCACCCTCCCCATAGTGTGTACATACCCCCCGGAAATCAACAACTGGTTTAGCCTGAGTCTCTGTGGAGAGGTGTTGATTAACCCCTATCTGCCACATGGGCCAGCCTGCTGTCTCCCTTCATTAGAGCAGAATCTGTTTAAAATAGAGGACTGGCCACTAAGGTTAAACACTGCCCCTCAATCACCCCACAAGTTGCCCACCTCCTCCTTTGACCCTCCTCCCTCCCCTTTCTGGGGTGAAAACTCTAGCATTTCTGGGGACACTCTCCCGGGATTTACTCTAAACCTTCATGTCTGAGAATCGCCTTCCCCCCTGCAGGAGGAATCCGAAAAGCAGCTCACGCTGACTGAGGCACAGACCAAGGAGGCGCTGCTGGCTCTGCTCCCAGCACTTTCCAACTCAGCCCACCAGGTAAAAGGAGGGGGCTGTTCCCTCAGACCCCACTGCTCATCAAGAATGTCACTGAGCCCTAACCGGTTTGGCTCAGTGGATAGAGCGTCGGCCTGCGGACTCAAGGGTCCTGGGTTCGATTCCGGCCAAGGGCATGTACATTGGTTGCGGGCACATCCCCGATGGGGGGTGTGCAGGAGGCAGCTGGTCGATGTTTCTCTCTCATTGATGTTTCTAACTCTCTATCCCTCTCCCTTCCTCTCTGTAAAAAATCGATAAAATATATATATATTTTTAAAAGTCACTAAGCTCCCTTTGCACATTTTCGTTGTAGAATTACACTGAGTGGCTCCAAGAACTCAAAGAGAAAGGCCCAGAACTGCTGAAGCAGCCGCCAGTGAACACAGAGCTGCCCTCGGTAAGCATGGCATAAACAGGCCCTCGTGGGGCTGCCCCTTGCTTTCCTGTCCGCAGGAAGGGAGTTTTGGTTTCATCAGGCCTTGGGAGAAACCTCTGTGCTTGGCTAAGCAGACCCCTGTACTGCCCTCTGCCCTTAGGACCTGGCCTCCAAGCTGAGGGAGGCTGAGGAGACCCAGAGCAGCCTGCAGGCCGAGTGTGACCAGTACCGCACCATCCTGGCAGAGACAGTAAGGCACGAGGGCTGGGCCTCTGGCTAGGCTTTTGGCTGGGTGTCCCACCAAGGGGCTTCCAGGAAAGAGCTTTCTGGGCCTGCAGAGCAGGAGGCAGGGTGTTATGGACAAGAGCCCTGGGTTCAGATGCAGGCTCTGTGGGACTTGGGGCAAGTCACTCCCAGTCGGGCCCTATTTCGCTGGCTGAATGGTAAAAGGGATGAGGAAGACGCCCAGGTCTTCATGATTTCCAAGCTGTGGAGAGGGCAGGGTTGAAGGTTTGGGGCTGCTCTCAGGGGACAGAGAGACTTGGTCAAAACAAGGAACAGTCTGGGAAGGGAAAGGAAGGTGGGACCATTCGGCTGACAGCTGGCTTGAAGCTGTGGCCTCTGGCTCCAGGAAAAGTGCTGGGCCCATCCTGTGTTCCTCATGCTGGGCCACTAAGGGTGCACGGTTGTCAGACTCAGCCGAGATGAGGATGCCTGTGGCCTCATTTGGGTCACAGGCCTCATTCCCCTGTGTGGCCCACAGACTTTGTTCACACACCGGCCAGAGGGCCCCACTCCCGGACTGTGGCCCATCTTGTTCCCCATGTGACGCTGACTGACCAAATCAGAGCAAGGCGACGCCGGCAGTCAGGCAGTCATCACAGAGGGACTGAGGGACAGGAAGACTCAGTGGTGTGTTTACGTGGGGTGGGCCTCCACAGAGAGGGCCCTGCCTCACTGCCTGTCCCCCTAGGAGGGTATGCTCAGACACCTGCAGAAGAGTGTGGAGGAGGAGGAGCAGGTGTGGAAGGCCAGAGTCAGCACCGCAGAGGAGGAGCTCCAAAAGGTACAAGGCCCTCTGACCCTCGCCAGGGCCCAGTGACGAGAGCAACGCTCCAGGGGTCCACCTTCCTAGGAATCCAAACGTAACTTCCTTAAGAAAGACAGCTGGGTCAAACCCAGGGGGAAAGCCGATGGCATCATTTGGGAGACGGGAGTCACGTTTGCTGGGTTTTGGTGATGCCATATTTATAGGCAATTGCAGAATGACGGATACGTCCTCAACCTCAAGGAGACCACCTTTCTCCCTGCTCACCTCCAGGAAGAGGCTGTGGGGTCATGCTCAGAGTGGGCGGGCTTCCTAAGAGATGGGGCTCAAGTTTGACACATGCCTTCCTCTTGCCTTGTAGTCACAGGTCACAGTGAAACATCTTGAAGAGATTGTAGAGAAGCTAAAAGGAGAACTTGAAAGTTCAGATCAGGTGCGTATGGAGGGTTAGAGGACTACTTTCCTTATTACTGAGAAACGTCATTACGAGGCTACCTTAGTTATTTCCCCTGTGGACCATGTGTCTTGAGTGGCCAGGGGATCTTATCAGCCCTGCTTTTCCTTAATGAGGGTCTTTTACAGCCTGAGCCATTTGAGACCACATGGGCCATTTGCAGAATGCCCAGCTCTGGTGAGCAGTGGCTTCTGCAGTGGCCTTCTGAGGCATGGGAGGTGGGCCCACTGCCTTCGGGAGACATACCGTCAGCCCTGGCTATGAAGAGGGTACTCCTGGTATCCACCCAGCAAGTCACTGTGAACACTCCTCTCCCCAACTGCTGAGGGCTGAGAACACAGACCCAGGAGCACTTGGAGATTGGGAACAATTTTTAGGAAGGGGTTCTGTTGCCATGGTCTTGTTTCTGCCTGGCTTTGATTGGCTCCATAGTCGTCGGGCTGTGGAGGTCTCTCTTAGCCCTTATCTCAGGGCCAGCCATCTGTCGCTCATCACGCTGTTCCCTGCTGGCTGGCTCTCGGTCTCTGACATGTGCATCTGCATGTCCAGGTGAGGGAGCACACCTCGCATCTGGAGGCAGAGCTGGAGAAGCACATGGCAGCCGCTAGCGCCGAGTGCCAGAGCTACGCGCAGGAGGTGGCGGGGGTGAGTCTCCCCAGGGTCCCGGCCTGCCCAGAGGCGGCTTCTCAGCAGCTCTCATTCACAGGAGCTCAAAGTCCCAGTTCTCTGGCTTTGCTCTAGGCCAGTGGTTCTCAACCTTCTGGCCCTTTAAATCCAGTTCCTCATGTTGTGACCCAACCATATAATTACTTTCGTTGCTACTTCATAACTGTAATGTTGCTACTGTTATGAATCGTAATGTAAATATCTGATATGCAGAATGGTCTTAGGCGACCCCTTTGAAAGGGTCGTTCGACCCCCAAAGGGGTGGCGACCCACAGGTTGAGAACCGCTGCTCTAGGCCTTGGGCCAACTGACAGGGCAGGGGTGAAGCTGGGATGGTTGAGCAGCGAGAGAATTCTCCACCTGGCTTGGTGACACCATTCTGGGGAAAATGGATTTAAATCTGATACTGTTTTCTGACTTCTGAAGCAGAAAGCACAAAACTGGCACCCCAATTCTGGTTTGATCTCAAAATTTTGGCCTTATTTTGAGAGACAGTCCATAAACATTTGCAAGAGCTCCAGACGAGATAGACTGTGAATGCCGGCTTTTCCTAAGTCTTCAGAAAGGAAGCAGGAGCTGCCAGAGGCCTGGGAGTCTGTGTACTCACTGTGCCCTGCATGCTCTTAAGGGTCTGGGTTACAGGGATGTAGTAGGTTGTGCTTAGGTGTTAACTTACAGGCGCTGATTTTCTCTTCCCCATCCTTTGCCCGCATCATCTGGGTCTGTTTACTTCTCAAGTTGAGGCAACTTTTATTAGAATCTCAATCTCAGCTGGATGCAGCCAAGAGTGAAGCCCAGAAACAGAGCAATGAGCTTGCCCTGGTGAGTGAACATGGGGTGGGGCAGCGGCATGAGACGTGGAAGGTGTGTGTGTGTGTATGTGCGAGATTAATTTCCAGTCCCGCTTTTACATCCTGTCAAAGGTGATGGGGCCGTGTGCACCAATTTGGTGTTTGGGCCAGGCTTTGATTGGGCTGTGCTTAAAGGGGCTCCTTGCACATTAGCTCAAACCTCTAAGCTGGGCCTGTGGCTGCTGGGACCAGTGTGCTCAGGCCCCACTTCCCATGTCTCCTGGGGCAGGGCTGGGTGTTCAGGGAAGTCTGCCCGAGTCCAGTGCTACCTGGAGCTTCTGGGATTGACTCGTCTGCCCCTGGGCTGTCAGCACAGGCCTTGCCCTCTGTGGGACTTCAGGACTTTTCTCACTGCGGCAGAGGCTGAGGCTAGTTCTGTCCAGCCCACGGCGGGGAGGCCTGCTCTGCGCCTGGCAGTAGAAGCAGACTTTCAGAGCTCCCTGTGTGCACTTGGCCTCTGGGCCCTCCCAGTTTTCAGTGTTGGTGTCTGATCACAGCCCCCACTCCCTGTCAGTCAGCCCAGTCTTACAGAGGTGAGCCCACTGGTCCCAATACCAACTCCAGGGCTGGGGCTGCAAATAGCAGCCTGTAAGGTCACAGGCATGTGGTTTTATCTACATGGTCGTTTTAAAAATTCTGAACCAGCTGACAGAAATTGGGAGATTTTGAACACAAATGGATGTGTCTGGGTTTCTGTGAGGGGACCGGTCTCACGCATGGGCTGCCATTCCTACAGCAGCATCTTTTGAGCTTGCAGCCTCTGCATGGTGCACATGCTCCCGACTCCCTGGGGGCCTTACCTGGGACTATTGCACCAGAGAGTGAATATCATCCAGACTGAGTCACCGCCTGAGCCCAAGGACCACTTCCTAAAGCAAGATCTGGGTGATAGGCTCCTGGGGCACTGCCCAGCCTGGGGGCATGTGTGGAGCAAACGCCCCTGAGTGCTCATTAGCCCAGGCAGTTTGGCTTCTGCCTTTAGGGGTTGTTGGGAGGAAGGGAAGGAAGCCAGGGAGCAGGGCCCACACTTGGGGTGTCTGAGACCACCCATGTCTCCTGGAAAACTTGGCCAAGGGCCCACCTAGACCCCTTAACTGGAACCGTTATCTGAGCTTCATGGTGATGATGCTGTTGCCTCTTCAGATCTGAGCTCAATGGTCTGAGGGCTTGGGGACCACTAACGTGTCATTTGCCCCCAGCAGTGGAGCTCAGGGGTAGGGGAACCTTATTAGACAAGAGTGTCCTCTTGTAATCTTCTCTAGACCCCATAAAGGGCTCTGAACAGGTCTATGTCCAGAAGGAATCCAGGACCTAGGCAGTGTGATGCATGCTGAGCCTCTCAGCGCCTCTCCCTTTTGAGTTCCTCCACTGTGTGTGCCTTGCGTCCACCAGGGGTCACCTTGCTCCTGGGGAGGGTTTTGTGCCGGCTGGTCTTGGAGAACACATGGGTCAGGCCAGCCCAGGCCTCTCATTGGTTACAGGTCACAGTAACCAAACCAAGTGCTCTGAGGGTCTTTGGCTGTTGAGAGCATCTGCGGCCCTCCCAAGGGGGTCTGTATGTGTGCTGGGCATTTGCACAAACCCACCCCTCCCGTTTCAGGTCAGGCAGCAGTTGAGTGAGATGAAGAGCCACGTAGAGGATGGTGACGTAGCTGGGTCTCCAGAGGCCCCCCCAGCAGAGCAGGACCCTGTCGAGGTTAGGGCGGTGAGCTGGTCCTCAGATGTCTGTCACTAACCACCCCCGGGCTCATCCATCCCAGTTGGAGTGCAGGGACAGTAGGCCTCTGTTCTGGCTAAACACTTGCTACTTGCAGCCTCCACTGCCTGCCCTCCCCAGCCCTCTGCCCCGATACCGGGAGTGGGTCATCCAGGCTCTGAGGAAGCCACAGAGCAGATGAAGGGCAGGGAAGGTGCCAGGCAGGGTGTTAGAAGCTTGATCCTAACAACATGTGCAGAGGGGGATGGAAGAGGGAGGAGGGGAAGCCAGGCCTGTGATTAGGGTCTGATCTCGCACTGTGGCCCTTGCTGAGGCATCACTAGTAGGGTGCTTGCTCTCCAACTTTTGACCCAAGTAGGTGCCGCCAAGAGCTCTCGCCAGGAGGCAGGGCCCGTCACCAAAGTGGCAGTGGGCTGGTTGCTGGATGGGGAGACTGCTGTGGGGCGGGGCTTGGCCAGTGGCTCGGAGGCATCCTTGTCTGTGGGCCTCATTAAAGGTCAGCAGAGGTCCCACCGGCATCTCCCTTCAGCCACATCAGCTTTTGTACCCAGAGGCTGAGGCACCATGTCCCTATAACGGAGAGCTTTGGAATCGACTTGGTAGGCTGGCTGGTGGGCAGAGGCCACTCCAGCTGGGCAGAGGCAGGGAGAGGCAGCAATACTAGCAGCAGCTAGAAGGTGGAGCCTCCAGGTCTCAACCTTCCCAGGAGCCCTGGGCTCCCAAGAGGGTCCTTCATCAGGTTCCCAAAGGATGTTTGGGTGTTTCCACACAGCTGAAGACGCAGTTGGAGCGGACAGAAGCCATCCTGGAGGATGAGCAGACGCAGCGGCAGAAGCTCACAGCTGAGTTTGAGGAGGTGAGGTCCTGCAGGGGGCCCTGAGCCATCAGCTGTGTTGGGGATGGTGGAGGGTGTGGCCCAGGCAGGTGGTTGCAAGCCTGAATGGTCCCACCCTTGGGGCTATTGCTGTGCAGTTGCTCACCTGCCTCATGTCCACCCGCTGGAACTGTTGTCCCATCATGCTGGGTCCGCCCTTCCATCCCAAGTGGGCTAGTTGAGGGTTTGTGAGGCGACTCCCCGACCCCATGCCGTAAGCCCTCTGCCCCTTCTCTGCCAAGGCTCAGAATGCAGCGTGCCGGCTACAGGAGGAATTGGAGAAGCTCCGTGCCAGTGCCTTGGACTCAGCAGAAGCAGAGGCAGCCACACAGTTGAAGGTAGAAGGGCAGCTCTGCTCAAGGCTTGGGCACTGGCTTCCCATTGTCACCACCTAGAGCAGGAATGGGGGAGGAGCCATCCTGCAGCCCCTTGGGCAGATGCAGCCTAACTCGGTCATTGGGGGGGGTAGTCCCTAAACCTCCAGTGTCATATACGCCAGCCACTAGTCACTGTGGCTATTTAAATTTGAATGAAACACAACTTAAAGTTCAGTTCCTCAGTCACAGTGACCATATTGCACGTGTTCAGCAGCCACATCTGTCCAGTGCACATCAGAACATCCCAGTCACAGCTGGCAGTACTGGTAGATAGGCACAGGCCTAACTAATCTGTCCGCTCCCGATCATCACTGTCTGGTGAGCAGGAGACCGCAACCTCCTACCTCCCCAGTGTGCAGGCTAATCCCCTTCAACCCTCTGATGCACAGGAGAGACTAGAAAAAGAGAAGAAGTTAACGAGTGACCTGGGACGTGCAGCCACCAAATTACAGGGGCTTTTGAAGACGTCCCAGGAGCAGCTGGCAAAGGAGAAAGAGACAGTGAAGAAGTTGCAGGAGCAGCTGGACAAATCAGTGAGTGTCTTGACCATGCAGGGCCACTGGCTCTCAAGGGCTGCTGGGAAGGGTTGGGCCTGTGCTGGAGGCCCAGGACTCCTGGATGCAGAACCAAAAGGAGTCACGGACCTGGGGCAGAAGGCATGGGGACAGACTTCTGAAGGGTGGCATCAGGATGCGCAGCACCCATGGGTCTCTGGTGAGCAGCAGTCTCTGACTCCCACAGCCAGCCTAAGGCCTGTGGGATCAAGGTGCTCACCCAAACTTGGAACCCTCAGCTCCCATCAACCCTAAGGCCTCCCCGCCAGCCCCAGGAGTCCGCTCTGGTTCTCTGATGTGCTGGGTATTCTCCGAAGGGCGTGGAGGGTTAACCCCGGGGGACTGGAGGTCCCTAGGAGCTGGGGTTAGTGTTCTCCTTGGCTCCTTGGCACTACCCTCACCCTCCCTCTGCCTTTTGTTCACAGGACGACGGTAGCAGCTCAAAGGAGGGCACCTCTGTCTGAGTCTCCTCTGTGGAAAAAGAAGTTACTGTTCAACTTACCAAAATGCCTTATACATTCCTTACAAATACACAAACCAACACAGCGTTATCCAGGCCCAACTCCAGTGGCTCTGAGAGAAGCCATTAGAGACAGTCTCTTAGAACCACAGAAGTAGATCTTCCAGACCAGACCCCCTGTTTGTAAAAGAACCCGTCACATTCGATAAACACTATTCCCCAGGATCAGCCCTGGACCACCACAGAGCAGACACCAAAGCCCTTATCAGCTGTGACAGACCCCGGGTGTGTGCTGGGGAGGCCGGGACCTCTGGCTGTCTGTATGTCGAGATCAGTGCAATTGTTTTGTCTTTCAATGGGTCGGGGGCCGGGAGGCGGGCAGACCAGGTGGTGAGTCTCAAAGGCTGTGGCACAGACTGGAGGGGCCCGGCCCAGCCCAGCAAGGCAGCAGCCCCTCACCCCTGGAAGAAGTTGCCAACCAGAACTGATAAGTGACCTCCTGGATGTTGTATCATTAAAACCAACATTGTCGCCCGGCACTGCGGTCTCGTCTGCTATTCTGCTGGGGCTTCCCTGCTGGCTCTGGGCCTGGACTGAGGAATGAAGAGGGGCTGGATCCCTTAGGAGAGAAGAAGTGTGGTTCTTGGTTTCTTTGATGTCAGGGAATTGGCAGCTCGGCCTAAAGTGGGGATGAAATGTGTTGCTTCCAGGTCCCCAGCACTTTTCCCCATTGTGCCTCCCAGGCCCCAGTGCCCACCAGGCAGGAGGAGCAGACCCTGGATGCCAGGTACACTTTCTGTGGTCCCTACCCTTGAGGATCTGAGGTTACCTGAGCAGGGCTGTGGGTGGCCTAGGCTGCTGTGTGCTATGAGCTCTGAGTGAATAAGAGGGTCTCTGTCCATCTGGCTGGGGCTTGAACAAACATCCATCTCAAGAGGGGCAGACCACGGCTGGAGCAGCCAGCTGAGACTTCCTGGGATCCTCCCGACCCTCTGTGTCCTTTGTGGCCCAAGACAGCATGGTCCAGAAAACCATTGGGCCAAGAGGTGTGTCGGAGACTTTGTAAAAAATAGGAACCTGTAGCTTAAGCAAAAAATGGATTTAGAGGCTGAGTCACAGGAGGGGTTGAAATACTCCAGGAATGGAAGGTGAAACTGAGCAGCCTGGGTTCTTTGAGGCAGATGTCAGCCAGTTCTGTCAAGGGGCTGCCTGAACACCAAGCACTATCCCATGTCCATCTCCCAACCCTCAGCACCCTGGGAGGGGGTCTCATTGGCTGAACTTGGCTGGGGAGTGAGCACTTGGATAGCAGGTCCAGCTAGCCAGAGGGGATGGGCTCCCAGGAGGCAACCTTTCGGCTGGTGGGTTAGACTCCTCTGGCACAGTTGTCATGAGAACCTCAAGACCTTGGGAAATATTGCACTGTGTATCCTTTCACTGCCTTCAGCCCCCACACACTGAGCATCTGCCAGGGGCCGGACAGTGCTGACCTTAACCTGCACGCCAAGTCGTGGTCCCAGCTCTCCTGGAGCGCCTGGTCTGTGGGCCACCTCCTTGTGCTGTGTGGCGTTGTGCATTGCACTCATACTGGGAACAGGGAGCTGGAAATTCTGGGAAGGCTCCCCAGAGAAGGGAGCCTAAGCTGGAGCTGGAGTTAACCAGACCAGAAGACATTTGTCAGGGGAAGGAAAGAAGGGTTCAGGCTGAGGGGACAGATTACAGTCTGGACAGGCAAGGCTGTAAGTTTTTTAGACAAGGGAAGACAATTGTACCTATTCTAGAACTTGAGGGGGCTGAAGCAGAGGGGAGCACACAGCACTTGGGACATGGATGTCATGGTTCCTGGCCAGAAGACTGAGCAGGAAGGAGTGACCATTATTAACACCTGGCTCTCTGGTGAATCTTTTAGTTCCCATGGGAGGTGAACCTCCCATTTTGCAATCCCAATGAAAAGAAGGTAACTCACCAAGCAAAAGGCAGGCAGGTTACAAACCCATCTCTAATGCTTGGCAGTACATCATGCAGCCTGGAGGTCATTTGGAGGGAGAATGCCATCTGGCATGTTCAGACCCCATGAAGAGTGGCACTGAGCCCCATGAACCTGTGGCCCCTCACTGTACCTTCTGTGTGGCCTGTGCCACAGGAGCAGAGGCTTATTAGCACAGGAGGGCTGGCCCTGTGCGGCACAACTTGTCCTCCCACCCTTACGTAAGGTCAATGTTTTGGACCTTGATAAGTTTCCTCCGTGGGCCTGGGGGCCTGCATTTCCATTAAGTTCCCCACCCTGCCCCACTGAGTGCAGAAGTGAGAACTAATGCTGAGCAGATGCCCTCTGAAGGCACAGGAATGGGAGCACCTCAGGGAAAGGACAAGAAACCCTGGGGGTACCAAATGGCTGCCTTTGGGTTCTGGTTACTCCCTATTCCCTTCTCAAACCACCTGGTGGGGACCCAGTGTCTGCCTGTGGGGAGGAGGTAAAAGTGCAGAGTGTGGGGCCCTGTGAGACTCAGGAAAATGTTACCTGGAGCTCAAGCTCTGAGAGCCCATCATCAGGCCTTCTTCCCTCCAACCCAGCAAGGACTAAGCAGCCCCGAGGCCCAGCAGTGGCACCTCCCAGGCCAGCAGAGGGAGCCCAAGTTTGCCAGGCAACCTGCCAGGCTTCAGTCGGGCCTTGTCACAAGGGCTGTTCCTGGGCAAGGCTTCATCATCAGGCTAGGGAAGGAGAAGAGAGAGAATCAGGAAGGTGTGGGAGCACATTGCAGCGTAAGAGGCTGACAGGCCCCCTGGTGTCCCACCATATGGAACTGACGTGGGAGCCTGGCGCATTGTCCTGGCCACTCTCCTGGCCTGCAAGTACAGCGCAACACCCCTACAGCACTGGAGCCCTGGCTTTGTAGTCACTTGGAATGAAGTTGTGTGGAGGCAGGAATCGCCAGGCTGGGTTGGAGCATTAGCCAACTACAAGGCACTGGCTGGCCTGCTAACAGGAAGCACTGCTCTCCCAGAGCCTGGCTTCTGAGGCCACGGCCTGGGCGCAGTGCTACTGCTCATCTAGACCAGCTATTTTCAACCTTTCTCATCCCCTGGTACACATACACTAATTCCTAAAACTCTGTGGCACACTGAAAAACAGATTTTTGCTGACCTGACAAAAATAGGTATAATTTTGATTTATACACACCAGATGGCTATTGTCATTTTTTTACAATCTAAGGGGAAAGAGGTCAGTGCCCCTAAATCCTGGGCCACTGACACGTTTTAAAAATTCTCGCAGCACAGGTTGGAAATCTCTTAGACCACCAACAAGCAGAGCTGGGACTAGACACACTCCACAAATGCCTTCTCTCTGAGCCTCTTTCAGATTTGGGTTTAACAAGATTCAAAGCCCAAAAGAATTGTGTTTTCCTTCCCAGTTCAAGTCACATCATGGCACTGAATAAGATCTAACTTTAGAAATCCAGGTTAAAAATGAAGAACTCCCCAGGGATTCAAGGGGAAGCACTAAGGACCAGAAAACAAGAGGCCCTAGTTGCCCTGGTTCTGCTACTCATGAGTTGTGTGACCTTAGGCAAGTTATTTGACCTCTCAGGCTGGCTTCTGAGGGCACTGGCTACAGGCTGGGTAAGTCCCCTTTCTGCTACCCTTCTGGAACTGGGCAGAGCCCAAGGAGAGCCCTGGCCAGCCAAACAGCTCAAATTATACGTGAGCCTGGCTCCTGGACCCCACCCCAGCCACAATGTAATTAGTGGTCCTTTTACCGGAGCTTGTTTGGAGACTTTTCAGAAATGCCCCAAATAATGAGAAAGTGATGTATGTGTCCTTGGACATATCCAGTCTCTGACAGTTCACAGAACAACAAAACAGTCAAGAACCAGAAGCTGCACTTCCTATGTGTTGACCAAGCCAGTACTCTGGGTAGTTCTGCAAAAGAAACCACTCAACTAAGCCTAATTCTATTATTCAAGCCATTGTGTTCACTGTTTTCTCCGATTAATGTTCTCTGAAATAACAAACTTCACAGTCAAATTCTGTATTTCTATTAGTAGTGGCTTTATCTGCTGCCAATAGAAATTAGGGCAAAAGAATACTCCCTGGATAAACCCTAAGCTTTCCACACACACATTTTTGTCATGTGTTAACTCTTGAAAAAATGTAAATATGTTTGCTGAAAGCAGAGTACTCTGCAGTTTTATTTCTTACCAATGTCAGCTGAGGTTCCAAACTCTAGCATCAGAATGACCTGGAATGCTTCTTTAGTAGGATTCTTGGGCCCCACCGCAGGAATATAGTAAGACTCTCAAAACTTGCCCTACATAGAAATATAGGTAACTAACATCTTCCAATTTCTGGAATAAGAGTGAAATGTTGGTAGATGTTTACATTATATCTCTGCACACTGCTTGAAATTCTTGCCATAGCACGTATGACACAGACAGATGCGCACCTGCCCGGCGTGGTGGTTAAACCAAGTTGTATCACATGTCCAAGCTAAAACCACAGAAAATACTTTCTAAAACTCCCTGACCAAATACCTGGTTCTAGCTACATGGCTGATTCCTGTGTAGGCCAACCTTGGGCCTGCAATGCTTTTCAAGAGGACTGTTAGTAAACACAGTCACTAAAAGCATTGCAAATAGTAAAACAAGAAATTCAGGATGAAAGAATGACAAGCAGCTTATCAGTAAACCAGTAACCAGCACTTTTTTCTAGACAATTTTGAAAAGTATTTTAATTAAAGCCTCTTTTTGCACCTCAAACAAATCAAAGGATTTAAAAGCCTGATGTCTGTATCAACATTTGGAATAAGAAAGATTACCAACTTTCATACCAACTTTCTCATTTTATAAGAAGAGGGAGCTGTGATCTTAACTGTAATTGTCCAAAATACTCAAACCTCCATAACTTGCCCCATATATGGAAGACAATCTCCTTTACACCCAACTCACATGTGAATAATTACACAAGAGATTAAGTTAAAAATGCTTCCTTTATTACATAAAGCCAATACAGCTATTTCTAAGTTCAACTGTTTATGCATCTCTATATTGTTCAAGGTGTTATGTCTGTGATGTTAAGACAATCACTTCCAAGTGTCATCAGGTAGCAGTTTTCTATGGGTGTCATCTTTTGTCATACCTGCTCCCCGTTTCACATACAGTTGACAAACTGCTCTAGGAAATTAAGAAGTTCTCCCAGGCCCCAGAGTAATCATACACCTAATGTGCTTCCCCACCTTACTGTGCCAGAAACAAAGTTCTGAAGAAGACACAAAGTTTTCACAAGTGTCCTAGCTTATCAATACACCGTTTTTATCATTTTCATTAACAAAAGTGGATTACAATGGAACGCTAATTTGCATCTTATCTGGTTGTTACAAGATATTGCACATTCTCCTAAGGACACATGATTCTCTAGATGCAAGGTCACTCTCAGAACAGTCTCCCATCTAGTAAGTGGAGAGCTCACCACAGGTGCAAGGAGCTGTTTCCTGTACTCCAACTACGTGCTTGAAATAGTGCTTTGCAAGATCAGCGCTGATTACTGGTATAAGCATTCACAATTCTGAGACAGTCTTCATTACACATTTGGTAGAATTAAAAGACTGCCTGACTTAATCTTATTGTAGTTAGTATATTAGTGTTATTACATGTGAGAATTATTTTCCATTATTCAGTTTCACTCAAGAGCGAATAAAGAATTTGGGCAATAATTATAACCAGGTTATGACCAATTCTCTAAGCTAAAGAAACAAAGTAATTGCTGAAGTTAACAAAGATGCAACAGTTCTCTTATATGCACTGTTTTGTGAACTGCATTATTAAAAAGGAGCTTAGCAAAAATCTTTACAAGCTAACTCATCAAAACAGGCATTAAGAATTAAGAATGACCAATAAGAATTTAATTTCATACCAATAGAACTTTAGATTTTAGATTTATTTAGGGCTGTTTGCACATGTTTATAGAATATTTAGTTTAACAGATGACAAGATAGCTCCCCCTCAGTGAGACCCTGGCCTAAACATATTTGCTTTACTTATATAGCAAGAGGATAACATTAAACATGGAAGCTTTTGATTGTGGCACTGAACCATGATCTACACAGGGCATCCTTCAAAAGCTACAATTAAGGATCCACCTAGCTTTTCAGCAATACAAGCCCGATTGAGGTCTTCTGGCCCATTTGCTTGACATTCGTGTTTTATGCCTACGGAGGAAAAATAATTCTATTTAGAATTATGACAGTAGTTTACCTATTTCTCTAAGACAGCAAGCTGTTTTAAAAGACCAATTCTAATATGGATAGAAAAGCTGTGGTATACACAAATAACAATATACTATGCAGTAATGAGAATAATAATCTGTAACTAAATGCACAAAAATGAATGACTTAAACAATGTTGACTGAAGCATACATTCTGGATGATTCTATTTATATAACACAAAATCAGCCAAAGCTATTTTATGCTGTTAGAAGCCAGAGTATTGGTTATCCTTTGGATAAAAGAGTAAAAGAAAGTGGTGTGACTGGAAGGGGCAGGAGTGAGACTTCTGGGGTACTGGTCATTAAATCTAGAAACAACAATTATGTCAGTTTGTGAAAATTCATTGAGTTCTACAATATAATTTATGACATAAGCTTTTTTTATAGATATGATGTACTTCAATAAAAATTTAAAAAGCAAGTCTAGAAGTATTTTTAAAAAATAAGTAAAAATACGAATATGATGTTTTGATTGCAGTTGATTTAGTCAACTGTGTTGAAGAGTAAAAATATTTACAAATGGCATACTTTTATTCTATAAAACAGCTCTTTAGTGTATTATATATTTGAGAACTCTATCACAATGGAAACTGTAAAATGTATTACTAATTGCTTTCTCAGAAAAATTACATCACCACACTGAAGAATGAGCTCAATTATGGAATTACATACAGTAGCTTCTCTGTAAATAACAATCTTTTAAATACCTACATTGTTTCTGACTTTCCATAATTTTAAGACAATTTCTTAAGCTGCTGAAAGCATAACAGGTCAGCTAGCTTTTGGACCACTTAGGACTGACTGAGAAAGCCAGTCATGGTTTCACTAGAAAAAGGTGACAAGGTGGCCATCTTTAATGAGTCATGTTAAAACATCAGTTAACCAACTGGTAAACACACTTCTGGGTAATGGGCCAACATCAACTCGAAGGCATGGAGAACCTGCAAGGCCTGAACTACACAGCAGCAGGTTCCAGGAAAGAAAGCGAGCATGTTGCTTTCCTAAGTAAACAAGCCAGGGCAAACCTGTTCAACTACAAGAACATAAAAGTCAGTCACAGTCAAATAAACAAAACAAAAACCACACTGGGCCAAGTCCTATGACCTTGGCTCGCCCAGCTGTTTGGAGTTAGCCATGGCAGGAAGGAGGTAGGGCAACCTCTGAGACTAAGCTCCCACAACCAAGATGATCTCGTTCTACAGCTGAGAGAATCAAGGCCCAAGGAGGTTTAGCGGTTTTGGTCAAGGTCACACAGCAGTTAGATGACAAGCTTAGCCCTCAATGCAGGCCTTTGGGCACTTGCCCCATGCTCTTTCCAGCATACCAACATTTCCTCCTGGCGAGACAGTATGGTCAGGCCATCTCATCAGGATCCCAATCACCCAGTGGGCAAGTCAAACATAACTGGCCAGCTCAAGGAGGGAACTTTCCTTTGGATACAGATGTCAATTACCTAAAATTATACCATTCCAAAGTAAAGCTAGAGATAAAAGTATCCTTTCCCATTTATAAGCATTTCCTTTTTCAACTTTAACTACAATCAAAGGCAAGAGCAGCCCAGCCAGTGTGGGTCAGTGGTTGAGCATCAACCTATGAACCAGGAAGTCACGGTTCAATTCCTGGTCAGAGCACATGCCCAGGTTTCAGGCTCAATCCCCAGTGGGGTGTGTGCAGGAGGTGGCTGATCAATGATCCTCTCATCGATGATGTTTCTATCTCTCTCCCTTTCCCTTCCTCCCTGAAATGAATAAAAATATGTATTTTTTAAAAAGACAAGAACAAAGTTATCATTTAGTATGACCAATGTAAACCAATTAGTCTCCATCTGTTATGTGAGAAACTTGACAGCATCTCAAAGAAGTTTAAAACCAGCTTGAACAAGTGCTACACAATGTGGAGAGAATGAGGTTATTAAATATGGGCCATGCAGACCCAAAGTGACCAGCGCAAGGCAGAGGACACTGAAAACCAGGTTTAACCTTCTGGGTTTTTTCTCAAAACAATGCTTCCCTCCATGGCAAGGTTCGCCAAAGAAAATAAGGTGCTCCCTAGAAAAGATGTAGCCCCATTTCAGGGGCTCACCATACCTCTAAGTATTTGGAAGTAAATCTAGATCATACCTTGAAATTTCTTTTTAATTGCATCCTTGGAGCTCGCATAGATCATTTTACTTTTCAGAGGTGCTAGTTCTGGTGCCCTGGATAAAGAGATGCCAAAAATGAAAAAACTGGTTTAGAGAAAGTACAATTTACATCGTGTTACACATTTATATCAGTAATGGGGAAGGGTCCTCAGACTATCCTGGGAGAGTTTTCCTAACTACACAATTTTTCTATGTCCCCACCTTCTTATAGAGAACTGTTGCAAGTGGCAAACACAGAATGGCTCAGGCTGAACAAGTGGGAAAAAAGTAGAGAACTACTGATTAAAAACCAGATTAATGGGGCCAGAATAAACAACCAACACTGACTGGATAATCCATTGTATTACCGAATTTGTTTTCTTTAAAATAAAGTAAAAAAGAAATATATTTTTTTTTTATCAATAAAGGCTTGAGTTTAGGCTAATAACGACTTTTATATAAGACTAGTGGCCCAGTGTACGAAATTCGTGCGGGGGCTGAGGGAGGTGGGTGGTAGGGGAGAGGGAAGGTGTTGCCTTAGCCCAGCCTGCACCCTCTCCAATCTGTTTAGGCCTAATGTCCAATGCCTGTTTAGGCCCGATCCCTCTCGCAGTCTGGGACCGCTGGCTCCTAACCGCTCACCTGCCTGCCTGATCGCTCCAACTTTCTCTGCCTGCCTGCCTAATTGCCCCTAAGCCCTCTGCCTGCCTGATCGCCCCTACCCTCTCTGCCTGCCTGATTGCCTCTAACTACCTCAGCCTGCCTGTCTGATCGCTCCTAACTGCCCTCCCCTGCCGGCCTGATCTTGCCCCCAACTGCCCTCCACTTATGGCCTGATCTCACCACCAATGGCCCTACCCTGCCAGCCTGATCTCACCCCTAATTGCTCTACCTTGCCGGCCAGATTGCCCCTAACTGCCTCTGCCTACCTGATCGCCCTCAACTGCCCTCCCCTGCCGGCCTGATCTCGCCCCCAACTGCCCTCCCCTGCCGGCCTGATCTCGCCCCCAACTGCTCTCTCCTGCTGGCCTTATCTCGCCTCCAACTGCCCTCTCTGCCTCGGCCCCCACCACCATGGCTTTGTCTGGAAGGAAGTTGGATGTCCGGAAGATGGCTGGTCAACTCGGTCTAATTAGCATATTACCCTTTTATTAGTATAGATTATACAGGATAGATTGCTTAAATGGGGGGGAGGGGCCCTTTTCCAGCAGGAGGAGATGCTCTTGGCAGACAAAAATACAAATCCCTATATCTGGACTGATTGCCAGCCATTTGCACTATACTGCCAAAACGGTCATTAAAAAATTGAACTGCTTTCTTACACCTTACACCAGGGGTGGGCAACCCCTGGCACGCGTGCCAAACATGACACGCCAGTAACTTTTACTGGCACGCGAAACCCTCTCTTATAATCTTCCATTTACAACTGTGAATCTTTGTTCTCAGTGATGAATTTTGTTAAGTCTCGTAATAGGAGTAGCCTGACGGATGAAAGTAGTAGCTCGTGCATATCTCTGAAGGTCATGAAACATAAACCTGATGTAAAATCTCTGTCATCAGTGATGCAGCAGCAAAAGTCCCACTGATAATATCAAACGGAGTCGTAAAGTTTTCTGTCGGACTATCAGTGTACATGTATACATTAAAAAATAAATGTATTTTTTCATCATTATATACTGTGTTTTTGTCACTCGAATGAATTTTATTATTTCTTCAAGGTTCTTCACATATGTACACCTTAAGAGATATCAAGTAGGCGTAACATGTTCTCAAAAAGTTAGGGTTGGCATGCAGAAGAATTTTGAGTCAGAGATTTTGTTGGTTTTGGCACGCACCCACAAAAAGGTTGCCTACCCCTGCCTTACACCAAACAGCTGTTGCCTATAAAACCCCTCCTCAGCCCCCACCTTAGGTTCTGCCTTCACAGTTCACCCAGATTAGGTTCTGATTGGTCGGTTTCTATGCCAGTGTCAAAAGCTCCGCCTCCTAGGCAGCCATTGGCTCCTTGCACTTCACCAAGATTTTATTCTGATTGGTCAGTTTCTATGCCAGTCAGTGTTTCCGGGCCTATCTCTAGGCCTGATCAGAGAGGCGGGGCTGATCAGCAGCCCCCTGGAGAGAAACAGAGGCACAGCTGCTGGCGAAGCCTGGAGAGAGAGGGGCAACAGCTGACCAGACCCTGCCTCTCTTTTTGGGCCTCTCTCGGGCCTGATCCGCAGCCCCCTCAGCAGTCAGTGCTGGGTCACCACAGCAACCCAGCACTGACTGCAGGACTGACTTCCAGTCGGTCGAGTCTTCAGTCGTTACGGACCCTGGGTTTTTATATATTAGAATATTTAACCCCTTCTGGTTAGAAAAGAGTTTTAAAGTACAGAGAATAATCTGTTAATCAAGTATGTGCCACCCCAAATTAAGAAATGTTAGTAATCTTAGCATTTTTGCTTCCGATGTCTTTAAAAAGAACATATTATAAAAGTTCCCTTCTTACCCCTTTTATGTCTATTACAATAGCAAATTCTGACCACACAACTACTTGTTTTCCATCTTAGTCTAACATAATAAACATGTCAGAAGGATTTCTTTTTTAAAGCTTAATGGCAATTCAGCAATAGCTATGCCTTAATTGTCAATAGTTACTACTATCTTGATCTATAAGATTTTTTTGTGCTGGCCCCATGTTGAATGAACACTGGAAGCAAAGTATAGGCTTCACCACTTTCTTCACCAGCAATATTGAAAAATACCAGAAATAGTAACAATTGACAGAAAAATCCTATCCTATGCAAACTATCTGTGAATGCATCATTCCCCACACCACCACCTACCCTCAGGCCCACCTCCACTCCATACTACCAAGACAGCAAAGGATAAATGGAGTGTTGTTAAATCCTTTAAACACTTAATCCTTTTCACTGCCATATTTCCAGGATGTGCCACAGTCCTTAACACCATGGGCTGACATGGACCTCACCTAGTCTACTCCCACAGCTCGGAGATTCTATTCTTGGGAACCAGGAAAAGAACAGTCTCTGTATCTCTCAGATGCTTATTCTTCCCAACCCTAAGGTCAAAGGAGGGAGGCAAGTCATAACAATAAACTCAGGTCTGGCAAATGTTTGAACTGCAAAGTTAAGTGGGTACTTTTCTTATGCAAAATAGGTCAGGGACAGGAAAAAATAATCACTGCTCTGATTTTACTCAGACAAGATTTAAAAAACACTAGGTAAGAGCTGTACCCTGGGCCCTTTAAACAGCCTGTTATGGAACATTCCTGATGGTTTCACCTTTTCTTTAAAAAAATAACAGTACAAAATAAAACACTGCACTAACATGGAGTTTCCTTTCCTTCTTTCTACTTTTATTTTCCAAATGCTTTTTCATAGAGAGCAGTGGTTCTCAACCTTGGCTGCACATTAGAATCAACTGGGAATCTTTTTAAAATCCTGATTTCTGGGCCTCATCCTCTGGAAATTCTGTTTCTTTGTTACTAATGTTGTGGTCTCACCCCATAACAAAGAAACAGAATTTCTGGAGGATGAGGCCCAGAAATCAGGATTTTAAAAAGATTCCCAGGTGATTCTAATGTGCAGCCAAGGTTGCGAACCACTGATGTAGAGGATCATTTTCATAGTAAATAAAAAGTACAAAAACCAGGGGCATATGAAGGAAATATAGGGAGAGTGGGGCAAAATTAGGCTTATAATTGTTTGTATGGAAAATAATACAATAATCTATATATAAAAGCCTAAGCGACCATTACGACCGAATAACCAGTTGACCAGTCGCTATGACGTGCACTGACCACCAGGGGGCAGACACTCAACACAGGAGCTGCCCCCTGGTGGTCAGTGCACTCCCACAGCCAACCTCCCATGGTTGGCCAACCCTCCCCCTGACCAACCAGCCCCCTGATAGGCCTCAATCGCTGGCCAGGCTGAGGGACCCCACCATGTATAGATTTGTGCTCTGGGCCTCTAGTTAATAAATGATAATATAAGAATAAACTGTGTTTCTTGTACTCACAACTGTAAACCTGCTTTCTCCCCACCTGTATTCACCAATTTAAAAGCTAAAACCTTACTAAATATATTCATAATAAATGAATAAATAAATAAATATTTAAGTCAAAATCTTATTTAGCTGCCACTCAGCTGTAAATCCCAGAATGGCAAGGACTTTACCAGCTGTTTCCCCAGGCCATAACACAATACCTGGAATGTAACAGAAATTAAGTTTATCATGTTAAGCGCCCAGTCTGTTTTGTCTTCCGGATGGAAAGTATAGTGCATCAGTCACTGGTGACTGACAGGGCGCTTGACGTCTTAATGAATGCACTTTCACTCAAATCAGGAATGTGCTCCTTTTGTTTCATTAAATACTGTCTTTATGTATTATGTGTGTATGTATATATGCAGCTGCCAGTCTTGCAGAACAGTAAGTTGCCCTAATACATGCACCCAGACCTCATATTTATATTCCTCACACATCTTGGTTTAGTCAAGTGCAACAGGCTTGCTGAAATAAAACAGGTGTGATCTAGAGTTACAATCCTTTAAATCAGAGTTCTGTTGACTTCCTAGCCCATCCCAAGGTGGCACACAACTGAGAGCTAAGCAACCCCTTGCCTTGCATTGGCTCAGGCCAAACTATCAACAGCACCCTCACTCCCTCCAAATCAGAGGCTGTTACCATTCCCCCTTCCCCCTGGAAGCTAAACATGGTCTCATGTAAGAATTCCATATCAAGAAATGTACCATAATACAATTAGATGAGGGATACAGGTGTGAATTTTAACTCAGGCTTAATCTCAAATATTAACTTACTTGGAAAAAACAGGATAACTCATTTAAACAGCCTTTCAAGAAAAAGTCATGTAAAATCAATTTATAACACTTTTTTACTATTTAGAACAATGCTGTCCAATAGAGCTTTCTATAATGATAGAAATGTAGTATATCTGTGTTACCCAATAATGTGGCAACTAGTCACATGTGACTACTGAGCATTTGAAATGTAAATAAATTTTACTGCATTTAATTCTTTTATATCTAAACTAGAGGCCCACTGCACAAAAATTTGTGCACTCGGGGGGCAGGGGAGGGTCCCTCAGCCTGTGCCCTTTCGCAGTCTGGGACCCCTCGGGAGATAACGACCTGCTGGCTTAGGCCTGCTCCCGGGTGGCAGAGGGCAGGCCCAATCCCTAGGTGCAGCCCCTGGTCAAGCTCAGAGCAGGGCTGATTGGGGAGTTGGGGCGCCACCCCGTCATGCACAGAGCAGGGCGGATCGGGAGGTTGTGATGCCACCCTCAGTCACGCTCAGGGTAGGGCCGATTGGGGGGTTGGGGCACCGCCCCGTCACACACAGAGCAGGGCCAATCAGGAGGTTGGGGCACTGCCCCCTGTCACTCACAGAGTAGGGCCAATAGGGGAGTTGGGGCACCACCCCATCACACACAGAGCAGGGCGGATCAGGGGGTTGGGGCGCTGCACCCTGTCACACTCAGGGCAGGGCCGATGGGGAGGTTATGGCTCTACCCCGTCACACACAGAGCAGGGCCAG
The DNA here is from genome assembly GCF_014108235.1 of Myotis myotis. Lineage (NCBI taxonomy): Eukaryota > Metazoa > Chordata > Mammalia > Chiroptera > Vespertilionidae > Myotis > Myotis myotis. The sequence goes on along the minus strand of NW_023416401.1, from coordinate 75,799,912 downwards.
CGGGGGCGCTGCCCTCTATCAGCCACAGAGCAGGGCCGATCAGGGGGTTGGGGCGCCGCCACTGTCACACTCAGGGCAGGGCCGATGGGGAGGTTATGGCTCTACCCCATCACACACAGAGCAGGGCCCATGGGGGGGTATGGGGGGGTTGGGGCGCCGCCCCCTGTCACACACAGAGCCACAGGGCGATCAGGGGGTTGGGGAGCTCCCCCCTATCAGGCACAGAGCAGGGCTGATCAGGGGGCTGGGGCGCCTTCCCCTGTCACGAACAGAGCAGCATGGATAGGGAGGTTGTGGCCCCGCCCCGTCACACACAGAGCCGCAGGGCGATCAGGGGGTTTGGGCGCTGCCCCCTGTCACACTGATCCCAGTGCCGGGAGGCCTCGCGGCTCCACTGATCCTGGTGCTGGGAGGCATATTACCCTTTTACTATATAGGATAGAGGCCTGGTGCACGGGTGGGGGCCAGCTGGTTTGCCCTGAAGGGTGTCCTGGATCAGGGTGGGGGTCCCCACTGGGTTGCCTGGCCAGTCTGGGTGAGGGGATGATGGCTGTTTGCAGCTGGTCACACACCCTTCAGGGTGGGGGTCCCCACTGGGGTGCCTGGCCAGTCTGGGTGAGGGGCTGAGGGCTATTTTCAGGCTGGCGGGCGACTGAAGCTCCCAACTGCTCCTTTTTTTCTTTTTTATTCTGGGCCAGCTTTAGCTCTGAGGCTTGGCTCCAGCTCTGAGGCCTCGGCTGCTAAAAGCAGGTATCTGGTTTGTTTGGGTTCTATAATCGAAACACTGTATCAACTCCAGCTCTGAGATCCCAGCTGGCTGAAAGCAGGTTTCTGGGGTTTTGTTTAGCTTCTATATTTGTAACAATGTTTCAAACTGCAAGCTCAGAGGCTGGCAGCGGCAGGCGGGGAACGTTGGAGTCCTCCGTCACTGAAGCAAGCAAGCCTCATGTTTGCTTCAAGCTGCCTGGCTGCTGGCCGCCATCCTGGCTGGCAGTTAATTTGCATATCCCCCTGATTAGCCAATGGGAAGGGTAGTGGATATACGGCTAATTACCATGTTTCTCTTTTATTAGATAGGATAGCTAGTGACTAGTGGCTACCCTTATGGACAGTGTGAACTATCACAGTTGGAGGCAATGATAGTACCAACTTCAAAAGTAGCAAACTCCAGGCACAAATAAAGTATAGATGTTTAAAAAAGTAGGAGGCTGGTTCCTGGCATTACAAGTTAGAGAAGGATTTTGGTGAGATAAACTTTCTTCTCAGTATTCTAGGAAGAGTTTTTAGAGAAATTTTAGCTTATAAGGAGTTCAGAGGATGCACAGAAATCTACCCCTCTGCCTCCTTCCACTGCCAAAATAATTGACTACTGAAAGTCACCTTTCAAGTAAACAAAGACTAGTTAAAATTTATTTTTGGTTCCACAAACATCAATCTAGCTAAGACCTTTTCCTTTCTTTTCTTTTAATTTAAATTTTTTATTGTTGACACTATGCAGATATCCTTGATTCCCCCACCCCTTTGCCCATCTTGTAAATAAAAATTTACCAGAAACCTTGTAAATAAAAATTAAACAACAATGACTGCAGACCACTTGACTGAAAACTACTTTGGCTGCAGATACTGGCTCTCCAAATGCTAAACTAGCAATGACATTAACTCTGATTTTTACAGAGACTCACTATTTCTATCACTGCTTACCATAAGAAAAACATCAGCTCCTCTTTTCTGGATTCCTTGGTTTCAAAGCTTGCATCATACAAAGCATAGCGACAATCTTTCTCTGGGAGCATTCCCACAAAATGCTTGAAAGGATCAGTTATGGTTACACCAACATCTCCAACCAAGATCTCCTTGCCTTCTTCTACAATGATGCACTTTTTGTCTGCACTGAGACAAAAAATGACAGCCTTCTTTCTTTTCTTGATTTCTTCTGGTGTGGAACACTTCCTAACTTTCATGTCATAAAAAATGCGACATACTTCATCAGCAACTTGCACTCCTGAGGCCTATAAGAAAAGGAAATCAGAAAGAGGTTTATAATTTTTATTGTGCCAAATATAAAAACTATATATTTGATTATAGACTGACAGACACTTATTACAATTTTTAAGGCATACTTATCATCCAATAGGGAAACTGGAATACCTGAGCTGCAATCACTAATTTCAGTCACTGAACATTTACAAGATTACATATATAATCCATTCATCACTATTATGTGGGATTAAGGGATGAGTCATCTATGCAGCCCCTCATACCTTAAAACCTGAAAAAGGGTACTTCTGAGGTGCTGGATTATTTTTATCTTGTAGAGGTGGCTCAGAGCCCTGACTGGAGGTAGTCAACTTCCCAGTTTGATTATTAATATCACCGCAAATTCTTTTCATAAGTATAATAAATGGTCAGAGTGGCTGGGCTGGAAAAATTATTCTATTCCTATGGCATAGCTTTCACTAATAATTAAAAGGTCTTTGTTCTACTCACATTTCAAAATTAAGAGATTAATATTCAGTAACATAATAGTCAAATGCCTTTAAAATTACACTTTAAAAAAATCTCCAAGTTTTAAATTAAGATAAGAATAAATAAGATTATTAAGAGACTAAATCTTAATTATTCCCACCACAAAAAGCAATGATATTTATGTGATGTGATAGAGGTGTTGGTTAGCTAATGCTATGATAGGAATCATATTGCTATATAAAAATGTATCAAATCAACAACTTTTACACCTTAAACTTAACAATGTTATATATCAATTATATCTCAATTTAAAAAAAGAATAAATCAGAAAATGTTTACTGCTGTGACAAAGAACACAGTTTAATTTGGTATTATATTGACCGGAAAAATAAACCTTTTACTATGTTATATTTGCTATTTTGAGATGAGAAAGCAGTTACAAAAGATCTTGATAGCAAAAGTTCTAAAACCAGTTTTTAATCTTTTCCTCTTTAAGGAATGTGCTATTTATATTAACTTTACTTCATTAACTTCTTTGGTTTTGCATGTTAGTTTTTCTAAAGCAAGAATTTAAACTTAACAGAATATAAATACTGAACAATGCAAAAATATTGATAACCCAAAATTAATATCAAGTAATTTGCTTAAGAAATAAAAATACATGTGAGGTGAAAAGATAACCCATACACTGGGAGAAAGTATTTGCAAATCATGTATCCAATGAAAACTTGTATCCAGAATATATAAAGAACCCTTCTAACTCAACAATAAAAATAAAGACAACCCAATTTAAGGGATTTGAATAGACATTTCTTCAAAGAAGATATAAAAATGGTCAATAAACACTCGGGAAAAATGCTCATGATAGTGGTCTTAGGGCAAAACCACTATGAGCTATTACTTCACACCCACTAGGATGGCTATAACCAAAAAGACAACAGCAACAAATGCTGGTGAGGCTGTTGAAAAACTGGAACACTTATACATTGCTGACAGAACTGTTAAATGGTGCTGCTGCTTTGGGAAACAGTCTGGCAGAGTTCCTCAAAAAGTTAAACATGCAGTTAAACACCTAGCAATGCCACTCTCCTAGGTATATTCACAAGAGAAATAAAAACATAAGTTCATACAAAAACTTGTACATGAATATTAATAGCAGCATAATTCATAACAGCAAAAAATTAGGAAAAACTGATGAATGAATAAACAAAATGTGGCATATACATACAATAGAATATTATTCAGCCATAAAAAATGAGGTACTGATACATGCTACAAAATGGAAAAACCTTGAAAAACATTATGCTAAGTGAAATAAGCCATGCATAAAAGGCCCCATTATATGATTCTTTTTTTCACAAAATGTTCAAAATAGGCAAATCCATAGACAGGAAGATTAGTGGTTTTCAGGAGCTAAGAGGAAAGAAGAATGGGGAGTGACTACTAATTGATATGGGGTTTTCATTTTGGAGTGATAAAATGTTTTGAAACTTGATAGCAATGTGGATGCACAACTTTGTAAATATACTGAAAACCAGTGACTTGTACTTTATGATGTGTGAATTATCTATAATAAAAGCGTGATATGCTAATTAGGCCAGACAGCCAGACGACCATCTGGATGACCACGCTATGATACCCACTGGTGCCAGGCCAGCCAAGGCGGTGCGATGCGATTGGTCGGGGGCCCGGCCATCGCCCCATGATGGCCTCACAGAAGGAGGCTCAGGCCACTGACTGGCGGGGCAATCAATCGGGGGGGCTCCGCGATCACCCCAAAGAGGGAGGCCCAGCCACCAACCGGCAGGTTGCAGCAGGTGGGCAGGGCCTCCCTCTGTGAGGGAAGCCCAGGTCCCAGGTGCCAGAGGGAAGCCGGTGGCGGCAGCGGGGGAAGGAAGGCCTACTCTTGCACGAATTTCATGCATTGGGCCTCTAGTATCTCAATAAAGCTGTTACTTAAAAAATGTATGTAAGAATTCTGGGGATTAAAATACACTAAGATCCCAGCATTTAGTTAACATTAATGTACTTGGGCCATTTAATAATATTAATTAAAAGAGTATAATCAATCCACTTCAATCCCATCTAATCTAACCTATAATCATAATCCAGTTCAATCCTGTCTAACCTATTCCACATTTTGTTTATAAATGAATATTTCACTCTAAAATAATGAAGTGGTAAATATAGAAAAATTAAGACTAGAAAATTACTACAAAAGCTACACAATCTTATCACTTTCCTACTATTAAAAAGCACTTTTCTTAAACCTTTTACTGCTTTAGGAGTAGTACTGTTCTGATCTTCATAGTTCATCTGTGTACAGGAAGTTACGATTATTTTGCTATTTTGAACAGAGGAAAAAAATGTTCAAAATAACAAAATAGTGAATAACTACATGGTGTCCCAAAATTCACGCAAGAAGTAATTTTGATAGAAAACACAGGTTTATAATTAAAACTTGTAAATTTTTTATTGATTCATAAAGTATACAGTATAGGGCACCTACGCAAAGCCGTGGTCTTCATTGTCCCTGCTCCTGGGCCATAATTGGTACTTGGTAATGTTTATCAAATTGAAGGGATTGAAATCAAAGGACAACAGATATTAGAATCTGATTCAATAAACCAAGTAAAATTAGGCTTTTATTTTTTGTTGTTGTTGTTGTTAATGCTCACGCAAAATTCTAATCTTGCGTGAATTTTGGGACACCCTATAAAAGCAGATTCCAATTCTTCTAAGCACCCAAGTTTACCTATGTTGATTTGTTAGGCTCACATGTCTAACCCATCTTGAAAAGCATGAAGACAGTATATTTAAAGACTTATATCTAACCAATCAATATTTAAATTTATCTGTCAACATCTAAGTGAAGTATCTCAAGCATTTTATATCCTGACTTAGAAATTAATCAAAGTAATCATGTACCAGTAACTGAAAACAGAAAGGAAATGTATATTCTGCAATTAAAATGCAACTAATCTCAGCCAAATTAAGCTATAACTTACAGGCATCTTAAAAGCCTCAGTAAGGAGGAATTTTAGCTTTTTTTAAATCAAAATTTAGGTCTGTGCAGGTCTCTAATGAAGAGACACTAAGAAACTGGCAGACAGTGGAAGCAGGAAAACCATTTTTGAGATAGTTACAAATATCCAGAAGAGAAAGCTCTGAACTACAGCAGTGCAGTTAAAACAAAACAAACAAAAAAATCCAAGGGCATTTCAAAGTAGAATTAATATAGCTGAGTGAAACCATAAGAAGTAGCATCAGCCCAGTAGAATGGCTCAGTGGTTAAGTATTGACCTATGAACCAGGAGGTCACGGTTCAATTCCTGGTCAGGGCACATGCCTGGGTTGCAGGCTCCATCTCTTGTAGGGGGTGTGCAGGAGGCAGCAGATCGATGATTCTCTCCCATTACTGATGTTTCCATCTCTCTCTCCCTCTCCCTTCCTCTCTGAAATCAATAACAATATATATATGTTTTTAAAGTAGCAGCATCAAAGAAGATCCAGGATTCTCTAGACTGCTAAGTAGAAAGTTTGTGGTGAATCAGCAGAAAGGGGAGATGGTTACAATTTAACATGTTAAAAAAAATTTTTTTTTGATCCTCATGAGGATATTTTTTTCCCATTGATTTTTAGAACAGAAGGGAGGAGACACCCACAGAGAGAAACATCAATGTGAGAGACACATCGATTGATTGTCTTCCGCGCACGCCAGGGCCAACCAGAGCCAGGGATCAAGTCTGCAACCAAGGTCCATACCCTGGACTGTAATCAAACCTGAGACCCTTCAGTCGAAGGGCCAATGCTCTCACCACTTAGCAAACCGCCTAGGGCTGACATGTTAATTTTGAGGAATGTGTAAAACATCTAAGATGGAGATTTCAACTGGAAATACGAGGATGAAACTAATAGATATTTTGGACTACAGCCATTACCACAGAATCACCAACATTAAGTAGCAAAAGAGAAACAAGTCAAGGGGACTAAGAAGAAATGATAGGAAAGCTAAGAAGAAAAAGTAAGAAGGGCAAAAACAGCATCCAAGACGCCAACAGAGAGTATTTTGAGGAAGGAGATCATCAATACCAAAAACTATAGAGTTTGAAAATAGACAACTGGGCTTGGCAATTGGGCCTCTGAGCATTTCAGGAGACTGGAGGAATGGGGCAGAACTCCAGGGTAATGGGCTGAGGATCCACAGGGAACTGAGAAAGTGAAAACACAGGAGGGTTAATGGTGAAGGGAAAAGGAAAGACTGAGTATTATCCATTTCTTATTGGGGAAATTCTGACCATACTAAAAGCTTAAGAGCTCTTAAGGGAACAAGAGAAAGGAAGCCAAAACACTAAAGAGAAAAAACATCCAAAAACTTAATACTGAGTACTTATTATTATCAGACACTTTGAAATAACAAAAATTCTATGAGAAAGCTAGTACCATTATTTGCTTCTTACAGACTTGAAAACAGAGGCATGGAAAGATTAAGTACAGCAACGTGGTCAGAATTACACAGAAACTGGTAGTGGAACTGAGATTTGAACTCATGCAATTTGGATCCAGAGAATACTCATAAACACTCATAATTTAGAGGCAGAACTTTAAAGAGGTTGGGGAGATGCAGAGCACAGATGGAAATGTGAATCTTAGTTTCCTCTAAAATAGGAAGAGGGAGGGTAACAGTTGGAGGAAGGAAGAGGCACTGCTAAAAATTGTGCTTGACAGGCTATAGTAGTGCAGTGGTTTGAACATACTAGGTAAAGATTTAGAATCACTGTTCTGGGAAGTTCTAAAGGGGATCACCCAAGGACAAGCAAAAGGACTCTGAGGACATAAAAAGTTTTGGCTGAGGTCAGAGAGGGTGATGGCAGAGCAATCAGGCAGAAAGCAGATGTTGATGGCAGGATGTCAGTGCAGGTGGAAAGAAAGGACTCTACATTATCTCTAAGAGATTTTTATCCAAGCCTGAAGTTTCAATCATCTAATCCCAATGACTCACACATTATTCAGGCTTCTGCTTTTCTGAACTTGCAGTCTTTACACCCAATTTCCTACCTAAAATCTCCAGCTGGATGTCTCAAAGAGCTCTGCATGCCCAAAGTCCCCTTCTAGTCAGTCTTCCTTTCCAAGGAAGATATTTTCATGCTAGAGGCCTGATGCACGAAATTCATGCAAGAGGCAGCTGCAGCAGCCTCCTCTGCCTTGGCTCCAGCCCACCGTGGACTTGTTCCGAAGGACATCGGGTCTAATTAGCATATTACATTTTAATTATTATAGATATTTTTCCAAGACATCACCATTCTAGTTACATAAGCCCCAAATCTGATACATCTCTAACAAGTCCTTCTCTCTCACCTCACTGAGCTCTTTGGTTTCTCATATATTTTTCCAAGACATTCATCTCTCTCCCTTTCTATCACCACTCTTCTAGTCCAAACCACTACTGTCTGTTATCTGAACTGTTAAAATAACCTCCCCAAGTGTTGCAAACCTCCCCTGGAAGATGTGTGTACCATACTGTTTTCTCTTCCTGGACACACAGGAAGACTACATTCCCCAGCCTTCCTTGAAAGTTCACCAGACTGATTCTGCTCAGCAACAGGTGGACACAGTGATATAAACCACTTCCAGGCCTGGCTCTTTAAAAGTGATCTAGCTCCATCTTCCCCTGACAAGATGACTTCGGGAGATATACTTCAAGATAGAAGCGGGCTGCCCAACTCTGTGGCACTCTATATGATAGAGATAAATCTTTACTGTGTTAAGCCAAAGAGATTTGGGATTTAATTTGTTACCGTAGTAGTTCAAATACAACAGACCGCCCATACCCATTGCTGAGATCCTTCCACTCTCCAGTTCACTCTCTACACTGCAGCCAAGGATCTGAAACACAAATCCTATCTACATGTTTAAAACACTTCTATGGCTTTCCTTTGATCTGAGGGTAAAAAGAGTAATAATTGTTTATTACTGCATGATCTGACCCTATCTACCTCTCTACCCCACATATTCTCTGCTACCTCAATACCTTGAGCCTTCTTTTAATTCTATTTGCCATGCTCCTTCTCACTTCAGGGAGTTTGCTCATACTAAATACTCGGCTATACACTTTTCAGATCTCAGACCAAATTCTCATTTTGCAAGTAAGTTTTCTAGGTCAAGACCACTACTTCACGCTTCCATGAAATCATGAATCTCTACACCATAGCACTTAACCACAGTTTCAATGTTCTCTCTTTATTTAATGATTGTCTCCCCAAATAAGCTGTTTAAGACTGTAAGTTCCTTAAGAAAGACTGTGTCTATCTTATTCACTATTGTGTTCCTCTGAGGAAATAAAAGATAAATAAAAGACTCCCATCGTAGTTTATTTAACTAATGGAGAAGATAAAGACAGCATATACAAATCATCAATACTTGGTAAAACTATTATTCCCTGATAAACTCCAATAGAAGAGAGTTTAAAGAAGGTAGAGATTATGCTACGGTAAAGCAGGACACAGGTAGGGGGTGGGAGTTCACATCTAAACCGACTTAAAGCACTCCAAGACAAGAGGACTAAAGGATGAAAAGAGTCCCTGAGAAAGGGAACCTTGCATATACAATATGAGAGGATAGGGAGGAGGAAATTGAGATGTAGACTGGGTTCAGGAGGAAGAGACCACAAATGACAGGCTCAAGAGTTTGGAGACAATGGATATATTTTTTAAAAGAAAAGTAAGGATGACCAGCAAAAAGGCTAATTCAGTAAGCAAGGCAAGAGGTGACCAAAGCCTTCATTAGGGTAGTAGGAGCAGTACAAGGAAGAGGGCTGGATGTCAACAGTGTGTAGGCACAAACATCTGTACTTGACAACCACTGGCTGGGAGAGGGATGGTGGAAAGGAAGGAATCAGAATAGTTTGGTGATTAGGAGGCTGATTAATGCCCTGGACAGTGTGGCTCAGTTGGTTGGAGCATCGGCCTGTACACTGAAGGGTCACAGGTTTGATCCCTGGTCAGGCACATATAAGAGGCAACCAGTGGCTAGCCAGTTTGGCTCAGTGAATAGAGTGTCGGCCCGCGGACTGAAGGGTCCTGGGTTCGATTCCAGTCAAGGACACGTACCTTGGTTGCAGGTTCCCCGGCCCTGGTCAGGGTCCATGCAGAAGGCAACCAATAGATGTGTCTCTTTCACATCAATGTTTCTTTGTCTCTCCCTCTCCCTTCCACTCTCTCTAAAAATCAATGAAGAAATATCCTCAGGTGAGAATTAACAACAACAACAACACACACACACAAAGAGCAAGTGTCCAAAAAAAGAGGCAATCAGTGGATGCATAAATGAGTGGAACAACAAACTGATTTTCTCTCTCTCTCTCTCTCTCTCTCTCTCTCTCTCTCTCATCAATCAATAAAAATAAATTCCTCTGAGATAATTAATTTTAGTGGATTTATCATCATCACAAAGAGATATTATGTTTAATCTTAAAGGCAGATGTGATATACGTAATTATTTATGGGTTTTGTTTTTTTTTTTTACTTTATATTGCACTTTTTCCTAATAGAAAAGGTCCTTTCCCACCAGTCTCACTTTTCAGTATTTTTCTAAAATGTTATATGACTAAGATATTAACTACTCACCTGTCAAGGAAGTTAAAGTTTATTTTAAAAAGCAAAATCAAATTTGGTTTTGACTTTTAAAAAATTTATTTATATTCGATTACAAAGTTTTAACAATCAAGACCATTAAAGGATACTCTGAATATAGCACCAAAATTTGCTGCATAGCTAGGAAGGAAAAATCTTGAGTAAAAATAGACTGCTATTGCAACAAGAGCTTTGTGATTACCTTAAAAAGATATGTTATCCACAACTTCAGTTTCACTGTGTTCTGTACCAGTGACCACTGGAGAATAACAGTTGCTCTTAGAACTCCACCCTCATGTCAAAACAGTTGCTGTTAAATAATTACTCTGCTGTATTTTATTTCACTTGACTACCAGTTTTTCACTTGTTCATGAAGCATAATGGATCTCAAACCTGTCTGAGTCGCCTTGGCAGAGCTTTTGTAAACACAGATTCAGAGATTAAGTGAATACATCAGAGGCACTGCTTTAATACTCAAGATTCACTCAGTGTACTCTTCTCTAAATAAAGTTACTATTCACAAACAAATGCTATAGAGAATTTTTAACACTTGGTATTTTAAAGGTGCGAATGATAGAACACACTTAAAACATCAATTCTCTCAATTCTAGCACAAGGCTAGTGATCTCTGAAAGGAGCATCAAGTCTTTCTGATTCAATTTTTGTAAACAACTAAACCAGTCCAAATCCTAAATGTAGTAACAGCTGCCCATCCTAAACCAAAATATCAGAAACAGTGGTGTATTTTTATACTACTAACTCAAGTAGGATTCCTGACTTTGGCTCCATAATTAATGCCAAATATACTTTATCCAACCCTCGTTGGAAAAAAAAAACAGGAATAAAAGACACTTTCCTCCATCAGAAAATTAATTTTTTTTAAATTATTTTTCTAAGCTAAGAGTCTGAAATATTTGACAGTAGGATATTGCACAGCAGAAAAATACAATTTCAAATTTACAAGCACCTGGCAGAAAACAGTTCCTTTCTCAACCTACCAACTATTAAAAACCCAGCATAACTGCTAATCAAAGGAGTTGGGGAGTTTAAAAAAGGTTCACGATTCTCCTTTCTTTACACCATGCAATGAATGACAGTGCTTAAGAAATTTCTACATAGGAGTATTAAGGGCCCTATAGATCTTGTGTTAAAATGGGGGACTAAATACATACATCTAAATTTATCTCCCTCTCAAAACTCCACTGAAAGTACAAAAGGGGATTTTTTTAAAAAAGAAAAAGAACATATACCCACAAGAACAAGGAGAGCAGAAGAAAAATGGAAATTCAGATAAGGAAGAATGAGTGAAATTTGTTTAACAATTAGTTTCCTAGACCCCGCTCCTGATCGCCACCCTGCCACCAACCCCATATCCTTGGAATTCTGCAGTTTTTTCTCTGCACAGTAGGTCTTCCTGGCTTAGTCATCATATTGAAAATAGGAGAACTTATATAAACTGAATGCTAAGACACTCTATCCACCACTACCAGTACCTTGAAGCCTAACTGTCCAACAGAACTTTCTGTGATGATGCAATTGTTCTATATGTGCACTGTCCAATATGGCTATTGAGTACATAAAATGTGACTAATAAAAATGAGGAGCTAAATTGTTAATTTTATCTTATTTTAAGTGATTTAACATAGAACATAAAATTAACTCTCAATACTAAAATAGTATGTTTTGAGTAAACAAATTTATAAAATATGTTTTCTGCCTTGAAAAAATAGTGTATTATTTAAATTTATGATGACTTGTTTGGGTCCTCAGGAACCTCAGTTTTTCTCCTATGCAGTGACAAAATAATGCTCCCAAGGGCATGAATTTCAATTTACTATAATAATTATGGTCAACTATTTCTGGGGGCAAGTAAGCAATCTCCGGAGAAATTCAGATAGACTTTTTGTCTCTTTGGAAATATCCTGAGTGTTAATTTGAAAGAGTCAAAGGACCAAAATCAAGAATAGTTCATAAAACTTCAGAAAGGAAGGTTTGACTTTAAGGAAAGATTTTAAATTTTTGTGTTTTTTAAAAAAATATTTTTTAATTGATTGATTGGTAGAGAGAGAAAAATCGACTGGCTACCTCCTGCACACCCCTTAACAGGGATGGAGCCAGTAACCAGGGCATGTGCCCCAAACAGAAATCAAGCTGGCAATTTCGGTGCACAGGACAACACCCAACCAACTGAGCCACACCAGCCAGGGCTTTATTTTATTTTACAATTAGAGTTGACATTCAATATTATTTTGTGTTAGTTTCAGTTGTACAGCATAATGGTTAACCTATTGTATACTTTATGAAGTGATCACCCTGATATTTCCTGGCACCACAGTTATTACAATATTACTGACTATATTTCCTATGCTGTACTATACATCCCCATGACTATTTTGTACCTACCAATTTGTACTTTTTAATCTCTTCACCTTTTTCACCCCCCCGAACTCCAATCTTCTTCCCCTCTGGCAACCATCAGCCTGTTCTGTGCAACTATGAGTCTATTTCTATTTAGTTTGTTCATTTATTTTGTTCTTTAAATTCTTTATATAAGTGAAATTATATGGAGACACTTATCCAAAGAAGACATACTGATAGCCAATACACATATGAAAAGATGGTCAACATCTCTAATCATCAGAGAAATGCAAATTAAAAACAATGAGATATCACCTCACACCTGTCAGAATGGCTATCATCAATAAACCAATAAACAAGTGCTGTGGAGAAGTGGAGGAAAGGGAACTCTCCTGCACTGTTGGGAATGCAGACTGATGCAGCCACTGTGAAAAACAGCATGGAAGAAGTATGGAAGATCCTCAAAAAAATACAAATGCAACCGCCTTATGATCCAGCGATTCCATTTCTGGATATATATATACATATATATCTCCAAAACACTAATTCAAGATAATATATGCACACACGCACCATGTTCACTGCAACGTTATTTATAATAACCAAGATATAGAAGCAACCCAAGTGCCCATCAACAGACGAGTGGATAGAAAAGTTGTTTTACATATATGCAATAGAATATTACTTGGTCATAAAAAAGAATGAAATCTTACCCTTTGTGACAGCATGGATGGACCTAGAGAGTGTTATGCTAAGTGAAATAAGTCAGACTGAGAAAGATTTTAATTTTTACAAATGGTATAACAAAAAGTTATTTTATTCCTTGTAGGGGAAAAACCTGGATATTGAGGAAGAACTGAAATAATTTAAGATGCAAGGTTTATTTAATAGCACTAAAGGTAACTTCATTTTATGTAGTATTATACATAGGGCTATTCTGATGAATTTTGTAACTAATTAGGTTATGTTTCTTGAAGTAAATTTATAAAGTCAGATATTGAATTTTTTAAATTTGCTGTGTTCTTATAAACAGAATTTGGGACATATATTTATCCTTAGAAGACCGTTGTATCCAGAGGAGAAGGCGCACTGCAAGTCTAAGTCAGGCTTATTCAAATCAAGTTATTGAAGTCAGACTTACTCAAATAACTTGAGCAAGTAAGCTAATTTCTCTAACCTCAGTTTCATCACTGTAAAATGTGAATTATGATAATCCTAACTCAAGAGGACTGACATCACAATACAACATATGTACATCACCTAAATACAAGGGCCTGGCAATGGTACCATTCGGTAAGTGAAGACTCATATTATTATTAACCAGAAAACCTGTCAGAACTTCTTCAACCCCTTCTAGTTACCAATGTTTAGTGAAGCCTTTTGGTAATGGGAGGCTATGGATAAAAGAAATCCAGACGGCTTAAAACTTCCAAGTGAAAACAGTAATTTCTATCTGTTCTCTGATGACCAGAACTACTAACTCAAAAACCATAATGACATTCCCATAACTAGTAAATGGTTGACCAGCAATGACATGCAGGAATAAAAAGAATAACACAGTTAAGATTCAGTTACACTACTACCTCTTGCCATTCTCCTAGGCACAACTATCACCTACAGCCATAAATCAAAACCCACAATGATAAAAACTGGGCCTATGGAGTGAGCTAACAGGCTTTGTCCTAAAATTTATCCCTGCCCAATACACAGCAATCTTTGATAAGTTCAAAATGTCCAAAGCTGCTGCATATAGTTTTATAGATTGTGCCTTGCTTAAAGAGTGCCAGGCCGCCCTAACCGGTTTGGCTCAGTGGATAGAGCGTCAGCCTGCAGACTGAAGGGTCCAGGGTTCGATTCCGGTCAAGGGCATGTATCTTGGTTGCAGGCACATCCCCAGTTGGTGGTGTGCAGGAGGCAGCTGATCAATGTTTCTCTCTCATCGATGTTTCTAACCCTCTATCTCTCTCCCTTCCTCTCTGTAGAAAAATCAATAAAATATATTTAAAATAAAAAAATAAAAAAAAAAAAAGAGCGCCTGGCCATGACAGAGCTAACTTCAAGAAATGTACCTGCAGAGCTTCAGCGGTTTCAAGGAGTATCATCTGCTTGTGTCCTGAGGCCACATTACCCAGAGGGAGCACCACTTTGTAATTTGCACAAAGTCACTACATAGGCTATCAGTGATCCAGAAAATGTTCCAAGTTAACTCTCTGCCTTAATACACTGGTCCATTTCCCAAAACCAGGGTGACAGTGTTAAATTTACAACCAATTTCCAATTATAGAAGTGCTTCATTCATCTCATAGCAAAGTACAGACAATGTCCTTAAGATAGCCTATGTGCAGACCAAATAGCAATCCTACTAGCTGTGAATTAATTTTGAAGAGCTCCATTAAAACAATTTTATGGTTAAACCTTACTTAGTGGGTTAAAAATTCATTCTATAACATAAACTATGAAATACCACCCACACTCCCACAAAAGAGAAAAGAAAAATGATCTCAACTGCCAAAGTAGATTAGATATAATAAGGCCCAGCTACTAAAAATAATTTCATTCAAATCTTATTTTATAGACAATCCTAACCAGGTTTACTAACAGGTTTCCCACCCCAATCAGGAGATAGGAAGTCAGAAAGGGAGGACAGGAACAGTGAGTACAATAAAGAGTTTAATAAGCCTAACAGAGAAAAATAATACTCCCCACTCTTCCCTCAAAAACACTAGCAACATAGGGCAAGGTAAGCACATTAGCAAATAGTCCTATGTTTTTACTGTTTTCTTTCAAGAGTTTTCAATTTTCTTCAAGATAAAAGCCTTACCATGTCAAATTCTTCATGCCCTTTCTCCAGCCTCCTTTCCCACTTCTCCTGACACATACCCCTTAATTCCAGTCACGTACAATTCTTTGTGATCTACGTTCTCTTGTTATGCTTTATTTTCCTCCTGTTCACCTGGTTAAGTCCTTCAAGGCACACATCAACTCCTCTGGAAAGTTGTGTGTCTTGGCCCCTCAACACCACCTCTAATCCTACAGCATTATCTGTCACAGAGATTGTCTATTGGTTGCCTGATTCTCTCATTAAATGTGCTCCTTAAGTGTAAGAACTAATTCTAAGGATCTCCCCCTGCCCCTAGATATGTTTTTTTAATTGGTTTCAGAGAGAGAGGAAGGGAGACAAGGAGAGAGAGGGGGATAGAGAAGGGGGAGGAGGGAGGGAAGCAAGCAGGAAGGGAGAGAGGGAGACAGACATACAGACATCGAGCAGTTGTACTCGCCCAGATCAGGGATGGAACCTGCAACCAGATATATGCCCTAAGCGGCAATGGAACAGGCAACCTTTTGGTTTACTGGACGATACTCCAACCATTTGAGTGAGCAGTTCAACCGGCCAGGGCTCAGTTGTTGTTGTTGTTTTAAATCCTATTCTACCTAAGAACTACTATCTACTTTATTAGGTTTTTAAACTGGTCATCCCTTAAAACTTTTATGAAATGTACTACTGCTTTCGAGATATCCCCCACCCCCATTTTTTATGTTACGATTCTTCAGTTTAAGAAGAATCTTTTCACCTTAAAACTTGAGGATTCTCGGGGGGTGGGGTGGGGGTAAACTAAGCAAAAAAAACAAAAAAACTTCGAAGCAATTTTTATAGATTTCCCTTGGAATATTCTGGTCCTGAGATGAAATATGCTATTTATTGTCTTTTGCCTAAAGATACAGAAATTCAGGCCTCTGAAATACTGTTTGCATATATTTATGTTTCTACTTTGTTTTTTAGACTCCCCATAACTGACTGACAAGAAAAAATTTGTAAAGATGGAAAAATTTCACACTATTTGATTTTTAAGTGACAACTCACTGAGTATCAATCACATCATGGAAGCATGAACATCCTCTTGATAAAATTAAAAATCTTTTTTTCTTTTAGCTATAATTGACAATATAATATTACATTCATTTCAGGTATATAACAATGATTTGTTATTTAGATATATTGCTAAACGATCACCACATAAGCCTAATAAACATACATCATTACACAGTTATAATTTTTTTTCTTGTGATGAGAACTTTTCAGTTACTCTTAGCAACTTTCAAATATATATATACAATACAGTACAATTAACTTATAGTCACTCTAGTAACCATCCTGCACATTACATCCTCATGACTTATTTATTTTATAACTGGAAATGTGTACCTTTTGACCATCTTTACCCATTTTGCCTATCCTCTATCCGCTGCTTCTGGCAACCACCGATCTACTTTCTGTATCTGTAAGTTCAGGGGGGTTTCTTGTGTATGTTTTGTTTTAGGGTCCACATATAAGTGAGATAATACAGTATTTGACAAGTATTTTTGTTTCCTTTTGATAAATAACCAAAAGTGGGGTTGCTGGAGCATATTGTAGTTCTATTTATAATTTCTGAGGAACTGCCATATTGTTTTCCAAAATGGCTGCACCAATGTACATTCCCACAAACAGTGCATAGGGGTTCCGTTTTCTCCACATCCTCACCAACACTTATTTCTTGTGTTTTTGATAACAGCAATTCTAACACATATATAGTCAATTAATTACAACAAAAAAGCCAAGAATATACAGTGAGGAAAGGACACTATAAGGAAAACTGGACAACTGCATGCAAAAAAAATGAAACTGGACCACTATCTTACATAATACACAGAAATTAACTCAAAATGGATCAAAGACTTGAATGTAAGACCTGAAAATACAGAACTCCTGAAAGAAAACACAGGCTGTACACTCTGACACAGGTCTTTGCAATGACCTACACCAAAAGCAAAAAATAAAGTAGGATTACATCAAACTAAAATGCTCCTGCAAGGCAAAAGAAACCATCTCCAAAATGAAAAGGCAACCTAACAAATGGGAGAAAATACTTGGAATTATGCCTCTGGTAGAAGGTTAAGATCTGAACAGACATTTTTTCAAAGACATACAGATGGCCAAAAGGTGCGTGAAAAAGGTGCTCAACATCAATAATCAGGGAAATGCAAATCAAAACCACACTGAGATATCACCTTAACTCTTAATATCTTTATCAATTTCTTCTGCCCAACATATAAACACAATCCATCTATCCAGAATTGTGAAGCTGCATAATAAATGTTTACTTAATACAAGTTCTCTACTTCATGTTGTTTTAAAAGTCACATATGCATATACATATATATTATTTTTTAAAGTGTCTAATATGTAAGCATCACTTAATTTCAGGATAAATGCTAGATAAGAGCCATTAATATATATAGTAATTAATATGCAAAGAGGATAACATTTAAGAATTCAATATCCCATAAAATACACTAACACATTTCAAAATTTCTACAATCTACACCCTTGTTAAATAATCATTTGGTTGTGTAGTTCAAAAAATAAAAAGGACACTGTTTAATAAAGATGTATCTATTAGTAATTTTGTCCAAGGTAGAAAGAATGACTGTTTTAAGCATCTATCATTAGAAAAAGTTTTCTACAATATTCTGTCTTATCCTTCAATAAGACAGGAAATAAACAAAAGAATATATTCCTCAACTGGGGAATGAAATACTACTCACCATAAAAAGGAACAAACTGTTGATGTACAAATGACTTATGCTAAGTGAAAAGACACCAGATTCAAAGTGTATGATTGGATGATCCCATTTATATGACATTCTTGCAAAGGTAAAACTATAGGGACAAAAACCAAATCAGTGATTATTCAGGGTGGGGAGAAGAATTACCATGGGGAATCTTTTTGGAGTAAAAAAACTATTCTATATTTTTATTGTGGTGGTAGTTGTACAACCATATACATTTGCCAAAACTTGCAGAGAGACATAGAAACATATACATGTAATACTACTCAGCCATGAAAAATTAAATACTGCCATTTGCAGCATCATGGATGGATCTTAAGAGTATCATGCTACCTGGCTGCTGTAGCTCAGTGGTTGACCATCCTATCTAATAAAAGAGAAACATGGTAATTAGCCATACCTCTGCTACCCTTCCCATTGGCTAATCAGGGCGATATGCAAATTAACTGCCAGCCAAGATGGCGGCCGGCAGCCAGGCAGCTTGAAGCGAACATGAGGCTTGCTTGCTTCAGTGACGGAAGAAACCAACGTTCCCCGCCTGCCGCTGCCAGCCTCTGAGCTTGCAGTTTGAAACATTGTTAAAAATATAGAAGCTAAACAAAACCCCCAAAACCTGCTTTCAGCCAGCTGGGATCTCGGAGCTGGAGTTGAAACAGTGTTTCGATTATAGAACCCAAACAAACCAGATACCTACTTTCAGTAGCCAAGGCCTCAGAGCTGGAGCCAAGCCTCAGAGCTAAAGCTGGCCCAGAATAAAAAAGAAAAAAGAAAAAAAGGAGCGGTTGGGAGCTTCAATCACCCACCAGCCTGAAAACAGCCCTCAGCCCCTCACCCAGACTGGCCAGGCACCCCAGTGGGGACCCCCACCCTGATCCAGGACACCCTTCAGGGAAAACCAGCTGGCCCCCACCCGTGCACCAGGCCTCTATCCTATATAGTAAAAGGGTAATATGCCACCCAGCACCAGGATCAGCGGAGCAGCGAGGCTTCCCGGCACCGGGATCAGCGTGACAGGGGGCAGCGCCCAAACCCCCTGATCGCCTTGCGGCTCTGTGTGTGACAGGGTGCGGCGCCCCAACCCCCTGATCGGCCCTGCAGCTCTGTGTGTGAGAGGGTGCGGCGCCCCAACCACCCCACCCCCCACGGGCCCTGCTCTGTGTGTGACGGGGTAGAGCCATAACCTCCCCATCGGCCCTGCCCTGAGTCTGACAGTGGCGGTGCCCCAACCCCCTGATCGGCCCTGCTCTGTGGGTGATAGAGGGCAGCGCCCCAAATCCCCCCTCCAACGGGCCCTGCTCTGTGTGTGACGGGGTAGAGCCATAACCTCCCCATCGGCCCTGCCCTGAGTGTGACAGGGTGCGGCGCCCCAACCCCCTGATCTGCCCTGCTCTGTGTGTGACAGGGGGCGGTGTCCCAACTCCCCTATCGGCCCTACTCTGTGAGTGACAGGGGGGAGCGCCTCAACCCCCTGATCAGCCCTGCTGTGTGCGTGACAGGGTACGGAGCCCCAACCCCCCTGATGGGCCCTGCGCTGTGCGCGACAGGGTATAGAGCCCCAACCTCCGATGGGCCCTGCTCTGTGACAGGGGGCAGCGCCCCAACCCCGATTGGCCCTGCTCTGTGTGTGACAGGGGGTGGCGCCGCAACCTCCCCATCAACCCTGCCTTGAGTGTGATAGGGAGCGGTGCCCCAAACCCCAACTGGCCCTACCCTGAGCGTGACTGAGGGTGGCATCGCAACCTCCTAATCCGCCCTGCTCTGTGCATTACAGGGGGCAGCGCCCCAACTCCCCAATCGGCCCTGCTCTGAGAATGACCAGGGGCTGCACCTCGGGATTGGGCCTGCCCTCTGCCACCCAGGAGCAGGCCTAAGCCAGCAGGTCGTTATCTCCCAAGGGGTCCCAGACTGCGAGAGGGTACAGGGTGAGGGACCCCCCCGCCCGAGTGCACAAATTTTTGTGCACCGGGCCTCTAGTCCTATCTAATAAAGAGGGAATGTGCAAATTGACCATCATGCCATAACAGTCAAGATGGCTGCACTCACAGCGGAGGCAGGGATTCCATAACACAAGATGGCTGCACCCACAGAGGAGGCCGAGTTCCCGTAACAAGCCTTAACAAGCAATCAGCATCAGCAGGGACCTGAAGCTGCATGGCGCTGGGCCAGGACGGACCTGAGGCTGCGCGCGCCCCCGCCTGGTGGTGCTTAACAGGGGACCTCAGGCCATAACCCCCGCCCCAGCACCAGACCAGAGGATCTCAGGCCGTGCTCCCCACCCCAGCATCAGGCCAGAAGACCTCAGGCTGTACCCCTTGCCCCGGCGCCGGGCCAGGCGACCTGAGGCCACGCCTCCCCACCCGGCAGGGCTTGACGGGGGTGGGGCCAGTCGGGTCTGGTTCTCGCATGATTTTGAGGCATACGTGGGTAGGCAGGGACTTGACTCTGATTCCCGTTGCACACCCTAGATTCTGACAGGAGGAAGATTTTCATATACATTTACTAATTTTCTTTAATCTCTGACACTTCTATTATAGAGAAAGGGCAAATAGCAATATTAAAATATTTCCTCTAATTAATTCCCTTTTAATGTGCACGAATTTCATGCACTGGGTCACTAGTTGACCTATGAACCAGGAGGTCACAGTTCAATCCCTGGTCAGGGCACATGTGAGGGTTGCGGGCTCAATCCCCAGTAGGGGGCATGCAGGAGGCAGCTGATCAATGATTCTCATCATTGATGTTTCCATCTCCCTTATCCTCTCCCTTCCTCTCTGAAACCAATATATATATATATATATATATATATATATATATATATATATATATATATGGTATCATTCTAAGTGAAATCAGTCAAACAATAAAAGGAAAAGAATCTTATGATTTCACTCATCTATCTATATATATAAAAGGCTAAGCAACCGTCCGACCGTCCGGTAGTTTTGATGTGCAGTGACCACCAGGGGGCAGACGCTCAACAGAGGAGCTGCCAAGCTGTGGTGACTTGGCAGAAGCAGTTCTTGGGTGATGCACCCCAGAATCAGAGTGGAGGGAGCCCAATTCCTCGCGGGGCCATGCGATTCCACCTTCGGCCGTGGCTTATGTTGTTGCTGGGGCACTGTCGGCCCCAAATCTGGTTTACTGCATAGTTGCATTTGTGTTCCACACCCTGTATGACAGCAACTTTGCAGAGTGCCCTCTTTCACTCCGGGACCCCTCAGGGAATGTTGGAGAGCTGGTTTCAGCCTGATCCCTGCAGGCCAGGCTGAGGACCCCACCTGCCAGAGCAACCCCACTCACTCCGCAGATGCCCTTTGAGCCGCAGTGCTGCCACAGGTGCAGCTGGCCAGGGAGGGACCGCGGGAGGTTGGCTCCAGGGTGTGTCTGGCCCATCTCACCCAGTCCTACACTACCAACCACCTTCTAATTAATTTCCTTTCAATGTGCACAAATCTGTGAACCAGGCCACTAGTGTGAGATATAAAACAGAAACCAACAAGTGAATAAACAAACTCATAGACACAGCCAACAGTATGGTGGTTACAAGAGGGCAAAGGGAATGGGGAGAAGATAAAGAAGGCAAAGGGGGTCAATATATGGTAATGGAAGGAGCCTAGACTCTGGATGGCACGCACACAATGCAATATACTGATGATGTGTTACAGAATTGTACATCTAAAACTTACATGTTATTAACCAAAGTTACCCGAATAAATTAAAATTTTTTAAAATGGTGAATTTTACTTTATGTAAATTGCTCTGAATAGAAAAATTATACACTTCTAGTCTTTCAGGAGCAACAATATAAAAAAATTCTATTCTCCTTTGAGAAAGACCATTTTGAACACACAATAATATAAAGCAGCAATTTTAAACCTTTTTCATCTCATGGCATACAAACTACTAAAATTCTGTGGCACACCAAAAATATCTTTTTTGCGGATCTAACAAAAAAAAAATAGGTATAATTTTGATTCATTCACACTGGATGGCTATTATTGTGTTGACTGCTATCATTTTTTTTATTTGACAGTCTAAAGGAAAAGAGGTCAGTGCCCTCTGACTAGTCAGGTATTGCAAGGTTTTAAAAATTCTAGCAGCACATGGAAAATTGCCGAGCTAAAGGTAAAAGATTTCTCCTTGGTTTAGCAATTTGGTGTCCCTTTGGATGATTAACTAACATGTCAGTGAACCCAAGACACAAAACAGATTTGATGCTGTTGGGTTACTGACCTACTTCTGTTCCATGGTCACATTCAGTTTCTAAGCCCTACCAATTCTTCCTTAAATGTGGATATCTATTTCTTCTCATTTCCTCTTAAAATCTCATAACACTCCCAAGATTAAAAGTCTTCACCAATTCACAAGCACCTACAAAATAAACTCCATATTCATTAACAGCACTTAAAAGGCCCTTTATCATCCAAACCAACTTATTTTTTCCAGATTCATTTTCCACCACAGGCAATTTTATTACTCACTCATAACTTTCAGAAAGCAATTTGGCCATTTATATCAAGAGCTTCAAAATAATCCAAGCCTTCTGACCCTTTAACTCAGAAATCCCACTTTGAGGAATTTATTCTGGGAAAATCATCTTCATAATAATAAAAACCAGACGGTCCAAATAAATAAAAACAGGAGAATTGCCAAGAAAAGTATAGTATATCCACAGGATAGTTTCTGTTACATCCATTAAAATCATGTTTGTGGGAAGTTTTTAATGACACAGGGAAATATTATGATTTAAGTGAAAAAACAAGCTGGATAAAGTTTTACATGCAGTATAATCTCAACTATGTAAAACAGTATAAAGAAAAGGAATTTTATCTCTAACAGTGGGAATAGAAGTAATTTTTATCTTCTCTCTAGTTTTCTGCATTTTCAAAGCTTTCTGTGTTGAGCATATTTTTAAAATTAGAAATATAGACCCATGCAAACTTTTTGATTCGATGGTTGTACACCTACGATTCTATTTTGAAGAAGAATGCAGATGCAAGCAAAAATTGGTGCACAAAGATGAAAGCATTACTTATAATACTGGACTTAAATTTAACACAGGAATAACTTAATATCATCACAGTATATGCAGGATACCCTTAAACAATTTAAGTCGTTTTTTACAGATAGAGGTAATGTCATAAAATTCAAAGTGTAAACTCAGTGGGTTTTAGTATATTCACAAGTTGTAATGTACATCCATCACCACAACCTAATTTTACAACATTTCGAACCCTGTACTCGGGAACAATCACTCCTTTTTCCCATTCTTTCCCACCCAAGACCTAGCCAACCACTAGCAGCAATTTACTTCCTGTCCCTACTGTTCTGCTTCTCCTGGATATTTTATATAAGTGAATCATATAATATGTAGTCTTTTTTTTTTACTGGCTTCTTTCATTTAGCATGTTTTCAAAGTTCATCCATATTATTGCATGATTCATTACTCATTTCTTTTTATTGCCAAATGATATTCTATTGTATGAATATAAAACATTTTACCTATTTAATCATCAGTTGATGTACACTTGAGCTGTTTCAACTGTTGGTATATTACGAATAATGCCACTATGAACATTCGTGTACAAGTTTCTATGCAGATACGTTTTCATTTTGCTTGGGTATATAATTAGGTGTGAAATTGCTGGGTTATGTGGTAACTCCCAAGTTGATCTTCTTAAGGAATTGCCAAACTGTTTTCCAAAGTGGCTACACCATTTTATATTCCCACCAGCAACGTATTCCCACAGCCTTGCCAACATTTTGTTACTCCATGTTTTTTTTTTTATTATTATTACTGCCATCCTAGTAGGTGTGTAGTATCTCACTGTGGTTTTGATTTGCATTTCTCTAATGACTGATTTTATCGACTACTTGTATTTCTTTTAAGAAATGTCTACTTAAAGCCTTTTAGGCTGTCTTTTCGTTGCTGAGTTGCAAGAGTCCTTCATATATTCTGAATACAAGTTCCTAGTCAGACATGTGATTTGCAAATATTTTCTCCCATTCTATGAACTGTCTTTTCACTTTCTTGATGGGTGTTCTTTGATACAAACAAGTTTTTAATTGTAATAAAATTCAATTTATCTATTTTTCTTTTGTCACTGGAGGTTTTGGTGTCATTGCCTAGAAAGCCAAGAAAATTGACCAAAAACACTATCCAAACCACATTCACAAATATTTTTACCTATGTTTTCTTCTACAAGTTTTATATCTTTAGCGCTTACATTTAGGCTATAACACATTTTAAGTTAAATTTTCTATTTAGTGTGAAACAGGGATCCAAATTCATTCTTTTGCATGTGAATATCCTGTTGTTCTAGAACCATTTGTTGAAGACACTATTCTTTTCCCCACTGAATTAGCTTGGCACCCTTGTCACTTTGGGATATGGGAAATAAAGAATATAAACCGTGACAAATGAACTCAACTATGTAAGAAAAATCTGTATTAGTGGTCTCCAGATATTCACTTTCTCCCTTATTTTCATAATAGTACTTATTACAATCTGCAATTATCTTATTCAGTTTTTTATTTATTTCTTACCTGTCTCTCCTATTATAATGTATACTTCATAGGGACAGGGACTTTGACTTATATACTGATGAATACCCAGAGGCTAAAACAGTACAGTCCTCCTTTAACATCATCAATAGGTTCTGCAACTTTAAATGAAACGTCATATAATAAAGCCAATAAATTCCTATGGCATTAGAATAGAGTGACATTAAATGAAGACCTGCTGCACAGGTCCTAGAAGACACCTAACAATCATTTATTGAAAGAATGAAAATCTATTTAAAATGGCCTGGAAGAAAATGCACCAAATGTTAATGCCTTGGTTGGGATTGCCATTACAACTAAATTTTTTCTTAATGTTTTACAATTAATATACATTATTATCCTAATCAGATATGAAGTTAAGGTATTTTTGCCAAACTTTTATATTAGCTTCTTTTAAAGATCTCCAGCACAATGACACCACCAACTACCAAGTAGCTCAAGTCTCAATATTTGAAGTTATCCTTGATTAGAGGCCTGGTGCACAAATTTGTGCACCAGTGAGGTCTCTCAGCCTGGCCTGCAGGATTGGGCTGAAACTGGTTCTCCAACATCCCCCAAGGAGTCCTGGATTGCAAGAGGGTGCAGGCCAGGCCGAAGGACCCCACCCATGTACGATCGGGGCCAGGGAGGGATGCAGGAGGTTGGCCAGCCAGGGAGGGATTATGGGAGGGCTCCAGGGAATGTTCGGCCCGTCTCACTCAGTCCCGTTCAGCCAGACCCCAGCAGTAAGCTCACCTACCGGTCAGAGCATCTTCCTTCTGGTAGTCAGTGCATGTCATAGCAACTGGTTGACCAGTCAACTGCCCCCTTGTGGTCAGTGCATGTGATAGTGAGCGGTTGAGCGGCCTTAGCATATCATTAGCATATTACACTTTGATTGGTTAAACGGCTGACCAGACAACTGGACACTTAGCATATTAGGCTTTTTATATAGGACTAGAGGCCCGGTGCACAAAAATTTGTGCACTCGGGGGGGAGGGGGGGGTTCCTCAGCCCGGCCTGTGCCCTCTCGCAGTCTGGGACCCCTCGGGAGATAACGACCTGCTGGCTTACGCCTGTTCCCGGGTGGCAGAGGGCAGGCCCAATCCCTAGGTGAAGCCCCTGGTCGGGCTCACAGCAGGGCCGATTGGGGAGTTGGGGCGCCGCCCCCTGTCATGCACAGAGCAGGGAGGATCGGGAGGTTGCAATGCCACCCCTAGTCACACTCAGAGTAGGGCCGATTGGGGGGTTGGGGCACCGCCCCCTGTCACTCAAGGCAGGGTCGATGGGGAGGTTGCGGCGCCACCCCCTGTCACACACAGCAGGGCCCATGAGGGGGGTTGGGGCTCTGTACCCTGTCACTCACAGAGCAGGGCCCATGAGGGGGGCTGGGGCTCCGTACCCTGTCACGCACAGAGCAGGGTTGATCAGGGGGTTGGGAGCTCCTCCCTGTCACTCACAGAGTAGGGCCGATAGGGGAGCTGGGGCACCGCCCCCTGTCACACACAGAGCAAGGCGGATCAGGGGGTTGGGGTGCCGCACCCTGTCACACTCAGGGCAGGGCCCGTGGGGGATGGTTGGGGCATCGCCCTCTATCATCCACAGAGCAGGGCTGATCATGGGGTTGGGGCACCGCCACTGTCAGACTCAGGGCAGGGCCGATGGGGAGGTTATGGCTCTACCCCGTCACACACAGAGCAGGGCCCGTGGGGGGGCGGGGGGGGGGGGGTTGGACGCCGCACCCTGTCACACACAGAGCTGCAGGGCGATCAGGGGGTTGGGGAGCTCCCCCCTATCAGGCACAGAGCAGGGCTGATCAGGGGGTTGGGGCGCCTTCCCCTGTCACGAACAGACCAGGGCCTATAGGGAGGTTGTGGCCCCACCCCGTCACACACAGAGCCGCAGGGCGATCAGGGGGTTTGGGCGCTGCCTCCTGTCATGCTGATCCCGGTGCCGGGAGGCCTCGCGGCTCCGCTGATCCCGGTGCTGGAAGGCGTATTACCCTTTTACTATATAGGATAGAGGCCTGCTGCACATGTGGGGGCTGGCTGGTTTTCCCTGAAGGGTGTCCTGGATCAGGGTGGGGGTCCCGCTTGGGTGCCTGGCCAGCCTGGGTGAGGGGATGATGGCTGTTTGCAGCTGGTCACACCCCCTTCAGGGTGGGGGTCCCCACCGGGGTGCCTGGCCAGTCTGGGTGAGGGGCTGAGGACTGTTTTCAGGCTGGCGGGTGATGGAAGCTCCCAACCGCTCCTTTTTTTCTTTTTTCTTTTATTCTGGGCCAGCTTTAGCTCTGAGGCTCCAGCTCTTAGGCCTCCGCTGCTGAAAGCAGGTATCTGGTTTGTTTCGGTTCTATAATCGAAACAATGTATAACTCCAGCTCTGAGATCCTGGCTCTCTGAAAGCAGGTTTCTGGGGTTTTGTTTAGCTTCTATATTTGTTACAATGTTTCAAACTGCAGGCTCAGAGGCCGGCAAGGCAGGCGGGGAACGTTGGCTTCCTCCGTCACTGAAGCAAGCAAGCCTCATGTTAGTTTCAAGCTGCCTGGCTGCCGGCCGCCATCTTGGCTGGCAGTTAATTTGCATATCGTCCTGATTAGCCAATGGGAAGGGTAGTGGTTGTACACCAATTACCATGTGTCTCTTTTATTAGATAGGATGTCTTTCTTTCCCTTATGCCACACATCTAAATTATCAGTAAGTCCTGCCAGTTCTACTTTCCAAAATATACAATTGATCCTTGAACAACATCGGTTTGAACTGCGCAGGTCCACTTATACAATTTTTTTTAAAAAATATATTTTATTGATTTTTTACAGAGAGGAAGGGAGAGGGATAGAGAGTTAGAAACATCGATGAGAGAGAAACATCGATCAGCTGCCTCCTGCACATCTCCCACTGGGGATATGCCCGCAACCCAGGTACATGCTCTTGACTGGAATCGAACCTGGGACCTTTCAGTCCGCAGGCCGACGCTCTATCCACTGAGCCAAACCAGTTTCGGCAATAATTTTTTTTTAATATAAATACCTGTACTGTTTTCAGTCTATGGTTAGGAGTCTGCAGCAGAGGGCTAACGGTATCACTGATCTACATCATTTATAGGGAAGACTTGAGTATCCATGTTTAGTATCTGAGAGGGGTTCTGGAACCAAATCCCCACAGATAATAAGAGGAGTTAAGTTTGGGGGGGAGTCAAAAGTTATATGTGGATTTTCGACTGTGCAGGGGACTGTCCCTAACCCCCGTGTTGTTCAAGGGTCAATGGTATACCCACTCTAATTGCTTCTCACTATCCCAATAACAATCCCAATCTAACCTACTACGCCACCCATTGCCTGAATAATAGCAGTAGTCTCTTAATCAGCCTTTGTCCCCATTTGTACATCTCCATACATGAGCCACAGGAATAAATCACATCCTATTCCACTACGTTACACCTTAACACTTCCCCACCACCACAAACCCAGTGGTTTCCTGGGGTGGTCAGAATAAAATACAAATTATTCACCTTGGCCTAAAGGCTCTTCCTATTCTAGCTCTTGTCTACAATACATTTCCTACTTCTCTCCCCTCTTTTCACTGAATTCTACCTATATAAACCTTTTTTGTCCCTGGCATGTCAAACTCATTCTCTTCTCAAGGACTTTCTACTTATAGAGTTCCTTCTGCTTGAAATGTTTTTCACATGGCCTGCTCTCTCTCTTACAATGTAAGTCTTAGCTCAAATGCCATCTCCTAAGAGGCCTTCCTTAACAATCTAGCTAAAAGTAGCCAACTCTTCTAGTACTCCTGATTGTTACCCTACTTCCTTCTTACCCAGCCGTGGGCAAACTACGGCCCGCAGGCCGGATCCGGCCGGTTTGAAATGAATAAAACTAAAAAAAAAAAAAAAAAAGACCGTACCCTTTTATGTAATGATGTTTACTTTGAATTTATATTAGTTCACACAAACACTCCATCCATGCTTTTGTTCCGGCCCTCCGGTCCAGTTTAAGAACCCATTGTGGCCCTCGAGTCAAAAAGTTTGCCCACCCCTGTTCTTACCACTTACAATTATCTGACATGATCTTGTCATTTTTCTCTCTTTCCCCCATTAGAATGTAACTTCTACAAGAAAGGGCTTTTTCAGTACTGTCTCCCTAATACGTAGACCATTCTTGGCATATCAAATTTCTCAACTATTTACTGAATAAATGGTTGCTATTTTAAACCCTGAAGACAATGAAGAACTGTATTTGATTCTCCATTAATTACTTCAGGAAAAACATAATAGTTATTTAACTATTTAATAACTAAGAGATATTTTAAATCAAGAATCAAGTCACCTGAAAAATCAAATTAAGAAGTTGGTCATAAAAAAAATTGATAAAACTATAATGATTCCAGGTAAAATAACATTAAAGAAGTAATAAAACAAGCCCTGGCTTGCTAGCTCAGCTGGTTAGAGAGTCATCTTGATATGCCAAGGTTGTGGGTTCAATCCCCAGTCAGGGCATATACAAGAATCAACCAACGAATGCATAAATAAGTTGAACAACAAATCGATGTTTCTCTCTCCCCATTCTCTCTCTAAAATCAATCAATAAATAAAAATTTAAGAATGCCCTCTTATTCACCTGTTCATGTTCATTAAGTAACATCTGTTGTGGGCCTACTATGAGGGTCATCTTGCTCTTGAAATATACAAGCCCTCAGGAAACATAGCAGCTCTACCTAATACATAGAAACAAACACAGAAAAGTGGCCCAAATGCGGAGACAAAGAAACATGTCACAAATGAAAGAACAGAAGAAATCTCTAGAAAAAGAACTAAATGAAATGGAAGCAAGCAAGCTACTAAATACAGAGTTCAAAACAATGGTTATAAGGTTGCTCAAGGATCTTAATGAGAGCTTCAAGAGACTTAGTGAGACTTTCAAGGATCTTAGTAAGAATTTCAAAGACATGAAAAAGGACCAGACAGAAATTAAGCATACACTAACTGAAATAAAGAACAATGTACAGGGATTCAACAGTAGAGTAGAGGATTTGGAGAATCCAACCAACGATTTGCAATATGAGGAAGCAAAGAACACCCAATCAGAAGAGCAAAAAGAAAAAAGAATAAAAAAATATGAAGGTAGTGTGAAGACCTCCTGGGATAACTTCAAATCTACCAACATTTGCATTATGGAGGTGCCTGAGAAGAGAGAAAGCAAAATACTGAAAACCTATTTGAAGCAATAATGACAAAAAACTTCCCCTACCTAGTGAACGAAATAGACTTACAAGTCCAGAAAGCAGAGTTCAAAACAAGAGGCCCACACCAAGACACATCAAAGTTAAAATGCCAAAGGTTATAGACAAAGACAGAATCTTAAAAGTGCCAGGAGAAAAGCAGTTAGTAATAATAACTTTTTAAAAAGATTAAAAAATATGAATAAAATGGCAATAAATATATATCAACAATTGAATCTAAAAATCAAAATAGCCCAGCCGTCATGGCTCAGTGGTTGAACCATCAACCTATGAACCAGGAGGTCATGGTTCAATTCCTGTCAGGACACATGCCCGGGTTGCAGGCTCCATCCCCAGTGTAAAGTGTGCAGGAGGCAGCCGATCAGTGATTCTCTCTCATCACTGATGTTTCTATCTCTCTCTCCTTTCCTCTCTAAAATCAATCCTAACATATAAAAAGACAGGGGAGTCATGACCGAAACAACTGGACAGACGACTGAACAGCAGGCTGCATGGGGCAACCAGGCCGGCAAGGGGGGTTAGTGAGGGACGACCAAATGACTTAACAGCAGGATATGCATTACCTATGGACACAGACAATAGGGTGGTGAAGACTTGGGGTGAGGCTGGAACTGGGTGGAGGGGGGCAATGGGGAAAAAAGGGGTGACATCTGTAATACTCTCAACAATAAAGATTTTTTAAATAAATAAATAAATAAGCCAGCCCATGGTAAGAAAGAGGGGGAAAAATACATACAACCCCCCCCTAAGGAGTCTAACAGTCTAGTTTCACAAAACATCTTAGGAAGTGCCATAAAAGGAATTCATATTCTATCTTAGCACTGTTTCTTAGAGATGTGCAAAAATGCAGAGAATTAACACCAGTGTTGGTACCCATACTAACTTCCCTTTACAAATAGGCTAATTCGCAAAGTCTGAGGATAGTCCATTAAGGTGACCACTAGCCACTTGTGGTTTAGTGAGTCCCATTATAAGTGGCTAGTGTGACTGAAGAGCTGCATTTTTTTATTGTATTTCACTTTAATTTACTTAAAAATTTTAAAACTTATCAATTCCATTACTGGAAAACTTATAAGTATGCCCAGAGCAACTTATGTGTGTGAATCTACTTTTTCAACAGTAAAATTTAAATCTAAATATATATCAAATATTTCTTATGAAAATTGAACATCTGAATTGATGTACTATAGGTGTAAAATATATACTGATTTCAAACTTGTATGAAAAAGGAATGTAAAATGTCTCGTTAATTTTTATATAGATTAAACGTTGACTTATTTCAGATATATTGGGTTAAATAAATTTCACCTTTTCTCTTTACTTTTACAATGGGGCTATTAGAAAATTTAAAAGTACATATGTACTTTGAGTGATGAACACAATGCAATATACAGATGATATATTATAGAAATGTACATTTGAAATTTATATACTTTTATTAACTGTTACCCCAATAAATTTAATAAATTTTTAAGTAGTACATATGTAACTCATATTTTATTTCTGTTCGACAACAATGGTCAAAAGATTACTTACAACATTCTTAAAACAAGATTTCAATGATTTGAGAATTCCTCAGGGCTCTAGAGCTTCAACAATTGCCTTAAAAGATTGTGCCCTAGCAAGTTGAAGGAGTCTTACCAGTACTTGCCTATGCTTTAGTTTTAGCTCTATTACTACATGGAAATACTACCAACGTAAAAAAAAACATGTCATGTGAAACCACTCTAAAGTAAATACTAATTACATTTAAAGTTGGTGATTTTCTGAAAGCAAGTCAAGATAAAAATATGGGTCAGAAATTAATCTTTCTTTTCTGTGATAACTCAAATGGGAGTAACATCCTATAAAGTAAAGCAAAAATGCTGAAAGGAGTAAACAGTCTTCCTTCAATATGCTCCAAAAGTACAAATACAGTGACAGACTCATTTTAAATGTAGGTTTCTTGCTACAGTATGCACTGAAGTGTCCAACTTTTAAATGCTCATCCTGAGCCCTGTTGCAACAAAACGGAGTTTTTTGATACTCCCCACGTTAAAAAAAAAAAAAAAGCCAAACTATCAGCTTTTTCATACCTTCAACTACAGATTAAAATGTGAATTTTAGGAATTTTAATTGCATTTTTACTTGTCAATTGCTTTTTTAAAGATCTACATAAAAACTGATTTTTAAGCCCTGACCGGTTTGGCTCAGTGGATAGAGCGTTGGCCTGCGGACTCAAGGATCCCAGGTTCGATTTCGGTCAAGGGCGTGTACTTTGGTTGCGGGCACATACCCAGTGGGGAGTGTGCAGGAGGCAGCTGATCGATGTTTCTCTCTCATCGATGTTTCTAGCTCTCTATCTCTTTCCCTTCCTCTCTGTAAAAAAAAATCAATAAATATATTTTAGGAAAAAAACCCTGATTTTTAATATACCAAAGCAAACCACATAAGCATTACAATGTCAGCTACTGAAAGAATTATCTTCAAAAGTTAAGTATCACTAGACTAAAAACTACTCAACTTTATGGAGGTCCTTGTACAGAAGACTTCACGATGATGAATGTAACAAGTTTGTCAAAATATTACTAACATGAACCAATCTGATGTTTATTTTTCTATACTTCTCCCAATGTAGAATTTCAAGCAAAATGAACAGGAGATAGCTTTTAGAAGCACAATTTCAAGTGAAAAGTCACTTCTAACATCAAGGCAAGGAGGTAGGGACAGAAGAAAAGCTGGGATTAAAATATTTCTGAAGTATTAGGTATAAATCTTTGGGTATGGCTTTCATGGACAATCTAGAAAGGCATTATTATGCTACAAGGGAAGGAAGTTAAAGATACTTCAGTAACAATCTTCTACCTGTTTTGTGGTTTAGATATGCAAATATCGAACAGTACAGGCATACTTCAGAGATATTGGGGGTTGGGTTCCAGACCACTGCAATAAAATGAGTATCACAATAAAGCCAGCCATAATTGTTTTACTGGTGAGGGTTCTTGCCTTCAATTTGTAAAAAACTCAACATATATGAAGTGCAATAAAGTAAACCACAATAAAAGAAGCATGCCTGTAGAGCAGCGGTTCTCAACCTGTGGGTCGCCACCCCTTTGGCAATCGAATGACCCTTTCACAGGGGTCGCCTAAGACCATCCTGCATATCAGATATTTACATTACGATTCATAACAGCAGCAACATTACAGTTATGAAGTAGCAACGAAAATAATTTTATGGTTGGGTCACAACATGAGGAACTGTATTTAAAGGGCCAGAAGGTTGAGAACCACTGCTGTAGAGTAAAAAGACTAGGCCTAATTATTCAGAGACTAGAGAATTGTTCTGTAGATAAAAACAATGCATATACTCCTAGGCTAGATGAAGTTTTCTTTGGTTACATAAAAATCAAAGAACAATTCATCTATGGTCTGATTTCCCTGTGCTCTCACTGTTCATCTCCAAAGTTCAAAGGCCAATTTTAAAATGGATAAATGTAGAAAAGGAAAAGTAATAAATAAAAATGGTAATCCTTCAAAACTAAAAACAAAACAAAAAAATAAAAAAACCACCAATGCATATATATATTAAATCTAGTTTTTCAAGAGTTTCAAGATCTTTTTCAAACTTCAACTATGGTGTTCATCTCAAAGTATCTTAATTATTACTGAAAGAAAATAGTTATTTATTATAAAAACACAAATGTTTGGAGTCTTCCTGTATACCAAGTTAAAGACCATTTTGATTCAAACCAATTCTATTTATAAAAAATAGTCACAGTTATTTTTGTTTTGTCTGTTGTTTTTTCAATAGACTATTTTTCAGAGACCTTTTAGGTTCACAGTAAAATTGAGCAGAAAGTACAGAGAGTTCCCATATATCCCTTGTAGGGTTTTGTTGTTTATTTGTTTTTAACATTTTGCTAGATTAACTGCCTAGAAAAAAGAAAGGTGTAAGTATAAAGCAAAGGATGTTAACATCCATGGCCCTTGGCAAAAATGGAACTCTATCGTGGATCACTGCATTCTGCTACTAGTAGGACCCAACAATGGCAGGTATCTAAAATTAAGAGAGAGTACTAAACTTTCCTTACTTAGCTTGAGGCTTGCAAAAAAACTAGGTGCCAGAGGAGAGGAATATT
The DNA here is from genome assembly GCF_014108235.1 of Myotis myotis. Lineage (NCBI taxonomy): Eukaryota > Metazoa > Chordata > Mammalia > Chiroptera > Vespertilionidae > Myotis > Myotis myotis. Next base: position 75,765,949 of record NW_023416401.1, on the reverse strand, counting down.
AGTCCTCTGTATGTATGTGGTTCTGGTCTTGACAGTCACTTTCTTGTTGATTTTAAGTCTGGGTTTACTTGATGGCTCCACCAATTAGCTTAGATGAAGATAATGACGAGGTTTTACACAATGTCAAGTTCACCGATAAGCATGCAAGCAAAAATTAAGCTGCAATGAAAAGATACTCAACTCCTACTAATCAGAGAAATACAAATTAAAGAATGAGAAAACATTTCACACCCATCAGACTGGCAAAGGTTGTAAGTCTCATAATAGCAAGTAGTGAAAAGAAATGGAGAAACAGGCTCCTAAATGTAGATGATTGGATGGATGCAAACTAGAACCTCTGATGGCAGATTAAAAAAATGCATATGCATGGTCTCCAAACCAGGGCTTCTACTTCGGGATATAAACCAAGAAGATATTCACTAGGGCTAGAGCAGCCGTGGGCAAACTATGGCCCGCGGGCCGGATCCAGCCGGTTTGAAATGAATAAAACTAAAAAAAAAAAAAAAAAAAGACCATACCCTTTTATGTAATGATGTTTACTTTGAATTTATATTAGTTCACACAAACACTCCATCCATGCTTTTGTTCCGGCCCTCTGGTCCAGTTTAAGAACCCATTGTGGCCCTCGAGTCAAAAAGTTTGCCCGCCCCTGGGCTAGAGAATCAATATATAGTAATATATAAAAATGGAGCCTGGCAAGCATGGCTCAGTGAGTGAGCATCAACCTATGATCCAGGGAGTCGCGGTTCGATTCCTGGTCAGGGCACAGGCCCAGGGCTTGATCCCCAGGGAGGGGCATCCAGGGGACAGCCAATCAATGATTCTTTCTCATCATTGATGTTTCTATCTCGCTCTTCTTCTCTGAAATCAATAAAAATATACTTGGAAAAAAATGGAAACAATATATTGCAAAAAAAAAGATAAAAGGGCAAAAAGTTGGGCAAATATCCATCAATAGGGCAATGGATAAACTTAATCCTATATAATAAAAGGCTAATATGCAAATAGACCGAACGGCAGAACAACCAAACAACCGGTCGCTATGACATGTGCTGACCACCAGGGGGCGTGTGCAGAACATGGCTGCACAGGATGTTGGAGCAGGTGAGCGGGGGCGCCAGACCAAGGTGGGGCGCCAGTTGCTATCATCGGGGCGAGCCTCTGGTGGTTACTGAAAATTCTTTGCTCCCATGGCCCCACTTGCACCCGCTGCTGGCGCCAGCCCCAATCGTTCTATGCCATCAGCTGGTGCGAGTGGCATCAGTGGGAACGGGGCTGCCAGCAGACAGGGGACCAGAGGCTGCAGTGGGAGAGGCAGGTGGGAATGTGGAGGATGGGCCGAGACCCACCCCTGTGCCTACCAGAGCCTCACGGCCCACAGTTCCTTTCAAGGTGCACAGATTTGTGCACTGGGCCCCTAGTATAGACATAAAATAGAAAGTATTCAGCTGTTAAAATAAAGAACCAGAGCCACAACTAAAATTAAAATCCATCCCACCCCCTAAAACTGACCAAGTTTAATTTTAAGTTGCAAAAGGATGCACAAAGCATATATATCAAAATCAAAATATATACATATAAAAAAATCAAGGCAATACAGCTTATACTTCTGCAGATACATACATATATAGCTAAAAGTATGGAAATGCCAATGAGAATGAAATACATTAATTTCAGGTGACTATGTTGAATTTTACCTGAGCCCTGTGCTCCTGGAAAGCAGTGCCAGTTAAGAAATCCACTCCCATCATTGTGTGTTCTGGGGAACAAGTAACAAAAGGATTCTGCCCTTAAGACTCCCTGATTTACCTGCCCAAGGTCCCCATTCCCTCCCCCTTTTTTTTGAGATGTTCCTCACTAATCGATGTCCTCCCAATTGCAATAGCCTAAAAAAGAAATCATTTCCTTAATTGGCTGGTGCATTATATCTTTGACAATGGAGTGGTTGGTTATTTCTGGGATTAGAAGATGCATACGTAAATGTAACGGTAGCATAACCTGAAATTCGGCAAAAAGTTAATCTTTTTTTCAAAGGAACTTGTTCTATGTAGTTTTCCACTTAAAATGTTTCTAAATTAATTTTTAAATTATTTTTAAAATTTGATGTGGAGTCAGAAGTAGTCACACAAGTCAATCCATTAGTTTTCTGATACGTTAAGTAGGCACATTAACACATGCCCAACCTATTCCACTAGGTTGTTATAAATAAAAGTGTTTTTGCTAATCATCAAGTGGTACAATACATTTGTAATTCAGTCTGAGCCAATTAATTCGGTTTGGTAGAGCAGCATTCTGATTAGAATAATGTTACGGATTAGATTATCATATAGACCTTTACTCTGTTTCAGGGGCAACACTACACTCTTACTTCAGAGAAAGCAATGTAGTTATACTGCAAATGAACACACTATCAGTTACAAGAGGAGCTAGGAAAGTCTATGTTATGTCTCAATCCATACCCAACACAAGAACTACTGAGCAGATAACCCAAAGAATTTGGTGGGTGGGCTGGTAATCAATCTTTAAATGAGGAAACTGGCACACCCAGCACATATACGCCAAAGTTTTGTTTGGAGTGTGTAGATGTGGTTCATGTGGAGGGTAGGCATCTTTTTTTTCTTTTTTCCTTTTATTGGCACTGTAAAGTGAGACTTTGAAAACATGAAATTTCATGGTAAAGTGCCCTGGGTTTATCTTTTGAGTTGGTTTCAAATTGCTTTACTCCAAAGTGCTTCTGGAATACTTGGTGAGTACCAGGAAGTGATTTTGTTAATGTAGAACAAAACCATCAACAGTTAAAATTTAACTTAAAAAACTAAAAAATTTGAACTCAGTATCTAGACAACAAATCTAAAAAAGATAAAATACCAAGGTAGAATGCTAAAATCTGGGATAATAAAGGAACTTTCCATCTTCACAATATTCTATAGTAGCTGGACTGAAGGGAAATGCTCTATTCTCATGAGGCTTACATACAAGAGTAACCAACTTTCTTTGCAAGCATCCAAACAAGACTAGCTTATAAGGTCTTCTTTTTTTAAATTCATTAAATTTATTGGGGTGACACTGGTCAACATGAACATATAGGTTTCAGGTGTGGGTTTGTTAAAAGATCTGTATATTGCACTTTGTTCCCACCCCGTAAAGTAAAATCTTCTCCTGTCACCATATAAAGTCTTTTCTTAACCTCTCTACACCAAGAAGTTTGAAATGTATTTGGAATCACCCATCTTGATTTGTGTTTCTCCTCCTCCCCCAAGAACCAGTAAGTAAAACAGATTCTTCATTTTATTTGAATTACAAAAATATGAAAGTAAAGCTTTAACTAAAGTTTAACTATTTAACTAACGTTAAAATACTTGGCACTATTTTCAAACAAAATAAAGTTTGCAGTCTAGCAAGTCAAAAACATAGAATGTCAAATTAGAAGACCCTAAAGCAGGTTTCATAGCACTTTCGTCAGAGCTGATGTACTAGCACTCAAAACCCTTAGGTTAAAATGGTCTTTTAGTATGAAGTAGTACATGTACTTATAATCTTAAAGAGGTTAAAAATCTTAAATGCTGATTCTCTTTATGATTTACATAACTAAACCAAAGAAGAATCAGAAACTGAACACTATCAAATTCCCAATACATATCCTCAGTCACCAAGAAACTACTGATTAATCTCATTTCCTTCCACTAATGAGACTGTGTGCACAGTCATGAAAGTTGCAATACCTTAAGAAAACCAAAACTACTATTCCGTGAAAACATTTTGGATGCAAATAAGCTGGCACCAACTGCTTCCACGCAGACAGATGCAAAAACTGTCATATTTCTAGCAAAGTGTGGTAAGCCTCTGCCTGCAAATCGCTGACCAAAAATGGTCATGGCGTGCTGCAGGCTAAAGAAAACGACAAAATGTTCCACTTGAGAATACTACTTAAGAACACTGTTTTACGGCACACTGGAATTCCAGTTTAGACGGGTAAATATGTAAATTAAGCAGAGTGTCCATCACCTACTGGGCATGTTTACTTTTGAAGTGGTTCTCAACCTTCTGGCCCTTTAAATACAGTTCCTTCTGTTGTGACCCAACCATAAAATTATTTTCGTTGCTACTTCATAACTGTAATGTTGCTACTGTTATGAATCGGAATGTCAATATCTGATATGCAGGATGGTCTTAGGCGACCCCTGGGAAAGGGTCGTTCGATCGCCAAAGGGGTGGCGACCCACAGGTTGAGAACCGCTGTTTTAGAGACTGGGATAATTTTACGGACTTTAAAAAAGTTTGGTTTTTTTTCATTTGTTTTTATGCGTACGCCTGCATCATGCCCACCCCTTGCATGCCGAGTTCTGAAGCACAGCCACACTGTACAGGTGAAAGGCATTTTCCAGCCGCACCCGGCGAGGTCGGGCCGGCGAGGGTTAAAGCAAACGCCGCCAAGCCTGACGAGCACAGGGAGGGCGCAGCAGGAAGCGGACGGACGGACGGACGGCCCGACACGGCCGAGAAAGCGGCTAAAGGCCTCCAGTCCTTAACCTGCCCGGGTCAGGCTCAGGGATCACTGCGCCCCCGAGGGCTGCTCAATAAAGGCCGTATTTTTCCTTTTCGAGATGGACAGACCTGACCGGCGCATCTGTGCCGGGCTCCGGGGAACGTGCCCCGAACAAGGCCGCTCCGGATTCCCACGCCCCCCGCCCGGGGTTGGCGAACCCCACCCCCCAGTCGATCTCGCCGAGACGGGGAGAACTCGACTCCAACTGGTGGTACCGAGGCCAGGGCGGAGAAACCTCCGAGGCGACGCTCCGGGACGGCGGCCAAGCAGCAGCTGCGACCAACGCAGCGGCCGTGGAGCCGCTCCGGGACGCGGGGCGACGCGGGGCCCAGCGGGGCCGCGGGCGACAGACGCCCAAGACCCTCCCCCGGCGGGAGCCGGCTGAGGGACGCGGGTCCCTTCGGGGCGGAAGGAGGGTGGGGGGCGGCGTTCGCCCCTCAGCCCGACCCCCGCGGCGCCGCAGCTGCGCCGCCCCCGCCGCGTCAGCTCACGCCTCACGCTCTCTCCCACTCACCATCTTCGCCGAGGCGGTCGCAGGGACGCGGGGCAGGGAGTCGGCGGGCGCCGAGTGTCCTCACAGCAGCGGGGCCGAGCAAACGAGCGAGGTGGCGACGCAGGGCGCGAGCCTACCAGGGGGAGGGCGCGTGAGCGCGCCGCGGGCCCAAACACGGCTGCGCACGTCACGCGCTGCCCGCCGTTGCTACGCAACCGGAAGGCCGGGTAACGCCCCGCCCGGGCGGCCTTCGGGACTGCACGCGGAAGGGGTCTTCCTCACCTTCCGGACCTTCCAGAAGTCTGACTGGGGTCCCCCTCACCAGCTCCGGGCCGAGGGGAGTGGGGGTGGGTCCCTCTCTCTTCTGCGGGGGACGAGGAGGCGGAGCTTGGCCTGGCACCTGCGGGGCCAGTGGCCCTTCTCCCCCCAAGAGGCGGGGCCACGTGGCGCCCCGCCCACTGTGAACCTGTTGGCCTTACAAGGAAGTGGCTACCTGGCCAGGTGTGCGCCGCCGCTGGGGTGGGGCCTAGGAGGGGACGAGGTGGGGAGGCGGGGAGGCGGGGTTGGGAAGAAGGAGTTGCGAGGCCAGGCGGGAGCTGAGGCGCGGGCGGCGGCGGAGGGGCGTGCATACCGCATATTTTACCTACTTTGGTGCGATTCCCGCCATCCTCCCCTGATTGGCCCAGCCCGGCACGTTGGGCCCTCGTCTAAGGAAAAAAATCTGCACATTTTCCCTCCTTCCGGAGGCGACTGTGGCCTTACCGAGTGCTCTGAGTCACCGCTAATGTCAGGTCTGGAAAAAAACAGGGAGTGATTTATTTATCTTTGGGAACAGCCCGGGAAAGGAGGCCGCCGGTCCGCTGGGTGTAGCTGGGAAACGGTCGGCTGGTCTTGGGGTGATGGCGCCAACCCCGCTGCTCCGTTTTTTTGGGCTTTAAATTTGGGATTGTGTGTTTTGTTTTGTTTTGTTTTTTATGGGCGGTTGCATCAGAAACACAGTTTTCACACGGCCAGAAGGAATCCCAGCGTTTTTTTTCTGAGGGTGTTTTTGTGGGGAGTAAAGGGAACAAAGAATTTGAAACTGGATTTATTCTTTTATTTTAGGTAGTATTTCAATTTAAGATACTGAGACCATCACGACCTCTCCCAAAACTGTTAATTCTCCAAATGTGAGGCTTTTGGACAGGATGGTCAGTGTATGTGTGTGTGTCGGGGGGAGGGGGCGTTGTGTGTGGTTTTTTGCTGGGCATTATCTAAAAATCTAGATTGTAAGTGGCTTTTGTTCTGACCATTCAGCATGGAAACTCATTTCTTATTACTCATCATGTTTTTGTTTTCATTTCTTTCCTTTTAAAAAAAAAATGTTTATTGATTTCAGAGAGGAAAGGAGAGGGAGAGAGAAACATCGATGTGGAGAGAGAATCATTGATTGGCTGCCTCCTGCGCCCCCCACACTGGGGATGGAGCCTGCAACCCAGGCATGTGCCCTGACCCAGGATCAAACGGTGACCTCCTGGTTCATAGGTCCTGGCTCAGCCCGGGGCTGTTTTGTTTTCTATTTAAGAGAGGAAGCAAGTTGTGACAATCCTAAGCCTATACAATTTGCCACAAGATTTTTGGCAGGCTGAGCAGTGGTTCTCAAAGGGAACTCGTTCAGTTAGAGTTGTTTGCCCACCCGCCAGAGTTGCAGACGCAGAACCTCTGAGATGGGACCCTGAGGATGTGCATTTCTGACAATTCCCAGGTGATGCTGCTTTGAGAAGAAAGAACCTTCCTGTATCCACCTGCAGCTGGAACCCATTGTCTGTCTGGTTGAACGGGATTCAGTGCCCGCCTCCACTTCTAAGTCCTCAAAATGTCCTTTCTAGTCCAGAATTGAATCCTGCTCATTTAAGGGAATACACAGCCCGTCTGCTCTGTCGTCTGGACTGCATTTCATCCTCCACTCTGCCACCAGAGTTACGTCCAGACATGAGAATTGGATCCTGTCACGTCGCTGCTTAAATTTTCCTTTGGCTTCCTCCAGAATTAGCAGGTCAGCCTGGCCTTTTTGCCTCTGGCCTCAGCTATCTTTAATTTCCTGCCTTGTCTCCATATCTTCCGTAGTGCCCAGTTTTCTTCCAGAAGCCCTCTTACCCTGAGCCTGCTCCTTTCTCAGCCTGAAAGGTTCTTATAACCCTATAGTCTGAAGACCTCTGACCACTTCCCAAGGGACTGATAGTGCTCCTTCCATAACCCCACAGTTCATCACTTCTCAAATCTTGATGAGCATCCAGGTCTCCTGAAGATCTTGTTAAAATGCAGGTGCAGGGAGTTAAGGCTGGGATTACAGTTGCCCCCCAGGTCATTCAAATGCTGCCAGTCCGCAGCTTTGAGTAGTGAGACCTTAAAAGTTTTTCCCTACTGCTGGTATAGCAAGTAACACACACACACACGCACAGATATCCACCATCATCAGATTAGACTGAGTTCCTTGAGGACAAGGGCTGTTTAGGATGCATCTTATTTGGACTAGCATAGCTCCTGATAATGTAGTAGGTATTTAATACAGTTTGTTCAGTAAGTAAACCAATATCTGAAGATGTTTACAATTCCTCAAGCAAACGTCTATATCAGTTCACTGTAATCTAAGAGGGAACCCCATTGTTCTTAAGGTCCCTTTGAATTTTAACCTCTGCATTTACACATAAATTTGCTGGATATTTTCATTCCTCCTCATCCCACAGAGGGAGCAGGTTTTAACATAAAATCTCCTTTAAATATGAGATGTGTATATTTCACTTCTCATTTAGGAAACATACTTAATATGTTGTCGTATACTTAATCTGTGAACATATAGGCACTTTCATTTAAAACCGTTTATGAGTGGCAGGGAAGTGTAAGTTAAACATTAATATTAATCAGTAGCCTGGAAAAAGTGTTTTTGCAAGGCAGTATAATAACTCTGTCAGTATATAGTGTAGAAAAAACTTTCTAGTTTCTCCTCCGCCTCCCCGCAAATTCACCTGTTTTCTTGTTTATGTCTATAGTCTTTAAAAAATAATTTTAATCATATAATAAGATGTGAATATATTCTCGTTATAAAAGATCCAAACAACACAATAAAGGAAAGTTCCTTGAGCACCTCTGGTCTCCATTTCCATAGTCTCTGGTGCCTGCCTTCTCACAGGTAACCACTGCTGTCACTTTGGTCTATGGCTTTACAGAGAAATAAACCTTGTCCATGTGTTTTGTGTTGTTTTGCTTTTGTTGGTGTTTTGTCTAATGGTTTTATGCTGGAGTGTGGTGTCAGATAGCTTGCTTTCTGATTTGATTTTCAGCCTGCTGGATCTGTTCATTTATGACAGAGGGATGTTCAGACTCCAACTGTCTGTTTCTTGCAATTCTATAGGTTTTTGCTTCATGTAGCTTGAAGCAACTACATGAGGTGCATACACGTTAAGAATTGTTGTATGTTCTTAGAGAATTGACCGTTTTATCATCATACTAGAGGCTTGGCGCACAAAATTCGTGCGCAGGTAAGGTCCCTAGGCCTGGCCTGCGATCAGGGCCATCTTCCCCCAGCTGCCTGCAGCCTGCCCCGCCCCCTGCCGCCACCCATCCCCGGTTCCCCGTTGGGTGATCGGTGCCTGATGGCCGGGGGGAAGGGACTAAGAGGTGGTCAATGTGCCTCATAGTGACTGGTCCAGCGGTCATTCTGTGGTTAGGGTCAATTTGTATATTAACCTTTTATTACATAGGATGATGCCCTTTATCTCTGATAACTTTCTTTTAAGTCTGCTCTGTCTGAAGTTAGTATAGCTATTCCTGCTATTTTTTTTATTAGTGTTAGCATAGTATTTTGTCGCCATCCATTTACTTTTAATTTATATGTGTCTTTATATTTAAAATGGATTTCACCGAGCCAACATAATTGGCTCATGTTTTTTGATTCACTCTGAAAATCGCTGTCTTAGTTGATACATTTAGGCCATTGACATTCAAAACTATATTTTCTATTTGTTGCCCTTCAATTTCCTTCCTATTTTTATTATCCCTTTTTTTCTGCCTTTTGAGGTTTTAATTTAACATTTTATAGAATTACATTTTTTCTCATATAAATTTTATTTCTTTTAGTGGGTGCCCTAGAGTTTGCAATGTATCTTTACAATGAATCCAAGTCCACTTTCAAATAACACTATCACTCTTTATAATAACAAAATAATACTAATTCCTTCCTCCAGTCCCTTGTATCATTGCTGTCATTTACTTCACTTACATATAAGCAAACATAAGCATGTGTATACACACAGAGATATATACATAAGTGTATATAATCAAATACATTGTTGCCAGTATTTGAATAAACTTATCTGTTAAATCAATTAAGAATAAGAAAAATAAAATTTTTTATTTTACTTATTTCTTCAAAGTTCCCTTCTTTGTGTAGATCTGAGTTCTCACATATATTATTTTCCTCCTCTCTAAATAAATTTTTAAAAACATTTCTTGCAAGGTAGCTCTACTGGCAACAAATTCAGTTTTTGTTTGAGAAAGTCCTTATTCTCCTTCACTTTTTTTTTTTTAGAACTCACCCAAGGATATGTTGTTATTGATTTGAGAGAGAGAGGAAGAGAAACGTTGATGTGAGAGAAAAACATGATTGGTTGCCTTTCATAGGTGCTCCAACCAGGAATGGAGCCCATGACCTTTCAGTGTATGAGATGACCCTCCAACCAACTGAACCACACTGGCCAGGGCTCTCCTTCACGTTTGAATGACAATATTGAAGGTACAGAATTCAAAGTTGGTGGAGTTTATCTCTCAACACTAAATATTTCATCCCACTCTCTCCTTGCTTACACCATTTCTGAGGAAAAGTCACAGGTAATTCTTATCTTTGGTCCTCTTATAGATAAGGTGTTTTTTTCCCTCTTCTTTCAGGATTTTTTTTTTTCTTTATCTTTGATTTGACAATGATGTGCTGAGGTGTAGTTTTGTTTTTGTTTTTTGGCTTTCGTTTGTTTTTTTAATTCATCCTGCTTGGTGTTCTTGGAGCTTCCTAGATCGGTGGTTTGATATCTGACAATAATTTGGGGAAATTCTCAGTCACTGTGTTTCAAACATTTCTTCTATTTCTTTCTTTTTTTCTTCTTCTGGTCTTGCTGTTATGCATATGTTACACCTTTTGTAGTTGTCCTCTAGTCCTCGCATATTCTGTTCTGTCTTTTTCAGTATTTTTGCTTTTTGATGTTGTGGATTCTCTTGATATGTCCTTTAAAGATGCTTTCCGCAGCTGCTCAGCTGTGTTCAGTCTACTAATAAGCCAATCAAAGGCATTCTTCATTTCTGTGATTTTTGCCTTTTAGTATGCCTTAAAATTTTTTCTTGATAGTTTGCCATGACGTACTAGGGAAAAGGAACTGCAGTAAATAGACCTTTAGTAATGTGATGGTGTGGTGTGGCAGGGAGGAGAAGGTTTCTATAGTCCTGCAATTAGGTCTCAGTCCTTTAGTGAGTCTGTGCTATAGACTGTGAACTTCACAACTGCTTTCAGTGTGCTCCCCCTCCCCCGGTGCACCCATTCTCTACTGGTAGCTGGGACAGGATGGCTAGAATGGTTGGGATATTTCCCTTCCCCAGGTCAGGTAGCCTCTGCTAATACCCCTGAACCCACAGAAGTGTGGGAGCCCTTCTTATGAATGAGTCTCCCTAGTTTTTAACTCTCAGACTTCTCCACATTGAGCCTCCAGCAATTTGACAAGTACAGTTCAAGTTTTCCTGGCACAGGTTCCCGCAGTGGTTTCTACTTAGGAGTATCTGCTCTGGTAAGCCGCAATTCCCTGCATTTGCCTGTCTGTCTCCAGTTTTGGGGGCAGCAGTTTGCCCGTTGTCCTCTCCTCTCTTACGAATCCAAGAAGAGTTACCTGTTGAGCTTTTTACTTGTCATTAGGACCGAGTGGCAGCTTTGAAGCTCCTTACATGCAGAACTGGAAACTGGAAGTTCACCCTTTCCTTTTTTTTTATATTCTATTGATTTTTCTACAGAGAGGAAGGGAGGGGGATAGAGAGTCAGAAACATCAATGAGAGAGAAACATCAATCAGCTGCCTCCTGTACACTCCCCAATGGGGATGTGTCAGCAACCAAGGTACATGCCCTTGACCGGAATCAAACCTGGGACCCTTCAGTCTGCAGGCCAATGCTCTATCCACCCAGCCAAACCGGTTAGGGCCACCCTTTCCTTTTTAAAAAGAAGTACCAGACTGAGTGGATTTCCACTTTTATCTCATTGACCAGAACTTAGTCATACAGCTGGGTCATGTGGTCTGTTCTCAGAGCATAAGTGTACTCAGCTAAGAAATTGGGGTTCCTTTACTAAGGAAGAAGGGGGAAATGGGCATTTGGAGATAACTAGTGGTGACTGCCATGGGTAGATGACATTATTAGTCCCATTCTACAGATGAGGTAATATGGTGAAGAGCTATTCCTTAGGAGCCCAAAAGAATAAGTGATCTGTTTCCAAACCCATGACCTTTACTGTCAGGCCACATGACACATCACTCATGGGTCATGCTGAACAAGAAAATGAGATACCTCTGGTTCTTCCTTCACATTACAGGGGGTCTTGTACAAAACAAAGCAAATGGAAGCTGTAGAGAAAACATTGTGGACATGCAGGCAGCTCCTAGGGCCCAGGCATCTATTTTAGGAAAGAGCTAAATTTAAGTATATTCATGGGGCCTTGGCCACTGTGGCTCAGATGGTTGGGCATCGTGCCATGCACTGGAAGGTTGCTGGTTCAATTCACGGTCAGGGCACATGCCTGGGTTGCAGGCTCAATCCTGGTGGGGGATGTGTAGGAGGCAATTGATCGATGTTCCACTCTTACATCAATGTTTCACTTTCTCCCTCTCCCTCTAAAAATTAATAAAAATATTTTTTTTAAAAAAAGTATATTCATGGGGATGATGCAGAACCACGTGGTAACAATTGATTTCTCTATTGGTCCTTATGATAGGGTAAAAGTCATATACCACTATTTTATAACATTAAAAATTGAACAAATATGACATGTTTTTCAGATAACATGTACTTTTTGTGTTAACCTCTGAGAAAATGGAGTAGAAAGTGGCACAACAACCTTAACCAGTGGTTATTAACCCCTTTGGGACCAAATGTTCCCTCTGAGATTCTGAAGAAAATTACAGACCCTCTCTCTAGAAAAGTAGACATTTGCTATGACTCACAAAGCTTAGCCTACAATTTCAGGGAGTTCATGGGCTACCCTGATGCCTTTCCATTAAACTAGATAATTCAAGAAAGGTTTTGGGAAGTGTTCTAAAAAGGAAACAAGCTAGGGATAAATGAAGAGCCCCACTGTTTCCTCCCCCACAATCCACATGCCAAGATCAGAGGTTATCAGTTTAGCATGAAGCCTAACAGACCCTTACACTGTGGAGCATTTAAAAAATAGAAATGGCCTCTACAATGCATATGGGACTGCAGCTTGTTTTTATTCATTCATTCCACAGTATATCTTGGGGATCTGTCTATATTGTCTTCCCGTTTTTCAGAAGCATGTTACATTCTCTCTACAGTTCTAGTCAGGTTGTTATACTTTTGGAGAAAAAAAAAAGCCATAAAATATTTTAAAAGGGACAAATAAAGGAATCAAGTATTTGCTATAATGACAGACTCAATGACTTCAAACTCTTCAGAATGTAAATAAGCCTGAGGGTTGAGTGTGATCACAGTTATAAAATCTTGAAGAGTAGGATTGAAGTGAATGGAAATTTTGCAGCAAATTCTAACATAAAAATAAGAGGGCTGCTCTTAAAGCTCAAAAGATATAATTTTAGGAAAAATGAGTACTATTTTACACGATGGGTAAGGATGGGAGGAAGATGACAGATGGAGAAGAAAGGCGTGTCATAAACAGTAATAAGCTGATAGTGGCAAGCTCTCTGGTTGGGACCCATTTTTCTCCACCACCATCCCGTTATGCTCGGCAAACCTCTGCCTCTCCCATGACTGCTGTAGGGCAGGAAAACCTCAGAACCAGCAGTGTCCACCCCAGAGGCTGCCAGGTAATGTCAAGGCAGCTCTGGAGCCTTGCTGGGGTTTGGGGAGGTGATACTAACATATGCAAGTGGCTGCCCAACCCTGGAACTTTTCCTCACCCCACTTTTACCTTCCCTGCCCCTGAGAACTAAATAATTATATCCTAGAACAAAGGGGTTGGACTACTGGGAAGTCATCTAGAAGGTCCTCCTGGTTGAGGTGTGGGGAGGTGAGCACAGATTGCAACATCAGAGGTTTCTCAGCTTGATGCATCCTCATCTGTCTACCCTCAAACTCACCAGGAATGGCACCAGTTCTCACCTCCTCCCCCAGGTATTCTGTACAAGACCTGGTAGAGAGATGAAAATCCTAGGGATGTGTGTATGAGTCCATAGGTAAATATAATGAGATAGGAGGGATTCAAGCATTTTGAAAGAAAGATAGCCAACTGAATAAACTCAAGCAGAAGAACCAGGACAAGAATTTGAGCGTAGTAAATATTCTCAGAGGAATAAGGAAAGCTATTGGGAAACCAGAAGCAAGAACAAGCAGTTATAGAAACATTAGAGACATTAGGAGTCTAAAATATTCTTGAACTAAAAGATTCATTGGATGAGTTGGAAAACAGTGCATTTATTTAAAAAAATGAAGATGTGAGTTGCAAGGTCAAGGAATTAACTCACAGAAGGTATCTAGAAAGAATAGAGATGCAAAGAATAAAAAAAAAAAGTTAAGAGTCATGGAGGATGGAGAGAAAAGAGCCAGTATCTGTATAAAGAAATTTGAAAATAGTGAAATTAGTAAACGGGGGGGGGGGGGGGGAGTGAAGAAATAATAATTGCAACTTTAGTTCTGTTTTTAATTTAATTACTGAATTCATTATTTCAACACCTATGATGTGTCTACAATGTGCCAAATCTGTTCATAGCATGAATAAGAAAAAGGTTCCTGCTGTTCCGAAGCTCAAATTCTAGTCAGCTACAGGCAGATAATAAACAACTAAACAAAAAAGTCCTGGGTGGTGATAGGTGCTTAATTGACAATAAAACTTAGGTGATAGAACAGAGGATAACTGGAGGTGGTGAAGGCACATTTAAGTTGGTGCTCAGAGAAATCTCCAAAGAGAAAATGTAAGCTGACTCTTAAATGCCAAGAAGGACTCAGCAGTGTGAAGATAGGAATGGGGAGCATCCCCTGCAGAGGGAATGAGCTAGGTGTGCTAAAAGACAAAGGAAGACAGTGAATGCAGCTGGAAGGAGGCAGCTGGCCCACAGGCCGTGAGTTTGACATGCTTGCGTAGGCCCAGGGTGCGTGGACCCAGCTGAGGCTGAAAAGGTAACCAGTAATCAGATCATGTAGGACCTCCAGACCATGGTAAAGAGATCAAGATGGATTAAAGAAAAAAACCTGAATTATAGCTTTATATAAGCTTTATATAGCTTTATATAAGCTTTATATAATTTACAATTATAACCAAGCAGGAGTCTGTGCAGCCTGGCCCTTTTAAAGGATGTTTGCATCACCCCGTCATCTATTATTACCACCTAATTTTCTCATGGAAAAGAGTGTTAAAAAAACAAAACATAAAAGTCTGTGTTTGGAGGCAAAAGAAGGATCTTGGTTGCATTCACAATGGGATGGCGCTTTGAAGTATTTTCAGTTAGATCTGACAGATGTTTACTGGGATCCTACTGTGTGCCAGCTGTAGCCATGGTCGCTACTAGGACTACAAAGATAAATAAGTCATGCGCCTGCCACAAGGAGATCACTAGTGAAAACAGATCAATGACAAGATAAACTCAGCCCAGGTTCCCTTGAGGATTCTCAGGATCCTAACTGGTGGAGCAGATCATACTGGGGAGATGTTAACAGATCTTAATGAGTGAGACATCCCAAGAGGAAGGAAGTGTGTGTTTGTTACCGAAATGATTTCTCATTTAATTAAGGAAAAGATGGTGGGAGGGCTCACTCAGGACCAATATTTGGAAGGAAAGATTACCAAATATTCCTATAAAAAAATTAGACTCCATGGACCATGATGCCTAAGTAGATATAGATGTGAACTTTGTGTGCTTTGGGGGACTGCTCCAGCCTCTTTCTAGTTTTCCCTTCATCTAGGGGTGGAATAAGAGAACATGGAGCAAGTTAAAGCACTGCTCCACCAGAAACAGCCGAGGGACGATGGTCCTGATGTGAAATTTAAGTGCCTGTTAGTATAACTGTTTTACTTTTATCACTGAGATTCCAGCATTTCTGTGAGGTACAGTGGGGCCTTGACTTACGAGTGTCCCGACTAATGAGTTTTTTGAGATACCAGCTGTCTCTCTGCCGATTTTTTGCATTGAGTTGATAGAGTAATTTGAGTTAACGAGCTTAACGAGCTCGGTCTCGGAGTGAATTAAACTCGTAAGTCAAGGCCCCACTGTATTTGATACCATCGTTACAAGTTCTAGTCTTATCTGGCTGTATAACCTGCGAGATGCACCTCTCTGGGCCTCCCTACCTGCAAACTGAAGGTGTTGATGAATTTAACCCCTTTGGCTCTAAAATATTATGCCTGTACTACACAGAAGATTTATTGAATATCCAGCACAACATTAGCAATTTGTGGAATATCTATTCTAGTAATATTAAGGCAGACTCTTGCATTTTGATTTGTGAACTCTAGGCCTTGAGCTCTTGACACAGCCTGTTTCTACAGCAAAATCAATAACTTGGTATAATTGTCGAGGTTGTGGACTAGTGGGGTTCTCCCAGCTATCCACAACTGGGGAAAGGGAGCTGATCAGCACAAAGGGAGAAAACAACATGTCACACGCACTCACATGTAAATGAGAGACAAAACGTCACATCATGCAATTTTTTAAAAAAATGTTTTTATGGATTTCAGAGAAAAAGGGAGAGGAAGAGAGATAGAAACATCAACGATGGGAAAGAGTCATTGATTGGCTGCCTCCTGCGCACCCCATACGGGGGATGGAGCCCACAATCTGGGCATGTGCCCCGACAGATTACTTCCTGGGTCAACGTTCAACCACTGAGTCATGCCAACGGGCTTGCAGTGTCTTTTTAAAAAAATATTTGGTCAATAAATTCTGGTTCAGCCATCAAGAGGTGGTCGCCTCACAAGAGTTTCCATGCTGGAAATGGAAGGAGTTACTTGCTCCTTTATAGTCTGACTCCTGTGAAAAATCTTCCCTCCCAACCCTTGAGCCACTGAGTCACTTCCTCCCTCAAGCCTCTACAGCTTCCTTTCTTTGCAGCCCTCCCCTGACCCTGTGGAGACAGGAGCGGTCTGGGCTGTTGGGGAGGAAAGGAGCTTTAGACAACAGGCCACACATCTTGAATAGCCCTGATTTAGAGAAGGACCCTCCACACAGGAGGAAGTAGTATGTGGTCTGGTAAATGCTGTGTGGGATTTCAGGCTCAGCCTTTTTCCTTTTATTTTTAAGCAACTCTAAAAAAGAAACACCCATAGAAGGTACAGTGAGTTTCTCCAGTTTATTTTATGACTCATGGAAATTTCAAAAATGTTAAATATTGGCTCAGCAGTAGCATGACTTAAGAAACACTCAACTAAGCCAGACTCTATGGTTACAAGAAACAAGGAGCGTGTATTCAACAAATAAACTGTGACTCCGTTTCTGAGCTTTCAGAGGAAAAAAAGGCAGAAAGCATTGCCTGGGTTCTGTTAGGTGCCCTTCCTGGCCAGCCAAGATTTCACTTGTTTTCCCTGAAGCCAGACACTCCTGAGATGGATATAGTATCTTCCTGTCCAGGAAGCCATTTCAGATGCCTTTGGTTTTGTACTTTATTTAGTCCAGACTCTTATTGGCTAATATAATGAAAATACCAACCATAAAAATTAATGAGGGTGAAGATGAAAAGATTTTCCCCTCAAAAGAAAAAAGGAAAATAAATGTTTTCCTTCCTGAGTAACAATCCCTCCACATCTCTGTGTAGAAGAAGCTAGACATTCTGGAAAGATGTTAGGAATCCAAAACACTACCTTGTTTCAGAGAAAATTTAGAAGGTAGAAGCCATAAGTAATGGTTGGGCTCCTGAGTAAAGGTTTTGTTTTTTATAAAACAAGGTCAGCATTACCTTAACTTTTCTTCAGGTGATTTTATTTTCTAAAGAAAATATAATATACTATTATTTACACTCAGGGAAAAGGCTAGTATAACAACTTACCAAAAACTAGTAATGAATAGTTTAAATCTGCCTTCCAGTTCATTTATCCTGTACTAGAAGCCCGGTGCATGAAATTCGTGCATGGAGGGGGGGTGGGTCCCTCTCCAATCCAGGACCCTTCAGGGGAAGTCCGACTGCCTCTCCCAATCTGGGACCACTGGCTCCTAACCACTTGCCTGCCTGCCTGCCTGCCTGTCTGATCGCCCCTGACTGCTCCCCTGCTGGCCTGATCGCCCCTAACTGCCTCTACCTTGCCCCACACCCGGGACCCAGGATTCCCTCCTCTGGTCGGTTGCAGGCACCCGGGACCTGGGCTTCCTTCCCTCGGGCCAGCCACAGCCGCAGGGGACCATGGGCGGGCAGCTTTGCTGGGGCCTCAGATGCTGGCGCCTGGGACCGCGCGGCAGGTGGCTTGTCCCTCTCCCGGGCTGCAGGCGCAGCCACTGGCGCCCGGGACCACAAGGCATGTGGCTTGTCCCTCTCCCAGGCCACAGCCTGGATGGTACCCATTCCTCTTGTGAGCTCATTTGTGCCTGGCCTGTCCCCAGTCCTCTCTCACAAGCTCATTTGTGCCTGGCTGGTCTCCATTGCTCTCTCCCCAGTGTTGAGTGTCTGAGCAGTTATGGTGTGATGGTATAAGGGCATGACGACCATTTGCATATCAGCTCTTTATTATATAGGATAACTGTTGTGGGTTTATTAATAGCTGTGGGGCACGGGTGCAGTGTCTTGGCTAGGTTCAAGCCTCGGACTAATGAAAGGACAGGGTCCTCTCATTGTCATGTGCAAGTCCCAGCTGGAGGGCAGGGCCCTCCCAGCACAATCATAGCCAACAGCTGTGGTTGTAAGCTTGAACTTATGGTCCGAACACGTAGCCCCACGTGCCTTGTGATAGAGTTCGGGTGCATGTAGTTAAGTGAGGTTGAAACTCATGAGAATGCTGTAAACAACTTGATCATGCCCCTACTTTGCCTCGTGGCATCTGCTATAAAATAAACACACGGCTTGTGGGCACTGTCGTTGTCTCCTCATCAGAGAGCAGCGTCCCACCGAGACCCAGCTGTCATTCTCTTGTCTGTCTTTCCTTAATCCTTTCACCCCCCCACTCGGGATCACCCTTGGCTGTGCTGTCGTGGCACAAATAGTAGCATTACTTACTAGCAGTGTTCTTTAGAATTGGCTATCCCAACATAGACACAACAAACTTTTCAGTGTAGGGTCATGATACATACATGATGAAGATTAATAATAAAGTGAGAAAAGACTCAGGCCACAACTCTATGCTTCAAATACAGGGATGGGCAAAAGTAGGTTTACAGTTGTGAGTACACAAAATAGTTTATTCTTATATTATTATTTATTCATTAATTATTGTATTATTATTATTATTATTATTATTATTATTAACCTACTTTTGCCCACTCCAAGTACGGTAGCTAAAGGGACTGTTAAACATGTGTGTGTCCCAAGGCAGGGACCCAGGAGGAGGCACCAAATCTGAAAAGGTAATTCAGCCAGGTCTTGCCAGTGACCCTTCTACAACCACTCATGGCTAAATAGACTTCCTTTGAGAAAGAGGGGGCCACCCACATTGGAATAGACTTAGCCACCTAGGACTAAGACTCTAGACACATTATTAGGGGAGAAACAGCTAAGGTCATGCCATAAGCTCTTTCTCTCTCTTTCTCTCTCTCTTTGTTGATTAAGGTATTACATATGTGTCCTTATCCTCCCATTGTCCCCCCTCCCTCCCCCCACTCATGTCCTCACCCCCCTGTTGTCTGTGACAATTGGTTAGGCTTATATGCACACATACAAGTCCTTTGGTTGATCTCTCCCCCTTACCCATGCCATAAGCTCTGGCAGATAATCCACCACGAGGTAGGAGAGAGATGAGGTGCCTGGCATGGTCTGGAACAACAGTGCGAGTGGAAGAGGATGTACAAGACACCGCATCCATCTGCCCTTTGACCCAGCCACTAGGAAACTGATCTCAGGTTTCCCCAGAGAGAAACTGCAACAGCCAGATTAATCAGAGAGATGTGCCATGTGGCCTGGGGAGTGGTACTAAGGAAACCGAACTTTTTTGGAAGGACTAGCCCTCTGTACTTTTTCCTCCCTTTGCTTCTGTTCATCTTATATTATGATGGGGAGGGAGCGATTCCACCGAGAGGCTATGGCAGGAGTGTTTCTGCAGGTAGCCAAGGTGATGCTGGCAGCCACAGAGGCAACAGTTGTGTGGATGGCTCCCACAAGAGCACCTCACTGTCTGCCAAGGAAGAGAGAGCCCCCGGGCCCTGAGCCATGACACAGATGGGTCCTGGGCCATTCTGCTGGTGAGCCAAAGGGCATTAAAAATAATTACAGGATGAAAATCCCTTTGATGCATTCTTTCCTGGTTATTAAAAAAAAACCCTGAAAATATGTAAGAAAGAAGTGTTTTCAATTCATTGTCCCATTACCTTTTTAACCAATAATAAAAAAGGTGATTTAAAAAAATTTTTCATTACACAAATGATCTGGTAATACTTTCTCCTTATTAGAAAGCCATATAGAAAACTTCAGCTTTACCCCCCTGTAATTCTTTGCCCCTCAAAAGAGTAAGCCCTATCATTGGTTTGGAATGTGTCCTTTCAGAAGTCTATATATTTACCCCATGCATGCATGCATGCGCGCGCCCACACACACACACATTTGATCAATTGACTGGCTGTTTTGTATTTCTGTGGTTTTTTAAAAAACCAAATAGCAATATTCTTTCTCATCAGCTTGCTTTCTTCATTGAGCAGTATGTCTTGGCCATATTTCTATGGCTGTACATATTATGTACATAGTGTTACATAATAAGAAAATACAAAAGTTTATTATTTACCTTTCTGAGAAATATTTAAGTAGCTTCAAATGACAAGTGTGCAGTGTACATGCCTCTTTGTGCATATGGGTAGAACAGATATAATTAAAAAGTGGAACTTCAGGGTTGAAGAATATATACACATTTAATTTTTGAAACCTAAGATAAATTGCTGTTCCAAAAGGCTTTCTATTTATTCTCTTACCAACTGTGTATGGAAGAGTACTATCTCCCCACATCTTCACCATCTCTGGATATCAACCTTTGTAAATTTTGTCAATCTGATGAATGAAAAGTATCTCATTATTTGCGTTTGCAATTTCCTGATTACTAGTGATATTGAGCATCTCTTCTCATGTTTATTGGGATGTTTGCTATTTCCTCTTCTGTGAAATACATATTCATGTATTGCTGAATTTTCCTTTGTCTCTTTCTGATGTTAGTAGTTGTTTTTCCTTTAATCCTCACTCGAGGATATGTTTTTTATTGATAAGAGAGAGAGAGAGAGAGAGAGAGAGAGAGAGAGAGAGAGAGAGAGAGAGAGAGATGAGAGAGAAACATTGATTGGCTGCCTCCTGAACACACCCTGTCCAGGGATCAAACCCAAAACCTGGGTATGTGCCCTGACCGGGACTTGAACCTCAATCCTTTCGGACATAGGACAACACTCTAACCAACTGAGCCATACTGGCCAGGGCTGATTTTAATAATTTTATCATGTTCTGGTTATTAACCCAGAATATGTTTTGTTCATGTGAAAAAGATATATCTCCTAGTTGTTTCTCATCTTTTAACTTTTTTTATAGTGTCATTTGGCATATTTTTTAATAATGTTAAACATGTTAAGTGATGATGTTTTAATAAGATAAATTTAACAATTCTCTTTTGGCGGTTATTGCATTTTTAATTTTGCTTAAGAAGGCCTTCTCTACCACCAAGATTTCATTTGGATTTTGTTTTATGTGTTGTGAGGTATCTAATTTTATTTTTTCCAAATGTATATCTGCTTTTTCCAGAACTATTTGTTCAACTAGTTTATCCTTTTCCCATTGACATGAAATATCATTTTTACCATGTATTCCCTATTCCCTTATACTAAAACAATGTCACCTGTAACTGTAGTTTTGTTACCTTTTTACAGCACTTATAGTTAATTGTGACTCATCTTATTTTGATCAGACTTGCCATCTGTTATGGATTGAATGTTTGTGTACCCCCAAAATTTGTATGTTGGAATCCTAACCCCTAGTGTGATGGTATTAGGAGGCGGCATCTTTGAGGGTGGAGCCTGTATGACTGGGATTAGTGCCTTTATGAAAGAGACTCCAAAGAGCTTCTAGCCCCCTTTCTGCCATGTGAGGATACAATGAAAAGTAGACAGTTTGCAACCAGGAACAGGGCCCGCACCAGAACTCGACCATGCCTCGACCAGACTTGCAGCCTCCAGAGCTGTGAGAAATAAATTTCGGTTGTAAGGTACCCAGTCCATGGTGTTTTGTTATAGCAGCCTAAGCTGACTAAGACACTATTATATATATTGTTTTACATTTTTAAGCCAGTCTTTTCAAAGATCTCAGTCCTAACTAATGTAAAATCTCCACTCAAATCTGAGAGTCTGTGATGATCTCACTGTCTAAAATAATTCCCCTTCATACCCTATCTATCCCCTTTTCCATCTGTCTTTTTTATTTTCCTAAACAGTTTAAGCAACTGGCATTATTTATTTGTTTAGTTGTTTATTGTATCTTTGCATCCAATAAAACATGTGCTCCATGAGAGCTGAGACTTTGTTTTCTTTGTTGCTGAGTTGCCAGTTCCTAGACTATCACTTGGTACATAGAAGGTAAACACTAAATATCGGTAGTTATTGATTAAAGTAACTTCTTTTGAGGCATTCTTTTGTTTATTGACTTTATTTTCTTTTTAATTTTTTTTGTTAATCCTCACCCAGGGATATTTTCCCCATTGATTTTTACTTTTTTATTTTAATATATTTTTATTGATTTCAGAGAGGAAGGGAGAGGGAGAGAGAGATAGTAACATCCATGATGAAAGAGAATCATGGACTGGCCGCCTCCCACATGCCCCCCACTGGGGATGAGCCTGCAACACAGGCACGTGCCCTGACCAGGGAATCAAACCATTGACCTCCTGATCCATAGGTCAACGCTCAACCACTGGGCCATGCTGGCTGGGCTCCCATTGACTGGAAGGACTCTGTAGGGTGGCCAAGCCCTGGCCTGTCCCTGCTACACAAACAGGCTTGGTGGGTGGGGTGAACGATGTTTAGGGAGAGTGGAAGGGAAAGGGAGAAACAGAGAGAGACACATTGATTGGTTGCCTCCCACAGGCACCCTAACCCGGGCCAGAGATCAAGCCTGCAAACAAGGTACATGCCCTTGACTGGAATCGAACCTACAACCCTTCAGTCCTTGGGCCAACACTCTAATCACTGAATTAAACCAGCTAGGGCTCAGCTCGACTTTATTTTCTAAGTGTTACTTCTGCTTGTTGAGTTGAGCCTTTCATCCTCATAGTTCCATCCTCACCACTTTCCTGAAACTGCTCTTACCAAGGTGACCAGGTGGTTTCATGCTGCAAAATCCAGTGGTCAATGCTTAGTCATGTCTCTCGACACAGTGAATCACATCTCCTCTTTTCCGTGAAACACTTTGTTACTTGGCTTCCAGAATCCCAGGCTCCTGATTTTCCACCTGCCTGGCTACTCCTTTTCAGTCTCTTGCAGGTTCTTCCTTAAGTCTCCTGATCGCTAATATCTAGAGCAGGGGTGGGGAATGTCTGGCCTGAGGGCTTGAATAAGGCCCGAGAAATCACTTGGTCTGGCCCTGCCACGGCATTAGGGGTGAGTTAATTAAATGTTTGAAATTTTTAATAGATAATGTATGGCCCGCAAATGATGTTTGAAATCTCCAAATGGCCCTTGGCAGAAGAGAAGTTTCCCACCCCTGCTCTAGACTGTCTTATACTCAGTTCTTAGACTTCTCTTTTCTATCTACCCTCACTTCCCTAGCATTCTGATTTAGTTTCATGATTTAAATACCAGCTCTCTGCTGATGGTTCCTCAATTCATGTCTCCTTCCTTAACCTCTCCCCAGAGCTCCAGACTTAGAGATGCAACTATCTATTCAACATTTGCCCTTGGATGTTTGATCAATATCTCAATTTATACATGATTAAAACAGAACTCCTGAGATTCTCCCTTAAATAATCTGCTATACCTACAATCCTCCCTATCTTATAAATGGCAATTTCACCCTTCCAATTACTCAGGCTCAAATCTTCGGATTTATCCTGACTCCTCTCTTTCTCTCATACCCCCCATCAGCAAATCCTGTTGGCTCTACTTTCAAAATATACACAGAATTCTCTCACTTCACACCACCTCCATTGCTACCACCCAATGCAACCCACCATCACATTAAACCAGATTATTACAATAGCCTCTTACCCAGTTTCTTTGCTTCTGTTGTTCTTAACACAGCCATTCAAGTGACCCTGTTAAATAGTAAGTCAGTTTATGCAACTTCTTTGTCAAAAGTCTCAATGGCTTCCCTTCACTCGATTAGTAACGCCAAATCATTGTGAAGTTTATTGTAGAAACCCTCTAATATCAGGCTCCTTGTTTATCCTTTCTGACCTCATAACCCTCTACTCTATCCTTATTTTCTCTGCTCTCCCCGAGGCAGCTCTCCACTCTTCCATGAACAAACCAGGAATACCCCATTACTTACTCTTCCCTTGTTTGGAATGCTCTTTCTTTAGCGATCCAAATGTCTTGCGCATCACTTCCCTCAGTTCTCTACTCTGATATCTCCTCCTGGGTGAGATTGTCCATGTCCACCTTGTCTAAAATTACCACACACCCCTATTCTCCAGTTCCCTTCTCTGCTTTATTTTTCTCCATAGCAGTTATCACCTTCTAACATATTTTTCACATGTTTATATTATTTACTTTCTATTTTCCCCATTTGAATATAACTCCACAAGAATAGGGATTATTTTCCCCTCCACTTCTGCATTCCCAGTGCCTACAAGAGTATTGGCATGTAGTAGGTTCACTATAAATATTTGCATACATAACTGAATCAGATTCCAAAGAGTCAGTGAAAAGACACTGCAGGTACAGACATGATGCCTATAGAGAACTGGGACACCAAAGCCACATACTAAGGGCAGCATTGTGAAGAAATCTGGGTTCCATGGATCCACTATACCAACCCTGAGCGGACTGTCTCTAGACTCCATGTTATAAGACAAAAATAAATCTTATTTGCTTAAGCTGTTGTTTTTGGGTACCTATTATGTGCATGTGAATGCAGCCCTAGGTAATACCAATCAGAGGCCCAGGAAAGTTAAATATTCTGAGATTGAAAAGAGAATTGAAACAGAATTCTCCCCCCCTCCCCCAAGAACCCCAATAATTCAAAAATATAAAGTTGAACAGTATCCTTCAAGGGGTTGAGAAGGAGTAAGAAATGGGAGAAACTCCAGAAGCAAGTGAAATCATGAAGCAAAGAAAGAGTGTTTGAAGAAGGAAGGTGTGGTCAATAAACTCAAACGCTGTTGAGAGTCCCCAGGAAGGAAGATGGGGTGTGGAACTGAGAACACGACTCCTATTTTCTCTGTGAAGTTGCAGGCATGACCACGTGTGATGGTAAATTTTATGTGTCAACTTGGCTATCCTATGGTGCCCACTGCTTGGTATTGATATGAAGGTATTTTGTAAATGTGTTTAATATTTGTAACCAAATATTAATTTAAGTAAAATATGACTTTAAGTAAAGCAGATTGCCCTCCATAATGAGGATGGGCCTCATTCAATCAATAGAAGGTCTTAAGCAGCAAAAAACCGAATTACGTGGAAAAGAAGGCATTCACCTCAAGACTGCAACATTACAAATCCTGCCTGAATGCTGGCCTGGCCTGCAATATCAACTCTTACCTGAATTGTCATCCTATACTACTCTACAGATTTCAGACTTGCCAGCCACTCCCACCCCATATATACCTGTGTGTGCATTGCCTCTGTTTCTCTGGAAAACCCTGAATGATACAGCATCCATTGAGAATATGGAAGGTTCAGACATTTGTCCAATTTTTTCTCTAGGCTATATTCCTGTAAGTAGAATTGCTAGGACAAAGTTCGTGAGTTGTTTAAAGAAATACGAAGCATAATGTCAGTGTGCTTTCTAGAAATGTTACATCTCTATATATTTCTAAGAATAGCATATGGATGTCTGGATCCCTGGACCCACAACATTAGGTATTTGTGACCTTTTTCATTTTCACCAGTTTGTGGAGAGGTATTCACTGTATTTTGATGAATAGTGAGAGTGAACATCCTTTCATATTGTTTGACCATGTACTTTCTTCCTTAAACTTTCACAGTTCATACCAAACTCTAAGTTGCTTTAGAAACTTGGGCCATTTATAAATGGCTATTTTTCTTTTCATTTGAAAGTATCACAAATGGTCAGACTATAACATTATATCCTCAACTGTTTTTGTTCTCTGTCCACTTTTCTACTGGATGTTTGATTTTTTTTATTGATTTGTAATCTTTCTTTATATAGTACTTCATCTTTTATCCACTATACAAACTTTCCCCCACGTGTTTTTTTTTTATTATTAACATTTAACATTGTTTAGAATTTTCTTTCTTTCTTTTTTTTTTTTTTGGTAGTACAAAAAAGTTTATATTTTGTATAGGTAAATCTATCAATTTTTACCTCTGAGGAAGTAACAGTCATGGGTCTCTTAATAATGGGGATATGTTCTGAGAAATGCATGGTTAGGCAATTTTTGTTATGCAATCATTATAGTGTGTACTTACACAAGCCCAGATGTATAACCTGCACATCTAGGCTCTCCAGGATAGCCTAGTGCTTCTGGGCCACAAGCCTGTACAGCATTTTACTGTACAAAACTGCACAAGAATACATCAAACACAAGAGAAAATGATGCCATCAAGAAATGAGATGAACATAAGACGTGCAAAGCTGCTGTCAACACAGCACACTGTTCTACAGAAAACTTTTGTTTACAAGTAAAACCCACAACCCAGGTATGTGCCCTGACCAGGAATCAAATCAGTGACCTTTCAGGGCACAGGGTCATACGACACTCAACCAACTGAGCCAGGCCATATTTTTAAAAGTTACATAATTTATTTCTTACCTTAGTACCTCCATTAAAACAAGCATAGAATGAACACAGTTTTCTGTTTTGTTTTGTTTTGTTGCATTATTGTCACTAGAGGGTTGATCCATTAAAACGAATATATAGAGGAAACTTCAGTTCATTGAAAGATCTGAAAACAGTGATGTAGGGCTCTAACAGCTGCTACTGGCCCTTTCATGTCCCCTCAGCAGTTACTTCTAATGTTGAAGGCTGCTTACTCTGAACTACCTGCTATTTTCTGTCCCATGTCCCACTGTTAATGCCCTTGCGGGTAGCTCTCAATCAAAGATGGACAGGGAGTTGCGGGATATGTACCCAGCTTCCTCACCCCTTGGGCGGGCTATCTTTGTGGTGTGTCCTGCTGTCTCCTAGAGTCCCCAGATGCAGTCAGCTCCAGTTACCCACAGTGGTGATACCTCAATGATGGACTGCCTTCCCTTTCTGGCCTCACTTCCCCATTTGTCTACTGGGGATCCCAGGATCCTCTCCCAAACACACTGCTTGTACTCCAGTCCTTGCCTCAGCACCTGCTTCTGGGGGACTCATTTAACTCACAACAAGTCTTTTGGGCACAACTAGCACCTCCAGTTTAGGGATGATGCACGTGAGGCTGAGAGAGATCACATAGCAAATGGGTGATGAAGGATTTAAACCCAGACTAATGAACTCAAGTGCCCTGGGTTTTCATCATGGTATGTTCTGACAGTGTATCAGGTTATTTCAAATATCTTCAGTGGTACATATGTAATAGGCTTCGTGAGGGCATTTTGCTAATTTTTTTTTTTGCAACCTATCAGCACTAATAGTGCTGCCTAACTTGGATTGTCTGCCCTCATCCAACTGAAACCTGAGTCTCTGCAAGAAGCTTTTCTTTTTTCCAACCACGTCAAGACATTTTCTCCTGGCTCTTCTATAATGTAAGTCTGTTTTTGCAGCTAACCACCATTCCCATTGTTTTTGTCAAAACTAGCTGCTTAGCTTACAATTTATTGTCTGGTAAAAAAGGGTCACCATTTATTCCATAGTAACCAGCTGAATAGATCCAGGATTTTAGCTTGTGATGTTGTGTGAGGCATGGTCATTGCTGGTTTGGAAGACAACATTTCATGAGCTCTGGATGACCCTTCTTTGAACTGAGATAGTCTTCCAGCTGCCGACTTCATCAAGTTTTTTCTTTGCTGTGAGGCAAAATATTATGCTCTCCTCCTAGTCCCACTGCTGGTCTTCAGAGAGAGTAAAACAAATGTTTCATGGTTCCACGAAAATGTTATAAAGTTGTTTCCCAAGTTAGGTCATTGCATTTAAAAAATTTTTGTTTTGGTAGAAGACTTGGCCAAAAACAACAGAGCCAATAATCAGCCATTATTTCAGGGAAAAAATATCTTGAGATTAGCTAGGGATTGCTGTCTTCCTTTCCACTGAAATAGAGACCAAGCCCTGGCTAGGTGGCTCAGTTGGTCAGAGAGTCATCCTATACACCAAAAGGTTGTGGGTTCGATTCCTGATCAGAGCACATACCTAGGTACCTCGGTTGTGGGTTTGATCCCTCGCCAGGACATGTATGGGAAACAACTGACCAATGTTTCTTTCACATCAATGTTTCTTTCTCTCTCCCTCTCTCCTCTGCTCCCTCTTCCTCTCCCTTGCTCCTCCCCCTTTCTCTAAACATATCCTCTGGTGAAGACTTAAAAAGAAAATGAAAAAAGAAATAGAGACCAATTCTTCCATCTGGGCCTAAACTATTTTTGAGATAAAGTTTTCTCTCTTTATAGTCATACACTTTAATTTACTGGCTGACTTCCCTAGTTTTTGAAGTGGCCTCCATAAAATTTTGAAAGGCATTTTAACTTTATAAGGCAAATTATCATAAATTAATTTTCAGAAACTTCTTGAGCCAACTTGAAATAAAAATAAACTGTTTTCTCAGGCTGATACTATAATTCTAGTCTATTTTTTTTTAAAAAAAAAAAACAAAACATTTACATTTAGGATACCATTTTAAATAATATACTTGGGAAGACTGATTCTTTTCTTTGAGCTTGCAGAGACCAAAAGGACATCAAAAAATGTCTTTTAAGCAATTTCTGGAGAGATGAATCTATATTATTTCATAGGTAATGTGATGCCAGTAAATATTAACTGACTTTCAAGGGGGAGAAATGTCCTGATTTATAGTGTTTGTCAATTCCTGTGGTGTAAATACTCCCACCCCAAGCTACGAATGTGGTGTCAGTCAGCTCCCAAAATTCCTGAAAATTTAACAGTTGGTTCTTATGAACTTTTAAGAGGCAGCTCTACAACAACTTGCAGGTGACTCTGCCAATTAGTGCCCTAAATGCAGGCTTGAGAACACGGGTTTGTTGGCTCTGTGATGCCCTGAAATTGTTCTTCAAGGTGACTAGGACATCATGTAGCAAATCCTGGCAAATGGCACTTTCAGATCCAATGTTACCCAAAAACTCAGGTTACCTTGAAAAAATAATGTGTCCTGGGAGAACTTGGTCCACAATATCCTGTTTAATTGTTGTCCTTGCAGATACTAAGTCATACAACTAGGGTCATTGAGGACAGTCCAAAGGCATTTGAGAGACAGGGGCCACTCGGAGCTCTGCGGCTTGAGTTTAAACTGCTAGGTTCTGCAAAGGCTAACCACAGAACAAAATACACAGCCAGAATCAAACTTGGATGCCACTCGTTGTCATGAATTTTGTTTTAGGTTTACATCTGAAAAGCCACAGCCTCTGAGGAAAGTGTCTTCATAATCTATTACTTGAGGACATTTCTTGTTTTTTTCATCTCCTGAAAATAAAAAGCTCTTTTCCAGGGAACTCATTTTTCTTTTTAGTGTGTCTTGTAACTACAGTCATTCTGCTGACTGGTGCATTGTTTCCTTTCTAAAAGAATATATTTTTGTTCTGTCCCTATATATTTCCTCCAATGATGAAAGACAACATAAACCTAGTCATCACAATGGAGAGCAGAGTAAATTTCAATTTAGGGCTGCTACGAAATTTGACCAGGCCTTTTGAAACAGTCCAGTCAGCCAATGTGGGGTAAGAGGGCCAGGCCTTCAGTTCAGCTATTAATGTGCTTCATGGTCTATCTTTGGCCAAGTACCATTTAGCCTCCCCATTTAAAAGTTTCAACATGAGGTCCCAACATTTAAAAACTCATTCATTTCAAATTTCGATCTAAGATTCATTTATGTCCTCTCTCTCTCTCTCTCTCTCTCTCTCTCTCTCTCTCTCTCTCTCTCTCTTTCTCTCTCTCTTCTCTCAGAGATTTCAGAGAGGAAGGGAAAGGGAGAGAGATAGAAACATCAATGATGAGAAACATCATCAATTTGCTGCCTCCTGCATGTCCCACACTGGTGATTGAGCCCGCAACCCGGGCCTGTGCCCTGATTGGGAATAGAACCGTGACCCCCTGGTTCATAGATTGATGCTCAACCCCTGAGCCACACCAGCAAGGCTCATCTTTAATTCACTTTATTAGGTACCTACGTTGGGTCTGAACTTTACTAGTTGATAAATGAGATATTGTATCTGTCAGGGTTTTTCCGTATCCAGCAGGAAATAAATGGCATAAATAAAAGCCTTAACTGAGAAGAATTGAATGAAGGGACAACATCCAGAGTTGTGAGCAGGATCAAGGAAATCAACGGAGTATGATGAAGCTCCAGGTATTAGCAATATCAAGAAGCTGTTTCTCCACCTAGGCCTAAAGGAGCAAAGGATGGAGCCTGGAGTGGTGATCATGCCTGGAGGGAGAAGCAAGCACATGGCTCTCTGACCTGCCAGTGACTCCCATTTACCAAACCCTACAGCAGGGGTGGGGAATGTCTGGGTTGGCCTGTGGGCCATATGAGGCCTGGAAAATCATTTGGCCTGGTCCTGCCAAGGCATTAGGGGTGAGTTTATGAAATGTTTGATCAAATATAGCAGCTAATTTTTAAGTTGATAATTTTGTATGGCCTGCGAATGATGTTATAAATATCCAAATGGCCCTTGGCAGAAAAAAGGTTCCCCACCCCAGCCCTACAGGAAGCCAGGGAGTCAGCCCTACAGGAAGCCAGAATCTGAGAGGGCCAGCCTTTTAGGGTTCAGGCAGCCTAGGGAAGGATGGAAGATGGTTCTCTTGGGTGATCCTCTGGCAGAGAATGGCTGTTGGGGAATGAACAGCATTGATCTCAACCCTGCCCTCAAAGATGTGTAGTCTAGTCAGAATAATCATCTGGGCAGGTCTGCTAGGATAACAGGGAGGTAGAGCCTTAGCTAAGCCAATGAGGAGCTTGAGTCTGTAGAACTGAAGACCTCAATAGACATCCATTTTCATACATTAATATGCAGGACCAGTTGAATGAAAAGTGCAAAGGGGTAATGGAGATGTTGGTATCCAAATTGAGGAACACAGGCAAGTGAAGAACAGGATGGTGTCTGTTGGGTGAGAGGAAAATCCAAATGACAAAAATTTTAAATAAGTGAAGGACTGGGAGTCAGTAGGCCTCAACCATAAGCAGGTGATAGAAGGTGAAATTGTGGGGTAATAGTATTCACATCACGTATAGTCCTTGTCCAAATAATAAGTCCGATGGTTGGAATAGGTAGTTCTTCAAATCTGGGGCAGACCACTGTGCCTTTCAAGCAATGCTAATCTTCTGCAAACCAGTTCTTATTGGAAATTTCATTAGAAAACTTTACATAGATTTTAGGTCTGAGGGTTGAAGGCCAGGATTTAAAATGTACAGTTTTAGTATCCCTTACTGTACTTCAAAACTGTGTACAGAATCTGAAAATAACTGATAAAATAGCTTAGGATATTGTCCCTCCCAATTTCAGGTCAAAGCTGAGAAGCTGGTAATTTTTAGGAGATAGACCATCTCTTGTGAAATAGTTTAATCGGTTCCTCTTGATATCCATAGGAAAGTAGATATGGACCTATAAAAACAGTGGATATATATATATGTTCAGATATATTTTTAAATCTATAAATGAGTATTTCTGTTAGAAATGCCTAAGTGGTACAAAGCAGGATCTAGGATATCCTTTTCTTAGGGCAATGTTGGCATACCAGTTGGCCAATTATGGCTGGATGATACATCAAACCACTCGATAATCTTTTCCCAGAAGAAAAGGGGCTGTGGTTCAGATGTAGACTGACCCAACTTGAGAGTAGTAGTACATCTCTTTAAAGAAATCTTAAAAAGAAGTATGTAACAGAAATATGAATAACATGGCTAGATTTAAATCCACAGGAAATTATAACTGTGAAAGAGACTTCTCCTAACTCAGTCCCAAGGGTGGCGCCTGCTGGGATAGTGACTCATTTTTGCATCCCTGAGGGCATGGGTATGGCCACTTTTCATGCATAACCAGAGTGATGATGAGTGAGTACATGTGATAATGTCTCCACAACATTCCAAGGTTCTGCCCCACTGGTATTAAGGGAGTCCAGGTTCTTCTCAAAATCCTTTCATTATTAGTGATGTTAAACTCCTACCAGTATCATCAATGGAATCCTGTTTGCCAAGATCAAATGCCATCTGTTAAATCAAAGGATCATTTTTGCATTTTCTTGCTATCACTAAGAAATATCGATTCTCAGCACAATTTTCCCATAGGGGTTTGTTATGTTATAATTTCAAACCTACAGAAAAGTTGCTGGAAGAATACAGAGACTGCCATATACCCTTTACCCAAATCTACCAATTATTTTCATTTTACTCCATCTGCTTTATTCTACTAGAGGCCCAGTGCACAAAATTCTTGCATGGGTAGGGTCCCTAGGCCTGGCCAGCGATCAGGGCCAATCTGTGGGGTGACTGGTGGGGTGATTGGGGGGCCTCTTCTGGCACCCGTCTTGACTGACCTGGTGCCACCTGCTTCTGTTCCTGCCCCCCACCACTGCTGCGGTCACCTCCCTCTGCAGGGCAACCAGCGGGGCTATCGGGGGGGCCCTGCTGGCAGCCGCCTTGAAGGCGACTGGTGGGGCAATTGGGGGGCTGCCACTGGTTGCCTCCCTCTGCAGGAGGCAACTGGCAGGGCAATTGGGGGGCAGCGCCGGCAGCCACCAGTCGCCTCCTTTGGCTGGCCTGGGGCCTGTGAGCTGGGGGCAGCTCCTGCATTGAGCATCTGCTCCCTGTGGTCAGTGTGCATCATAGCGATGGGTCATTCCACTGGTCATTCCGCCATTTGATCTATTTGCATATTAGGCTTTTATTATATAGGATGTAATTATTTTACTCCATTTTCTTTGTTATTCTATATAATTATTTGTATGTGTGCATATAACATATATTATTTATTTTCTGAACTATTGAGAGTAAGCTGAACATTGTGCCTCATTATTTCTTAAACTAGTGTGTATTTCCTAAGAATATGACATAGTACAATTATCAAAATCAGGAGTTTTAACACAATATGGCTATCTAATCTATATTCCATATTTAAATTTCACCCAGCATCACAATAATGTTTCTTTATAATTTTTTTTCCCCTGGTTTAAAATCCTATCCAGGATCATGTATTGCCTTTAGTTGTCTTGCCTTTTGTAGGGCCCATCAATCAAAGAGTACCAGAAGCACATCAGTCTTCAGACAAATTGGGTTTGTTGATACTTGCATCAGCTATTGTATTAGACTCTGAGAAAAGTAGGTTGGGCACTTAGAACCCTCCATCCTTTGAAGGTGTCTGAGACTATGAGCTTCACTTTCCAGAAAGTCTTCAGAGTCAACTGTGTGTGTGAGACAGAGCCTTCTTCTGAGTATGTTTCTCCATTTGTTGCCACCCTTCACACTGACTCATCACTTAGAGGGCAGCTGATGGTGCTTAATAACATGTCTTTAGACCTGGGGCCTGATGGAGAGGCCAGTTTAAGGGAACAGGGAGTGGGAGACAGGTGTCTGCCCTTTGACTTCGGGGCTCCTGGCCACCTTACTTGAAATCAGCATTTCTAGGCTGACTTGCCTCTGAGTTGACCCAGTTTGGTGGAAAGGCTTCAGGCTGTGCATCTGGGCATCCATCTGCCCTCTCTGCTCTCTGCAATCACCTGGGACCGCCAGCCAGGGTGTTCACTCTTAGGACAGCGTGGCCCCCTTGTGGCAGACATTAGTGTGTCCTGGGGAAGGATGGGCTATAAAAGGTCACGCAGAATCACAATGTTGGAGCAGTGTATTAAGTTGCTGGGGCTGCCATAACAAAGTATCACAGATGGGGTGGGATAAACAACAGAAATTCATTTTCTCATAATTCTGGAAGCTAGTAGTCTGAGATCATGGTGTCAGCAAGGTTGATTTTTTCTGAGGCCTCTTTCCCTGGAGTGTAGATGTCTGCCTTCTTCTCCCTGTGTTTTCACATGGCCTTCCCTCTGTGCCTGCCAGTGTCATAATCTTTTCTTATAAGGACACCAGTTATATTACTTTAGGACCCACCTCATTTACCTTAATTACCTCTTTAAAGGCTCTATTCCAAATACAGTCACATTCTGAGGTATTTGGGGTGAGAGCTTCAACATATGAATTTTGAAGGACACAATTCAACCTGTAACAAGCAGGAAGGAGGTCTCTGGTCATGACGAAGGTTGGGTTTAGTGCCTGGCTATGTAAGAATGCAGTAGGAGATGAAATTCTAACTGATTCTTAGGCAGATTCTCAGTCAACCCTCTGGATTTTCAGCTCTCCCTGTCACCCCACCTTCTGACATGATTGGTACATCCAATTCCTAAGCTTTTCTGAGATTGTCTCTCATGAACCAGCTTGTTTTTCTTGCCCATTCCTCTCTGCAGGCTCTTAGGTTTCAGCTTTCTCCACTCTGCTAAGTCAGTAGCCACTAATCTATCTCTACTCAGCCTTTCAAAATTTGTTGACATATCTTGTGCACTGTGATCTGTTGTTGGGAAAGTTTCCTGAGGAGGATAGGTAAAGAGACTGAAGAAAAAGGCTGACAACTCTGGAGTTAGAGTTTATCAAGGGAACTTAAGGACAGAAGCAGAGTCTTGGGCGGCAGCAACACAGTGAATCTCCATACCAGAAAGTGGATGAGGTTTGATATATACGGCCTCCAGGAACACAAGTGGCTTACAACCAAGTGGCATGTGGATATATTGCAGAGCAGTAAACAGCTTAATGGGGCCTGCTTCCTTTCAGGTGATATGTGTCCACTCCTCCCAGGTCACTGAGAGCAACTTGCTTCTTAGGATGGCATTGGTCACGTCAAGCACTAGAAACGATTTTGCCTAGCATCTTTTCCTCTTTTTTTTTTGGTGGAGTTTTAATTGAAAAAAAGTTTTGTTGCTACCATTTTCTGGTGGGATTGTCAATGTAAGAAACATTCAAATTTTTATGAGTTTATTTGAGCCAAACTTATGACAATTGTTGGGAAGCAAAATCTCAACGGATTGAGAAAATGCTCCAGAGAGTGGCAGTTTTACAACTTATTTTATACATTACAATCCAAGGAGGACACTTAAGGGGTTACATGAAATCCATTGGTGATAGATTAAGGAGGTGAGAGAAGGCAAAGCAGGGCAATCTCTGGGATTGGGTAAAAAGTAAACCAAATAGACACGCACTTCTTTTACATTTGTGGGTATAGAATAGTTAGCGGTTAACAATTAACATGATAACAATAACAATGAGGGGTGTTGTGATCTCTGCCCTGGTACAGTGAGGGGGTCCAGAAAAAATGAAATTACCCTGACATTCCAAAGGTATGTTATCGTAGATGCAAAAAGACAATAGGCTCAGTTGTCAGGGAAGATACCAGCCTAAGACTTGTCTACCCGCCATGAACTGCTGTTTGTTAAAAAGTTTTCGTTTCAAACCATCCTATGTGGTTACTTTAGGTCTCTGAGTTTATAAGGCTGCCATGCAGGCCTCCCTTGAGCTGATCAGGTTCAGCATTTGGCCCCACAGGGTTTAGGGCAGCGGTTCTCAACCTGTGGGTCGCGACCCCTTTGGCGGTCGAACGACCCTTTCACAGGGGTCGCCTAAGACCATCCTGCATATCAGATACTGACATTCCGATTCATAACAGTAGCAACATTACAGTTATGAAGTAGCAACGAAAATAATTTTATGGTTGGGTCACAACATGAGGAACTGTATTTAAAGGGTCAGAAGGTTGAGAACCACTGGTTTAGGGGAAGAAGCAGAGATAACACCCCTATTCAATCCACTACAACTAGTGGGAAGCACAGCCCTCCCTACTTGCCATGCCCACCTCAAATCATCCTCACCATTTTCTAGGAACATCTGGCTCATTCCACTGCACCTCACCCTGTTTATGCAGCACCCAGGTGCTGTCTCACCCTGTTTATGCTGCTGTGTCTGGAATTCTAACTTCTCTACCGAGCCACACACTACTTACTGAGGCTTCTTTCTTGTTTTGTTTTTATCTTTATTGTTGAAAGTATTACAGATGTCCCCTTTTTTCTCCCCATTGATCCCGTCCTCCCCACTCTTACCCCCTCCCCAGGCCTTCACTGACCTATTGTCTATGTCCATGGTTTTGTAAAGCTCTCTATTTTAGAACTTACTGGTATCTCAGTTTTGTGTGTGTGTGTGTGTGTGTTGGTGTAAAGTAAATCCTCCTATATAATAAAGAGCTAATATGCAAATAGTCATCATGCCCTCACACCCTCTCGCTCTCATGCCCAGGCTGGGAGACCTGAGGCCAGGCTGGGGGGACCTAGGCCATGCCCCCCCCCCCCGCCCAGCAGGGCTTGACAGGGGACCTGAGGCTGCGCTCCCCACCCTGCGGGGTTTGACGGAGGTGGGGCTGGCCGGGTCTGGGTCTCCCACAATTTCAAGGCACATGCAGGTGGGTGGGGACTTGACTCTGGGTCCCACGGCACACCCCAGACTCTGACAGGAGGGAGATTTTCATATACATTTTACTAATTTTCTTTCATCTCTGACACTTCTATTATAGAGAAAGGGCAAATAGAAATATTAAAATATTTTCTCTAATTAATTCCCTTTTAATGTGCAAGAATTTCGTGCACCGGGCCACTAGTAAATAAATAAAAAGGAACAGGCTTTATGGAAAGCAATCTCACAGGGTGATCTGATCTGATTCCTAATTGGGCAGGTCATTGTGGGTTGTCATTACCCAGACCTGTCCATTGTTCTTATGTATACAGGTTAGCTCATCTTTGACCGGAAGTAACGTCCCTCCAAGGGGTTATTAACCCCTAAGAGAGCACATATCTTCTTAACTACCCTGTAATCCAATCCCTGTCTCGCTTTCTCCAATCGTCCTACATTCCCTTCTTAATTTTGAATGCATAAAAGAAGCTGCAAAACTGTTATTCCCTGAGCATTTGAGATCTTGTTCCCTGACACATCATCTGTTTGGCTCAAATAAACTCATTACAATTCTCTACAGGTTTAGATGTTTCTTATGTTGACAGTGTCTTCATTAGTTGGGTAGGAATTTGTCCTCCCGCATCTTGAAGGTTGGGACTTGACCTTGTTCGATATTGATCTCTCTAAGAGACTATACTGTGTGAATAGGTATTTTCTAAGTGTTTGTTCTACTGGAATAAATTGAAATTATATTTTTTCTTTTGTTATGTTTCTGGGATATATTTATTCTCAAATGGGATTACTATGTGTGGTCAACTGAGTTTCTGGTCCCCATTCTTCAGTGTGAAGGAGTTACACACCCACCCCCTTGCCATGCCTATTCCCTGCCTCCTTGCTTTGGCTGTAGCCATGTGATCTGCTTTGACCAATGAGATGTTAGTGGCCATGATGCAAACAAAGGTTTGGAATGAGCTTGTGTGCCTGGGCATGCTCTTGTCCTTTTGTCACTAAGAGGATGAGAGACATTTTGGAGCAGAGCGGCTCCAGCTGACCTGCAGACCTGGGAATGTAGTGATAAATACTTTTTCTATGCCATTTAGTTTTGGGGTCAGTTTGTTCTGTAGTGATACCTGCCAGATACATGATATCATAGGGCATGAATGATTTTATAACCCTTGTTCTATGTTGGTTTGCTCTCTAGGATACTTGAAACCAATTTACCATGCCATCAGCATGGTATTTGTATACCTGCATATATCCTCCTATGGCTCTCTTTGATTTGATCATAACATTTATTTGTAATGGCTTAAGAAAATATAATAAAACAATAACCACATCACCAACACAACTTGGGACCTTACATAGCTTCATTCTAGACTGAATCTATTAAGTTGCAGTCTTTTTGGAGCAATAATAAACCTAATAAACCCAACAAAGAAATGTGTAATTTTCTTGATCTTTGATAACCATGAGTTTATAGTATAATTATACATAACCTATACAGTTGTTAATCAGATGGTGCTACTAATCCTTATTTTTACAAAAAGAGCCTTTTTTAATGATTTTAAAAATTGGAGATATGACAAAATATTTATATTTAGTAAATTTTTCATCAAATGCTATTATTTATTTCAATACCCACAATTTGCTTTTAAATTTGTCAAAGGGTAGCTTTGTTAATTCCATAATACAAATTAAAATGAAACATGGTAGCCAAAAGTTCTTTTATAATATTTAATTGAGAGTATGACAATTTATTAAATTTTAGGCTGTAAGGATTTTTTTTCTTTAGTTCAAATAATCTATTATGCAAATGGCTTGATGGAGCTCTATTTGTTTTCCTACTCCAGAAAGGATGTCAGAATCCAGGAAAGCAAGGGTGACATCATAATAACTGTGCATTTGTTTCCTAAGTTTTTGTACAAAGAGTAGATTCTTCACAAATGTGCACAGGTAAGAACGTTCGGCAATGCCACACCTCACAATTTACCGAGTCGTGGAATTAAAAAAAAACCCAACATATATATATATACATACATATATATATATATATACATACATACATATATAAACATATATATACATATATAAACATATATATAAACATATATATATAAACATATATATATATAAACAAATATATATAAACAAATATATATATATATAGATTGATTTTAGGGAGGAAGAGAGAGGGAGAGAGAGATAGAAACATCAATGATGAGAGAGGCTCATTGATCAGCTGCCTCCTGCATGCCTCACACGGGAGACCGAGCCGGCAACCCAGGCATGTGCCTTGACCCGGGAAGCCTCCATGGCGTCCTGGTTCATGGGTCAAAGCTCAACTACGGAGCCTCGCCAGCCAGGATTGAGTCGTAGCATTTTATTTTGCATCCATGGTTAAGAATTTCTATCATAAGGAGCGTTCCTAAACACCAAGGTATACTGTAATTAAGAAAAAGAATTGCTTAATTTAAGTGGTCGGCAAACTGCGGCTCTCGAGCCACATGCGGCTCTTTGGCCCCTTGAGTGTGGCTCTTCCTAAGCCTTAGGAGTACCCTAATTAAGTTAATAACAATGTACCTACCTATATAGTTTAAGTTTAAAAAATTTGGCTGTCAAAAGAAATTTCAATCGTTGTACTGTTGATATTTGGCTTTGCTGACTAATGAGTTCGCCGACCACTTTAAACAATACTATGCCATAGTATTGTTTAAAGTTCTATAATTGAAGCTTGACTCTAAGAGACATAGACAAAGCTAGGGGTCCTTGGGCTCTTGAGCTAGTCCAACGCTCCCTTGGGCTTCCTTCACAATTCCAGTGCAACCAGTCAAAAGAAGGTCACGCTCCTCTTGTCCCCCTGACCTTCCATTCAATCCTACAGGACGGACTTGAACAATCA
This sequence comes from Myotis myotis, assembly GCF_014108235.1. NCBI lineage: Eukaryota > Metazoa > Chordata > Mammalia > Chiroptera > Vespertilionidae > Myotis > Myotis myotis. The sequence goes on along the minus strand of NW_023416401.1, from coordinate 75,726,918 downwards.
CGGAACAAAAACCTCATTGCCCAACTTAACCTCGCAAGCCCGGGAGCTGTATGGTTCGTTAATCCAGCTCACAAAAGCATGCCTGCTGCTCTTTTATTCTCCCTGAGGCTGGGCACCGTGTGGATCACGACAGCTGATCAGCTCTGGAACGTCCCAGAAGCGTGCCAGCGGCCTCCGCTGTTTATTTAACGGGCTTGTGGCTCCGCGAGGGGCCCCCTGGAGCCGGCTTTGCCCGCGCTCGCCGGCGGAGGAGCCATGTACCGGCGCAGCTACGTCTTCCAGACCCGCCAGGAGCGGTACGAGCGGGCCGAGGAGGAGGCGCCGGGCCGCCTGGCCTCGGACCCAGCCGCCGCGCCCAACCTGGCGGCGCTGCAGGGCCTCGGCGAGCGCGTGGCCGCCCAGGTCCAGCGGGCTCGCGCGCTCGAGCAGCGCCACGGCGTCCTCCGGCGGCAGCTGGATGCCTTTCAGCGCCTGGGCGAGCTGGCCGGCCCCGAGGACGCCCTCCTCCGCCAGGTGGAAGGCAATCGCCAGCGCGCCCGGGACCTGGCGGCTGAGCGCGCCGGGCTGGAGCGCCGGGGCGCAGAGGCGCAGCGCGCGCTCGACGAGTACCGGAGCAAGTAAGCTTTGGTCGTGGGGGGAAACTGAGGCAGGGCGGGGGGCGGCACCTGCGGCAGGGATCTAAGAGCAAGTGCTATCCAGGTTGGAGGGCCATCTCTGGTGTCCTGGTCCTCATGACCACAGTGTGTGTGTTTGTGTGTGTGTGTGGGGGGGGGGGGGGGGGGGTGGAGGGTGGGTGGGAGGGGCTGGTGCACAGGTCCATTTCCCTAAAATAAGACTAGCTTCTATTTTGATGGTACTTCACAGTTTACATGAAATGGTATCATTTACTTTTAAGGTATTTTAAAAGTAAATTTAGGTATAATTTCCATATAACAACATGCACAGATTTTAAGGACACAGTTCAGTGAGTTTTGACAAATGTATATACCTATGTTGCTATCAAAACAAGCAAAATATTTCCTCTACCTTAGAAATTCCCCTTCTACCCTTTTCAAGTCAATCTTCAGTTATCATTCACACCGCCCCCCCCCCCGCCCCCCATCAAAAAACCCAGAGGTTTTTATTTCTATCACCAAAGATTAATTTTGCCTGTTCTAGAATTTCACAAAAACGGAATATTACAGATGGCTCTTGTGTCTGGCTTTCTTTTGCTGACTGACCACAGTATTTTTGAAATGCATTAATGTTATTTAATCCTCACAGCCAGTTATAGATTGTATTTGTCTGCACCTATTTAACAGATGAGGAGACTGGGGCTCAGAAAATGTAGGGATTTGGAGCAAGGTCACTCAGCTAGTAAATTGCTGCCCTGGGACTGGATTGAAGTGATGGACATGCTGAGCCTAATGGTTTTCACTGCATCACAGCCAACACCTGGAAATCTTTTCAATGTGTGCCTTCCTGGGTCTTGCTAGTCGGTGTGGCCCATGGACCAGCAGCATTGGCGTCACCTAGGAGCTTGTTATAAAGGGAGACTCTTGGACTCACCCCAGAGCTCCCGCCCCCCCCCACCTGCCCCCCAGTGGTTCGTAGTTTAAGAAGTTAAACACTGAAGTTTCAGAAGCCCTGGTCCGGGTCATGATTCCACCTTCCGACAGACAATGTGTTAACATGAGCTATTCAAAAGAAAAGGATGCTCAGCAATTTGTCGACATCTTTCCAAGTTTTAAATGCGTGTGCTCTTAGACTCAGCAGAGTCATTTCCATCAAGGAATTTACTATGATAGCCCAGCAGGTGTCAAGGGGCACGCCTACCAGGATATTCACTGCCGTGGGATCTGCAGTGGCAAAAGTCTGGAACCAACCTACATGCTGATTAATAATGGGAGACAGGTTACACAGTTGTGCTTCGTTCATACAATGGGATACTATGCAATTGTAAAAGAACAAGAATAGTGTGTTATTACCATTTATTTAAGAAAGGGGTGAAGAGTAGAAGTTTTCTGCTTGCACAAGGAAAAAGAGGACACAAGCACACACAAACAAGCTAATGACACTGGGGTGAATGTCTGCCTTTTACTAGGTGTTCTAGTTACTGTCTTTCAGTATCTGACAACAGTATAAATTGTTTTGATAAGTTCACCCTCCCTCATAGTAATGGACATACTAAGCTGCCGGCTGGTTGGTTTCTGATATGTGGGGTAACTATTCATATATCCCTTATGCATTATTCAAGCACCAGGGGGTCTTGCTACCTTAGGATGACTGACAGAAGATAGAGACCTTCACCCCAATTAAAAATAATAATTAACAAATAGAAAGGGGAGGGAAATGTTAGGCCTATAGGGCAATACAATCCTTAACAGACACTTGCACACTTCCCACCAGAAGAGAACAAAAAACCAGGAAAAGCTCGTTGGACACCAGGAGTCAGACCATACAAGGGATGAAAACGGTCCTGAAGGCACCTGATCATACACCTGCATTCCACCCCATTATGAGCTCACCTACTCAGTCCCCGACCCACTGACAACAAAAGCTTCCCATATAAGGGAAACTCCCGCTCCTGGGTGCTGCCATCATCAACCCAGTGTCCCCTTGGCTTGGTGCTGTGCAGCCCTTCCTTTTGGATATACGACCCCCTACTCTGTTCCTTAAATAAATTCAATTTTCTGTAATCACTGTAGGAGATGGCTATTTAGCCTACCTGTGGGCATCATCCACCATGTTCACCTTTCAAGTTCCACATTCTCAGTCTGAGTCTTGGGTAGGTTATTCACTGCTGTGTACTGGGCATATTTATCAGGTCAAATAATTGATTTAATTTCAATCAGTCGTTCTGGTTTTTTAAAAATATTTTTTATTGGTTTCAGAGAGGAAGGCAGAGAGAGAGAGGGAGGGAGTGTGGGAGAGAGAGAGAGAGAGAGTGAGAGGAGAGAAGCATCAATGATGAGAGAGAATCATCGATTGGCTGCCTCCTGCATGTCCCCTACTGGGGGGTCGAGCCCTTAATATGGACATGTGCCCTGACCAGGAATCAAACTGTGACTCCTGGTTCATAGGTCAATGCTCAACCACTGAGCCACGCCAGACAGGCAATCCTTCTGTTTTTTTTTGTTTTGTTTGTGGGTTGTTGTTTTTTTAATTTTGATCCAGAGGCTTGGAGAGGGTCCTTGGGTGGCAGGACTTGAACTCAGGTTTTCTTGCCCTGAGTCCATATGCTTCCTAGAACATTGTCTTGGAGAGAAGTTACTCTTGGACTCCTGTGGAATGAGGTCCAGTAATAAGACGTAGACCTCATTCAAATGAAGATCAAGTTCTCTAGAGCAAAGAGAAGTGTACGCTGGTTCAGACACCCAGCTCCATGGGCCAGCAGGATTCCCTTGATCCCCAAATGGTCACCACATTAGACCACAGTCTACTGTGACTCCCTTGAGCCCTCAGTGAACAAATGATCATATTGAGTTTTCCTGATTTCACTTGGTTCTGGTTATGTCTGCATCATGGAGCAGTTCCTTCAGATTCTGTGATTTCTTTAATAATTCCCCTTAATTTATTCCCTTTCATTGCCCTGTTGGAGAAGTTTTGATATTCTGGCTGGGGTAGTGGGACTTGAAAATTATTATAAAAGTCATAACCATCCACATGCATGCGTATACACACACCAAGTTTGGTTTCACATTCCAAAGGGGACTTGATGGTTAGCCAAAGCAGATAAAAATAATGCAGGCATGCGAAGGAATATGCAGCCTTGTTAGGCATATTTTTTATTTGGATAGTTGAATAATTTCAAAATCAGTTCTTTCACATGTCAAACAAAGACTAAATATAATAAAATGAAATAAAAACAAATGAAACCATCAAAATACAATGGTGAACATAGTCAATTATCCAAACTGCTGAAAACCAAAACAGTTGTATAAAACAATTGGATAATTAAAGCCAGTGTATTTTCATTTTATGAATTCACTTATATATTCACTTATATGAATATATAAATATATCTTGAATTCTTATCATGAATTTTTATAATGAAGATACTTGTCTTTAATATAATATCTAGACTTTTCTATAGCATGAAAGTCACATTAATATGTTGTTTATCCAACCTGTTTTTAAGCTATAGAAATTCTTAAGATGTTTTTAGCAGGAAAAAGCAATGAGAAAATTAGATTTTTGTTAACAGTTTTATTCTCAAAGTTAATTAACCATTAAAAAATAATTTCTGACTCCATTACAGCCACACACAAAAGAAACTGCTAAATGTGACGTCTTGGCGTGAAATGTAAAACTTGTGCAACCGTGTTTTAATTAGATTTCATGCCTTTCTTAGTTTGGAGTCTCTTAGGAGCCGGAGCCTGAGACAGGGGCTTGAGGGCAAGTAGCTTATTTGGGAGGTGACCTCAGGGAGCACAGGTTGAGGAGTGAGGAAAGGCAGGAAGGGAAGGCAGCTAACACAGAGTGCATTATTCAGCAAGTTCCCACCATGGCAACTGGGACTAACCTGTGGGGTGGAGGACACACCTCACTTGTCCCAGCTGAGGGAAAGAGCTGGGGTGTTTATGCACCCACTCACCTTCCTGCCAGGGCCACCCTCTGGCCCATCCAGCCTGTCCTGCTCACTGGCTCAGAGCAGGTCTTTGGTGTCAGGGATGATGCCACAAGGATTGCCCTGCCCTATAGATAGACCATAAAACGTTATTTCTGGTGACAACTCTTATTTTGTGCAAGGCCCCTCATTTGAATTCTTTAAGGATGAGGTAAAAGTTTCCCGTGTGCCCACAGGGTCTTGATTGCCTTTAGCTCAAAATAATTCACATGCCAGAATGGCACATTTTGGGGAACCCTTTAGTGGTAAGAATACGTCTTTCTTTCAGGGTTTTGTGAGGGTTCAATGGCATAATCCAGAGACACCGACACATGTTGGTAAATACCGGAGTGTAGGAAATCTACACAAGGCCAGGTCAATGGTGTTGTCAGGCAGGGTAGATTTCCAGGCTCTGTGCCACTGTTGGATTCCAGGTGTGCTGAGGTATCATTCTTTCATCCTTGGTGGCTGGGAGGGACGTGCTCGGGGATTGGAATTGAGCCTCCAGACGGGAAGACTCTGTTGCCATTTACTGCCCCAGTTAGCCCAGGTGCGATGCCCATGTCAGCACGTCCTGTGTGTGGCAGGATGTGAAAGAGGTTGGGAAGCAGTGGGCTTGGAGAGGCGGCATCAACTTCTGCTTTAAAATTAGGGACCTCTTCTAAAAGAGAGGGCATAGTACTCATATCGGATTAAATGTAATGCTGATTGTGTGATCAACTCTGTGGAATCATAGAAGCTGCTCAACTTTTACTTATGTGTGCAATTTGCAGGTATGAGAATGAATGCGAATGTCAAGTGCTGCTAAAAGAAACGCTTCAGCAGCTTAACAAGGTGAGCTGAGCACGTCCTTGGGTTTGAGTAGATTAATGACAGGACTGAACTAAATGGCTGCGATGAGTGTTACCCACACTCCTCTTTGTGGTATTTCAAGATTCACCTATTTCTTTTGCTGTCACTCTACTTCTTGACTTCGTAATTTCAACTAAATCTTTGTGTGAACTCACACGCCCAAACACACACTCCTCTACCACAGGATAAAGGATCTTGAGAGAGAACCTGGCAGGTGAAGGCTGGACCTTCAGGTTCTCTGTCCATTAAGATCGTCAAGTGGGAAGAAGGAGATGAAATGGAAGAGTATAATTCACATCCTGTTGGCTGGTCATATCAATGATTTTGGTTGACAGATCTTTGAATGTGTACACATATTAGATCAATAAGGTTTTGGCTATCAACTCAGTCTCAATGCCCATTTCCTTTTGTTTCGGTAAAGGGATTCATCCCTGGGTGTGGCCATGGAAAATGGGAGTTTAGGAGGAGTCTGGGAAGAGGAGGAGTGAGGAGGAATGTGGAGGGGAGAGGGCAGAGTCAGGAAATGAGGCAGTGGGAAGAGAGAGGATGGAGAGTTGTCAACATGCCCAGCCCCTCTCTCCAGGCCAGTCTGAGCACCAGGAAGGAAAGTGACCGAAAAATTTTTGGAATGTTTTTTTGACATCCAGAATCAAAGTAGGTATTTTTTGTTTTGTTTTTGTTTTTTGTTTTTTTGTAAACCTAATTAACTAGAAATCTTAATGAACTTGAATGCTCATTCTTTAGCAGTTGTGTGTGTGTGTGTGTGTGTGTGTGTGTGTGTGTGTGTGTGTGAATTAGGCTGCTCAGAGGTTGGATTTGGTGCTTGGTATAGATACAGACAGCAGGATTTTTAATGACCTTCTATGAGGGGGTTGGCAAGGCTGATTTTTCAAGGATTCATCAGATTCTAGTTATTCTTCCAGTGCCTTTCTCAGAAGTGGCCCAGATCAGTGAGTGGCTCTGAAACGTCTGTGTGCATTGGCAGCACCTGGAGTTCATGTTAAAATGCAGATTCCTGGGCCCAGAGCCGAGGCCTTCTCACCCAGTAGGTCTGGGATCTGCCAGATATTTAACATTTCTAATTATTTCTCAGGTGGCGTGGTCCAGGGACCACACTTTGAGAACCACTGACCTAGATCTAAAGCACATACCATATCAGGGTTGGAATGCTTCCCAAAACTAGATTATTGACCCAGAGTCTCTGTTCGGAAACATCTTGACGTTTCTGCTGGAGGAGCTTTGGAAAGTGCAGCTGACAGTATCCAAAGCACAATAAAAACACAAGCGTCTACACATTTCTGAGTTCCGGTACAAACAAAAGAAAACACTTCCAAACAAATTCCCAACATGCCAGCAATTGCATATTCCAGTGGCACCTCCTCACCTTTGGGAGTTTTCTGGGGAAGTTTATCAGGTGATTGTCTTCCAAGGGGGAGAACATGCTTGTGAAGCACCTGATTAATCTCTCCTTTATGGACAAATGTTGGCTGGGCATTTTAAAGGGCTGGCCGATGGGACCTAAGAGTGGTGGTTTTGGCATGATCCTAAGAGGGAGGTAGGGGAAGAATGACTGTTGAGGTTGGGCTGGGGCAGAGTTCTCAAACATCTTAATTTAGACCAAAAATTCATCCATAATTGATACACAATTACTGGAGCTGAAGAACTGGAAGTTGGGTTTCAAGGACTATGTGCTATTGCTAATAAAGGGACCAAACACTCAATTTTAGAAATAGAAGGAACCCTAGAAGTCATTGATTCTCAAATTATTTATTTATTTATTTATATTTTTATTGATTTCAGAGAGGAAGGGCGAGGGAGAGATAGAAACATTAATGATGAGAGATAATCATTGACTGGCTGCCTCCTACATGCCCCCTACTGGAGATGGCGTCCCAAGCCTGGGCATATGCTCTGACTGGCAATTGAACCATGACCTCCTGGTTCATATGTCCACGCTCAACCACTAAGCCACGTTGGCCAGCAATTCTCAAACTTTTTAAAGCCACATCCTTTAAACAAAATATTCAAGAGAAGCCAATGTATGGAGCCAAAGCAGAGATCTCTTTTAAGGACATGATGGTGGGACAGGCACCTCATCCACCTAGCAGCCCTCCTCCCTCAGAGCCCTTTCAAGCAACTCCATGGAACCTGAGGGCTCTGACAAATGCAGCTTGGAAACTAGTCTTCCCCACAGATGGGAAGGTTGAGGCCAGACTGATCCAGTGGGTCATATAGCTAGTTAATGAAAGTTAATAGAAGACAAGGGGACTAGAATCTGTCTTGGGCTTCTCTCTGCTTCTCAAGAGTTGAGTGCTGAGTTCTCATTTCACCCTCTGAGACTGAGGAACTCACCTCTGAACTGTTGCTATGGGGGGTGGGCCAGCTGAGGGACTCATTCATTTTCTCCTGTCCCTCAGTGGCCCAGGGTCTCTCCTGGGGTGCTAACACTCACACTTCTGGACTGTGCCTCCAGTCCATAGAGATACAGGACACCATCAGTGTGCTCAGCATATCTGTGTGACCTTGGGGGTGGCCCAGGGTGCCAGGGCTGGCTGACTGGCAGACCCTGAGTGATGGATGAATAAATTACTCTGACACACATTTCTGTGAAAGAGAGGCTAAGGAACTGTTTTGCTTTAGAAGCAAACAGCCCTGTTCACCTGCCTAATTAGGCTTTTATTGTAACCACAGCTTGAACTAAAATTAACCTCTAGATACACTCAGCATGGTAAGTGTCCTTGAGAAAGCACCTGTATCTGTAGTGTCTTTCATACAAGGATGTTTTGAAGTCTAAACATGAAGATTCTAGTAAAACACCCCGGGGGGGCGGGGTAGTCAGACTTGTTTGAAAAAGTCAAGGCAGGGGCTGCCGCCTTCAGCAAGGTCCCCTAGAGGCCTCCAACCTTTCAGAGATCCTCCTTACAGACTTTCCAATCAAGTCCCATGCTTCCCCACACCAGGGGAGATGGATGGGGCACCAATATCAAGTGTGAAGGGGCCATCTTTACCCAGAGACACTGGCTTTGTGTCTGACTCCTGGGAGACAGATTCCCTGGTTGTCCTTGGGAGGTGGAGAATGAGCCATGGACCCAAAAACCCTACTCCTCCTATACTTGCCACAGAAAGGCTCGGGTCTGTGGTCCTTCCTTCCTTCTGTCTCGTCACCCACTGTTGGTGTTCCTGATACAAAGGAAGGGATTTCAGAGTCTTCAGAGGAAAGAACTAGGTATGAGGAAATTAGTGTATAGAGAGACTAGGGGATTCACCTTGGAGCAGAAACCAGGAGGACTCACTGAGGAAGAATGAGATGCTCCACTGTGCCTAAGATTAATTCTGGTGAGCTGTGTTGTCCAGCCTGGGAGTCACTGGCTAGGCATGGCTGGGAGCAACTGAAATGCAGATGATTCAAATTGCAATGTGTTATAAGTATAAAATATACACCAGGTTTCAAAGACCTAGCCTAAGGGGAAGCATGTAAACTATCATTAATAACTTTAAAAAATATTGGTTACATGATGAAATGACAATATCTGGAGTATATTTGGTGAAAGAAAATGTTAAAATTACTTTTACCCATTTATTTTTATTTTATTTAATGGGGCTACTAGAAAGACTTTGAAATCATGCCTGAGGCTTGCTGTATTGGAATAACTTAATTTTTAATTGCATAAGTCTATGCAAAAAGGAATGCTTTAAGAAACATTGCTAATGATTGCTAATTAACTGATTTGATCTTGTAGAGCTCTTTAGTTCTTTAAGATAAACTAAAAGGTTGGGTTTTTTTGTAGATAAAATAGCTTCAGAAGTTTGAGTTGGTTGAGGGTTGGCCACTCCCCTACAATCTTGTGACATTTCAGACCAGATTCACACAAGGCATATATTTCTTTTCTTTTTTTAAAAAAAATATTTTTATTGATTTCAGAGAGGAAGGGAGAGGGAGAGAGGTAGAAACATCCAATAATGAGAGACAATCATTGATCAGCTGCCTCCTGCATGGCTCCTACTGGGGACTGAGCTTTCAACCCAGCATGTGCCCTGACCAGGAATCAAACCACGACCTCCTGGTTCATAGATTGATGCTCAACCACTGAGCCATGCTGGCCAGTCTATTTCTTTCTTTCTTTTTTTTAAAGTTTATTTTTTTATTGTTGACATACATTTCTTAGTAACATTTATTTTGCTGCAGACCCCCAAAAGTTCATACAACCTGTTTTCTAGGTTCCATGAAGTCCCGGCTCTCTGATGTTTTAGGAACTAAGGCTACACTTTGCATGATAAATTCATTCAAGGCAGGTAATCCAACAGAGTCAGAATCCTGGTATCCTTATTGTCAGCACCAGACGTTCTCATATCTTCCTTCTCCAGTGGTCTTTCACAGGAACAGTTAAGGAACCAGGTGTCTTTCCTAAGAGAGCAGACCAGAGGCCTTCCCAGAACCTAAGCCCATTAGTACAATGGTGGGAGTGTCTCAGAATATCTTAATCCCGTGGTCGGCAAACTGCGGCTCGCGAGCCACATGCAGCTCTTTGGTCCCTTGAGTGTGGCTCTTCCTAAGCCTTAGGAGCACCCTAATTAAGTTAATAACAGTGTACCTACCTATATAGTTTAGGTTTAAAAAATTTGGCTCTCAAAAGAAATTTCAATTGTTGTACTGTTGATACTTGGCTCTGTTGACTAATGAGTTTGCTGACCACTGTCTTAACCAGTCCACATACCTGACTCTCTTAACCCTGTTCATGCAAGAGTGGAGAGTGTCTTAAATATTTTAGCCAAACCACACATCTTCCTTTATTAATGAGAGCCCATTGCTGACATGCATCATGCTTTTTTAACAAGTCATTAATAAGTCAGTTAAAATTCACTTAGCGAGGCCCCAGGTATTGGCAGGCGTGCATGGCAGAGATGTCTTGAGGAGTCCAGGTAATGTTCACCTGTAATGTTGCACTGGACAACTGAAGTGTTTAAGTCAATTCCAGTTGTCATGGCACTATCTCATTAAGAGCCCAAACAGCTCTTCAACCTAGTTGGTTCGTTTAAACAAGATCAGTGAGAGAAAAATCGGTGATTTCGCAAAAAGTTTGGTGAGAACATTCAACCTCCTGTCATAAATGTTATTTCCAACTTTAAAGGAATGAATGCCGCTCAGCACAGCAGTCATTGTAAAATGCATGCTGCATTAGGGATACGTAGCCTCAGGGAGGTGAGCAACAGATCTTGGGAGAAATGGTTAAATTGAAGGTTTCATTGTTAAGCGAAAACTATTTCTTAGTCTTAGAAACTTAACTCACTGATGATGAGAAATAGGACAAATATAGGTGTAACTTAAATTTTAAGGTTGTTGGTTGGTAAATATACCCTAACATTGTCCTTGATCTGTCTGGATCAAGGTTTTTCAGCCCTGGCACTAATGCCATTTTAGACTAGATGATTGTTGTGTGGGGCTGTCCTGTGTATTGTAGGATATTTAGCAGCATCCCTGGCCTCTACCCACTAGATGCCAGTAGTAACATCCCACCACCCAAGTGGCGACAATAAAATGTCTTCAGACATTGCCAAATGTCCCCTTGAGGGTGAAAATCACTCCTATTGAGAACTGCTATTCCAGACCAGTTCCAATGGGCTAACCCTGTGGTCGGCAAACTGCGGCTCATGAGCCACATGCGGCTCTTTGGCCCCTTGAGTGTGGCTCTTCCTAAGCCTTAGGAGTACCCTAATTGAGTTAATAACAATGTACCTACCTATATAGTTTAAGTTTAAAAAATTTGGCTCTCAAAAGAAATTTCAGTCATTGTACTGTTGATATTTGGTTCTGTTGACTAATGAGTTAGCCGATCACTGGGCTAACCCAATGCTTTGCTAGAAATACAGAATCATAGACCCCTCCCAGACCCATGAACAATCTGCGTTGTAGTAAAACTCCAAGGGGTCTGTGGGTACACGCACCTGGCCAATTCCACACCCATCTCTGTGCCCCACAGAGTCGGATGTGTGATGCTCTCTCATTGCAGGAAGCTGATGAAGCCTTACTGCGTAATCTGCACCTTCAGATTGAGGCCCAATTTCTGCAGGACGATATCAGTGCAGCAAAGGACAGGTACAAAAAGGTAACCACAGCCCTTCTGATGCTCTTCTCCCAGGCAGTCCAGGGCACTTGTGCCTGAAAAGTGAGACTGCTAGACTGGGTTACTTTTGTGTGCATTGCTCCAGAATCAAGTGGGAGATGGGTTGGTTTCTAGACAGTTCTTAGTGAGCCAGACATGTGTAGAGGAGGAGGCAAAAGTATGTGTGTGTGTTGGGTGGGGTGTTGGGAACTAGTACACTACAGTTCACAGAGAGATTTTACATAGATATGTCTTGAATAAACTACAGCCTATAAATTGTTTCAGCTCAGAAAATGCAATATATATGTTTTAACTCTTCTTCTGAGCCAATTAATAGAGGCATTCAGGGGCCTCCTCTCATGTAATGCTCTTCTCTGCCCCCTAACCCAGCAGCTTCTTAAAGGCTTGACTTTGGGGGGGCCTTGATGAACTGGAAAAATCAAATCCGGGAGCTGTGTGATCATGGACAAGTAGCCTAACCTCTCTGAGCTTTTTTATCTTTAAAATGTAAATGACAGCCCAAGTGGATTTGATTCAGTGGATAGAGCATCGGCCTGAGGACTGAAGGGTCCCGGATTTGATTCTGGTCAAGGGCCCCTACCTCTGTTACAGGCTTGATTCCTGGACCTGGTCCGGGTGAGTGCGGAAGGCAACCAATTGGTGTATCTCTCTCATATCGATGTTTCTCTCCCTTCCACTCTCAAAGTCAGTGGAGAAATATCCTCGGGTGAGGACAAACAACAACAAAAAAACATGACAATGATGGACTCTCCTTCCTACAAGGCTGTGTGGTTAACTCCGTGTAGCTGACCTGTGGCCATGACCCTGTGGGCTGACCTCTGCAGTGAGCTCTGGCCTCCCTCTAACTGCCAATAGCAGCAGCCCCACCTCCCTACTTTCTACAGGCAGCAAGAGCTGCTCTGCGTCATGGGAAGTGTTGGGAAATGAATGCCCTGGAGCAGCCTTAGCCAGTGATGGATGTGAGTTGCTGGATATGTCCCCAGCTATCTCTTACCTGCTGTTCTGCACCGGCCTCCAGAGATCCCCACTGGGCCTCAGCTCCCAGTGCTCACAGTGGTAACTTACCTGGTAAAACACCCCTTTTTGGCTGCCTTGCCCTTCCTATCTCACCTCCTCACTCTACTACTTCCATTTTCTGGCATCTTGTCTAAGTAAACTATTTGCACTCAGACCGTTTTCTTTTCTTTTTAAAAAATATATTTTTATTGATTTCAGAGAGAAAGGGAGTGGGAGAGATAGAATCTTCAGTGATGAGAGAGAATCATTCATCGGCTGCCTCCTGCACACCCCACATTGGGGGATCGAGCGTGAAACCTGGGCATGTGCACTGACCGGGAATCAAACCATAACCTCCTGGTTCATTGGTCAATTCTCAACCACTGGGCCACGCTGGTGGGGCTGCACTCAGACCGTTTTTTTAGGATCTGTTGATGTCAGCTTGAGTTGCTATAAAAAAATACCACAGATCGAGTGTCTTATAAGCAACAGAAATTTATTTCTCACAGTTCTGGAGGCTGGGACACCAAGATTAGGGGGCCAGCCTGGTAAAATTCTGGTGAGGGCCCTCTTCCTGTCTTCTCCCTGTGTGCTCACCTGGCCCTTCCCAGGAGCATGTGCTTGAAGAGAGAGAGAAAGAGAGAACCAGCTCTCATGCCTCTTCTTATGAGGGCACCAATCCCACCCCAGAGCCCCACCCTTATGACCACATCTAAATCTAATTATTTCTCAAAGGCCCAGCCTCCAGATACCATCTTACTGGGGGTGAGGACTTCCACCTGTGAATTGGGAGGGACACAGCATTCAATGTATAATAGTCTTCTTCTGGGGAAACCCAAACTGAGGCTCCATGATAATGCAGGTGAAGCACCTGGTGTAACCTGGACCTTGGCCAGTGCTCAGCAAGCATTCGATCCTCTTCCTGCCTCAGTGTGTACCTGCTTCAGCACAAAGGCAGTCCTGTTGCTGTGCACTAAGGGTTGTTCCCTCCCGTTGGCTTCCTCCAACTTTCCATCAGGCCCAGCCTGGTTCCTCCTCCTCTCCTGCCCTCCTGACTCTGCTGTACTTTTCTAGAATCCTGGGAGCAGTACCTGGGGGCAGTTTCTAAGGAGTTCAAAACATTCTTCAGGACAATTTACAATAATTCTATATAATAAAAGCCTAATATGCTAAGTGTCTGGTTGTCTGGTTGTCTGTTCAACCAATCAAAGTGTAACATGCTAATGATATGCTAAGGGCGCTCAACCGCTCACTATGATGTGCACTGACCACCAGGGGGCATATGCTCTGACCAGTAGGTTAGCATGCTCCTGGGGTCCAGTTGATCGGGACTGAGTGAGACGGGCCGGACATGCCCTGGAGCCCTCCCACGGTCCCTCCCTGGCTGGCCAACCTCCCACATCTCTTCCCTCCCCAGCCCCAATTGTGCACTGGTGGGGTCCCTCTGCCTGGCCTGTGCCCTCTTGCAATCTGGTACCCCTTGGGGAAGTTGGAGAGCGGTTTCGGCCCCACGGCGGAACGACTAGTTGCTATGACACGCACTGACTACCAGGGGTGGACGCTCAATGCAGGAGCTTCCCCTTGGTGGTCAGTGCGCTCCCACAGAGGGAGCACTGCTCAGCCAGAAGCTGGGCTCATGGCTGGAGAGTGCAGTGGCAGTGGCAGTGGCAGGAGTCTCTCCTGCCTCCGTGGCAGCACTAAGGATGTCCAAGTGATGGCTTAGGCCCGCTCCACCAGTCAGACATCCCCTAGGGCTCCTGGACTGCGAGAGGGTGCAGGCTGGGCTGAGGGACCCCCCCCCCCCCCCCGTGCACAAATTTTGTGCACCAGGCCTTCTACTACTACTACTACTACTACTACTACTACTACTACTACTACTAATAATAATAATAATGGTGAGTGCTCACACTATGACACTTCTGTGCATTATCTCATTGGATCCCAACAACAGCCTCTTAAGATAGTGTCTTAGGTCAGGTTCCCTGTCAGCAGAGCCTAAGGTGGTGATTTTAAAAAATATATATATTTATTGATTTTTTGCAGAGAGGAAGGGAGAGGGATAGAGAGTTAGAAACACTGATGAGAGAGAGAGAAACATCGATCAGCTGCCTCTTGCATACCCCTGACTGGGGATGTGCCTGCAACCAAGGGACATGCCCTTGGCTGGAATTGAACCCGGGACCCTTCAGTCTGCAGGCCGATGCTCTATCCACTGAGCCAAACTGGTCAGGGCCTAAGGTGGTGATTTTTGTGTGATTGCTATTTGGCTGGAGAGCACCTAGGAGAAAGGGAGGGAGGAAGAGGAGCATAGGGATGGGAACTGGGCTGGCCCCGGTTCAGCTGGAGCCTCAGTCTGATCCCACCGCTGGGTTGGGGGCTCTGGGTCATGAGTCTCACCCCACTAGGCTGTTCCCACCTGAGGTAAGAGGGCTGTTTTTTTCTACTCCTGTGCCATCTAGTCACTGGCCTGGGTTGGGTGGGACTGGATTGGGAGGAGTTGAGCTACTTCCTGGACAAGATAACCATTGCCTGGAGGGGGCACAGCTGTAAGACGTGTCATCAGTCCTCACGCACGGAGCTGGGCACAGTGCTCTTCAGATTGTGATCCCACTTTTATAGAAGAGCCTGAGTTTTAGGAGCTATTAAGAGCTTGCCCGCGGCCACAAGCAGCTAGCAAGTGATTTTGTCTGGAACCCACGACCAAATTCTGTCCTTTGAAGCAGTGCCTGGCTCTGGGGTCAGAAAGGGCCCTTTGGCCGTAACCGGTTTGGCTCAGTGGATAGAGCGTCGCCCTGCGGACTGAAAGGTCCCGGGTTCGATTCCGGTCAAGGGCATGTACCTTGGTTGCGGGCACATCTCCAGTAGGGAATGTGCAGGAGGCAGCTGATTGATGTTTCTCTCTCATCGATGTTTCTAACTCTCTATCTCTCTCCCTTCCTCTCTGTAAAAAAATCAATAAAATATATTAAAAAAAAGAAAAAAAAAGAAAGGGCCCTTTGTACCCTGGGGCTTGGCCCCCCTCTGCTTCCCCCCTTAGCCCTGTCTGCAGGGCCCTGTGAAGACAGCAGCAAAGCATGCACGTAGCTGATGGGGAATGAAGCAAACCGAGCCTGTTATCCATCGGCCTGTTGATCCCGTGAAGGTTGGAGATGTGAAGATTGTGGCCTGTGCTCTTTGTGACAGTGGACTATGAGGAAGCCTTCATCCCGGGGTCACCTGGTCCTGGAGGGAGAAACTCGGGCAGCTCAGGTTTTAATGAGAATGCCATCTTTCCTCTGACAGAATCTTCTGGAAATTCAGACCTACACCAGCCTCCTGCAGCAGATCATCCAAACCACCCCTCAAGCAGCCGCCATTACAGATGGGACGAGGGAGGTAAGAGCTGGGGCCCAGGCTGCAGGAAAGCGCATCTGGAGGTCCTTGTTACAGCACCTTGGGCCTAGCTCACACACCCCCGGAGAGGGGAAAGGTGTCAGGCGGACAGACTGCGCGGAGCTGCCACTCGGCTTTGTGTTCACATGTGAAGTTTACTCTTGTTCTCCTTCTCAGACTGTGAACGCTACTCTTTAGACATCTGAGGATATAAATTGTTTCCCTGACCGTTTTCTTAGGAGTTTTCTCTTGAAAATCATGGGCTGTTCTTCCTTGTATAGTTTATAGAAACTGGCAGACTGTTTCCAATGCCCTCACTGGCAGTGTTTGGGAGTTTGTGTTGCTTTGGATCTTGGCTGCACTGGGCATGTCAGGTGTTTATTTGCCTTTGTTTGTTGCTTTTCGAATAGGAATGTTGTGCATCTCACTGTGGTTCTACCTGCCTCACCTAAGGACTAATGACGGTGAACATTTTTTCACGTCCTTATTTGCCATCTGTACATTTTCTTTGTTGGAATATCTACTCAAATCTTTTGCTCATTTTTAGATTGGGTTTTCTTATTCCTCATACGAATTTGACAATAAAATTTGAATACAGAGAGACCCAGGTAATTAGTGACTATATTTTCAAGATCCGACTCTGCAAGTTAGTGGCTTAAAAACTATTAGGAAAGGATAGAAATGAATGAAGATGACTTTTAAAAAATGGGGATTTGGATGTAAAACATTATTCCCAATAATATTCCATATTCCTTCTCCACTTAACTCTCTAGCTGCCTCCTGCACACCCCACACTGGAGGATCGAGCTTGAAACCTGGGCATGTGCCCTGACTGGGAATCAAAATGTAACCTTCTGGTTCATAGGTCAATGCTCAACCGCTGAGCCACACCGGCTGGGCCATAGCATGCTTTTAAAATCATATCATCTTTTCCCTGTAACAGAATTCTTCTGAGTTGTAAGATTATAGAGACTGTCTGGACTTACTTTGAGAGCATCAATGATCATTAGTGGATCATTAGCATCGCCAGGAACTTGTTAGAAATGCAGAATTTGCATAAAAATCTACATTTTAGCAAGATCTCCAGGGATCCATGTGCATGTTAAAGATGGAGAAACACAGATACCACATTCTTTATTAGCTTAAAAGCTCTACAGATGAGTTAAACAGTCACTTTCAGGTTTGTTTCATTGATTCTTGTTAATGTCTTAAACAACATGTCTGCCACATTTGCTCAAATGAGGGTGTAATTAGCAGTGCTAATTACAGGAACACAGGTCAACTGGTTAACATGTCAGTAAGCATATCAGTGCCCTCTCACCAGAGGCCACTGGGTTCACATCTGTAGTCACATAAAGCTGATTCATTTTTCACTGCAGGAAGGGAGGGTGTACACGGTGGAGACTTGCAGGGTATCTGTGGGGGAGGGTCAGGTAGGCAGGGCCCTGCTCTGGGCTGGGTGCTCTCATAAGGGGCTGGTCCTGTGGCTGAGTATCTTGATCATTTCTCTCAAGGGGGCAGAGAAATAGAGTGTGGCTAAAGCTGTACCTGGCAATTCAGCTGCATCACTTGTGTTATCAGGGAGAGTGGATGGTTGCACAGAGGTCTTTTGGTCTGAGCTTAGGCACAGTTTCAGAGGGTCTTGTTTCTGTCTGGTTCCCCCCTCGTCCCAGAGTGACATCTTTAGATATTGGGAGTGGCATTGCTTATAAGTTTACTAGAGGCCCAATGCACAGATTTGTGCACCAGTGGGGTCCCTTGGCCTGGCCTGCGAGATTGGGCCGAGCCCGGCTCTCTGACATCCCCTGAGGGGCCCCAGATTTCGAGAGGGCACAGGCTCTCCGACATCCACTGAGGGACCCCACTGGTGCACGATCGGGGCCGGGGAGGGATGCGGAAGGTTGGCCAGCTGGGGAGAGACCGCGGGAGGGCTCCAGGGCATGTCCAGCCTGTCTCAGTCCCAATCAGCCGGACCCCAGCAGCAAGCTAACCTACTGGTTGGAGCGTCTGCCCCCTGGTGGTCAGTGCACGTCATAGCGAGCGGTTGAGTGGCCTTAGCACAGTGGTTCTCAACCTTCCTAATGCTGCGACCCTTTAATATAGTTCGTCATGTTGTGGTGACCCCCAATTTCATTGTTACAAATTGAACATAATTAAAGCATAGTGATTAATCACAAAACAATATGTAATTATATATGTGTTTTCCGATGGTCTTAGGCTACCCCTGTGAAAGGGTCGTTCGACCCCCAAAGGGGTCGCGACCCACAGGTTGAGAACCGCTGCCTTAGCATATCATTAGAATATCATGCTTTGATTGGTTGAATGGGCGACTGGACACTTAGCATATTAGGCTTTTTTTAATATAGGATGTAGGGAGCATCACGGCCTGGCGGTTAGTGCCAGCTACCAGTGACAGCTGCAGGGCTGTCTTCCTTCCTCTTTAATAAGTATCCAAGGGCCAACTATGTGAGTGGCACCCTGTAGGCAGGTGTGGGGAGGGATGTGAGATGAGGAAGGTGGAGCCAGACAAGCGGGCAGGGTGCTGGAGGGAGGCAGTCTCTCCATCCCGAGGCTGCAGGTCTAGAGTTCGCAGTGTGGTATATATCCTCCATTTCCTGGTACACATGGGCACGTGGTCCCTTCTGCTCCCAGCCACCCTCTTGTCTGCATCTTTGAGGTGGAGAGGTGGGGACTGAGACACAGAGAAACAAAGAGGACAGAGACAAACAAACTGAGAGCCACTGAGAGCATGCATTCCTTCATGTACCCAGAAACACAGAACTGCACACCGGGGGAAGGTTCTTGTGCAGTTACATCTCAAGTCCTGCCTTCCCCGTGGGGTCAGGCCACAGGGCCACACTCTCACTTCCTCCCTTTCCTCCCTTTAAGCATGTCTATCTTGCTCTAGCTGTCTCTGCCTGTGTGGTTGCTCCAGCCACTTTGCAGGGTGTTGGAGAGCAGGGGGCCGCCTTAAGCCTGTGGCCTTGAACACGGGTGCACTGGGAAAATGCTTGTTTCTGATTTTGCCTGGCTGTGAGGCCACATGCCCTGCGTCAGAAGGCACTGCTCTTGACCAGCCAGGCTCTGGTGAAGCGATTTGGATGTTTTCCAATACACAGTGGAGAGGCGTGTTGGAAACGGGTGCCTGCTCTGCAGAGTGGAGAGGTTGTGAGATCTCCAGGACGTTCCGTGGAGCACTGATAGGTGGTGCAGCTGCCTCACCATGTCCCTGGCTTCCCTTGTGCCCTTGACCTCTGCTTTGTGAAGCAGCGATGTCTTAGCAGAGTTGATGGCTCAGGGGTCATACTGACCTGGCTGCCTGCACAGACACAGAGAGTAGAACCCAATGAGAAAGTGCCTTCCAAGTTTTCCTTTAGACAGAAGGGAAGAGGCCTTGTCCAGAATCTCTTATCCAGTTTGTGGCACAACCGGCTCTAAAGTACAGGCCTCCCGACACTGTCTCTGCACTTTACTTGCCCTCACAGCATTAATGGCTCAGATGTTGGAGACAGACTGGATGCCTCAAACCACAGGCATGTATTTTTCACAGTCCTGGAGGCTTCAAGTCCAAAATCATGGTGCTGGCAGGGTGGTTCCTGGTGCAAACCCACTTTCTGGCTTGCGTATGTCACCCTCCTGCGTGTCCTCACATTGTCTTTTTAGGATGCGGCACAAAGAGAGGGCGAGCTCTGGTGTCTTTTCCTATAAGGACACTAATTCCATCCTGGGGGCCTCACCCTCATTACCTCATTTAAATAATGACCTCCCAAAGGTCCCACCTCCAGATGCCATCCCATGGGGGGTTAGGGCTTCAGCATATGGATTTGTAAGAGGGGGGACAAACATGCAGAACATAACGGGGTCCCATGCCTTCCTTGTCCCTTTCCTTTTTGGATTCCTTGGTACACCAAGCGTGTGTGAGTGCTGAGTCTGGCCTTCTTTGTGCAGGAGAAGCTCCTGATGGAACGAGAGGCGACAGCCCTTCAGAGTCAGCTGGAGGAGGGCCGGGAGGTCCTGTCTCTCCTGCAGGCACAGAGAGCTGAGCTGCAGGCCCAGGTAGGCCCTGTGTCCTCTTGTCTACTGCTTCCTGTGGGGCATTCAGCCACCTGTGTGAACCAGGGTTAACAACACGTTTATTCAGTGTCAGAGGAGTGCACACGTATCCAGTTCAGTGATTCTCACAAACTCAACACGCCTATGTGCCCGGGGTTGCCTAGTTTAAACTTAAATTGTTTTTTAAAATAAGAAGAAGTGGACACATGCTGGGATTTTTATTCTACACTTCCTCAAATCTGTGCTTCCTGTTTCTCTCCTCATGACTGCAGATGCTCCTTTGGAGTACAAACGTGAGAAAGAGTATTTGCCCCGCTCAGAATTTCTTAGTGGAAAACTCTCAATTCCACCCCCACTTTTGGGGGCTAAATCTTATTTTGAAAACTAAACTCAACAGAAAAGCTCCGTCCTGTTTCCATGGCACACACTTTGGTAACTTGGCAGTGTTTGGCTTCCTCTGAGGCCCTGAGAGGATAGACGGCAGGTGTGTGTGTGTGTGTGTGTGTGTGTGTGTGTGTGTGTGTGTGTATTTTGTGTGTGTGTATGTGTACATTTATGTAGTATGTACATATATATGTATATATAGAAGTGTGTGTATCCTATATAATAAAAGCCCATGGACCCCCCCTCAGAAAAATGTTAAATATATATACATACAATAAAGTACATATAATGAAGAGGAAACCAATGATATTGAAACAATTATCAAAATATTACCAAAGCATATCCTATATAATAATATGTGTGTTTATATTATATACACTAGTCTCCCTTATCTGTGGTTTCACTTTCCATGATTTCAGTTATCTACGGTCAACTGTGGTCTGAAAATATTAAATGGAAAATTCCAGAAATCAACAACCCGTTAGTTTTAAATTGAGTGCTGTTCTGAGTAGTATGAGGAAATCCTGTGCCATCCCTCTCCCTCCCACCCAGGGTGTGAATCATCTCTTTGTACAGCGTCTCCACACTATATAAGTTTTCTGCCTGTTAGTCATCTAGTAGTCATCTGGGGTTATCAGATCCACTGTTGTGGTATCACGGTGTTCAAGTAACCATTCTTTTACTTAATAATGGCTCCAAAGCACAAGAGTAGTGATGCTGGCAATTCGTATATGCCAAAGAGAAGCTGTAAAGTGCTTCCTTTCACTGGAAAAAGGTGACAGTTCGGTACTATCTTCGGTTTCAGGCATCCACTAGGGGTCCTGGGTCATATCCCCCTCGGATCAGGGGGCGACTACTGTAACAAACTATAGCAGTAAGTCTGATGAAACACAAGTTGTGTTAGTCTTCTCTTTCTGCCACAGTGAATTACCACAGATGCAGGGGCTCAAACAGCACTCCTTTATCTCACAGTCCTGGAGGTCACAAGTCTGGGCAGGCTGGTTCTGGGTCTCACAGGCTGAAATAAAGATGTTGGCCTGCCTGGGTACCCTCATCTGGAGGCTCCGGGGGAGAATTGCTTCCAGTGTCAGTCAAGGTGTTGGCAGAATTCAATTCTGTGTGCCTGTGGGCCAAGGACCCTGTTTCTTTGCTGGCTGTTGGCTAGAAGTTGTTCTAGAGCAGTGATGGCGAACCTATGACACGCGTGTCAGAGGTGACAGGCGAACTCATTTTTTTGCGTTGATTTTTCTTTGTTAAATGGCATTTAAATATATAAAATAAATATCAAAAATATAAGTCTTTGTTTTACTATGGTTGCAAATATCAAAAAATTTCTATATGTGACACGGCACCAGAGTTAAGTTAGGGTTTTTCAAAATGCTGACACGCCGAGCTCAAAAGGTTCGCCATCACTGTTCTAGAGGCCACCCGCATTCCTTGGTTGTGGCCCCCTCCACGTTCAAAGCCAGCCATGGTGCTGTGAATCTTTCTTGTGCATCTTATTCTGACGTCTGCTTTTAAGGTCTCACGTGATTAGAAATAACTAGAATAATCTTTGTATTTTTTAAGGTCAACTGATTAAGAACCTTAATTATATCTGCAAAGTCCCTGTCAACATGTAACGAACACATTCATGAGTGTAACACCAAGGGGCAAAGGCCACGGGGACTGGAATTTTGCTTAGTTAGCTTTAATTAAGATACAGATGTGGCTGGGCCTACCCAAGAGTTTCTGACTCAGTAGGTATGGCCCAAGAATTTGCATTTCTAGGTTCCCAGGTGCTGCTGCCAGTCTAGGAACCACACTGGGGTAAGGTGGGTACCAGGTTGGGTCAGAATGTTCTACATTTGGTCCACCTGAGTGCCTGGCTTGGGTCCTCCACAGCCTTATTCAGGAGGTGTTGATGGTTGGCTTTTTGCTGATTTTAAAAGGTTTTAGTGGCTGCATAAAGTAGTAGCTAAACTGAGGCCAGCTATGACTGTGGGACTTGGTGGGGGATAGAGGAGGAAGAGCTCCTTGTGGCCTGAGGGCTCCAGCTGGGCAGGGCTGTGGCAGCTGTTTCTGCCCGTGTTTAGGACATCTGATACTTCCAGAACCCTCCGTAGCAGGGGCCTACAGGGAAGGTCTCTGAACCAGCAGCATCAGCAGCACCTGGGAACGTGACAGACCTGCACACTCATGGACCCATCCCGGACCTACCGAATCAGCAAGCTTTGTTCCAACAGGCCCTCCAGGCGTTTTCACAGGCTCAAGTTCCAGGACACTAGTCCACAGGATGAGAGACACAGCACCCATCCCTTTGGGGGTGGCACTTCTTAGGGGGTTGCCTAAATTGCGTTGACTGAGAATTTCTGTGACAGGAAAGTGAAAAAGTGTATTGGAAAGTGTAAAGCTACCAACAATTATGATATTCTCATCGAAGTCACTTAGCACCACCTGGTGGTAGGTTTGGGTAAGACTGTGTAGTCAGTGAAAGACTCGATTTCTTGTTTCTTTCTTTCTTTTTTTTTAAATCTGTACCAAGGATATGATTTTATTGATTTTTAGAGAAAGGAAGGAAGAGAAAGAAAGAGAGATAGAGGAAGGAAGAGAGAGAAACATCTGTCAGTTGCACCCTGTACGTGCCCTGCCCAGGAATTGAACCCGCAACCTTTTGGTGCATGGGATGATGCTCCACCTAACTGAGCCACCTGGCCAAAGCCATTTCCTTTTTTAAAAAAGACCTTGGATCCAAAGGAGTCTAGGGGCCTAAGAGGACTGAAGCAGGAGGTCACCCTTCAGATGGGGTTCACTGTGGGGCACTGTCCTGGGTCCCTATCTACCCCTGCTGTGCAAAGGCAAACCCACAGCTGTGCTTGAACACTTACTCTTTCATTCAACCTTTACTGCCAAGCTCAGGAAGTTCAAGTAGCCGCATGGCACACACCTTCCGCCTGCCTCTCTCCACTGTCCACTTGGCTGCTTTCCTCCAAGAAGCCCTGGACTGGCTGTGGGCTGCTCTCTCTTCTCCTGTGGTCCTGTGGCTCCTGACACCTGCCCCTTTGCTCATCACTTCTCTTTTTGGAAGTCCCTTTTTCTCTTCAGGACCTATCCCACTAGCCCCTGGAAGCCTTCTCTGACACCCGTTAGCACCAGAGGGCCTCTCTGTGTGCTCCGTGGTGCCCAGGGCATGTCTTTGTGACCGGGCTGCCTTCCCCACGGAACTGTGGGCTCCTAGATGGAGGGTCTGTGTCTAGTTCTCCGACAGCCAGGCTGGTGCTGGACAGCGCCCTACGCCTGTGCTGAGGTAGCTCACCCAGAGACATCGCGTGAGCCTCCTTGGAGCTGGTGAAGGCGGGCCTCTTATTATTTTTCCTGGACACCCCTCCTTTGATGAATAGTTTAAATGATTGAGCTGTAAGGGCCACATAGATGTGGATATAAGTCCAGTTTTATAAACCTGGTTAGCATTTCACTGGACTTTGGAATCTTGGTTTCTCAGGCAGCACCACGTGGAGCACCAGTGCCAGTCATAGGTTGCGACTCATCCACGGAGCCTCCTGCCCTGGGCAGGTAGGTGGTCCTCCCACAGACTCTACCACAGGACAGCCACCAACCACCCACCAACTCATGAGATATAAGAAAGATCATGCTTGCCCTGGCAGTCCAAAGATTACAGATGACATTTCCCTAGTGAGAACACACTTGGGGGGTGGGGGCGGGGCTGATGGGGCTCACACCAAGTCCCCTGTGTCTTGTGTCTTCTGTAAGAGTAGGCTGATACTTGCCTGTCCATCTGTGGGAATGGGGAGTTTTCCCTGGGCCTGGGAGTGTGTGTGTGTGTGTGTGTGTGTGTGTGTGTGTGTGTATACGCGCACATGAGCGTGCACACTGTTCGTCCACAGCTGGGAGGAGGCTGAGGCAGCAGGGTCCTTAGTTTCTGAAAGTGTCTCAGCCTGCACAGGTGGGTCTGAATCATGCTGTGGTACCTGTGGGCAAGTCACTGCCTGTGTGCCTCAGTTTCTTCATCTGTAAAGTGGGAATAACAACAGCCTAAGGTTGTGAGGCTGATGAGTTGATCCACATTAGAACTCACCAACACAGTCATTACTCTCTCACTCCAGGCTGGGGAACCCCTACCCAAAGGGGGCGATAGGTCTCTTCATACACAGTCTTTTCTTTTACTCTTTGTTCTGAACACCTCAAACAGATAAAAGTGAGAGGACAGTCTCAGGACCCCAGGTCTCCATCCTCCCGCCCATGCCCCCTGGTGGAATTCTGAAGCAGTCCCAACACCATGTCATCTTACCCAGCAATATCTCAACATACCTCTCCAGCAGGCGGAGGTTATTTTTATAGAATGCAAGACCATTAACCCACCTTTAAAATTAATAATAATCCTATAATATCACTAAGTGTCCAGTGAGGGATCACGTTTCCAAGGGTCTCCTAATTTTTTAAGCTGAGGTGATCTTTACATATAATGTCACCATCTTCAGTGCACAGTATGCCTGTTTGACAAGTGTATGCAGTAACCCTCCCACAATGAAGATTTAGGACAGTTCCCTCACCCAAAATTCCCTCAGCTGTGGTCAACCCCTTCCCCACCTCCTGCTTGCCGCTGGCAACCACTGAATCTGTTTCTGGTTTTGTAAATGGCTCTTTGTGCATTGTCAGGAGCTCTAAAAGTGAATATAAGGCCACTTTTTCTATTTTCCCACCTTAATTTTGACTTCCCTTGAATTAATATGTAAATAGTATTTCCCTGAAGTTATTTTATGTAGACACGAATGTGCACACACGTGCAAACACACGTGCACACACGCACACACATTTTGGCTACCAAAACATATAATCAGGGGAAAGTTAAAGCATCCTTGGTGATTAAATAAGAGCAAGGAAACACTCTCCCCCGGGGGTGGGGGGCTATGTTGAGGGCTGACTTCAGTGGGTGCTGTGCAGGTCTGAGGAGAGGGAGCTCAGTTTTCACATTCCTCTTGGGCTTAAGGATTCCAAAATGATTCCATCGCTGATGAGAAATAAACAAAACTTGACACGCCGAGTCCAGATTTTCCCTGTCAAGTCTGGGTCTTAAGGGAGAGGATGGGATGGGTTTCCTTACAACTGTGTCTTTGCCCACAGACAGCGACCCTGGAACAAGGTATTAAAGACGCCCACGAGTGTTATGATGACGAGATTCAGCTTTATAGTGAACAGATTGAAACCCTGCGGAAGGAGATTGAAGAGACTGAGAGGAGCCTGGAGAAGTCTTCCTATGACTGCCGGCAGCTGGTGGTCGCCCAGCAAGCCCTGAAGAACGAGCTGCACCGCTATCATCGGATCATTGAGAACGAAGGCAGCAGGTGTGGTCACAGAGGGACAGCGAGGGAGAGCCTCTCTCTCCATGCTGCTCACTCACTCATTCCACAGATCCTTGTTGAGTGCATTCTGTGTGCCAGCTCTAGGCAGTGGGCAGGTGGCAGGGAGTGAAACACAAAAATCCATGATCTCATGGGCCTTGAATCCTAGTGGGGGTGGCAGATGATGAATGACTGTGTAACAGAGGGAGTATGACCTCTGACAAGTGCTGTGGAGAAGATTATAGCAGGGGAGAGGGGAATGGAGATGAGGCTGATGGTGGGAATGCTTCAAATTTTGAGTTGGGCAGTCAGAAAAGGCCTCATGGAGAAGGCTACTCTTTGTTCCACGGGCCTCTGGGGACATAACTGTCTTAGCAGATGGAATGATCAGGAGTATTTAAGGAGATGCTGCAGGTGAGGTTCCTAGCACAGTGCCTGGTACCACAAGTACTTCGAGCTATTGGTGTTATTACTGCTACTGCCAGCATGATTTGTACCACCTGGCTGGTCTTGTTTGTAATGGAGCTGTGACTTGAACACCACTCACTTCAAGCTGGGAAATAAATCTCAGTCTCTATCTCATCTACATCTACACCTTTACCTAGACCTAAATTTACATCTTCTATTCTACATCATCTATGTCCACACTTAAACCTACATCTACATTTACATCTGTGTCTACACCATCTACATGTATGTGCACATCTACGCCTACATCTACATTACCTACATCATCTACATCTCTACCTATATCATCTATATCTATGCCTACACTTAAACTTACATGTGCACAATCTACATATAGTATATATCATCTATACTTATACCTACATTTATTTTATCTACAACTACACACTACATTATCTACATCTGTATTACCTGTATTATCTATATCATCTACAATCACACCATCTAAGTCTATACTTATACCTACATCTACATTTACTGGTATATCATCTATATCCATACCTATATTTATATTATATACATCTATACTTACACTTACAACTACATCAATATCATCTCTACCCACTCCTAACTTACCCCTACATCTATGTTATCTGTATCTTTATCTACAGCTACATCTACATCTATGGCTGTATGGATATTCATATCAAATTGTATCATCAGAAAGCAGATTGGAGACCACTGCTTCATATAAGGATTCTGATTCTCTATTTAGCTGTGATTCTTTGATTCATTCTTGCTGCTATTTGAGGTTTAGATTGAATTAAAATAGAAGCGCCCAGAAGTATCCCACAAAGAGCAGTTCTTTCTTTTCTCTGGGTGCTCTGTCTTAGCAGCAATTACTTGAGTGTTTAACAGGGAAAGTAAGAAATTTTCCTCTCGTTACGGTCAATGTATCATGCATAATTCCAAATCATATTTATGTCACAGTGAACGTTTTATGCACATATTTATGAAAATAAGTCTTAATATACTAATTTCAAATTGATAGAAATGTTATAAGCATTGAACAAGCAACTCCCGAGTGCTTTTTACGCGGATTCACCAGTTGGTTATGTTTTGTCTCAACTGCTTTCTCTCTCTCTCTCTTTCTCTCTCTCTCTCTCTCTCTCTCTCTCTCTCTCTCTCTCTCTATATATATATATATATATATATATGTATGTATTTCATATTATTTTAAAAATAACAAATTGGAGATATTAAGCCCTGGTTACCCTAAATACTTCAGCCTGGGATGGGCATTGTTTTATTAAAAAACAAAACAACAACTTCCCAGCTGGCATGGCTCAGTGATTGAGCATCGACTTATGAAGCAGGACATCATGGTTCAATTCCCTGACAGGGCACGTGCCTGGATTGTGGGCTCGATCCCCAGTGTGAGGCATGCAGGAGACAGCCAATCTACGATTCTCTCTCGTCATTGGTGTTTCTATCTCTCCCTCTTTCTTCCTCTCTCAAATCAATAAAAATATATTAACAAAAAACCCCCAAAACAACAACAAAAAAATCCCCTGTTCAACATAGTAGTGGCATTGTGAGATTATAAGCAATTTCCTCTTTACAGTGCTTCTGTGTGTTTCACAGTTTGTGACTTGAGCTCAAAGCAATGATTATTTCCTTTACATTCTCATCCAGTGTGCCAATGTTTATGAGGTTCATGAGAAGTTTGGTCTAGGGAATGCTTTTGTTGTTTTTGCTCATAATTAGTGGGTCACTTTTACCCCCTGACCATCTGTGTGGCTTGATGAATTAGAGATGGTGACTACCTCTTTCTGGTCTTTCTGCCAGGCTGAGCTCCACCCTCTTTGAAGTGCCTGTCACTCTATTCCCCACTGGCCATGGAGCCTCTCTCAGCCCTCGACCCAGCAGGAAAGGTAATGCTCCCCAACCCTGACTTCTGCTGTTTTCTGCCCTCAAAAAAATGGAAAAAATTAAGTGGCTTTATTGTTGAACTTAACATTCACACTTCTTTGCAATCTATCAGGAAATTAAACTCTTTTAGGGGAGGTCTCTGATGCACTCCCACAGATGCTAAGGGACTGAGCCAGAAAGGTCACAGGAGAAAAATCAGACTGGGGGATAGACCACTTTGGAGACATATTTAATGGGGGGATACAATTCAATATTCTGAGTATTGAATTGCACCCCCCCCCCCGCCCCAATTAAATGAACTATTCTATACAAAAGTGTCTGGAGCAGAGAACATGCTCAATTATTGCTCATTTTATCTTATCTTCACAACTGAGAAGAAGTAGATTGGCTGGAAAGCATGGCTTCTGCCTTCAACATTCGGTCCTTTGGGGAAGGTTTCTTGCACCGGTGAGAGGTCACCTCTCAGCTAACCCTCCCCCGTCCTGGACAAGCAAACAGAGTTTTGGGAGAAGAGAAGATGGTAATGTCGCATCCCCTTCAAATCCCCGTGTCTTAGACAGCTTAGAGGGGTTTGTGGAAATGGGGTTTTGGGGTCAGAACACTGTTGGAAGGGGCAGCAGGTCCCAGTCGCCAAACGCCCAGGGCCAGCCCCAGGGCTGTGGTCCGTGCACGAGGGACCCAGCGCTTATGCTCTGCTATCAGTGTCTTGACATTGTTTTTCTATTTGTTCTTTTTTTTTCTCACCCAAGGATATTTTTTCATTGATTTTTAGGGACAGTAGAAGGGAGGGGAAGAGGCAGAGAGAGAAACATTGACGTGAGAGAGACACATCGATTGGTTGCTTCCCAACTACAACTGAGGTACGTGCCCTTGACCAGAGTCAAACCAGGACCCTTCCTCTGGCTGACGCTCTATCCATTGAGCCAAACCAGTAGGGCTCTACATTCTTAATCATTTTGCACAGGGGGAACTGCCGTTTTCTTTTGTACTGGGCTCTGAAACTGGGTGCTTGTAACTGGTTCTGCAAGCACCCCCTTCTTACATATCTGCTCCCCACTGGGTTCCTTTGACGTGCCCCTCTCTGCCTCCCCTCCTTCCTATGGCTCCATAGCCTTTCCTGGCACTCTGCTCTTTCACCGTGATTCATGCTAGATGCCCTTGCTTAGCCCTCTGGTTAACAGAGGGAGGGGATGCAAAAGTCCTTTGGGATGAAAAGGTTAAAAAAATCACCATGCGAGTGAAGCAGAAAAGCCTCATGGATGAGGCAGAGTTATATTTTGTGTGTTTTCTTAAAGTTTTAGTTTTTCCTTTTAGCTAGTCTGAAGAAATAAATATGGCCTCGGGAACAGGGGATTCCTGTGAGTTCTGAGTTTAATAGCATTGCTTCCCCTCTACCCAGCAGGAAGGAGATGCTGATCAAAGGGTGGTCATGTTTATTTAGCTTGGGATGCATGTGCAACAAGGGAGCAACCTTGTGGAGTCATACGATTCCCATGCCTGAAGCCACTCTGCCCATGTCAGAGGCCCAAGCAGCGCTGCCCACTCTCCTTTGGGGAAGTCCAAGGTGGGAATGACTTTGTGGAATGAATTTCCTTCATCTAGTCTATGGATCCAAGTAGCTGCTATGAGCTCAGCAGGTGGGACAGGAGGTGTTGCTCCTATCAAGTGTTATTGCAATAGAATTGTGCATCTCATTCAGTTGTACCCAGTGGGATGGGAACTGTGAGAGTCAGAATAGCAGTGTCTTCCCTCTGCAAGCCCGGAGGGGTCAAGTGACTTGTATAAAGTTGTACCATTGGAGGGTCCTTAACATGGGCCTTGGATGCTGCAGATCTAGACCTCTTTCCCCATTGCTTTGCCCCATAAATAGTAAACCCACCCCAGTGCTAGGCATTGGTCTCTAAAACAGATAGCATAATTTTCAGTGAATGCATTTTCTTCCTCTTTCATTGACAGTTATATTTGATTTGTTGCCCATTTACTTTTTAATTTTATTTTTAAGATTTTGCCAGAGCTGTGCAGGATATAACAACAGCAAAACCAAGACAAAAAGGCCTCCCTAAGACCATTCCAAGGAAAAAGGAGATTATAGCTAAAGACAGAGGAGATGAAAATTTGGAAGACACACCACTGAAAGGCCCGGAAGACACAAAGGTGGTACAGGTGGTAGTTAAAGAAGAAGGGGAATCTAAGCTTGAGTCGGGGGGTGAGGAAGCTAGTCCCCCAACCCTAGAAGGAGGTCCAGAGGACATGCCTGATGGAGGGCAGATAAGCAAAGCCTTTGGAAAACTCTGCAAGATGGTCAAGGAGAAAGTGAGAAGCCCCGAGGAGCCTGAGCCCCCAGTTGACCTCTACCCCAAAGGGCGGTACGTGCTGGTCTCCGGGGATGCCAGTTACGTGGACCCTGGGTTCTGTTCTGTGTCTATCCCAGCCAGGGGTGGAGTGGTTGTTTCCACTGAGGACGGCTCTCTGCATCTGGATCGTGCTATGGAGCCCTCTCCTGAGCAGCCCCCACCCCCTCGGGAGAATGAACGGGGGTATCCGCAGGTGAGGGAAGGTGAACACCCACCCAGCCAGCATACTGCAGGCAAGGAGGATGAGGGAGACACCGAAGAACTGAAAGGTCCGGGGGAGAGGCAGGATGGCCAGAAGGAGGATGAAGGCCCCAAGAGGCCCTGTCTCGTGGTCACACCTGGTCCACAGGGACCGGCTGCACCCCCGCCCCAAAGGCCTGGGGCCAGTCAGGGTGGAGCTGAGGGGCAGGGGGAGAGGAGTGGCAGCCTGAAGGAGAGGAGCTCTCCCCGGGCTTTGGCTTATGAGAGGGTAGAAGTGATGGAATCCATGGAGAAGTTTTCAGCTGAGAGCATTCAGACGTATGAAGAAACCGCTGTTATTGTGGAGACTGTGATTGGAAAGACAAAGGCAAACAAGAAGAAACTGGGAGACAAGGGCTCTCACAACCTCTAGGCTCTGGAGGAATGCCCTGGGGCCACTGTCAGGCTGTGCTTTGATGGGTAGAACAAATGATAAAGAGTAGGGGTTCCTGTTTGGATTAGACCTTAGTTGGCCTGTCTGGCATTGCCAAGGAAGCCTAATTAAAAAGGTTTGTTTTGCTTGCACCTTGTTTGTCTAATTAACAGGGGCCTTGGGAATGTAGGTTCCTCAGCCACACGGAGGACACACTCTATTAAATGGCCACCAAACCGTGGTTGTTTAGGAGAGAGACATGCCCTTCGTAGTGGTGCTTTGAGACCGGTAGAGTGTCCAGATTTCACACAGGAAATGCTGGTTGATGGCCTTGGCTCATTTCCATTGCATTTCAAGCACAAGCACAAGCTCACATGGAGGAGTGTTTTGTTAGATAAAATGATTAAAGGTATCTGCCTTAGTTTGGGTTCCCCCAGAAGCTGATCCCAAAGCAAGGCTCTAAATGTAGTTTCTTTCTTTCTTCTTCTTCTTTTTTTAATAATTAAAATTTTTTAATTGATTATTTTTTAGAGAGAGAGAAAGAGAGAAAGAGAAACATTGATGTGAGAAAGAAACATCCGCCGAAACCGGTTTGGCTCAGTGGATGGAGCGTCGGCCTGCGGACTGAAGGGTCCCAGGTTCGATTCCGGTCAAGGGCATGTACCTGGGTTGCGGACATATCCCCAGTGGGAGATGTGCAGGAGGCAGCTGATCGATGTTTCTCTCTCATCGACGTTTCTGACTCTCTATCTCTCTCCCTTCCTCTCTGTAAAAAATCAATAAAATATATTTAAAAAAAAAAAAAAAAAAAAAAAAAAAAAAAAAAAAAAAAGAAACATCCATTGGTTGCCTCTACACCTACCCTGACTGGGGACCGAACCTGCAGCCTGGGTATGTGCCCTGACCAGGAATCAAACCCACCACCTTTTGGTTTATGGGCTGACGTTCCAACCAACCAAGCCATGTCGGCCACGGCTGAATGTAGTGTCTTAGGGATGTGATCTCAGGAAGCGCCAGTAGGGCAGTGGGGAGAGAGACAGGCAAAGAGGCAGCCAGTAAGAGGTGTGCTGCCAGGCAGGTTAGCACTGTGGGCAGCTGGAGCTCAATTCCTCCTCCCCACCACCCTGAGGGACTCTGGGAAATGGACTAGAACAGCGGTTCTCAACCTGTGGGGTCGCGACCCCTTTGGCAGTCGAACGACCCTTTCACAGGGGTCGCCTAAGACCATCCTGCATATCAGATATTTACATTATGATTCATAACAGTAGCAACATTACCGTTATGAAGTAGCAACGAAAATAATTTTATGGTTGGGTCACAACATGAGGAACTGTATTTAAAGGGCCGGAAGGTTGAGAACCATTGGACTAGAACATGTGCCACAGAGTTATCCTGTCTTAGGGGTGAGGGAGCAGGGTTTTCATCCACCACCTCCTGTCAACCAGTGGGGAGGGCTGCTCCTGGGGCATTAACATGGAAGTACATGGAAATGGTAAAGGTCATGGGGATATAAGTGGGACACCAATGCCGTCTGCCATAAGTCAGGTTTCAAAAAGCCAAATCAAATGTCACCTCATAGTTTCTTGTTTAGGAGTTAATTCGTCCAACAAGCGTTTATTGAGTGTGTACTATGTGCCAGAACAGTGTGTTATGCTGACAAGGGGAGGCTTGCAGATTTATTAATAGTCACTGTAGTATAATAAGCTGTAACATACCTGTGTGTGCATTATCTTGTGCACACATGCACACATACATGCACATGGATACACAGGTACCTACTTTAAACTAGAAACTTTACAGAAATTTTTATGTTGCCTCTAGGCATCTATTTTTCTACTAACAGTCCCAAAGTGATTTTTTATTTGTACTGATTAAGAAAGTACCCCTTCCCTGTGTAGGTCCTCCAAAATACAAAATACAGAGTAAACATGCTCACACAGATTAGCGCATCTGCCTGAACAAAAGCATCTTGCAAGACAACCACACACCCAAGAAAATTGATGGAGTCATAAGTTACATTCTCTTATTTCCTTGTTATGGATAATAGAAAGAATATTAAATGGAGTCAGATTTCAATAAAGAAAAGTGCTTTTGTGTTTTTCTTTCTAAAAGATGAATGGAGAACCTACTCCATTGCACAGTTTAAAAATATTTATGATTTAAAAGCTTAAGAGAGAATGATGGAAAACATTAGCTAGTGCCCAGAATGTACTAGGAATTTGGGCCAGTATATAGGTTTTATGTAGCATAAACCACTGCAAACCTTTTTGTTTTCCCCATGAAGTCTTTTTATTTTTTTTGGACTAAGTGTTCAGTTAATATTCTTATTTTAAAAGGCAAGGGTATCTTTTTGGGAAGAAAGGTCATTTTTATATTCAATTGATAATAAAAAATGGATGCCTGGCCGGTGTATAGAGCATTCGCCCTCCCACCAAAGGGTTAGAGCATTGGCCCTCCCACCAAAGGGTCTCGAGTTCGATTTCTCACCAAGAGGGAGAAGGGACCTGCTCCATCCTGCTTGTCCCCATCGCCCCAGGAGCACTTCATCACCCTGGCGGAAGCAGCACTTCCTGCAGCAGCAGCTGGATTCAGTTTTCAGTTTTTCCAACATTTGCAGAACCATGATCACCTCCTCCGATGATCACCAGCCAGTTGAGTCCCTCCACAGAGGTCTGGGTCTTCCAGGGGCCTGCCATGTGCACTCACTCTGCACCCATGGGCAGGGAGGGCGAGTCAGGCGCGTGGTGCCACTCCCCAGCAAGCCCCTGGCTCCTGCCTGTGTTAGATTGCATGGTCCCTGTGATAGTTGAATTCTCTTTTGCCTTCCTAATTAAGCAGTTAATATTTCTTTATATGACTCAGTTGAGGGTGCTTTATATTCAGTTCTCTCTGTTAACATCACTGCTGGAGT
Organism: Myotis myotis; assembly: GCF_014108235.1. Lineage (NCBI taxonomy): Eukaryota > Metazoa > Chordata > Mammalia > Chiroptera > Vespertilionidae > Myotis > Myotis myotis. Next base: position 75,692,994 of record NW_023416401.1, on the reverse strand, counting down.
TTTTGTCTCCCAAGAAGGAGCATGAGACAGCAAAGGGAGGCGCCAACACAGGCAGCATTAACCTGCTGCCACCGCTGTGGGCAACTGGGGTTCCATCCCCCCTGGGGACTGAAGAGACCAGGTAGCACATCTTCAAATGGCCTCAACGGGAGGCCAGGAAGCTGGGATCTTTCTGCACCAGCTCCCTCCCTTCCTCAGGTGAGGTGGCCCTGGGGCATTGATCCCCTGGCACTTCTGCCTATAGCACACCAGGTCTGGCGCATCTCTGCAGCCAGAGAACACCTGGTAGGGAGAGAGCTCCTTGGCATGTACAAAACTGTTTATAGGTGACCTCTGGGGTGGGCCGAGGAGATAGCTAGAGGGCAGAGGTTGGCAAACATTTTCTATAAAAGGCCCAATTACAGGCTGTACAGCCTCCGTTATAACTACTCAACTCTGCCATTGTAGCGTGGAAACAGCCACAGTCAATAAAAAATAGGCATGGTTATTTCCAATAAAACTAATTCCCAAAGCAGGCAGCGTGCTGGGTTGGGTCCCTGGGCTGTAGTTTGCTGACCCCTGATATAGGGCATGCACCAGCAGGGTCTAATGCAAAATTCAGGTTACATAGCAGGAGACACTGCTAACCTGGCATCTCTTCTTTCTTTCCTCTTTCATGTTGCGAAATTCCACTGAGGTTTCTCCTAAAATTGTTGTATCATAGGTTTGTAGTTGGGATGTTGCTGGTGAATGAAGTCGCTTCAAACTCATATGGCACTTGGCGCGTTGATAATGAAGGACATCATTCAGATGCCTTGATTAGTGTAAATGCTTGACTCCAACTTCTCATGCTTGGAGAAAAGCAAATAGATGCCACAAACCCCAAATTGACTTAAGTTTTATTAAAAGAAATAGGGCTTTTGAAATGAGATGTATATTTTCCAAGAAGGTATATCCTTGGCCAATAACTTCACTGTGCTGCTGCAATTACTAGTCACAACTGCCCCTTTATCTACATCAGTGATGGCGAACCTTTGACACGCTTGTCAGAGGTACAGGCGAACTCATTTTTTTGGTTGATTTTTCTTTGTTAAATGGCATTTAAATATATAAAATAAATATCAAAAATATAAGTCTTTGTTTTACTATGGTTGAAAATATCAAAAAATTTCTATATGTGACATGACACCAGAGTTAAGTTAGGGTTTTTCAAAATGCTGACACACCGAGCTCAAAAGGTTCGCCATCACTGATCTACATGCTTGTGTCCTTATGACCAGGAGCTTACCAGGTGGCTTATCTGTCACCTGTGGTTGGTCAGTGGTTCCAGGACTGGGGCCAAAAGAGAAAAAAAAACAGGTTACAGTGTCTGCCTTTTGTCCAGCTTGGGGCAGCCCATTGGGTGTCCTCTTCGGTGTAGAGGGACATCTTTGAGTGTCCCTATGAGATGGGACAACCCACCCTGGGATGGTAAGGATGGGTTGGCCTGAAGCCTCCGTGGTGGAAATAGGTGATGGTTAACATTAGACCTAGGGAATTCCCAGCCTCATTTGGCTGTTCTGGCATCTCAAACTCTGTGAACTGAAATCTCTAATTGTCCCCATTCCACCCCAAACCATGCAGGACTGAACATTAGGAATTTAGAAAGACAGAGTCTTCATCTTTGGGCCAATTGCATTTCTTATGGTCAGTTCATTCTGTTCCCAGGTGCACACACCTGTAGTCTCTTCTAAGTTTTAAAGAGAAAAATGAAGCTGACAAGCTGGCTTGGAAAACTTGCCTCAGATCAGACCTCGATTCCTGGTCCCTTGTAAATCCAAAACCAAATTCCATCACATTTTTTTGAACCCAAGGGAAGGGATTCTTGGCAATGAAATGCACAAGTGACTATTGAAAGAACTCAAGTACTAAGTTGATTAATTTGCAATGCTAAGAGAGGGGCCATCTTTCCTGGAGATGCCATGCTAGTACCTCTTATGCTAATTACTCCTCTCCTGGTGTTACCATCCTTGGGAGGCCAAATAAAGCATCAGGAGGCCGTGGGTGGGCATAGAATTAGACCATTGGCAGGAGAATGGTGCTTCAAGGCACTGTCTGGGGATGGCTTCCCCAGGGTATTGGGTTCTCTTCTCAACAGACTTCAGCTCTTCAGAGACTGGAATTCCCCTTTACACCAGTCTCTGTTTCCCTACGGCCGAACAACGCCGGATACTGTCTGCCTGCATTCACCCCTGGCTCTCCATTTTCCTAACTCCCATGAGCTGAGAGCAGGCTCCTCCTAGCACCCCTTTTGTTGATAGGGAACCACCCAGCTGGCTACAATCAAATCACCTTCGCTGGCCCAGGACACATTCTGTGCTGATGTTACTTCAAACTCCCAGAATTTTTAGAACCTCTTATTTTCTCCCCCAAACTCTGTTTCTATTCTTGGTTTTTCGATTTTTAGAAATTTCTATCAAATTAAACTTTTTGTATCCAAGAACTTAACGTTGGCTGTGAGGGTACCAGTTCCCTTAATTTAGCATTTTTCTCTCAAAATTTAAAATTCTTGCCTATGTTTCCTAAAGGTTTTGTAGTGTGTGGTTTTCATGTGATCACTCCAACTAATGAAGGCATAGATCACACGAAAACCACTGCTATTAATTTATGTGACAGTAACAATAACATGTAGTGGTAACTCTATAAGAATTATGTTTGTTAACTTAATCTTTTAGAAATCAATCTTTGAACTTAGGCATTGAAAAGGAGTTTGTCACAAGATTGGACTTTGGACTGTAACACCTTTCAATGTCTGCTTTTAGCCATAGGCTCTCTTAAGATTTTGCTAATTGGGTATGGTAAGTATTATATCATAGGACACATTTGAAAATTGTTTTTTACAATGAAATATAAATATATTAACACTTTATCGACTATTAAGATTTGCCAGAATAGCATGTGGTCACATGACTACAGTTAGTTTATAATACTGTTCATGGTACAATCCACGCAGAGGGGTTGCCATGTAAATCAGTACTTAAGAATATGTTTTAAGGGCACGTTAAGCTCTTTTTGTGGGAGAGTCTCTAATACTTATCAACCATCTGTTACTTGTCCCAGGTGCTTACATTTAGGCAGGGTTAGTGACCAGTACTGGCCGGTGCTCTGTAGCTGAAGTGACCTGTGTGTCTCCGTCAGGCTGAACATAAAAAAGTGGGTAAGAGTCCTCCACAAGTTCTCTTCTGCATGGATTATAGCCACCTGTGTTATGATTGCAAACCATAAGATTGAAGATTGAAGCAGCCTGAATCTCTGAGCCACTGCATGGGAATCTATGGCGTTGGAGAGTCACTGAATCCTAAGTAGGATTTGTGTAAATAAAAAATAAAGCTTCATTGTGTCAAACCACCGAGATTCTTGGGCTGTTCGTTACTACAGTACAACGTAGTTTGGCCTGATGAATATATTCTAGAATAGATCTTGACCATGACCCATGACCCACAATGAGAAATGCATTTTATATTGTGAGCCACTTCACACACTTAGACACATGCACACATCCCTGAAAAATACATTTCAGAAAACAATGCTTATCATTAATATGCATGGTCTATTTTACTCTATTACAAAATGGTAGTCTTGTCTTCCTAAATTTACTTTATGGCCAGCTACTGGGATATAACCTGAGTACTGTATTAAAAATGCTGCTGTAGGTGTTTGATTTATTTGTGTAGGATTGATTTGCTAATTATAAATCTTTCATGTATATTAATGAAAGCAGGCTTTTTAGATCTCTCTTTGGCAACATTTTATTACCTGCTTCTAGAATGGCTGGCAGTGTTTTTATGTAATGCATATCACATCCCACAATTTCTGGAAAATATTGTTTTCTTGTGAAGTTTCCTAATTTACATGGCTTTTTAAATTTGTTTAGAACATTTTGTAATAGGGAGCAACAATGTTATCCTGATTAATCATGATTTACTTATTTTCATTTAAAAAAAATAAATGACTAAATGTCTCTTCCATTAGGATCAGGGGTATCATAAAAACTTCACTAGCTAGACATATTTTAGTGTTAATGCTGGTGCAAAAAAATGAAATAGAGACAAAATATTTTTATATAGCACTATATATTTTTATATACTGTATACTCATATCAAAACTTGCCATTTTTATTAAGAAGCTGATAAGTTACTCTCTAATTTCATAAATTATACCACAACTGTGAAAATATGGACACTATTTTATATTTTTGCTGCCATATAAGACATTTAATGTTTATACAGAGAGCTGCAAAATTACAGAGGTGATGCAATGGGAATCAATGAACATTTTCACCTGAATTTCCACTGGCTTTTCTCTTCAGCCAGTATCACCTTGATATTCTCTGAATATTCTTTTAAAGATGAACATGGTGTCTATTTCTCCAATAAATATGCATACACACATTTTAGGTACATGTGTGTATATACATTTATACAAATGTATATATATATACATATATACACATGTGTATAGTCTACATATGTATATATATATTTCTGTGTGCACTTATACACACATAATGTCCTTTGGTTTATTTTCAGACAGTTAATGGGAAATGAATTTTTGATGATTCCATTTATTTTTTTCTTAAAATCTAAACTGGTTTAAAAAGACCTTCGCAATAAGTAATAAATTTCTTTTAAAAATCATAAATTTTGTTACATTTTAAAGCATTAAATAGAGAAGGTCATATGGTGTTAGAGAAGACAAATTCATGCCAACATGGGGAAAAAAGAAAGAAAATGGGTTTTCCAGACTTCTTTCTTAAAGTTGTAACCTTCAGGGAATGGAAACTGGTGCTCTGGTGTTTGAGGAAGGGAACTCCAGGCTTAGCTACCTACTCCCAGGGGAAGGGAGAAATGTAGCCAGAGTAGTTGATCAGTTCTTGGGAATCAACTCAAACAAATGAGTCATTTCTTGGGAATGTGTGGGCATTGGGATTGGGGATGAGGAGTCCATCCTTGAGTAGGAAAACAGGCCAGAAAGCATGTCTACTTGGTAATGAAATGGGGTGGTGTCTTTTGGGGTAGACATGGGAGAAGAATGTATCAGCTTTAGATGACCTGTTAAACACCATCATGGACTGACTGCTTAGTTGCCAAGATGGTACCTGTGCTTTCCCTACTAAGGGCTTCTCTTGCTTCCTTCAGGCTCAAGTTGCAGGGGATGAGTTGGTATTCCCCACTTTGGCAGAAAAGGCTCCATACAAATGAAGGTCCATGTGAAGATGGCTGCTCACATCTTCAGACATGCCCACGTCACCCTCCATACACCTGTGCCTGAACAGAGGCCATTGCCCTAACACATCAAAGAAATCACAACGTGAAGGAGTAGGATATTGTCTGCCAAACACATGTTTTGGAACTCAAAGCCCAAGTTCATACGTGCAAAGCTGTGAAAAATACTCACCTGGCCTCTTGCTTCCATCAGATTAAGAAGTTCCCAAATGAATTAGGAAAAGGAATGTTCCTGGGTTAAAAACTACTATGGTGTGTTGCCAGACCTGCCTTGCATTTTCCCCTTTTGGATAGTTATGTGAGAAACCCCAGAAAGTTGTGGCTGAAATGAATTCTGTGCAAACTGAGAGTAATTTGGACTTCTCTAGAATATTTTACCGTAACTCAGAGCAATAGCTGGTGAAAGGACAGCCACTCTACTTAGGTTTTATATTTGTCATGCTGGCTGAGTAGGAAAAGTTATGGTGTTGGTATTGGTGGTAAGATTTCCAATGCCCATGCTGTTTTACTCTTCCCCCTCCAGTAATTAGAGTTCTCATGGATGGCATCTTTCAAATCATGCCACCTTCAACTACGTCATTGAAAAATCGTGCTCAGTTCTTTTTTTTTTTTTTATCTAACAGGTCAGTTGAGACCATGAATAAGACATTCTAGGAGTCACTGTGTGCATCTTTTGACATGCATTCTCTTCTCTTCTCAGATCTGAAAAAAATTGAGGGGAAAGTTGTCCAAGTTTTCCTTTGCACGATATCACCTATTTGAGTGACACAAATAAAGAACCTAGAGTCACAAATAGAAGGTAGATGTTGGTGGGAACACTGTATTTGGGGCATAGAATAAAAAAGATTATTTCCATTGTAAAGAAAATAATCATTGACAGTGAACGAAGCTTCAGATCAAGAAGTTGGAATTGCTAGGTGCCTGTCTGACAAAGAATGGAGCAAGGACAGAGAGGCAGAGATAGGAGAGGGAGGGAGGCGCCGGAGCCAAGGTGCAGCACTAGTTCTTGTGCAGGATGCTTTTCAGGCTTCTCTCCACAGCTTCATCCAGCTCTTCCTCTAGCTCCTCCTTCTTGGACATGGCCAGCTTGGACTGGTAATCCCTCACGACCTGGTCAATGTAAGGGGCACTCTGCGTGCCATGCAGCATCAGGGTCCACTCCTTCAACACCCCCTTCTGAGGTGCGCTCCCCACAAACCCCAGCTCCAGGGTCCAGGTTCCTCGGGCGTCTTCCCCCCAAGTGTGGGTGGTCATGAAAGGCCACTTGTCAAAGCCCACCTTGGAGTCATCATCCCTTGGACGCCGGCTTAGCAAAATGGACTTGGTGCCCATAGGGGAAGTCATGTTGATGTTCAGGTCTCCTCTCCTGGTTGCATTGACTGTGATGACAGCTTGGACATGCTCAAGGTAGCGGACGAAATTTTCCTTCCCTTCACACGCATCGGTGGTGAGGGTCAGCACCAACTTGCCAGTAGATGGTATTTTCCTGAGGGCAAAGCAATGAGGGGATATGGTAAGGAATGCGCATATTACATGAGGGGTTTCTGAAGACAGCTTCAGGTTGCAGAAAGAGCAAGAGCTTTGAGGTTAATCAGACAGACCTGGGTTATTCTGACCTGAGTTGTATGAGCATGAGTAAGTTACCTATTCTCTCTGAACCTTCTGTGGGGAAAGGGAATGTGGCAGATATGTTGATGCCTTTCCCATTTCTCCTAAGTCACCTCCAAGTTCCTCTTCAGCTGCGGCTCCCATGTACCCTGACTGCTTCTTACCTCAGGTATCAGCATGTCCCAGCATCTCTCCTGGAGCTTTTCCATGTTCTGTGGGAGTTTGCTCAGGACAGCCTACTAGTGACAGGGATTTAATTTCTCAGGGACAATCCTTTACCAGAGACTGACAGAAGGTGGTGAATAAATATACCCTAACTTCTCCATTCTTCAGTGAGACAACTCAGTGTCCCCAGTGGGACTGAGCCTAGTTGCCAACAGTGGACAACTAGTTGCTCATCAATGTACTCTTTATTGGCTTTTATTCCTCTTCCCTGTCTCACATCTCCACTTCCCCACTTGTATTTCCTGGAATCAAATTGTTAGCACCCAAGTCTCATCTCAGGGTCTACTTTTGGAAAACCCAAACTGAGACAGGAGCTCATAACGCCTTTCTTTTAAAGTGCTAAGTTCCTTATTATTGCTAATGTTAGTATTATTAATATAATAAAAAAGCTGAAATTGAGTTAATTAATCCTAGTGAAGAACAGTCCTTTGAAAGATCAGAGAAATTTGGCAATCTCTTTGATCACAGAGTTAGAATCGAAAGAAGGGTCAATCTCAGCATTTCAGCTATCTTTCCATACAATCAAGGTTGAGAATTGCTAAAATAGAGGGTCAGAGAGGTCAAAGTATTGTCCAATTTGGTGGAATTAAGATTTGAATGCAGGTCTGGGTAACTGACTACAGAAGCTGCAGGTCCTTTTCAAGGACCAAAAGGGAATGGAGGGGAGGATGTATTGTGAGAGGGTTCTGACTTTGGCCAGGCTCAGGTCACCAACAGAAATAAGGCTGGGGTGGGATGGGATGGTTAGAGATGGATTTACTACCATTGAAATGCCATTATCCCAGAGGTGTACCCTCATAATGGAATATGACACAGCGATGGGAGTGATATTACTGCCCATAATAACTTGGATTGATCTCACAAATGGTATTTTCCTGAGGGCAAAGCAATGGGGGGATATGGTAAGGAATGCGCATAGTACGTGAGGGGTTTCTGAAGACAGCTTCAGGTTGCAGAAAGAGCAAGAGCTTTGAAGTTAATCAGACAGACCTGGGTTAATTCCGACTTGAGTTGTATGAGCATGAGTAAGTTACCTATTCTCTCTGAACCTTCTGTGGGGAAGAAGGTTCAGATGTTTAGTAAAAGAAACTGAATACCAAAGTGTCCATGCAATGCGATTTAGTCAGAGAAAGCCCAAGAACTGTAAAGCTAATCTTTGGGGGCAGGAATGAAAACAATGGCTGCCCAGGGATGTGGGGATTAACTGGAAGGGGGAATGAGGAATCTTTCTGGGGTAATGGAATGTTCCAGTGTTTGATTAGATGGTGGTTACTCAGGTATATACACTTATCAAAACTCAAATAACACACTTAAGTTCTGTGCATTTCGTTGTATGTACACAAAACCTTCATTAAAAATAACAATGATAAAAACTTCTATTTCTAGTTTACTGATGGACCAATGAGGAAAGGAATTAAATAAAGAGGACCCTATTGTCCAATCCTCTTGCCATAATGAGAAGTAGGTTCATGTGACCAGTGCAGTGCTTTCTGGGTAAGGAACTTCTCACTTAAATCCTTTCATGTCTATCCACATCACTTGGAATAAAATGTAATGCTTACCTTGTCCCACAAGCAGAATGAATAAATTGTATTATAGTCACACAAAGAAACATTATTCAACAATGAGAATGAATGAGCTACAAGTACACACTAAACATGCTTGAATTTCATAACATAATTCTGAGCAAAACAATCTAGACACAAAGGAGAACACCGTGTATTATTCCATTTATATTAAGTATGAACTAGGCAAAGTAATCTATGGAGTTAGAAGAATAGTGGGGAGATTATGGTGGAAGAGGATTCAGGATTTTCTGGGATATAGGTTGTGTTCTGTTCTTTGATCTGGGAGGTGGTTACACTGGTTGGTTTTTGCAATGAAAAATAATGGCATAAAGCACCCAAAAAGTTAATGCTCACACCTAAAAATATGGGTTCTGAGTCACACGGCTGTGTTCTATGTAAATGCCCCCCATCCCCAGGAGTTGTGCATTGCTATAGTTCTCTCTGCAAGCTAGTTGTCCCTAAGTCAAATCCAGCACATCTCCCTGACAGAGAGGGAATCTGATATTGTCACTAATGCCATGGCACCATCTCTGGGACATTTCCACATGCAGCAGAAGAACCATGGCACCCACTTACTCAGGGTCCTGCACGGAGCCGCCCACACAGTGGAATCTCTCCGGCACCGTTTTCCAGTCTTTAGCCATCTTCACCATGGCGCCTGCGTCAAGGACCCCGTAGCCAAAGAGGTGATTAAACTCCAGGCCGACCCCATTCCGCCGCCACTGATGAACCTCATCATGAAGCTGGTTTCGTTTGGAGGTGAGCACAGTCAGATGCTGCATGTCCCTCCAGGTGAGACCCAGACTGGATGCCGGAAGCCGTTGGGAAACAAGAGAAAAGGGGAGGGCGAGAGAGGAAGAAAGACACAATGACTAAGACAGGACAAAAACCCCTTGTAAGATTTTGGAATATCTATGAACCCCAAGTCAAGGGAGAATTCCCATGCACTATTTAGAATCATGTTATATTTGTCAATTAAAAAAAAACCACACTTGTCTTTCTTACTCAAATGCATCTCAAATGTGCATTCTAACACACACACTGGAATGGCTAAAATGATAAGACTGACAATACTAAGTATCGACAAAGATGTGGAGCAGCTGGAACTCATGTACTTTGCTGATAGGAGTGTAAATTATTGCAACCACTTTGGAAAACTTTTTGGCTGTATCTTCTAATGTTATCCATATACTTAAGCTATGGCCCAGAATTTCCATCCTTAGGTATGTATCCAACAAAAATGTGTGCATACATTCACCAGACATATGTACAAGAATGTTCACAGGCCCAAACTGTGAAGATCTCAAATGCCCATCCAGAGTAAAATGAATAGACTAGTTGAGGTGTATTTATAGAATGTGGAATACTATAAAGCAACAAGAATGAATGATCCATAGCTACTCCGAATAATATGGATGAATCTCACAAATAGAATGTTAACCTATGGAAGCCACACACTGAGGAGAACATGTTGTATTATTCCACTTGCTTAAAGTATAAAAACAGGCAACATTAATCTATGCTGTTAGAAGTCACATCTTGATTGGGGAGGGGACATAAAGGGCTTCTGGGTGCTGGCAGTGCTGTTTCTTGATCTGGGTGTTGGCTACATGTGTGTGTTTCATTTGTGAAAATGAAGCTATCAGTTCTTCAAGGGCAGACACAATGTCTTCTGCACATTTTTATCCTCAGTATCCAGGTCACAGGACACAGAACTGCCATTGGCACACTGTCCAGAGAATAAACAAGTCCACTTGAAAATGCTACTGGTTTTGGAAATTAGTGTCTGATGTTACTCAGTGTTTGTGTTTTTTAAACTGCAAGTCATGACCTATTTGTGGCTAGGAAATCAACTTATTGCACATGTTGCCTCACTGGGACGCACATAACAGTCTTCTGGTGGGGAATTTAAAATCCCACTGCTCAGGCCACACCTCAGACCAATTAAATCAGGCTCTGCAGGAGTGGGACCCAGGTATTGTAAATCGTTAACATTTCCCCAGTCATTCCAATAGGTAGTTAAATTTGAGAACTAATGATTTAATAGATGGGACTATTGTTAAAAAAATGAATGGCATAGAATAGAAAAAAAGAACAGTATACATTTCATATAATATGGAAAACTATTTTTTTTTTCATGGAACTTTTGGTGTGTGTGTGTGTTGAGTAACAATGAAAAAATTATTTCTCACTGAGAGTCATGGTCAAAAAAGTTGGAAAATCCATGCAGCATGGTTCTCTTCAGAAGTCAAATAATTCAAAGGACTCGGAACAGCATAACTCATTTGATAAACTTTTAACACATGTAGGGTTCATTGGTTCAAAGCTTTGAATCAGAATCAAAAGATACTAATGATTCATATGCTCTTGAAATGTAGATCTTTCGCTTTTAAGGAGAAAGTTGCAAGGAAGGTCAATGGTTATTTGAGAAAATTAAGAACATAACTTGGACATATGATCCCCAGAACGCAGGTAAAGGTGTGAAACTTCCCGAAGTTGATTATGACCAAAAGTTCAGTGTTTTGCCAGAATAGGATTCTGAATTCATTAAACCCAGAATGGTTTACGGTTGCTAAGTAAAGGATCTGGTGATTTTGAGGTGACCTGAGGGCTTGGCAGGTGGAGTATCTCTTATCTTTGCTAGGGGTCTGCCACAAAATGTGCTATGCTTCCTGACATTCGGAGAAGGACCCCCTCGGCGTTTCTCCAGGGACTTATTTTCAGGAGAAGATGAGAGGGAGGATGTGTCAGAACAAGGATCTTACTTATGAAATAAACCAGAACATAGTACACATTCCAATGTAACTGAGTTTGCCATTTGCATATGTCATAAAAATAAACCTGCATCCATTGTAGTTCCCTCTTTTGAGCAATTTCAGAATTAACAGAATACACTGTTGTGTAAAGCAGTATTTTATCAACCTGTTTTTAGTTTTAATCCTATCATAGCAGCTCAAGCATCTTAAGTAATACCTACTAAATAATAAAAAATAAATTTACAGAGTTTCTACAATATAAAGGTCATTGTGGTGTAGGACAAGTAATGTCACATGTTCTTCCTTGGTCTCAAATAGTTTATATAACAGTTGGGAAAATAAGACACATATGTAGAAAAGTACAGCACAGTGAAGTGACTCCATGAATGTCTATTCAGTGTCCACCATGTCCAGGCACTGTGCTGGTTCTGGACACATTGTAGGAAGTCCAAGCCTCAATATTTAAGAAGGGACAAAACCACAATGAGATATCACTCACATCTGTTAGAATGGTTATTATAAAAAAGACTAGAAGCCCGATGCACAAAATTCATGCAAGAGTAGGCCTTTCTTCCCCCGACTGCCAGCACCGGCTTCCCTCTGGCACCCGGAACCCGGGCTTCCCTCATAGCCCCGGCTTTGTCTGGAAGGTCGTCCAGAAGGACATCCGGAAGGACGTCTGGTCTAATTAGCACATTATACTTTTATTATTATAGATGAAATAACAAATTCTGACAAGAATGTGGGGAAAAGGAACCCTGTGCACTGTTGGTGGGAATGTAAATTTGTGCAGCCACTATGGAAAAAAACATGGATGATCCTTAAAAAATTAAAAATAGAACTACCATGTGATCCAGCAATTCTACTTCTGGAATATATACAAAGGAAACAAAAACACTTATTTGAAAAGATATCTGCATCCCCCATATTCATAGCAGCATTATTTATAATAGCCAAGACTGGAAACAATCTAAGTGTCCATTTATAGATGCATGGATAAAGATGTTTATCCATTATGTATAAAATGGAATATTATTCAGTCATGAAAAATAAGGGAACCCTGCCACTTGTGAAAACATAGATGGACCTTGAGCATATTAATCTAAATGATATGTTGGACAGAGAAAGACAAATACTATGTAATCTCACTTATATGCAAAATCTAAAACAAACAAACAAACAAAACAAAACCCGGATAGAAAAAGAGATAACATTTGTTGTTACCAGAGATGGGGTGGGACTTTAGAGGAAGGTGATCAAAAGGTACAAACTTTTAGGTATAAATAAGGACTAGGGATATAATGCACGACTTGATGACTATAGTTAGCACTGCTAGTGATACATAGGAAAGTTGTTAACAGAGTAGATCCTAAGTTCTCATCATAAGGAAAAATTTTTTTCTTTTTCCTTTTACTGTATTTTTATGAGATCATGCATGTTAACTAAAAATATTGTGCTAATCATTTAAAAATATGTGTAAGTCAAACCATCATGCTGTACACCTTCACATTATACTGTAGAGTGCTGTATGTCAATTATATCTCAATAAAACGGAAAAAAAATAGAGGGAGGGCTATCATGAAAGGGAAGCTAGGATGCCGAGGAAGCCAACAGTGGACCCTTTGTTATTCCAACAAGGGGGACTCAGACTGTGGTCCTCAAGCCCCTGTGTCAGAAGCACGTGGAGGATACTGACAAAAAGCAGATTCCTGGCCTTAACCCCAGCTCTCCTGAATCGGCCTCTGGGAGGTTGTGAGACTGAGAATTTGCACTTAAAACAAACGTGATGATTCTTCTGCACACAAATGTCTGAGAACATTGGTCTAAGATGGCAGTTCTCAACCTTGGCTGCATGTGACTCAAACGTCAAAAAAATAATGATGTCAGACAGGCCCAGGGATGTTGATTCCATGGGCTTGTCCAATCTGCAGCCAAAAGCTTAAGCAAAGCTGATCCAGGGGAGTGGTTCCTACCTTCCTGGCCAGCACTTGGTATTTTCTCAGGAGACTCTGAGTCGTGGACCTGACATGGCTTTGGATATATTTTTAACAAGCACTGCAGGGATTCCGATGATCAGAAAATCTGAGAAACTTTGGTCCAGGGGGTCATCAGGCATCTCTTAGGAAGTAGCATTTTAAGCCACAGTCAAGGGGACAAGTAGGAGTGACTGAGTGAAAAGACAGGGAAGGGGAGGGCTCTAGGGGAGAGAAGGTTCTGGAACGAAGGATTTAGAGGCGGGAGAAAGCAAGCCTTGTGCAGGTGATATGCTTGAGAAAACACAGGAAGGCATGAGCCCCAAGTATGACAGGAAGGGAGAGCCAGGAATTGTAAGGCAGAGGCCGTGCACCCACATCAGAACACTGGGACTTTATCTCAGGCACAGCCAGTAGTGGCAGAGCTGAGATGTGATCTCATCTTTATCGACAGTTCCATGGAGAATGGAATCAAGAAGTGTGGGACTGGAGCCTTGGCCAGTTTTCTCAGTGGTTAGAGAATCGGCCCTCGGACAGAAGAGTCTCAGGTTTGATTCCCAGTCAAGGGCATGTACCTTGGTTGTAGGTTCAATCCCTGGCTCCACTCAGGGTGTGAGTGAGAGGCAGCCAAATGATGTGTCTCTCTCACATCGATGTTTCTCTCTCTCTCTCTCTCTCTCTCTCTCTCTCTCTCTCTCTCTCTCTCTCTCTCTCTCCCCTTTCTGTCTTTCTTTCTTTCTATCTCTTCCTCTCCTCTCCCTCCCTTCCATCTCTAAAACTCAATGGGAAAAATATCCTTGGGTGAAGAATAAAAAAAGAAAAAATGTGGGACTGGAAAGCAGGCCCACACTAATGAGAGGTTGCTGCAGGGGTCTGGCCAGGTATGGCCATAAGGGACAAAGCTGGGAACTGTCACAAGGCCATGCATGAGTAAGTCCCAGGCGAATTATCAATAAAAACTGTTGCACTTGTGCAGCTGGCTTCAGTCACTTATAGGATCCTGCAATGCTCCAGGGATAAATACACATTTGCTAGTAGATTGGTCCTAGGCCACTCAGGGTAGACCAGCTGGCTCTTGGTTTAGAATTAAGCACCCACAGAGAGCAAAGTGGAACCCAGGGCTTCTCCAGGAGACAGTGGATGGTTACATTTTCACTTGGAGAGGCCAGGGCTCCAAAGAAAGAGGTCACTTGGGACACTGTGGAGAAAATCCTGTACAGACGTGGCAGAGGTCTTAAGCAGGAGAGCATGGGGGTCCTGGAAAAGCCAGTCCGAAGCCCAGGAAGAGACGGGCCTCTTGTGGCTGAAAGAGGAGTCTGGCCTCAGGGAGACTCAGGAAGGGCTCTTCTTAAAACACTCAAAGCTGGTTCTGGAAAGTGAATTATATGCTTGAGATTGTTCGCCTGTGTATAATCAGCAGAACTGGGTCTCTCACAGAGACCTGCACTTGCCCAAACTTAGAGCTGGTTTACCAACTTCCCGCTAGGAAGAGTAAAGTACAAAATGTTGACTTTTTTTTTTTTTAGTTCTCTGTGAGGATTGCCCCTCACCATTGTTTTTCAGAATTCCTGTATTTATGGTATCAAATTATCCTGGACCTGACTTCCCCGTCATGATCAAGGCAGCAAAGGGGATTCAGGAGACAACAGGCGTCTTTGGAGGACTTGCACACTGAAATGTTTTCAGGAGGTTGCAGTGTTAAGGTTGGAGGAAGGACCTCTGCTAACATGCGGTAAATCCTAGAAGCCAACAGAATTTTAATCCCTCTACTTATTGATCTTTATCTGAAGAGAGAAAGGTGTATGAACCTGAGCAGGTAGCTTCATTCCTCTGGGCCTCATTCTTTTTGTGCAGAAGAAGAGATATTTGGAGTAGTGAAAGATCTGTTTGTTTTCTTTTAGCTTTAAATTTCAGTTTATTCTCTAAACTCTGACAGGATTAAAAACCAATGTCAACGGTCTAGATTATTTCCAGTCTGAGAGAAATGATGCATTCATAAGCCAAGTTGGTATTTTCTCCACAGTCTGTTTGCCTAACTCCTATGACCTGTGAGAGAAAATCAGTTTACATGTTGCCCTTGTGTAGCTGTGCTATGTAAAACCTCATCTTGAAGAAATCAAAACCCAATTTTATGTACAACTTTTGAGGAAGAATCAATTCATTCACTTCAGCCTATTGCCTTGGGCAGAATGCATGGTGATACCTTGGACCCAGAAGGTGGCTCTTCGACATCCCATAGTTGGGCCAAGAGAAGACCCTGAGTTGGAGCCCAGGATCCATCCCTAGGGTTTAAATTTCAAGCCTGTTATTTTCCAATCATGTGAATTTAGATAAGCTACTTTAACAATCTGAGGCTCAGGGTTCCCATCTAAAAAATGGGAAAAGGCCCGGCCAGCATGGCTCAGTGGTTGAGTGTTGACCTATGAACCAGGAGGTCATGGTTTGATTCTCAGTCAGGGCACATGACCGGGTTGCAGGCTCCATCCCTAGTGTGGGGTGTGCAGGAGGCAGCCGATCAATGATTCTCTCTCATTATTGATGCTCTCTCTCTCCCCCTCTCCCTTCCTCTCTGAAATCAATAAAAATCTATTTGAAAAAAATCTATCTATCTATCTATCATCTATCTATCTATCTATCTATCTATCTATCTATCTATCTATCTATCTATCATCAGCCTAAGCAACCAGTCTACCCATTGCTATGATGCGCACTGACCACCAAGGGCAGACACTCAATGCAGGAGCTGCCCCCCAGTGGTCAGTGTGCTCCCACAGCGGGATCGCCACTCAGCTGACTGGGATGAGTGGGAGTGGCTCCTCCCTGAATCCCCGCAGGACACGCCAAGGGACCCTATCGGTGCACGAATCTGTGCACCGGGCCTCTAGTATATATATATAAAATGGGGATAAGCCTTTAGATGTTTTTTTGTAGGGTATAAAGGTAGATCACCATGTAAAATTAACTAGCATGATACTGAGAACTCAATAAAGAGTTTATTAATATTAAAATATATCTCATATATTGAGCATCAATGTAAGTTTGAAGAGAATAGACACTATTTCCCATATATATTGGTCACAATATTTAAAAGTAAATGGAAAGTTTTTCAGTTTTAAGGTATATTCAACCCTCAAATAAACACACATCCAATTAAAAAATGCACTTTCCTAGAGGCATGGTATCTTTGAAGTAGACCTATAATATACTAGGAAGTCATGAAGACCTGTTCATGATCTAACTTTCTATTTTTCAGATAAGACAATAGAGATCCATAGGAAGTGAGTGATTGCCCACTTAGTTGCTGGAAGACACTAGCAATTCTATCATATCTATCCTTCTAGTTTATTAAGAAAACCCAATTTTATTCAGAACAGCAATGTTATCAGCTATAAAACTACATTTCCCAGCCTCTCTTGCAGTCTGGGGTGGTCATATGACAGTCTGGCCAATGAGAAATGAGCAGAAGCCACTGGGCAGAGTTTTTTTGAAAAACCTTTAAATGGGGCTGACTTAGCTGGTGGATTTTTTTTTTTCCCCTTTGCTCCTCCCTTTTTTCTGCCTGAAATGTAAACACAATGGTTGGAGCTCCAGAAGCACCTATAGAACACGAAGGTGGAAGAGGAGAAATCCAGAAAAAGCTGGATTGCCTGATTCCCGGTGGCACCCCCCCATACTTGCCTGGACTCCTTACCTCTGTATTATCTTTCTCATGACAGGATAATAAACCCTTTTTTATTTATCTATTGTTATTCAAATGTCCTGTTTTCAATCTTCATCTAATACCAGCACCCAATCAGAGGCTGAGTCTAGATATTCAAATTCTGCACAACAACACCCTGGTTCATAGAGCCATTGCCTTACTGGGTGCCCCCCCCCCCCCCCCCCGCGCGCCCCCCCCCCCCCCCCCCCCCCAGTCCACAGAACAGCAATGGGCTGGCTGCTTATGTAGCCCCTTGAGTGGGGTTGAAAAGACAAATTCCTGGGCCATTCATTCCCAGGGACTTGTGTTCAGTGACTCTTGGCAGAGAGTTGGGAATCTATTATTTTCCAACTCCCCCTCGTGCTCAACTTCACTAGTTATCAGGGAAATGCAAATTAAAAACTACAATGCAATTCCACTGCACACCCATAAGCATGGCTAAAGTGTAGAAGACTGACAATACCCAATGTTGGCAGGGATGTGGGACAACTCTAACTCTCATACACTGCTGGAGGAAGTGTCAGTGGGTAAATTCACTTTGAAAACTACTTGGCAGTATCCACTAGAGCTGCACATATGTATACCCCTGACTCAGCATTTTGACTCCCTAAAATAGTGATGGTGAACCTATGACACGCGTGTCAGAGGTGACATGAGAACTCATTTTTTTGGTTGATTTTTCTTTGTTAAATGGCATTTAAGTATATAAAATAAATATCAAAAATATAAGTCTTTGTTTCACTATGGTTGCAAATATCAAAAAATTTCTATATGTGACACGGCACCAGAGTTAAATTAGGGTTTTTCAAAATGCTGACATGCCGAGCTCAAAAGGTTCGCCATCACTGCCCTAGAAAATACCCAACAGAAACGTGTCCTTAGCTTCACCAAAAGACATGTACAAGAATGTTCATAGAAATATTACTCATAATAGCCCCAAAGTGGAAACAACTCAACTACCCATTTATAATGGAGTAATATTCTACAATGAGTATGAACGACTTATAACCAGAAACAACAGCATGGAGGAATCTCTCAGACTTTCAGAGTAAAAGAGACTGGTACTTAGACGTAGGTAACAGTCTTTTTCTTGATTTGGGTGCTGGTTACATGGGTCTGTTAACCTTGTAAGAAGTCATTGAGTTATACCTAATATCTGTACACTTTTCTCAGTGTCTATTATACTTTGATAAAGAGTTTACATGTAAAAACCCATGCCCTGGAAGGTCAGTTTTGGAAACATTGTTCTAGACCAAGCATTCAAACTCGCAGCCTGTGGGCCGCATGCCTCTCTTATTTGGCCCGTGTTAGCCTTTGAGTTTGACAGGCTTGTTCTAGTGGGCCATTTTACTATGGATGCTTCTTTGGAGCCAAAAATTTGCCTCTTTATGACATCTGCTCCTCAAACCTACTTCAGTCCGAACAACACAGACAGTCATGGAAGAACCCAAAATATTTGAAGATAGCAGTTATCCCTCCCTCCTCTGCCCACATGCTCCCATTAAAGAAATTCTTTGAAATTTCCTCTAATGGTCACACGGGGACATGTGAACAATCTTTCTGTGACTCAATAAGCCACTTTCAAGCAGTTGGCAAAAAAGCACTTTATAATATTGGAAAACAGTGGTGATTGGGCAGGACAAAGGAAGGGTTTCCCTTTTCCCCCTGGAATGATGGGGTGGTTGTTCTTCCTCTTTCACAGTCCCGAGGGGTATTCAGTGAGACAGGATAATTTGTTTACTGCATTCACATTGCTTCGTAAAAGTGTTTTATTGGGCCTCTGGGAGGGAAAGAGCCCTTGATTGCTGTCACATGTGTCACCGTCACCGAGGACTCCCAGTTGTCTTGTCTCAGGCAGAGGAGAGCAGTAGGAACTGTTCCTGGAGAGCTTTCCCCTCCTCATCCCTCTGGGCTTTTTTTGGGGATATTTCATGCTGACCAGTGTTTTTCACTGCTGGCTACTGGGGTCCCTTTGCCCACAGGTGCCTAAAGCCAGACATGCTCCCAGGCATGGCTCTTAGCACAAGAACATGGCAGCCCAGCTCCCTCGCCTCGAGGGAAAACAATCTCTGAGGCATAAACATTTATACTCCAGAGTTCCCCATGGGATCAAGCTGAGGCCAGAACTCCTCAAACTGCATACTTGCTTGGCTTCTCCCTGTCCCTAACCTGCTTCCTCTACTTCCTTCTGGTCTCTTCCTTTAGAAACCACTTGCAGGAAACTCACCTCCGCGTGTGCTTCCAACTCAGGCAGTTGGTATTCTGAGGGATTTTAGGGCTGGCTCTCATGATGGGCTTGAACCACTTACTTCCAGCCGTCATTCTTCGCTGCTTCATGGCAATAGAGAGCATTAAATTCATGACCATTGCTCTAAAATAGAGTGTGCCTAAGTGGTGACTGCACTCTATTCTGGAAGGGTATCTACAAGTGTGTGCTCAAGAAAGCTGGTGCAGAACCCATGAATCCAGTAGCCTTGCTCCATCAATTTGCGTTGTTCCTTTGCATGACTTTGAGTGAAGTTCTGCCCTCTTAGATTTAGAGGGAGACCAGAAACCCCTTCTTGCTTTTGGAGTTCTCCTGCTCCCTGTTCTCTGCCAGGCTCAGTGGCAGGCAGCAGGCTCGCCTGCTTGTCTGCTCCCAGCTGGAGTGAGCAAAGCCAGCTCAGGCTCCAGGGCACAACAAGCTCTGAGATGAACAGGAAATGCATATAATCTGTGAGTAGGTTTTGGTCTCTGCGCTTAATAGAAACTCTTTGATCGGTGTCTATCCCTTGGTGTCTTAAAATTTCCACTTGAGTTTTGTTACAAGAATTGAAGTTTGGCTTGGTCCCAAAAGAGGGAGTCACTCTCAATTTGGGGCCTTAACTGTAAAAGGAGGATATTTATGCCTTTTCAGCTTGAAGGCAGAGGGCTGGACTAGATAATCTTTCAAAGTCTCTTCCTATTCTAGGAATCAACTCTTGCCCCTTTTGCAAGTCAAAAAATGCATTTGTGGAGAGAGACAAGCAGGGCTGCCTCGAAATTGATGCTCAAAGCTCCAGTTGCCTAGCAACAGCTGAGGAGGGGTGGGAGGTAGAGACTCTACTCTGCTTCCCCAGGAACATGAATCCAACTTCTCACAAGTGGCTGATGCAGCAGTTTCACACAACTTCCTACATGGTGGGCATTTGCACTCACACCGAGTGCATGGTGCCCGAAGCCACATGTTTACTGTTCAAAAACAAGGCTAGTCTCTGGTTTGCACCAAGAGAATATAGAGTAGCAGGTTGTCAAGTACCTCAGCTGAAACTTATATCGAAAGTGTGCCCAGCAGTAGGGATATGTGGCCTCTCTGTGGAATGGTGAGAACAGAGATGGTCTCCTCTTACCTGTAGCGTGGAAGGTTGCCCAGTAAAGACCATTTCTTGGTCGATACTGCATGACTTTTCCCAACTTGTCTCAGTGTTAAAAGTGAATTCACCTTATAAGTTAACAAATCTTTAGTTGGAGCACCCTGTTGGACACATGTTGGGAATACCTTGCTAGATACCCAGCTTGAAAATGGCTTTATTTCATTTAGCTGATGGTGAGTATTATTGGAATAAAATAGCCACGGGATCAGAGGATAAAGAGAAGTTTTTATGAAGAAGAGACAACCTACATGCCCCTATTTGGTATATGAGCAAGTAGCTGATATGTGTGGAGGGGTGTCAGTGTCCTGTGCTCTCCTAGGGGGATTGTATCAGCATTTCTTTTCTGTTCAGGAAGGCAAGGCACTCCCAAAGAGGGAAGAATAAACAGGCTCAGCTCAAGCTTGCCTAAAAGGACAAGCCATTAAAAAAAATGTTTCTCGTCCTAGCCAGTTTGGCTCAGTGGATTGAGCATCGGCCCACAGACTGAAGGGTCCTGGGTTCTATTCTGGTCAAGAGCATGTACCTGGGTTGTGGGCTCGCTCCCTGGCCCTGGTCAGGGCACGTGCAGGAGGCAACCAATTGATGTGTCTCTCTCACATCAATGTTTTTCTCTCTCTATCTCTCTCCCTCCCTTTCACTCTCTCTAAAAATCAATGGAAAAATATCCTCAGGTGAGGATTAACAAGTAAATAAACAAAAAATGTTACCCTACATCAAAAACTCATGGAGAGATTCTGAGACATGTTGAGTTAATATAATGGATATGTGTGATCACCTGCATAACTTTTCTTAAGTGGGAGACCTTAATGATGATCTGAGTTTCAAAGAACTTTCACACTCACTTTCAATGTTTATGAGAGCCAGGTTTTCAATAAAACCATGTCTGAACCACAGGAATTCTCCTTCCTCTGTTTGTCTGCAGGATTCTCAGTGGGCCTATTGTAGTTTTGTGGTGTGTGTGTGTGTGTGTGTGTGTGTGTGTGTGTCTGTGTGACTTAGGAACCATGGTTCATTTATAAATGCCCACCAGAGTTCATTGACCCTGACTGTTGGAAGGCTCTTGCATCCACTTTTGCCTCCATGGACACCTAGTGTTGGATGGAGAGACACATGTTAGTCCACCTTACAGAGCTGACCCTCAGCCCGAGCTGGAAACATACTTAGCCTCTAAAGCCAGAGCAAACACTCCCGCGGCCTCTGGAGCTGCTGCAGATGTCCCAGAATGCCTCAGAGTGCAGTTGCCATACAAGTCTGTGGTTGCCTGAAAGGGAAGATATTGAGCAATGAGTCACACTATTTTGAATCCCAAAACAGTATGGAGCAGAGAATTATCTATTTTTTTTTTTTTAATTTAAATTCTTCCTTGTTCTGAAGAAGATTAAGATGAAGGTAAAGCTAAATTTAGCACCCATATATCTATTTGAACCATGCATTTTATCTGAGTTTCCTAGTAGCCTATGCAAAAAGAGACACACAATCAATTAGAGTTACAGTGTCCACAAGATAAAAGCAAGCTAGTTGCTCTGAGAAGCACTATCTGCAGCTATTCCAGAGACTAGGGAGACATTTTCTGGATTCTACAATGAGACACGATAGGTGGAGAGGCCCAAGCCAAGAGTTTTATTGCACTGGGGTCATCTTTCAGAAAGCCCAAGGGCTACTGCATTAACATTTCTTTTCCATTCAGGCACTATACAAAAGAGGGAAGAATACTCCGGCTCAGCTGAGGCTGGCCGAAAAGGACAGGCCATTAAAAAGAAAATGTTTCTCTCCCTCTGAAATTCATGGGAAGATTCTGAGACATTTGGAGCCAAGATAACGGATACGTGAGTGGTCACCTCCACAACTCTTCTTAAAGGGGAGATCTTCTCAATGATCAACCGAGTTTTAAAGAACTTTCACAAAGAGAAAAACCTCACTTTCAATGTTTGGGAGGGCCAGATTTTCATTAGAATCATGTATGAACCACAGGAATTCTCCTTCTTCCTCTGTTTGTCTGTAGGGAAGCGTGTAACTAACTCAGTGGGTCTATTGAACCATCTCCCAAATTCTTGGCTTGGAGGTCCGAGGAAAGGCTGATCTGTGAGTGAACGATCCAGAGAGAGGAAGAGATCCAAAAAGGTTCATTACACTCTACAGAGATTTATTTCCAAGGGGTTTGGAAAATTCACCATTTTACCTAGTTGCCCAGCAAGGAAGAGTTGCTCAGAAAAGTGCAATTAATAATCTAAGTCTGGCCCTGGCCAATGTGGCTTGGTTGGTTGGGTGTTGTCCTGTGCAAGGAAAGGTTGCTGGTTCTATTCCCAGTCTGTCAGGGCACTTGCCTGGGTTTTGGGCTTGGTCCCCAATAGGGGGCGTAGAGCACGGATCTATGTTTTGCTTTCATATCAATGTTTCTCTATCCCCCTCTCCCTCCCTCTCTCTCTAAAAATCAATTAAAAATATTAAAAAATCTGCCCTAACCGGTTTGGCTCAGTGGATAGAGCGTTGGCCTCCGGACTCAAGGGTCCCAGGTTTGATTCTGTTCAAGGGCACATACCTTGGTTGTGGACACATACCCAGTAGGGAGTGTGCAGGAGGCAGCTGATCGATGTTTCTCTCTCATCGATGTTTCTCTCTATCCCTCTCCCTTCCTCTCTGTAAAAAATCAATAAAATATATTAAAAAAAAATCTAAGTTTGTGATTCTTAATATTTTGTTTTCTCAATCACTGACCTATGATGAAAACTACTACTCTTTCCCTGAGAAAATACACCTGTACCTGATTTTGGGAGGTTTATAGACCCAGAAAAGTCCATCCTTGGATTTAAAAAAAATTACTGTAATACTTGGCTCAGGTGGGTGGTGATGTGGTGACCCAGTTCTTTATATTAGTTTTCTTTATGAGTGATCTGGCGGGGCAACTTTTTGATAAAGCAGGCTTTGTCATCATTTGCAAATCAAACAATAAACTTCAAGAAAGACAATCTGTGGAAAATGAGCTGCAAGGGGGTCATCACGTCCTTACTTTCAAAAAACATCCCCCTAGGTGAAATCATTATTATCCATTTTTTATGCATCCTTTCAGTCATTTTTCAACAAAAATGTAAGTATACATATATATTTATACTTAGCTATATAAGATAGAAAAAATAGTTATACCTTTTATATATATTTTCATGTCTTACATTTCTCTACCTTGATAACAAAGCATTATTAGGCCTGGAGGAGAATGGATCTCCTCTCAGAACCTGTGCTGACTTTTTAGGGAAGTGGGTAACTCCCTTTCCTCCCATGACGTCACGGTGTCCGTGCATGACGTCACAGTAACTTACATTCCACAGCCTCACAGAGGGCCAGTGGCCTCACTCACCACTCCAGCCTCGGGGTTCCTCTTTCTGCCGTTGCTGAAGGTGGAGGCCAAGGTGGAGGAGCAGCTTTCGTCGTACAAGGCTGTCCTACCGTCGTTGATGGCTGAGTTGATGGAGATGGTCCACATGCTTGAGGCATAGCCATCGCAGTTGCAGTCGTCGTAGCTGCCACCGTCCCCAGAGGCCCACACATAGATGCTGCCTTTGCCGCCTCGGCCCTGGGGGAGGACAGAAGAGATGCTGCCAACGCCCACGCCCGCGGGAACCAGGGGCTGAAGTGGGTCCTGCCAGGTGTTGGGGGTTTCCGATCCCGGGGGACTGGACTTGAGCTTCCTCAGCAGCTCAAATGACTGGATTCGGTTCTGTCTGCCCATGAAAACCACTACCCTCTAGTGAGGCACCAAGAATATTTTTTTCCCCAGTAAGGATTCAGTATATAAAGTCAGCCGAACTTACAATTTAAGCTGGGAATAAGGTGATGAGAAAAAACGTGAAGAGGTAACATTTACAAATGAACTGCTTTTAAAAAGTCAAAATATATGAAAAGGAAAATGAAAAATCCCCCTAGGTGAAATCATTATTATCCAATTCTTATGCATCCTTTCAGTCATTTTTCAACAAAAATGTAAGTATACATATATACTTATACTTAGCTATATAAGGTAGAAAAAATATGTCTTTTATTTTATATATAGTTACATATTGTTTATATAAAATTTACATATATGTAGATATGATAATAAATACACATCTTATGCTAAAATGTATAAATATTACAAATCATATATGTGCATACACACATGTACATGTACTACATGCATATATACAAATATAGGTATACATGTATACATATGTATATATACATGTATATATATGCCTTCATACATGTATATATATTTTTACCCAGTTGGATCATACCAAAAATTTTAAACATGATATAATATGACATTTTATTTATGCCGCAAACACAGAATATAGGAGGGAAGTCTAATATGATCAAGTAAAACAGAGCAAAAATAACTTTAAATACATAATGATATGCACAATGTTATTACCATATGCTCCTTAGTTGTAAATGCCAAGCCTAGTCACGAATACTGGTTAGTGTTGCTTTCCTGGCTTGAACAGAACTTTTGCCGTTCCCTATTTCTAGGAGTATTTTCTTCACTTCCACCCCCCAGGAGTGGCCGTTCCTTCTGGTTTCCTGTATTAGGATCCAGGGTGAGGCCTGGGCTGCTCTGTTTTCCCCCTGGGCTGAGTGGAGGAGGGGAGCGCAGCGATGCCGTGTGGGAGGGGAGCAGCAGTGTACAGCCTCCCGCTTCTCCTTAGCCTGGCCCAGGCCACTAGGTAACCCTCTTCAGGGACGGCAGTTCTGACAAATAGGGGTGAGAAGACAAATAGAAGCCATGGCAGAGGAAGACTGTTCCTGCCTGGCCCCAGGCACCCACAGTCCTGACTCAGTGCTTTTTAAGGGCAGAGATGCCAGAAGCGGGAGAAGATGACTGGACTACCTCCAAGCTGTCTCCACCTCCTTTCTGACCATGAGAAATGACACTTCGATCGCTTCTAACAGGACTTGGAGTTAATTAGCCTGTGATTGATTGAGTCGATACGTTAACAAAGATTTATTCAACCACTAGCTGAGAACTAACTGTCCTCAGAGTCTTTGGTAAATCTAGACTGGAAAACGCCACCAAAGTGAGCAACTGCTCTCAGGAACCAGGACGGAGAGAGAAATGGATCATCCTGACAGCTGGTGTAGGGAATCACACTCCCAAACAGACTCAGATGTGGGCTCACTGTCAGAAATGGCAGCCTCTGAAAGTGAAACATATGCAAACGAGGGTAATGGATCTTTCCCCTGAACCAGTTCCCAAGTGGGCTGCTGGTGAGACAAGCAACCTTTGCTGAAAGGAAATCAATGCTGAGAGCATTCTCGCCTTGGTGTGGGGAGAGTGTTAGATTGATTGTGACTCATTTTTCAGGGTTCCCTTTATGACTTTGCAGTCCTGCCCACCAAGAGGAGGGGTCCACTCCCCACCCTTGATTCCGGCTGGCCTGTCATCTCGCTTTGGCTCACAGACTGTGGCGGAGAGTGGTGCTGTGCCAGTTCTGAGCATAGGTCTCAAGAAGCCCTATACACCTCTGCTCTCTCAGAACTCTGTCTGCACCATGGGGACAAATCCAAGGTTACCTGCGGTTGATGACAGAGATAGCCCAGTCAAATTCACTGCCCCTGCTGACAACCAGACTTGCAAGGGAGGCCATTCTAGACCAGTCTGTAGCTCCCCCTCTAGCTGACCACAGATGCATGAGCGAGGCCAGCTGAGATTAGTTGAGGCTGTTCCAGGTCTGCAGAACAACCCAGCCAACCTGTAGACTGTAAGCCAGGGGTCCTCAAACTATGGCCCGCGGGCCACATGCAAATACAAACATTGTATTTGTTCCTGTTTTGTTTTTTTTACTTCAAAATAAGATATGTGCAGTGTGCATAGGAATTTGTTTATAGTTTTTTTTTTTTTTTAAACTATAGCCCGGCCCTCCAACGGTCTGAGGGACAGTGAACTGCCCCCCTGTTTAAAAAGTTTGAGGACCCCTGCTGTAAGCAAACTTAAATGGTGGTTATTAAGCTACTAAGTTTTGGGGCAGTTCGTTATGTGGCTTAGCTCACGGATACACAGAGAGCAATTGTTTCTGAAGAGTAAACAGCAAATGTTATTTGTATTGTATTGGAGTATGCTATTGCCCACAGGAATACGCTGATTCCTAGGAATATTAAGCTTCATTTTCTAAGCAAGAGAGAACACATAAGGCAATAATAATTATATCCTTGTTTCTAATGATTGGGTATTAGAACCAAATAGTTCCAGGGTAAGACAGGCCAGTGAGACTGCTGGTGGGAATGCAGACTGGTGCAACCACTGTGGAAAACAACATAGCGTTTCCTCAAAAAATTAAAAATGGAACTTTCATTTGACCCAGTAATCCATCCCACTTCTAGGACTATATCCCAAGAAACCAGAAACACCAATCAGAAAGGATATATGCACCCCTATGTTCATAGCCACACAATTTACAATAGCTAAGATTTGGAAATAGCCTAAGTGCCCATCAGCAGATGAGTGGATTAAAAAACTGTGGTACATCTACACAATGGAATACTATGCTGCTGTAAAAAAGAAGGAATTCTTACCATTTGCAACAGCATGGATGGAATTGGAAAGCATTATGCTAAGTGAAATAAGCCAGTCGGAGACAGATAAATATCATATGATCTCACTCATATGTGGGATATAATGAACAACATAAACTGATGAACAAAAATAGAACTGGAGTCATAGAAGCATTGAACAGACTGTCCAACCTATGAGGGAAGGCGGGGGGTGATGGGTAAGAGATCAACCAAAGGACTTGTATGCATGCATATGAGCTTAACCAATGGACACAGACAGTAGGGGGGTAAGGGCATGTGCTAGGATGTGGAGTGGCTGGGGAGAGGTCAATGGGGAAAAAAGGAGACTTATGTAACACTTTAAACAATAAAGAATTAAAAAAAAAAAGATAGACCAATGAGGATAAAACCCCAGTTCTGGGGCAGATGAGTGGGGATAGGGCATCTCTAAGAGGACTGAGAACTGAGTGTGGGACAGGTCTGTTATTGGCACGCTGTACTTTCCTGTTGTAAAAATAACTTAAACAGGGCCACTTCCCAATGGGGTCAGAACTGCCTTGCCCCTCCCACCCCTCAGACCTTTAGAATGTGAAAACAGGGCACTAACCTTCGGACTGGGCCTACAACAACATTATATCTCAAACAACGTTTGCAAAAAAAATGAGGAGAAAGCAGATACTGTGACTTCGGACTGGAAATAAAGAAAATTCTTTAGAAGTAGCATCATTATGTTACCCTCCCTTCCTTCTTATTGATGTAAATGTTGCCCTTCCGTTTCTCATAAATATCCCTTGCCTTAGTCTCCTAACCACAACCCTTGGGGTTTCTCTTGTTGCCTCTCACGTTGGCCTTTTCTTTTTAGGTTAACACTGTTAAAATGATGCCCTAAGGTCCAGTTCTGCCCCGGCTTCACCTGAACAGCAACTGGGCAGCAATCGAGACACAACTACTATGACCCACATTTAAACAACAGCCAGTTGGAGGACAGCCATAGCGAGCACTTCTATGACACTTCCTGTATATGTCAGGGTCAGTCTACTAGTAAGTGCTTTGTATGTTGACCTATCGAATCCTCACAGCAATCTTATGTGGCGGCACCATTTACACTAGCTGCACGAAGGATAAAATACTCTGGAAGAAACGCAACAAATTGGAAAAAAGACCAAATAAAACTTTGAAACTCTATATAGGAGTACTGCTCTGGCCACGTAGCTCAGTTGATTAGAGCATCATCCTGATACAACAGGTGGTGGGTTTGATCCCCGGTCAGGGTGTACATAAGAAGCAACCAATGGATGCATGAATAAGTGGAACAACAAACGGATTTTTGTTCTCTCTCTCTCTCTCTGTTTCTCTCTCTCAAAACCCAAAAAATAAATAAATAAAAAGAAAAGAAACTCCATGGCTTGACCTACTGGAAAGACACAACAACACATCATGTTCTTGGATAGAAGGACAGCACCCCAACGATGTCAATTTTCCCCAAGTTAACTTTGAACACCATCACTCAAGAGTCAGTCAGGCAAACATTGCCATACTGGGCAGTTCAACGGAGGGAATTTTATCCAGGAAACAAGTGGTAAACAAAAGCCAAAAACCCAAATGGGGCATGGTGGGTGGGGGGTCACCCAGCCAGGGATGACTCAGGAGCCTGCACTGTGGGTGGGAGCTGGGCCTGGGAGAGTGGGCTGTCCCCTGGGTGTGTGTGTGTGGTGGGGGGAGGGTCTCCGCCCTTTTTCTGCAGCACAAGAGTCAGAGAATAGAATGGCAGTCAGACCTGTCTGCGCTGTTGACACTGGAATTGCTTGCTCCTCTTCTACTTCCCCTACTACATTTGTTTTATTGACATATATTTGACATTCAATATTATTATTATTATTTTTGAAGATGGCAAATTCATTTAGATGAAATTTAGCACATGGTGTAGCTCCACTTTGAATTCTGTCTTTGAATCAGTCTCTCGTTTAGCAGAATCAGTGCCTCGCTAGAGATTTCACCAAATGAGAATGTTCACCCAGACACTACTGACTGTATTTAACTACTGTGTTTTCCAATGAGGGGCGTTTTGCACCCAAGGGGGTGTTTGGCACTGTTGGAGACAATTTTGGTGGGCACAACTGTGTGTGCAGGTATACACTCCTAACCTTTAGTGGGTAGAGGCCAGGGAGACTACTCAACTTTTACAATACATGACAGTCCCCCATGTCCCCACAGCGAAGAATGATCTGGCCCAAAGTGTCCATGTGCCGAGGCGGGGAAACTGCTCTAACCTGTTGGCAAGGACACTGAGTGTGCAGGTGCTGGTGTTCAGAGCATCGCCTAAAGAGCCTCTCACAAACCCAACCTTTAAAAAAAATTTATGCAGATTTTGTATTGTGCTCATAATATAAAAATGTCACAAATTCCTCACCATCAGTCTAGGTAAAGTTCCAGCTAGAGCTTGGCTCTGTGTGTCCCTAGCACACACCCAGATCCCAGGAGGTGAAAATCCCGCTTTGAGGAGCTTAGGGCTAAAGTGAATCAGTCCCGGTAACCAATGCCCAGTGAGCCGGGGTGATGGCCAGACCAGGACCTGGCCCAGTGGTGTTATCTGCAGATGCTGGAGGCCAGTCTTCTGGTTTAGCTTATCTTTTCCTAAACACTCAATTATACTATTTTCCAGTCATCTTGACATCATAATATAACACTGATAGACTTTAAAAAGTTATTGTATATTTATTGTGAAAATCACATTCATTGTAGAATAATTAATATATAGACTCTGAAGAAAAAAAAATCCTTTATAATCTTCCATGATTAGGAAATCACTGGTGATATTTTGTGGATTCCTGAAAGTTTTATATATAAATGCAAAGTATAAGAACAGGTTTAATAATAAAATTGGGGCCATAAAAATATATCCACTTTTGTGGCTCTGCTTAAAATGTATTTCTTACTATTATATCATTAACATTTCCTCAACAATTAAATATTCTTTTGCACCATAATTGTTATTAGTCTAAATAGCCATTCCATAATTTACTCCTTTTCTTAGACATACATGGAAAGCTACTTCTAGGTTTTAAAGTACTGCAGTGCACATCATTTTCTTTTTTTTTTTTTTTTTGTTAATCCTCACCTGAGGATATTTTTTCCATTGATTTTTAGAGAGGAGTGAAAGGGGGGAGGGTAGGAAGGGGAGAGAGAAAGAGAAACATGGATTGGTTGCCTCCCGCATGCACCCAGACCGTGGCTGAGGTTGAACCTGGAATCCAGAGCAGGTAGTTAATTTGGGGAGCGATGGTCTCAAGAAGCATTAGTGAGCGGTGGGGTAGCAAGAGACAGGAGGGAGAAATGACAACCCAGCGTGAGCTGATGAGCAGGTTTCCCTGAGGGCAAGTGGGCTCAGCCCCTTGGGAGACCCCTAGTGAACCTGCCACCAGGACAGGGAGGCTGATGGTTGCCCCGGGGGTGTTAACTCCCCATGGAGCACACTGAGGAGTGTAACTCCATGGTGCCCGCAAGTCCTCAGGAGAGGTGCAGAGAGAGGATGGCTGGCCCTGCAGCCGGCTATGGGCATCGCAGAGCCGGCCTGGTGCCCGCATCGGGTGCTGTGGAGTCCACCAGGGGTGGGGTGAGGGTGTCAGAATCTCCGGGAAAGCCGAAAGGAGGATGGTGCCGTCACCCGAAGCCCACTGACCCTGTCTTCCGTTTCTTGTCAGAAGTGAGAGGAGGGATTGTAGCTGCAATACCCGTGTCAGAGGCTGAACCGTGTAGTCCTCCCTGCGGCAGCCCTGCTCAGCTGTGGACCTTCGTTTGGCTTTAGGGCATAAATTGGCTCCTGGAGAATTCCTGAGAGCTCCTTGGCAGGAGGCATTCATTGCCCGCCAGAGGCCTCGGCACCTGCTGCCCCTGTGTCAGACCACTGCTCTGATGAAATTCCAGCAGGCCGCACCAGCCTGGCCTATTCCGGATTAATCACTGTCTCCCTAGGCAGCCCTCCACCTGCCTCCCTTTTCTGGATGGTGGCTTTTGACCCAATCTCTTGCAAGTGACCCCTCTCTGGCACATTCCGGCCCGATGATCTGTGCGTGTGCCCTTTGCAGCTCCCCAGGGAATAAACAATCGGTGCTCTGTCTCATCGGCGCCTCAAAGGACTTCCTATGGCCTTGTCCTGAAATAGTCTTAGGCTTTTCTCTTTGGTAGCACTCTGAGTGTGATTAATACAAGGTTGGGATGTAGTCATTGGAACCAGCCAAAGACATGTCAGGGGTGCTCTGGGTGGCTGCATTTCCTCAAGATGTGGAAAGAAATTCATGAATCAACTGTCACTTTCAAGGCCCTCGAGTGTTACCTGAATTCTCCTCCTGGTTGTTAGCGTGACATAAGAGACCGTGTCCCGTATGCTGGCCTTTGTTGCTCCATCAGTCTCTACGCAAGGACTCCGTCTCTTTCTGTCCAGCAAATACATGGGCTGGCCCATTAGACCCAGAGAGGAATGGCTCTAGGACTCAGATTAGGTTTTACTCAAACTGCAGGTTGGAGGTTGTAGCAGAGGCGGCAGTGGGTATCGGCCATATCCCTTAGACCTTATATATTCTGTGCACTGGGGATTTCCAAATACCAGCACAGGCACCTCTTGGTCTAAGGCAGTGGTTCTCAACCTTCTGGCCCTTTAAATACAGTTCCTCATGTTGTGACCCAACCATAAAATTATTTTCGTTGCTACTTCATAACTGAAAGTTGCTACTGTTATGAATCGTAATGTAAATATCTGATATGCAGGATGGTCTTAGGTGACCCCTGTGAAAGGGTCGTTTGACCGCCAAAGGGGTCGCGACCCACAGGTTGAGAACCGCTGGACTCTAAGGGCTTTCTCCCAAGAGTCTGAAGGCTGCTCTGCACACCTACCCCTGGGCTGAAAGCGCTGGGTCATTTACTTAGACAGTGACGTTTACTCCGCTCCCTTGACATCTGGTGGGATAACTTCAGTGTGTGTTTTACAATAGTTTGCCAGCTTCCCAATGGGATAGCTGCTCACAGCGATAGCTGGCTCAATAGCACACCTTTAATTGGTCCATTTCTTCCCTGTCATACCTCCCTATTTACTACTGCTGGTCCCTTGTTTCCCAAATTAACTACTTGAACTCAATCCTTGTCTCAGGGTCTGCTTCTGGGGCGTCCCAGACTAAGAAGTTACTTATTAGAGATCTCATAATCCCGGGGTCTCTCCCTGTAACCTACTTCCCATATATAATGTGAAGATCGCTTTAACTATAAATTCAACATGTGCACTATGAAGTGAAGAGGAAAACATTGAGATAAAGGAAAACTTTTCCTCTTCCCTTCCTCTCATCTGCTCTTTGTTGCCTCCTCATGTATTTATTGAGCAAACTTTGGAGATGCAAACTCAAATCCCTAAGGATCCAGGTAGGTGATGTTTTTGTGTGAAGCAGATGTGATACAATTGGGAGTGGTGGGTCTGTGGCAAACAGTACACTTCAGAGCAAAGTCTCTTATTCTCCTTTCCCTCTTCCTTCCTTTCTTTTTTTAAAAAATATTTTTTATTGATTTTAGAGAGGAAGGGAGAGGGATAGAGCGGTAGAAACATTAATGATGAGAATCATTGATTGGCTGCCTCCTGGCGTGCCCCACACTGGGGATCAAGCCTGCATATACCCTGACT
Organism: Myotis myotis; assembly: GCF_014108235.1. Taxonomy (NCBI): domain Eukaryota; kingdom Metazoa; phylum Chordata; class Mammalia; order Chiroptera; family Vespertilionidae; genus Myotis; species Myotis myotis. The sequence continues at coordinate 75,660,342 of NW_023416401.1, read as the reverse complement.
GGGAATCGAACTGTGACCTCCTGGTTCACAGGTCAACACTCAACCACTGCGATACATCAGCAAGGTATCCCTCTTCCTTTATATCATTACCACTAGGGGCCCAGTGCATGATTTTGTGCACTTTGAAAGGAACTGGGCTACAAGGCTGCGGGGTGCACAGGGCTGGGTCTCGGCCCATCCTCCGTGCCCCTGCCGGGCCCCTCCCACCATGGCCCCTGGTCCCGGCAGCCCCACTGTTGCCGCTGCTCGCACCCACTGATGGCGTGAAGCAATTGGGGCCGGCACCAGCCGTGGGTGCGAGCAGGGCCGGCGTTGCCAGTGGTTGTGAGCGGTGGCTGCTGCCCCAATTGCCCCTCAGGAGCAGGGGGAGGTGGAGAAGCCCTCAGGGGCCATGGGGCTGGCAGCTGCTGCTCACACCCACTGACAGCACCAAGTGATTGGGGCCGGTGCCGGGCCCCGTCAGTGGGTGCGAGCATCAGGCGGGACCACGGCGTGTGGGAGCAAAGAATTTTCAGTAACCGCCAGAGGCTTGCCCAGATGACAGCCACTGGCGAAGCCTTGGTCTGGCTCCCCCACTCACCTGCTCCACCATCCCACCGTGGTTGGCACCCATCATGTTCTGTGCACGCCCCCTGGTGGTGGTCACATGTCATAGCAACCAGTTCGGTTGTCCTGCTGTTCAGTCTATTTGCCTATTAGGGTTTTATACATATAGATGTTGGTCAAACAAAACCTGTCTGCAGGAGGCTGAGGTTCAAAGGCAAGCGTAAGAATTGCCTTTGTGCCAAAGGTAATTATCTGACTTTTGTTTAGGTAGAGACCGCCTTGCAGAGGTGGGTTTTTCTTTCTAGGAGACCAGACAACTGAAATAACGGGGAGGAAATATATAACAGGAATGTATAATACATGACCACTCACAAAATTCTATAACACTCTTCAAAAGTGTCACCTTGAAGCCAGGAGAGAATCATCCCCACAGCCTGGGGGAAAGTCAAATGAGAAGCCATGTATTTTTTATCATCCTCGCTTTCCTTTCTAAAATATTTACATGCTGTCATCTGAAGATAAGTCATAACAAATTCTCTCTTAGGTTTTGGCATGCTTGGCATGCTTTGCAGAGCAGTCACACTTGAAAAGGCCCTTTGAGTTGCAGCAGGGGAGGCTACAGATGGAGGAGAGAGAAATGCCCGGACGTGAGGTGCGGTGGACGAGTTCAGAAGTCCGTGGAAAATGACAGGAGGCACCCAGGGACGTGCTGCACCGAGCACCATCTGCATCGTAAATTCTCACGGAGGGCACATGTCACCTGCTCGCCTGACTCTCTTTTGGCCTCGAGTGTCAAAAAATGCTTCTCAGTGAAAATTCACGTCTGCCGGGAAGGGGGCCGTCTGCCAAGTGTCTCCCTGGGCACCTGCTGTCACTGGTGCTGGGCTTGGATGTGTAACCATTTCTTTCCAGCCACACACTGAATAGTGCGGTAAGGAAACAAGCTGTTTGTCTGTACAAGTTTCATCCTAAAAAGTCCTAAAGGGTCTCTGGGTATTGACATGGGGCTGCACCATCACCACCTCCCCTTGGATCCTGTTGGGAGACCCCCTCAGTAAACAGCATGGTGCCATTCAAATGTCAGGGGTCCTTGTTGCTGTCTCAGGCTGAATGTCAAGAGCTGATTGGCATAACCTTGTAATAAAACATCACTTTATTATTTCCCCAACGGGCCCCATCCTAGTGTCAATGTTTAGCTACTGTTCACTTTCAGAGACTCACTTTTCTATTTCATAATTGTGTTTCTGGGATCTCTTTGTTAAGTTTACGAGTGCTGAATGGTTTAAGGTGTGAGGTTTTTTTTACTTGAATTACTTAGAAAAGTTGTTCCTCCACAGTCTTGGGAAACTTGTCATTTTTTTGGTTAATCCTCACTGGAGGATATTTTTCCATTGATTTTAGAGAGAGTGGAAGGGAGGGGAAAGGGGAACCTGCAACCCAGGTAGATGCCCTTGACCAGACATGAACCCATGACCCTTCGGTTCTCGGGCTGATGTTCTAACCATTGAGCAATCGGCCAGGGTGGGAAACTTGTCATTTTTGGGAAAAACAAAACCTTAGTGTTTCAAGTGTTTTTCCTCTTTCCAAAGGGAATTCCCAGACTCACGAAGGCAAAGCTGGCTTTTTATTCTGTGGAGAATAAGTAGGTATCTAGCTGCTATAGTTGAAGAAAAGTCAGTAGTCCTTAACCAGGAGTGTGTTGGCAAATGCTGGGGGCACAAAAAAATCTCTATTTGCCAATTTCCATATCTAATTTCAAGTTACCCATGTGACGTCATCAGGAGCCAGCTCCAGCCTGGCACTGCCCCTAATGCAGACACATTTTCCTCTCCTGGCATTACATCATGGGAAATTTTGCACGCTTCTCCTTTGAGGGACTATGTTAGAAAATGGAGGAAGGATACTCTCAAGGTCCCAGAGGAGAAGAAAAAAGTTGTCCTTAGATGAACTATCAGTCATATTGGCTATAAACATCAAGAGTAGCCTGGCAAAGTGTCCATGTCGTTTCCATAGTGCTTGAGTCTGGCCAACTCCCCTTTTTGACTGTCCATTCTAAGTAGGAGCTGTATTGATTTCCTAGGGCTGCCATAACAAAGTACCACAAGGCTGGTGGCATAAACAACAGAAACATATTGTATAGCAGTTCTGGAGGCCAGAGTCCAAGGTGAAGGCGTTGGCAGGGCTTGTTTCTTCTGAGGGCTATGGAGGAAGGATCTCTTCTCTCTCTTGCTCCTGGCATTTTGTGGTTTGTTGCCAATCTTTTATGTTCCTTGGCTCGTAGAATCATCACCCCAATCTCTGCTTTCATTTTCTCATGGTGGTCTCTCTGTGTCCAAATGACCCTTTCTATACGGACACCAGTCTTATTGGATTAGGGGGCCCACCCTGCTCCAGTATGACCTCATCTTAACTAATCACATCTATAATGACCCTATTTCCAAATAGGATCACATTCTAGATACTGGGAACTAGGACTTCAACATATAAATTTTGGAGGACACAATTAAACCCATAACAGCGGGGGAGCATATGGTCTTTTATTTCTGTTTAGACTGTTGAAAGAATTCAACAGCTCAGAAAAAACGTCATCAGAGGGCTGAAAGGCCAGGACGAATACAGATGACTGCCATTTGAAGTCATTGGGATAGAAAAGAAAGGGGCTGTGCTATCAACCATCTAACAGTTAATCTCTAACTGATCCTTCAAGTTTTAAACCTTTCCAAAAGAACCTCCCTTGGAATCTAGCAGGCGGAAGATGCCTCCCCTAATTTTGGGCCCAAATCCCCCTAACACATTGGAGTGGAGCAGATGGCAGTTGGGTAGAGGCTGACAGGTTGTGATAAAGGAGGGTGCTAATGGGACCTAGTCCAAGAAGTGCCATGTGAGCATAAACCTCAAGGAGGAGAAAACATTGATTGAAGAGATAAATATGTAAAGTCAGTGAGAAACAGCAAGGTGAGAGTGGCCGAGCCCCATGATTGCAGGGCCCTAGTGGGGATCTCTACACACTCTTTGGTCAGCGTCCTGCAGCCACCTTGGGTCTAGAACATGTCTGGTTCCAGTCTGCATAAGGTCCTGCCTGAACCCATCCTGTTGCCCTCATCACTCCTCCTACATCTTTACGATAATAAACACATTCAGTTGAGCTGCCTGGGTCTCTGTTCCTGTAACTGAGAGATACAGTAGAGCATATGGCGCAGTCAGCTGTCAACCCATCCAAGGCACCACCCTGATGAGGACATGCAGTGCCATGACCTCTAGAAAATGAGTTACCTCTACTGCCCTTTTCTACACATCGTGGCCTTTTTAGAACAATATATATTATGGTCTTAGCATCTTAGGGTTACATGATACGCATCCTTTCAAACTTTAATGAGATTTTGTTAAGATGCAGATTCTGATACATCAGGTAGGGTGGGTAGGGTGGGGCTGAGATTCTAGGTTTCTCACAAAGTCCCTGGTGGGCCAGTTGCCACACTTTGAGAAGTACTGATGTGGCTATCTTGCAAAAGAAGAAAGTGAGGAATGGAGAAACTAAGTCACTAATCTGAAGTCCCACAGCCAATGAGGAACAGGTATCCCAGCTCTCAAGCTCAGTTCTCCACGTATTCATGCCAATCCTTAAACAGCAATCCCTGCCCAGAGGAAGCAAACCTCCTGTCATTCAATGTCAGCCACCTCATGAAGATGGAGATATGGACAAGCTAAGCCAGTGATGGTGAACCTGTATGAGCTCGGCGTGTCAGCATTTTGAAAAACCCTAACTTAACTCTGGTGCCGTGTCACATATAGAAATTTTTTGATATTTGCTACCATAGTAAAACAAAGACTTATATTTTTGATATTTCTTTTATATATTTAAATGCCATTTAACAAAGAAAAATCAACCAAAAAAATGAGTTCGCGTGTCAGAGGTGTCATAGGTTCGCCATCACTGGGCTAAGCAGAAAAGTCCGTCATTCTGAGCGATGATTCCATTCATGTGCTTCCTCCCATGTGGAGCTAGTGGAAGCTCTGGTTGGAAGAGAAATTGTGGCTGGAAGGATACAAAGGCCTTGATGGGCCTGGTTGTGTTCCAATAAAATGTTATTTGCAAAGATAGCTGGTAGGCTGGATTTGGCCTGTAAGCCAAGGTTAGCTGACCCATGTTCTAAGGTTGACTTACTGTTTACTATTGTTTAGGGCCCAGATGCTGTCAATTTTTGTCCAAGGAGAGCTTTAGTCCATTAAGACTAGGATTGTGTGTGAGCAAGCAACAACTTGAGGATCTAAAGTTAGATTTTTCATGCCTAAATTTACTCTAATCAAGCTGAGCTCATTTAATCAATTCTTTTTTTTTTTTTTTTTTTTTTTTTTTTTAGATTTAATAATTTGTTTATTGTAGATTTTACTAGGAATAATTTTAGGCTGAACGCTTAAAAAATGCAATCAATAACGTAATTATCACCATAAACTGAATGCTGATTCTTGAACTTCAGATGTTTCCAGGTTTTGAAGGATTCATGGTATGCACAACTCTACTCTTCTACATGTAGTTGAGGCTGTAATCCTTTTGTAACTGCCCTAATGCCTTGGCATAATCAATTCTTTTACAAATTTTATGCTGCTTCATATTCAGAAGCTTAGATTCAATAGGATTACAAAAATTGACATAGGGACAAAAGCTAAGGAATGATTTTGGAGGCCATGGTTGGCAACGAGAAGGGAAGAAAGGGGTAGCAGTTGTACTCACAACTGTAAACTTACTTTTCCCCCACTCTGTATGTTCATAGGACACGAATCAGTACCTGAGATATCTGCACTCCATACTTATTGCAGCATTATTTATAACAATCAAGACACGGAAGTAGCCTGTGTGCATTGATACAAGAGTGGATAAGAAAATGTTGATATATTCACAGTAGAATATTATTCAGCCATAAAAAAGAAGAAAAGCTGCCATTTGTGACAACATGGATGGAAGTTGAGGGCATTATGTTAAGTAAAATAAGTCAGAGAAAGACAAATACTGTATGACCTCACATGTGGAATCTGAAGAAACCAAATTCATAGAAACAAGAGAGTAGAATGCTTGTTACCAGGGGCTGTAGGGGTGGGGATGAGGGGGTTGAAAAGATGTTGGTCAAAAGGGTACACATTTCCAGTTCTATGATATGTAAGTTCTGGGTATCTAATGTCCAGCATAGTGACTATAAAAAATAAAAGAAGGCATGGCATATTGTAACTCTTAAAAAAAAAAGTAAAAGAAAAAGTAAACTTCACCTGTCCTAATTTTCTTCAATATTTTTACCTTTTTGGGCTACTGTTAAAAATAGTATTTTGTCCCTATACCTCTTTTAGTGTTATAAATGTATAAGTAATGAATTTATATATTTCCACATACAGACTGTAAATAATTTAAATATATACATAGAATAGGTGCATTTTACACTTTATAATAGTGCTGGTTTATGTATCCAAATATGGCTATGGGCATTTCATCTAGTTGAAATTTGTCAAAACCCAAGAAGCAAAATTAAAAAAAAAATTCCTAAAATGGATTTCCTAGTGCCCATATTCTACGCATCATATTCTTGCCTGGCCCCTCACTTAGGACCTAATTACTCTCACTCTACACACCATTGTTGTCATCTTTGGCCTGGGATTCCCACACGGTGGCTGAACAGAGAAGTAACCTGGGTGTCACCCTGATGGCAAATCCAATCCTGAATGAAGACCTCATGTGGCAAAATGACTACACTGCCTCGTGGGTGTGATGGCACCGACAGGGAGAGATTCTGAATTCAGCGCATTGCAAGAACATGTGAAAACACAACATTTCGGTAAGTCTTCCAGCCACAAGTCTTCCAGCTGAGGCCCAGGAACGGGGAACAGGGACAAGCATCCCCACGGGGCCACCTGAATTCCTGATCCACAGACACCACGAGCCTAGTGACACACCCTGCTTCATGCATAGAGTGTGGGGGCTGTGGGTTAAGCTTCCACATGGCCAGGGTAGGCACCAACCCTCTGGGGGGCATGGCCCAGTCCCAAGCACTTGTGTATTTACCTCATTTGCACCGGACAAAGATCCCAGGAAGAACGTATTGTTATCACCATTTTACAGGCAAGAAAACTGAGGCACAGCGAGGTCAAGTCATTTTCGGATAGACGCTTAGACACCGAGTCACACCTGGGACCTGAAGCCAGGGAGACTCTGACCCCAGAGCCTGGCAGGCTCGTCTGGGTGGCCGCTGCCCTTGGATCTCAGCAAGGGAATCCCCGCTGCCCTCTGCCTTGGTCCCATCTCCTTGGCTCTGCCTGTTCCTGGGCTAATACTGTCTGGGAGGCCATGGAGGCGTTGTGGGTTTACATCCCCCGCTGGATCCACGCGGGGTTTGCACAGACGCCCCACTGCCTGCGGGCTCTCCTGTCAGGCCCCTTCCTGTGGGCACCAGGGCAGAACAGGACCCTCCTTCTACCCTCTCCTTTTCAGGGGCCCGGCGTGCTCACTGCCTGCATCTGAAGGCGCCCCTGCCTCCTCTGGCCTTCCCCCTCCACCCTCTCTCCTCCACAGACGTCCATCTCCTTCAATAACTCTGCATGCCTAACCCTGTTTTGGGGTCCTTTTTTTTTTTGCAGAACCGGGGCTAAGCATAGGGTCACAGCCCACCTCTGCCCCTGCACTTCCCCTTCCTCCTCTATCGTCACCTCCTCTCCACCCGCGTGTTGGACCAGGGCCTCCTGTTGGCAGGACCGACGTTACCTTGTTCACACCATCCGCCATCGCCTGAAGCGTGAGCTCCCGGGGCCCGTCCACCGTCTTCCCGTTGTCTGTGGGGCCCCAGCTGGCGCTGTAGATGTCGATCAGCTGGGGCATGTGGCTGATGGAGGAGGCCTCAATGATGTCCGTCATGAACGGCTGGTCCAGCATCCGAATACCTGTGGACACGGTGGGCAGGGAAACACGGGGTTTTGGTCCCCAGTTCCCAGGAGACACGTGGAAGGAAGGCTCAGGTCTCGGGTGCGGCTGGAGGGTCCTCCATCCTGGGTGCCCTGGGGACGCTGCGGAATCCGGAGCCCAACCTGGGTGTGGTGTGTGGGCTACACCTTCAGAGGATCAAGCGGGAGGCATAGACGGGCCCACCCACCCTTTTGGGACCCCACCTTCACCTTTCCTTATGCAACTATTTGAGGACGATCTTATTCCCCTAGCAAACTTAGCTACAGTTCCCAAAGGGGAGAGCCCACCTTGGTTGAGGACATTCCTGTCTCTAAGTGGAAGGCCAGCCTCTGAGACTGGGTGTTGACTGGGGCCAAGCCTCAGAGGAGAAATAAAGTTACTGTGCACGACAGTGAGGGGGAGGCAATAGATATTAGATATTGCAGAAGAAATCCCAGAGGACAGAGGGCAGAGGGCAGAGGGCAGAGGGCAGAGGGCAGGAGGGGCAGGGAGAGTGTAGGTAAGTGCAGGGTCAGGAAAAGAGGAACTCTCGGTCTCATTGCATCTGAGAAGGGCCTTTGGGAAGGACAAATGTTGCGTGGCTTATTCTAAAATACACTAGGAATGGGGTGCGTGTACAACCCCCTCCTCTTTCTCCTCTACGGCTTCTTTGTAAAGTTGGCATTACTCTCTGATGCCTGTGGGAGCGACTCCTTGCTGGGCAGCTGAAAAGGAGCAGCCTGCTGCAGTCCTGGACTGTGTGTGTGTGTATGTATGTGTGTGTATGTATGTATGTCTATGTGTGTGTATGTGCTTATGTATGTGTGTATGTATGTGTATGTGTGTACGTGTGTGTGTGTGTGTGTGTGTGTGTGTGTGTTTGTAAACCTGAACAGGGCGGAGGCACACGGAAACGGGGCACGCCTGTGCCACCTGTGGTTCACGTCACCCTCTGGAGGTCCGTAGAAAGCCTTTCCAGGGTTAACTCAGCTGCAGCCAACAGGATGGGCTTTCTGTCCCTCCATCACTAATCTCCAAACATTGCCCTTTGGGGCCATATTGTTCTCTGCTTGATACACTGTTTTGTGGCAAGGAGCCTAGAATTTTAGTCCCCTGACCTAAGTCTTTCTGTCCACGGGAATTTTGAAATGAAGAGGCTGGGCTGCACACAGTGAAAGCTTGGATGCGGACACTCCTTACTCATCCCCCATGACCAAAGGACATCATTGCGCAAGCATCACTCTCACATGGCACGCAACCCAGTTTAAATAAGGACAACTATGGTTCTTGCAGGACGCGTGAAACGGACATAAAATTGTCTTCTCTCTTAAGGGCCTCTCTTTCCTCCTCAACATCCCATAGCCACCCTTGTGCCTGCATAGCAGCTTCCCCCAGTGCTCACCCTCCTCCTGACTACCCTCCGCGTTCAGCAGGCATTTCCCCGGAAGCCTTCCTGGACCCAGCTCTCCGGGTTTTCCATTAGCACCACACTTTCAGCCTCCCAGGACAAGTGTTTGTGTGCTTCATTCGCCACCAGAGGGCAAGGTCTTTGAGTACAGGGCATGTGTCTATTTTGTTCACGTCTGTGTCGCAGGGCATCAGCATGGCGCTTGGAGTTTATCTTAAGCTTGATAAATATTTGGTGAATAAATGCATAGGATTATTACTTTATGTAGTCCATTTTCTCCCTAACAGAAATAACAGGTCCAGAAGAACAAATAATAACAGGTTCAGATTTTCCATCCTCTGCCATTAACTTACAAATCAACACACCATTTTTGCCAACAAATATCCAATTATGAGTTAATATCCTTTTCTCCTGGAGGAAGCTCATCCAAAATAAGCATGGTTTGAACTTTCTGAGAGCTAAGTTTTATGGTTCATTTTATAAAAGAGAGAAAATTGAAAACAATCTTTTGTTTTTGGTCCATCTACGTTTTACTTATTTAAAAAATTTGTTCAACAAAGGTGGCCCACAGGTCACAGAATAAACCAAATAGTGCAGCTGCTTCTTGTAAGAAGTCATGCCCACTTTGTGGATGGGGAAACATCGCAGAGAGGTTGGTATTCTTTTTCTTGCAAGAAGAAAACTCAGATGGTCTTGAATTTGTCCAGTGCCCAGATGCCAGGACTGAACAGCCACCTTAACTGGAAGGTGAGAGAAATTTGAACTTGGCCAGCGTAGGTCTGGACTGTCCCACCACATGCCAGCCAATGGCAGCACTAGATTTTGTCATACAGCCAGTGCCTGGTGCATTCAGCCGTGTCCTATACCCTCTCTATTTGCAGTTCTCATCCCCCTGCCTCTCTCCCTCTTCATTCCCTCCCTGGCTCCCTGTTTACGGTACAGACATCAAGCTGGTGTGCATTAATCTTCTGACTGTTTCAGCATCGAGGGAAGCAAGGGCGCCAGAGACTGAAAGCAAAGCACTCATTCATATTCAGGGGCCAGGCGCCCGACATTCTTTTAATCTCGTTAAGCTCTGGAAGAATGAGGCATGCATTAATTGAATGAGACACAGCATTAATTTTTGCAAGCGACTGCACCATTAGCAGCCAAGAGAGGCTCAGGGTGACCCAAGGGTTTTTCTGGAGGGCCTCTTTTCTGGCTCTGGGTGCTCTAGGAGCTACAGGAGGATATATAGAGAGAGGACACAAGAAGGCATGAGAGTGAGAGGCAGAGCAGAGAGGGAAGACCGGGGTGCTAGGACTCAGTGTCTTCACATTTGTACAAATGCTTTCCTGGCTGATGTAATTCAATGGTGAGGAGACACAGTGCACATCAAGCATCTATTCCCTCCCCTAACCGCCCCGCCAGGCCTGATCACCACATTAACGATCAGTAGTGGCTCTACATCCCTACTTTTAGGTTCTGAGCTTCATGCCTGTCTGTACAACTTGCAGTGCTGCTAGCCTCTAGGGCAGCAATTTTTATTTTTAACTGGTGTGTGCCGTAAGACACATGTAATACCTGGCTATTTCGACAGGGGCATTGACCTCTTTTCCTTAGACTGTCCAGTAAAAGAAGACAACAGCCAACACAACATTAGCCATCTAGTGTGAATGCCCTGTCTCGAACCATAAATATATAGGTCATAATAGAGTTGCATCTTATTGGTCATGTCGCAAAGTAAGTTTGGGTCTGGTTGATTATTGGTATCAGAAATCCTTATATACAAGTACAGGCACCTGATTTTTAAAAAAATCACTTTGGAGCAAAAAAAGTAGGTAATTATTATTTTTTTTTGTAAATAAATCAAAATTATACCTTTTTGGGGGGTCGGATTGGCTAAAAAATAACATATTTTGGTGTACTGCAGAATTTTAGTAATTAGTTTATGTGTGCCATGAGATGAAAAAGATTGAAAATTGCTTCTCTAGGGTCTCATGGCCAGGGGTTTGAGTTAAATCCTTTCTGACTCTCCTCTTGTTAAAAAGGTGAGCTTGTCCCTGACACCAGGAAATGCTACATCTGCCCACAAACCTCAGTATCTCTGATTGCCACCATTCGTGCTTATGAACATTAGTCTGCAGGGTAAAGAGCAAATTCATGCTGATCTAGGTTTTAAGGATCTGAAAATGTTAATTATTGTACTAATGGGTTATTTTTTATTGGTTTAGTTAAAAACTCAGATAAAAGATGTGTTAAATCCTGGAACTGTTGTATGTTTTATTGGCCAAATATGTGGAAGCAGTTCATTGCTGCTACAGAAATTCCAGGTCATTTTGACAATAGTCTACAGCAGCGGTTCTCAACCTGTGGGTCGCGACCACTCTGGGGGTCGAACAACCCTTTCACAGGGGTCGCCTAAGACCATTGGAAAACACATATATAATTACATATTGTTTTTGTGATTAATCACTATGCTTTAATTATGTTCAATTTGTAACAATGAAATTGGGGGTCACCACAACATGAGGAACTGTATTAAAGGGTCGTGGCATTAGGAAGGTTGAGAACCACTGGTCTATATTATGGTTTCCAAACTCTTCAGAATCTTTGATCCAAGGTGATCTCACCCTGAAGCCCAATGTGTACATTTCTATGCTCTGGCTTAAACAGGAAGGGAGGTAAGGCCAGTCCCAACTGGCCTGGCCACACCCTGGAGCTGTTCTGAGAAGCTCTGCAGAAGTCCAGGCGTGATGCTGTAGAGCCTGCCCTCAAGTTGCTTGCTGTGCCCCTCCCCAGTTACTCTCTGCCACCTTGCTTTGTTTTGTTCCTACCAGCAATCATTATCTGATAGTATCGTGCTTGTTTGCTCATTGTCAGAGTCTGCTCTTAGGCTGTCAGCATCCCACCACCCACAGCAGGACTGGCACCCAACAGTGAGGCCCTAGGTCTCTTTGGAACTGATTTGATTTGGAATAAAGGAACAAAGGTAAGATGATGTTGGTAGAAAAGGAGATACTTGCCCTGGTCAGTGTTTCTCCGTGGTTAGAGCAGTGTAAACCCATGGAACTCTTGTATGTTTTATTGGGTTTTTAAGGGTCACGGGTTTGATTCCTGATGAAGGGCATGGACCTGGGTTGCAGGTCCAATCCCCAGCCCAGGTCGGGGCATGTGAGGGAGGCAACCAATTGATGTGTCTCACATTGATGTTTTTCCCTCCCTCTCTTCCACTCTCTCTAACAAATCAATGGAAAAAATATCTTGGGTGAGAATTAACAACAAGAATAAAAGAAAACAAACAAACAAACAAGATAGAAATTGCTTATAATGGGTTTCTTCATTGGCTCTTCCTTCTCTTTATTCCTTTTTCTCTTTCTGTCACTCAGCAAACAGGGTTTGAGCACCCACTGTATGCAGACCCTGTGCTAGTTGCTGAGGTGTGGGAGGAAACAGAAATGGCCTTTGTCCTCATGAGGACTGTCACCTGCCTGTGGAGGAAGATATCAATATATGCAATAAACTAAAGCAATGAGTGTTGGGGTGAAAATTCAGCAGGCTTTACTAAGTGTGGATGAGGGAACTGATTTGGGAGGTGGTGTTGGAGGAAGCAATGGGGACCTGAGAGCTGAAGGATGAAGAGAGGTCACCAGGTCTAGTGGTAAAGTATTCTGGGCAGATAGAGGAGCATATACAAAGGCTCAGTAGTAGAAGAAGTGTGGCTAACACTTCCTAGTTTATACTTGCTAGGAGGCTTTATCTAAATTATATGTACTCAGAAACTAACCATGTACTAGTATGCATGGAAACTTAATACACAATGAAGGTGGCATCACAAGTCAAAGGAACAGGCTGGATTAATAAATAGATGGTATTAGGCTCTGGCTGGGTGGCTCAGTTGGTTGTAACATTGTCCCATACACCAAAAAGTTTGTGGGTTTCTCTCTCTCTCTCTCTCTCTCTCTCTCTCTCTCTCTCTCTCAAAAATCAACACACATATCCACAGTAAGGATAAAAAAAAATATGGTGTTGGGAACATTGACTCATTATTTGGAGAAAAATAAAACTGGACCCCCAGCCAGCACAACATACAAAGGTGAATCCAAATGGACTAATGAGCTTGTGCAAAAATTAGGGAGAAGATTTTTGCATCGATTAAAACTGATCAGGGGCTAACCTCTAGGACATACCACAAGTGCTTGAAATCAACAAGAAAAAGACAGGAACCCCAATGGGGAAATGAGCAGGGTTTATAATAAAAGTGAACCCAAGAAGCTAACAGGCAGATGAAGAGATAGTCAATAATTTTAAAATCTTTTTTACCTTCAGAGGACTTATTTTATAATCACATCTCTATAGCACCTCAATTTTTGCCTTTTCTTGAATACAGGGTGAAGAGACCCTGACCTAGGACCCTGGAGGGACTTGGGGTGTAGCTGCCAAGGCCTCCACAACCTAGAACTGAACACCTTGAGACTACCAGAGACTAGCAAACTCTTGTTAAGCCACCAGGTGGCGCTCTACCCATCCCTAGCTCAGAAAGCTCATGAAAGATTCTCTGGAAGGGTATGGCTCAGAGTAATAAAAACCAGCCATTTTTTGTAATTGCCAACTAGAATGAACAAACTGTCCCCCTAACTATGTAAGGTGGGGGAGCCAGAAATTATGCTTTTGTTGGGGTCCTCAGGAAGAATTCCTTTTGCTCCTCTGGGGAAGCCTAGAGAACACTGGATATCCTACAGGACACAGGACACAGGACACGGTTACTGGAGTTTCCTGGCCCGTGAGCAGTTAGAATTAGCATGAGTGGTTGCAGAGGAGCAAGTCTGGGGTTTAGGGAGTGGAAAAGGGGAGAAAAGTGGCTGCTTTATTGAAAATCTTTGTGTGGCTGGGTGTGCCTCCCACCAGCTCTGGTCTTGGTTTCTGGAATCTCAGAGCACTGCAGTGAAGGTTTCAGAAAGCGGGGTCATGTCTTTGAGGTATCAGGCTGCATTCACCCGCCTGTGGAACAGGGGTTAGTCTCCAGGTGAGGCAGAGGCTGTCGCCCCCATATGAGTGTCTTTGCTTGGCGGGAGTTCTCTGCTTTAGGAATTCTCCTCAGTTCCTGTGAGCTGGCAGGCTGGGCAGGCCAGGGTGTGCCAGGAGCCTTCCCCACCAATGAGGGATGGCAGTTGGTGAATAAACTCCCCAGCCTCCTCACCTTGAGAAGTGCATTTCCCCCCAGTTATTATTTTTTTATTAAACAACTATTACAGATGTTCCCCATTCCATAACCTCCACCCAGCTCCTACCCCCTTTCCTCTGGCCTTCACCACACATAGTCCATGGCAATGCATATATGTTCTTTGGCTAATCTCTACACCTTCTTTTATATGGTTGGGGGATGAATTTTGAGGGGTATTCCCATAGTCCCTCAGATCCAGTTGTCCATGGGAGCAACCAGCTTTATCTAAATACACTATTGCTTCCTTCCCTTTGCCACCTTTCCCTCTCTCCAGCTTCCTGGGCTCTCCTTCCAAATAAACTCCTTGCACCTGCAGGGAAGCAAAATTTGCCATCCTAAAGTGTGTCTTTCTGGCATGAGGATTATTTTACTTTTAAGAAACAAAGGACTCAAGAAGAACCTTTGATTGGTCAGTTCCAGGGCAGGGGGTCATTAGTCAATGCAGCTGGACCTGGCATTACCCACCTGGTTTTGCTGCTTTTCTGGGCCTGGAGCTGAAATACAACTGAGACCATGACCCTGAAAGGGCACACCTGGGAAAGCTGATGAATATTCTATTGAATCCTCCCCTAAGACCTTCCCTAAACTCCCAGCCTTTAAGGCCCCCCCTTTGTCCCCCCGACAAACGAAGGTCCCAGGAGCATACCTGTGCCTTTCCTGTCTTCTTCCCTACACCTGTGCATCTTAAACCAGTGATGGCGAACCTTTTGAGCTCGGCGTGCCAGCATTTTGAAAAACCCTAACTAATTCTGGTGCCGTGTCACATATAGAAATTTTTTGATATTTGCAACCATAGTAAAACAAAGACTTATATTTTTGATATTTATTTTATATATTTAAATGCCATTTAACAAAGAAAAATCAACCAAAAAAATGAGTTCGCATGTCAGAGGTTCGCCATCCCTGTCCTAAACTCTAAGGGACTCCAGGAGACTTGCAACCAGGGGAGCAATGGGCAGTGGCAGCTCATCCTAGGCCCGTGGTTGGCAAACTGCGGCTCGAGAGCCATATGTGGCTCTTTGGCCTCTTGAGTGTGGCTCTTCCAAAGCCTTAGGAGTACCCTAATTAAATTAATAACAATGTACCTACCTATATAGTTTAAGTTTAAAAAATTTGGCTCTCAAAAGAAATTTCAATTGTTGTACTGTTGATATTTGGCTCTGTTGACTAATGAGTTTGCTGACCACGGCTCTAACCCACTGAACCTGTCTCCAAGGCCTCCTTTGTTGCTTCTTCTATCCTAAGCCATTCCTGTTTCACTGTCCCCAGCTTCAATAAACATAATCTCAAAAACAACACACACACAACGAAGAACCTTTGACCTCCCCCCTACTCCCTTACTGCCTAAAATAATTTAGCTAGAGGCCTGCCCCTGGAAGGGAGCTCTCCTCATAGATACTAGTATCTGTAGTGTAATCTGAACTAGGTGTGGGGCCTAGGCTTTAGAGACGGTCTCCCACTCTCTGCATGGCCCAGCACACATTTGTTTACCAAAAATTTGCTTTTCCATCTCCCTGTGAATTGTCTTCCTCCCCTTTAAAGTCCTCAAACACTACCCACTTCACCTTAGCTCAAGACAGCATATAAGCCTCAACTGCCCTGTCTGTCCTTGGCACCATATTCTTATGGAACCTCCTTACATTTGTACATAATTGAATTGGATTATTTTCTCCTTTAATCAGTCTCATGTCAATTTAATTCTTAGACCAGCCAGAAGAACCCAGAAGGATAGGAGAAAGTTTTTCCTCCCTTACACACCCAAATTTTAGTCTTCTGGATTTTCTTTTAGGTAATTCAAATGAAGAAGAGAGCAAGAATTTTAGGTACATTTGATGAGCAGCTTAGATGTTTTCAGAGTTCAGGTAATAGAGAAAAAAATAGAAGAAGCAGATGGGGAAAAAGGACCCCAATAAACCTCCAAACACTGTGAGCTACTCTGACTTTTAATTAAAAAAATATATATTTAATTGATTTCAGAAAGGAAGGGAGAGGGAGAGAAAGAGAGACATTAATGATGAGAGAGAATCATTGATTGGCTGCCTCCTGCACGCTCCCTACTGGGGATTGAGCCCGAAACCTGGGCATGTGCCCTTGACCAGAATTGAACCGGGGACCATTCAGTCCACAGGTTGACACTCTATCCACTGAGCAAAACTGGCTAGGGCTGACTTTTAACTTTTACCTGCAGTAGTTTTAAGAATCCCTTGTTGAAAAAACCAGTTGATTTGGTTGTACAGCGCTTTCAAAACTATTTTGAAGGCAATCACTGTGAATGAGAAATTCAGGCTTGAATTTTTCAGTTGCCTCCAGTTCTGTCTTGTGAATAGAGAACCCACCTTGCCTCAGCTACCACCCGAGGTACAAGCCTAGCTTATAAAATATTAATTGGGTGATATTCTTTCTCCAGATCTCTTAATGGCTTCTGACATTTTAATGGTAACATTTTGGATGCGCACAAAGTAAAGAGAGCGGAAACCCGAGGGACCACTCGTCCTCTATTTACATTTCAGAACCTCCCAATGTATGCTTTGGGATGCATTCTGCACCTAGCTCAGGCAAGCCTCTGAGCAAACTGCGTTGAAAGAGGTTAATGATGGGTTTGTGTAAGTTGCTCTTGTTTTATTGAGGTCCCCAGAAATGCAAGTGTCAGCACAAAGATCGTTTATGGTTCCATTAAATCTCCAGGAAAAATATCAAGACAGTTGTAAAAAAAGAAAAACAAGGCTGGATGAGTCAGCCTAAACAAATTAAGAGCCAATTTGAGGCTAAACTTGGAACAAGCCAGGAGCCACTCCATTCTCCAGCATTTGGTTGCATGATTATGAACCTTGCTCTTTCATCCCCTCTCTCTCCCTCTCTCTTTTTGGGGGTGGGGGCAGATTTTGGTTCCTAATTTCTAGTGACTTGTCACTCTCATGTCTAAATCTTCTGTAAAGATGAAATTGTTAAATGTCCTTCCTATGGAACTTAGTCAAAAGGTTCTCGGTAGAATATATTTCCTTGAGGATGAGATGCATTGTGCAAAACCGAAAACAACAACAACAAAAGAACCATTTTGAAGATTCTGAGTGTGTTTATAGTAATCCATGCACATCTCCTATATTCTACAGGCTTTGTTTGAGTCTCATTAAGATTTTTCTGACACGGACACGAAAGAGTACAGACAATACAATTCCATTTACGTAAAGTTTAAAAACTGGCACTAGCCAATGTTTGCTGTTAGAAATCAGGATTGTGATTATTCTTGTGTGCATACATAGCAACTGGGAGGAGACACAAGGAGGGCTTTTGGGTGCTGGTAATGCTTTGTTTCTTGGCCAGTTTGTAAAACTCCATTGAGCTACATGTGTGTGACCTGTGCACCTTTCTGTATTTCTATTACACCTAAATAAAAAATTTAAACACGTTAAAAAATATGTATGTATTTTTTTTTCACTTTTGTTAAACTCCACGTCTCAGATCTCCTGCCACAGTGGGAGTTTTTTAAAAAATATATTTTATTGATTTTTTACAGAGAGGAAGGGAGAAGGATAGAGAGCTAGAAACATCAATGAGAGAGAAACATCGATCAGCTGCCTCCTGCACACCCCCTACTGGGTATGTGTCCGCAACCAAGGTACGTGCCCTTGACCGGAATCGAACCCGGGACCCTTCAGTCCGCAGGCCGAAGCTCCACCCACTGAGCCAAACCGGTCAGGGCCACGGTGGGAGTTTTTGCCAGGCCCTGGCCATCCTGGAGACTAGGGTGTGATGCGTTTGGGGGCTGGCTGTCTGGAGCAAGGCCTGCTGCTTGGCAGGGGCGGCTTACCTGCGACCTTGGAGTTGTATGCCACTCCGACCCCACAGATATTGTTGTTGGCCGCGGCAGAAACTTCCCCTGCACATCGGGTCCCATGGCTGTGGGGCAAAATAAAGACAAATTAGATACAGTTTCAAAAGACTCTGGAAGAGGTTCCTTAAATTCTGTCAATTGGAAGCAATTTGGTTCTTTTCAATGGCTTGGTTAGCCAGAAGCCAGCACTTGGCCCACCCAATTTTCCTTCCGTGTATCCAGCGTCTCCTCCCCCCCCCCCCCCCCCCACTCCAGCCACCTTCTTGACCTTGGCTTATTTCTGACAAAAGGGACTTCTCAGAACATTTCAACCTTGAAATCTGATCTTTACTTTAAAATTTGAAGTATCTTCCTGCACAAAACTCACATGTCTCTGGTTGGGAGAGCTCTGGTTGGAGCACTAGAATTGTGGGCTGGTGCTTAATTTCAAGGCTGGCCCAGCCATTGTGGGGAACGCTGCTTTACCTTTTTGGACCATAGACTCTTTTGAAGATCGAATGCTAGAGTATTCAATGCTACAGATTCCTACGTTCCCCCCGGAATATAAAAAGCATACATGGGCAACATTTCGCATACAGTTTCAAGGGAGTCCACAGAACCTTTGAGGCTGACCAGATTAAGACCCCCAGGCATTGATTAGGTAATCTTTCCAAGGTTTGCCCGGTTTTATAACTCTGAGCAAGCCTCCTTAGGGCTCTTGTTCTAGAATATCCTCTGCAGCACTCACTGTAATTCCATTCGTTTTCTCCCTTTAGCTTGTCCTCTCTCCCTTATATCACGGGTTCCAAATAGTTCTTCCCCTCCTATGTGTACTTCCCCCCTCCTTGAATTGTCCTGGTGACTTGGGTTGACCCATAAAATGCAGGGGAAGGATGATGAACCACTTTTTAAGAAGCCTGGCACCCTGGCCGGTGTGGCTCAGTGTGGGAAACTGTTTATTGCCTTCACTATCTGATAAGCATAGACAGAGAACTCCCCGAACCTCCCCACCCCCCACCCCCAAGGCTGGGTGCCATTGAAGCCCTAGCAAAGCTCGGAGCTAGGCGCCACCTCTGTTTGTCCAGACAGTGGTAGCTGAAACTATTCCCCCATTTATTATTATGTAAATCCTTGCTGATGGGCTAGTCTGCCTGTTAATGGCGGTCACCTGCCTAAGGACTATTCCGGATCAATAAAAGATTGGAGCAGCCTGAGCATGGGTGGAAGTCCCTCTCCTTGAGTTGGACTTGCCCGCCTGGACCTCCAATATTGCAAAATTATCTCGTGTCTTTTTCTCTCATTTGTTGTGCGGCTCCTCTTTCAGATACCGAACCCTACTCCACGCGGGACGTGGAAGGAAACACTCAACAGCTCAGTTTGTTGGGCATTGTCCCATGCACAGAAGAGTTGCTGGCTTGATTCCTAGTTAGGGCACATGCCCGGGTTTTGGGCTAGATCCCCTGTAGGCGGCGTGCAGGAGGCAGCAGATTGATATTTGTTCTCACATCAATGTTTCTCTCTCCCTCTCCCTTCCTCCCTCTCTAAAATAAATAAAAAGAGGCCTGACAACTTCAGCTTCCCTCCGCTGGTGCCACAGGCCCAGAAACCAGGATTTTAAAAAGATTCCCAGGTGATCCTAATGTGCAGCCAAGGTTGAGAACCACTGAGCTAGACTAGCTGCTAGACCACATATGGGTGAGAACACGTGGAGAGAGGGGCCTCCAATGTCCCAATACCTTGGATGATATTCCTGACATGTGAGGGAGCCACATCCCTCCTCCCTTCCAGACCAGCCAGGGCACCCCTGTCAGCAGCTAGTGGAGAGAGACAGGCTGTCCCTGCCCAGGTTACAGGGCTGTGAGCAAATAAATGTTCCTTTTTAAGTTTTGGCATAGTTTGTTAAGAGGCTATAGAGAAGCGAAACAAGCATAAATGCTTAAGTCAGTCAGAATGCCATGTTTAAACCCTACACAGCATTCAAGATGTGGAAGTCACCTGACACCAGTCTTGACCCTGAGAAGCCTATTTTAAAGGTCTGTGAAGCAGCTAAGGGATTAAACGGTCACATTACCAAGTCTGCTGGAACCTTGTGTGCATGGCCTGCAGAAGGGCCAGGGTGGGGGTGGAGCGAGGGCTGGCTTTTCCACTCACTACTCTGACTGTGGTGCAAGTAAGGAAATGTGGGTGCAGGGGTGTCTGGCTACAGGGCCCCAGGAAGCTTTGATTTCTGCAGGGGTGACTAGTGTACTATTTGTGACATCCTCTTGGGGCAAGCAAAGCTACTGCACAAGTCCTTAAAAAATAAAGTATAGACTTAGCCGGTTGCTCAGTGGTTAGACTGTCGGCCTGCAGACTGAAGGGTTCAATTCTGGTCAAGGTCATGTACCTCGGTTGCAGGCTCTATCCCCAGCCTGGTCAGGGTACAACCAATCGATATGAGATCAATGTTTCTCTCTCTCTGTTTCTCCCCCTCCCTTCCACTCTCTCTAAAAATTAATGGAAAAAATATCCTCAGGTGAGGATTAACAATAGCAAAAAGAGTCTATATACATATTATATATATATACACACACACAGTGTACACACACACACACACACACACACACTCACACACATTTTATTTCTTTGTGTGAGTAAAAGTAAATCCTGCCTCCATAAAGGCTGCCTATGTCCTGGACTCTAAATTCCCTTTGACACAAGAATAAAATCTGCATATTGTGTCCAAGTAAGCCCTGAAGTTACTGTAGAAGCTGGCCCTTGTGGTGACAGATCTGTGAAAACTTATCGTGCTGAGCCAACCGCTGTGTCCGTGTCCAAGTTTTCTGTAAATCATGTTGAAAAGGTGCTTAGTTAAGGTGGAACTTGATGGGAGAGTGTTGTGGATGTGCCTTTCATGGCTACTACCTTCTTATTCCAAATGCTGAGAAACTGATAACTAAAATGTTTAAAAACAGCATGAAAGCACACACATATGTATCCATATAAACAAAATGATATCAATATCCCTTTATATTGATTTGCATATATACTTTAAATGTATAAATTGAAGTGTATGTTTATACTTATATCTATTTATATATTCATAATTATATGCTTATATATATCTAACACATACCTATATATTATCTATACACCCACACATTATATACTTAAATATGTACATATATAAAATACAAACCATATATAAAGTGTACGTATGCTTTCTATCGGTGCATAATTTAAAAAATGGAACTTTAATGGATACTGATTAAATGTAACTTGCTTGCTTGCTGTTTCACTCATGCTGAATAAATAATTTTTAAATAAAAGTTTAAAAATCAATGCCATCTCTAATTCGACTGAGCGTGAATTTCCTTTTTGTTTAATAAGCAGCCCTGTTGAGATCTCCTTTCTGAGACCTAAAATGTGCAATCAGGCCTTGCCTGGGCCAATCAGTACTTTCACCAGCATCTGTGAAGAACACAGAGGTACTGATGGAGGCCGTATAGTGTGTGGACCCTGCTCTAGGAGACTCAGGAGCTAGAAGGCCCAACAGCCAGCTGCCACTTACTGGGCGGTTATTCATGACAGGCACTATGCTCAGTGCTTTTCTGGCCTCATCTACTTTAATCCTCATAAGAGGGCTACCTGTAGGTACTGCTCCATTTCACAGATGCCAAAGTTGACTCTTAGAGGTGCTGGCTCCAAGGTGTACAGCAGCGGTTCTCAACCTGTAGGTCGCGACCCCTTTGGCGGTCGAACAACCCTTTCACAGGGGTCGCCTAAAACCATCCTGCATATCAGATATTTACATTAACAGTAGCAACATTACAGTTATGAAGTAGCAACGAAAATAATTTTATGGTTGAGTCACAACATGAGGAACTGTATTTAAAGGGCCAGAAGGTTGAGAACCACTGGTGTACCGCAAGAAGGTGGGTGAGCCAGGTCTGAGACCAATGCTCAATTACTGAACCAACCCTATACCCTCCCACATGGGGATAAGCTCATCTCTACCCTAAAACTGCTCACTAAGGGCTGGAGGACAAATGCATGTGAACTGGCCTGAGCAAATGAAAGACACTGAATGCTTCCTTATCTTTAATTTTGGTCTTTAAGTGGCGAGATGAATGTTGTGGGCTCTCTAGAGGAGCATAGGAGAAGAAACATTTCATTGTTAAATTAGGAGGCACTAATTAATTATAAGCAGCTAGTGGAGGCGTCTTATAATTGTTCAGGACCCCATCTTTTCACAGTCCTGGGCCTTTGTAAGCCCTGTTCCATTGCCTCAAATGCTTTCCCCTCATTCCTGCCTTCCTGATGGTCTCAGGCAATTCTTGCTCCCTGAATGTCAGGAAAATATTTTTCTAAATCCATTTTTGTTTGGACTCTTTGCTTTCTTAAAACATTCAGTAGCTCCTTCTTGCCTCTATAATAAATCATAAGCCTGTCTGAAGTGGAAATGCCTGTAGAGAGTGAGGGACAAAAATGGTTGCTTGATTGACCTCCTTCTAAAGGCAAGTGACCAGAGTCACGGCTGTGTTGCATTACTGCTCTCCTTGTCCATGTCTGTGGCAATGTGATTTTCTTGCTCCTCCCATGAAGAGTGGAGCCTATTTCTCTCTTCCTTGAATCAGGCTGGCCTTGCGACTTGTTTTGGCCAAAAGCATGTGTGGAAATGTTGAGTTTAGCCTTCAAAAGGACTTGCAGCTTCTCCTTCCTCTTGAAACCCTGCCCAGGCACCATGTGGACAAGTCCAGGCTCAACTATTGGATGATTAAAGACATGCAATCCTTTGGGCCTATCTCCTCAGCTGATAGTTACCATCCTCCAGACATGTGAGAGAGGCTGTCCTAAGCCAGCGAGCCCCCGGCCAACCTGCCAGCTGACCATGGATGCACAAGTGAGCCCAGCCATAAAGCTGAGCCCTGTCCAGATCAACAGTCCTGTCTAGCTAATCTATAGATTTGTGAGCAATTGTTAATGCTTATTGTTTCAAGCTACTAAGTTTTGGGATGGTTTTTATATGGCATTACTTGGCAATCGATACCTGATGCAATGGATACACAAGGCTAGAGGGACGACAAATGGTTAACCTGTGGGAGAATGGGGTTCAAACCTGGACCATCATGATGACTGTACTGGGGCTTCCCCAAACAGCTGCAGTTGCTGTGAAGATGCTGAGGTGAAAACCTGGGGCCCTGTTCCTGCCCCTGCCCATGGGGATCTCCAGCGAGAGAGCATAGGCACATCCCTTCTTCCCATGTTGCTGGCCTTCGTCCACTAGAGTGATCGGTCACCCCACTTATCCAACCAAAAGCATGTTTTTTGTTTTTATACGTGCTCCATTCAAGTCATTGATTAAGATATATCAAGCAATGTGAACATGATGAGTATCATTTGTTGACCTAATGTGGCCCAGGCACTGTGCTGAGAGTGCTACATGAATTATTCTATCTAATCCTCACAGCAAACTATTACTATTATCATTTTATAAAGGAAGGAGTTGAGACACAGAGATATTAAGTCACTTCTCATTAGGAGGAAGAACCAGAATTCTAACTCAAGTCTGTTACTTCCAAATCCCTTCTCTTAACCATGACCCTTGACTATTCTCTATTCCTGACTATCAGAAGTGTGCAAATAAAAAGTGTGATGGTTAATTTTACCTGTCAGCTGGGCTGGGCCAGGGGGTGCTCAGATATTTGGTCAAACATTATTCTGGGTGTTTCTGTGAGGGTGTTTTGGATGAGAATAGCATTTAAATAGATGGACTTTGAGTAAAGCAACATCCGTAATTCTGTGTGTGAACAGTCAAGATATCCTGGATATCCTTAAGGCCAGAGGATTCTGTATTTATAGGGCACATTCATGTGTTTTATATTGGTATAGTTTTTAAAAGAAATAAATATATAGAGATGCAATTGAAGCCCTCCCTGAAGCCATTATGCCTTGGACTTGACCACTACACTAAGTTTGACAATTAGAACACTGATCCATGCATTTTTTAATGCAATCACCTTATAATCAGATATGCATATACATATAAATGTTACATAATATGCCATCTATTTAAAATTTGCTTTATTCATTTGTATTTTGAAGTTTATTCATGAATTCTAGTTCATTTGTTTTTAGTTCTGTGTAGTCGTTCACTTAAAGATATGCTAAAATTTACTTATTCGTACTCCCAACGATAAGCATTTAGGTTATTTGCAAGTTGCTTGCTATTACAAATAATTTGAAGAAAATATTCTTGTCTATTTAATTTCTTGGGCACATGTGGAGATTTTCTCTGGGAGTATGTACTTAGGGGAAAAACAGGTTTATGGATATATATATACTACCTCCTGCAGAGAGGGAGAGTTCCAGTTGCTCTCACAGCCTTGCCAACATTTAGTATCAGCAAAATTTACCATTTTGCTAGTCTATTTGGTGTGAAAGGGTATCTCATTAGTTCATTTTGCATATTCCTCATTACCAGGGAGGATGAGCATCTTCTCACATGCGAATTCACTCAGGTGTTCTCTTGTGTTAATCACCTGTGCATAACTTCTGTCCATTTTTCTGTTATCTTTTCTCTTTGACTTGTGGCCATTCTTTATATATTTTGACATTTAATTCTCTCCCCCCCCACTAAAACTTGGGGATTAAGTTTCACATATCTTCTCCTAGTCTGTGGCTTGTCTTTCAACTTTGTTCATTGTGACTTTTGTTGAAGAAAAGGTGTTTAATTTTAATGTAGTCAGGGTTATCAATATTTTTATTTTTCTTGGGGTTCAGTGATTTGTTTAAGAAATCCATCCTTATTTTAGTATCATAAAGATGTTTTTCTACATTTTAATTCTAAAATATTTCTATACATTTAGGTTTTAATTATCCTGAATTTTATTTATGCTCAAGATGTGAGGTGGACACCTCACTTTTGCATACTAACAACTAGTCCTATTTATTAAATATCATCACACCATCCTTCCCTTATTGTTTTTATCACCATCTTGATCATATGTTAAGCTTCTTTTTATACAGGGTGTGTGTGCGTGCGGGATATCTGCTGCTGGCCTCTCTATTTCGTTTCTTTGACCCCTTTTTCTCTCTCCCTGTACTAACCCTGCTCTCTCATATTTATTATGGTTTTATAATGTTTTGATATCTGGTAGGCAGTTTCCCACCTTGATGTTCCCTCCTTCTCTCTTCATATTAATTCTCCTCATTCTCCTCTTTCTCCTCTCTTGCCTTCTTTTTCTATTCTTGGCTCTTTGCTTTTCTAAATGAATTTTAGAATCATTTTGCTTAATTTCACAGAAAAGTTTAATTGGAATTGCATTGAATTAATAGATGAAGTTGACATGTTTATATTGTTACATCTTTTTTATCTATGAGCTTAGTATGTCACTCCTTCATCTAGGACTTTTTTTATGTGTTTTATAAGTTTATAATTTTCTCACTAATGTTCTCACATACTTTTTCTTAGATTTATCATTATTTCATTGGTCATGAGATGTGGCATATTGTCAAATAAAAGAGATGTTAGGTAGTATTCTTATTTTGTCCCAGCATTAGGGAGTATGCCATCAAATTTCAGCACTAAAAATAATGTTTGCTGTAGGTTTTTGATAGACAGTGTTATCTTCAATTAATTAATTACCTATTCAACTGCACCCAGGCTAAATTTCATTCCATTTATTGAGATTTTATTCCAGTGGTTGTATTTTTCAATTGCAATTGGTTCTTTTTCTTTTTTCTTTTTTTAAAAAAATATATTTTATTGATTTTTTACAGAGAGGAAGGGAGAGAGATAGTTAGAAACATCGATGAGAGAGAAACATCGATCAGCCTGCCTCCTGCACATCTCCCACTGGGGATATGCCCGCAACCCAGGTACATGCCCTTGACCGGAATCGAACCTGGGACCTTTCAGTCCGCAGGCCGACGCTCTATCCACTGAGCCAAACCGGTTTCGGCGCAATTGGTTCTTTTTCATATTCATGTTTATTTTTGCTCATGTTTTCCACATCATTTATTTTTCTTTTTAAACAGATGTTATTCATGCACTTACCATTCTGAGCAAATGTGCAAATAAAAAGCATAATGGTTAATTTTATGTTTCAACTTGGATGGGTCACAGGGTCTTTGATATTTGGTCAAACATTATTCTGGCTGTTTCTGTGAGGGAGTTTTAACCATAATTTACTTTAAAGTCATTTTAAAGATTCTCCATAAAATTAATATCACCTGGTATAAATTCATGCCCTGTTTTTTATTTTGTTGAATGTGTGTTTTCCCAGATACTTTTGAATTTTGGTTTTCAGGCTAATTTTGAGTTGGAGATCCCTCCTGCCCCACTTCTTTCTTTCCTTTTTTGGTCTCCATTCCTGGCCATTGGTCCTATGGTTGTCTTAATTGACTTCTTAGTTCTATATCTGACAGCCACAGCTTATAAAGGTGTTCTAGGGCCCTGGATTCACAGAGGTATTGGGAATAATGCAGATTCATTCAGCAAGTTAGTGGGCAACTTGGCCAGGTTCATGGGCATCTAGTCTCCATTCTCCTTTGATCTACAGATTCTTAGACAACCAGTTCCATAGTGGCCAGCTACAGTATTTTTAGTCCTGTCTTTGCTGAAAGATGCTTCAGTGCTGGAAATATTGGAGCTGAGCTGCAGAGATTACCCGGCTAGTTGGTCATCAGCTATGTATACTGGCTAGCCTCTGATGAGTTCTACAGGGTAAGACTTTAGGGCAGTGGTCGGCAAACTCATTAGTAAACAGCCAAATTTTTTAAACTTAAACTATGTAGGTAGGTAAATTGTTATTAACTTAATTAGGGTACTCCTAAGGCTTAGGAAGAACCACACTCAAGGGGCCAAAGAGCCTCATGTGGCTCGCGAGCCGCAGTTTGCCGATCACGGCTTTAGGGTTTCAAGAGTCCTGGTTAAATAGGTGAGGAGGTGCAGCTGTTTTTGGGTCAAATCCCAGGTCTGCTGGGAAGTGTCCAGTGCTTTCTGGGGAAGAGAAGAGGCTCTCCAGCTTCCTAGATGCTAGGCCTTTCATTTGTTCCAATAGATCAAGCTTGTCTCATGCATACAAACTATCTTTGGATATAATTCCTCTTTCAATCAGCAATGCAGAAACACAGGTACCGGACACTTGCCATAAACTTTAACCTTGAGTCGACTGTTATCTAGTTTCTGTCAAAAGCTCAGATGAGAGAATGGATGTCTGAGAATAAATGGGTGAATGGCTGGGCCATCCATGAACTCCTTTGGCATAAATTCTCCCCATTTTCTATGTAGCTGAAAAATGGTTGACTTAGCTCCTTAGAAATCCCTTCACTGAATGTCATAATTATATTTTTTTGCCATCTGGGAGTGCTTACCTTGTGCCATGCCCTGTACCAAGTGCTCTGTGTACATGTGTCTAGTCCCTCATACAAGCCTTCAAGGTGGAGTTATACTCCCATTTTACAGAGAGGAGAAACTGGCTCAAGGATCACTTATTTCATACCAAGTAATTAACACAACACTATATTTGTTTACCATAATCTGCTATATTTTTCTCTCCTAAGAAAAGTATTGCCACCTGAAGACCATAAAATCCCCTCTGTGGCATGCATAGCATCACTTTCCAAAGCAGAAATGATTATACTAACATACAGATGATTCTTTTATAATTGATATCATTCTCTCCATGGCTCCCAGTCTGTGTTATGTCTGTTTCTGCTAGCTATAGGGAAACCTTAAATAATGAAGACTTGTCTAATCCAGGCAGGGGACTAAAAATAAAATTAAAAATTCCCCCCCCCCCCCCAATGGCTCACAATAGCTAACAAAATTGAACTTTGTTGTGTTTTATTCTGCTCTGGTTTGTATAGAGAGGAGGTTTAAAGCAACAGCAACATTTGAGCAAAGATCGACGTATGAGATACAACATTCCCTGCTTATCTGTGGGTTTGCTTTCCATGGTTTTAGTTACCCTGGATCAACTGCAGTCCAAAAATATTAAACGGTAAATTCCAGAAAAAACAATTTATAAGTTTTTAACTGCGTGCCATTCTGAAATCTCTCACTGTCCAGCTCCATCCCACACAGGAGGTGCCTCATCCCTTTGGTGGTTTTGGTAGGTACCAGTGCCTGTGTCCAAGTAACCCTTATTTTACTTAATAATGTCATATTCACATAACTTTTATTATAGTATCCTGTTATAATTTTTTATCTTATTATTAGTTATTGGTGTTAGTCCCCTTACTATGTCTAATTTTATAAATTATACTTTGTCATAGGTATGTATGTACAGAAAAAACCCTAGTATATATAGGGTTCAGTACTATCTGTGGTTTCAGGAATCTACCCATTGGGGGTCTTAGAATGTGATAAAAGGGGACTACTGTATTCCCAAAGCTCCCACGAAATAAAAATTTAGATTAGGTCTTGGAAAGCAGTTTGAATTTTATTATCCAGGAGGTGCTTACAGAATTGTGTATAAAGACAGAAGGAAAAGATGTTTGTCTATTTCTAAACCATTAAGTGTCACCAGGGTAAAGTATCAGTTTCCGTCAGTGTGCAAATAGCCAACCAGAGAAGGCCCACTTTTCTCACATGTTCTTCTCTGGCTTGTCACACAGAGTTCTTCAAAATGAAATATGACTTTTAATAAGAAAAAAATGTTAATCATGGAAATTCTTTATTATTTGAAGGTTTAACTAATGCTATCAATCAAAGGAACTTACATAGAGATAAATGTTTCTCATCATCCATTTTTCCTTCCTCCTTCCCCCCATTTGCCTGAGTAATAAATGTCCTCTCTCTTCCTGAATTTATAGTACATTTTTGGCAGCCAGGAATTGCATCTAATCCGGAATCTCTTACTCTTTAGGGCTTATCGATAGAGTGTGCTGCGCCCTGTGATGCTCCCTAAATATTGCCGATGGCAGGGATGACATTTCAGTGTCGAATGCTTGTCAAATAAATGTTATGCAAGAGGGACTTTTATGGACAGCAGCACAGTAATGAAATGCGGATCTGCAATGCATCACTGAATATTGACTTAAAACCAAGCAACGATGGAAGATTATTGACAAAGCAAGGGCTGCAAAACTTGGAAGGGGCAGGCAGCTCTAACATGGACAGATGTCAAGGCTACTCAACATCTCGGCCCAGCTGAGAAGGCATGCCATCCTTCTGTCAACCAGCCAATCAATATTTGTTGAATGCCAGCAAAGAAAAAAATGTGGTACTAGATCCTCATACCTCACAGGAAATCAGTTATATAAGTTTTGCACATTGTTGATGCTCATTAATTGTGTATTATTTCCTCTCTTTTTGCAATTTGGGTTATTATTACTGTTATTATTATTTTGCTTGGCCATCTGTATTCTCTGATTGTAAACTAGGAGGAAATTATACTCCTTTTGCAAATTTTTCAACTGTTTAAATATATCCCCAGAGCCCAGATACTGCATGTAATTATTAAATGGTTCACAGTAGAATAAATACACTTGCTCTGCTTAAAAAGAAATAATCCTATAAAGTCAAATTAAGAACAGGGCAAGAAATTCTAATATACAGATCCGCTGAAAGCAGTTTTGCATATATAGGAAGTTTGCTTTCATAGAGTCCTTGGTTTGGAGTTTTAAATATGTTCTTAAATAAATGTACACTTGAAGGAAAACAAGTTAACAAATTAGTACAGAGGGGATGATATGGTGTTTAAGACTATCAGGGAAGCTCAGGAGAGACTCACTGCGCTTGAACTTGGTTTCCCATGCAAGGAAAACATTTTATTTGCTTGCTTGAGAGAGCCCCTTGTAGTGCATTTTATTTTCTACTTTTCACAGCAATGAGAACCCTGTGAGGGAGAGCCGCTGCCTTTTCCTGGGCAGCAATTGCTTCTGAGCCCTAACTGGCCTTTGTAGCAGGTGGTGTGACTGGAATGTCAATAGCCCCAAGCCCATTGCCGGTCAACATCAGTCAGCCCTTTATCAGAGTCATGCTTAAGTGAGCATTTCTCAAGAGCCCAACGTCTGCTGGGCAGAGATGGGGTGTCAGGTATGATGCCCATGCCCATGCCCAGAAGAGAATACAGCATGTCTTTGTGGTTGCATAGCTATCCAGAGACTAGTGCTGGATTGGTAGTGAACCTGACCAAGGCAAGTGTGGGGCTCAAGGCTCCTGGAGCCTTTGGGGAG
Source organism: Myotis myotis (assembly GCF_014108235.1). Taxonomy (NCBI): domain Eukaryota; kingdom Metazoa; phylum Chordata; class Mammalia; order Chiroptera; family Vespertilionidae; genus Myotis; species Myotis myotis. The sequence goes on along the minus strand of NW_023416401.1, from coordinate 75,630,287 downwards.
CAACATTCCTTGGGTGCAATGGAGGATGGTCCTTGTCTATGTCTCTGACCCAGTTTCCTACCCAACCACAGAATCTCGCCTTCTTTCTCCTAGAAACCTGTCTGAACCTCTCATGCTCACTCTTCTGTGAAGTCTTCCTAGAACGCTGCCCACGCACCAGTCTCTAAATCCCAGCCCAGTTACCCAGGCCACCTTGTGAACATGCATACACCTCCTGCCTTCACCTCTTCACCTAAATTGTACCCACACTCCGGGATACACTCCCCACCAACTCTGCTTATTGCCTTCATTAAAATCCTAGACTAAATGCAACCTCTTCAAGGAAGTCTGTCCCAACTGCCCCAGCCAGACATGAGTTTGCATTTCTCTCCAAAGCATCTTTATTGTGAGGCAGTGCGTGTAATAGCCCCCTCACTAGTGTCAAAGCCTGTCTCCACCACTTATTTGCTAAGTGATGTTACACAACTTGCTTAACCTTCCTGTGCCTCAGTTTCCAAAATGGGAAAAATAATGATAATGTCTGTTTTAGATAATTATTATGAGAATTGAATTAATACATGCAAAACACTTAAAATAGTGCCCTAAACATAGTGACTGCTTAATATGTATTTGCTTCCCTTGTGTTTTCCTTCCTTCCTTTCTATTTTTTTTTTTAAGTTCTGGCTACACTTAACCCTGTAGTGATTTGGGCATCTATCACCTCCTCATATGACACTGCAAATTCCTTAGCAGCTTGCATACCAAAACTAACAGTTCCATGAGTACTGAATTAAAGTTCCAACACTTTTTTAAGCTTCTTTTTATGCCATATGCTCTTCAAATTTACTTCTTATTATAGATAATATCAAAGATATACAAGAGTAGAGTGGATTCATATACCCATCAGCTGGTGTAACAATTATTAACTCATGGCCAATTTTATTTCCTCTGTACATCCAATCATTCTCCTCCTTCCTGCTCCAAACCCTAAGTTATATTGAAGAAAATATCCATCAAAATATTTCATCTTAGGAGGAATTTTTAGTAAATGTATCCTACACTCATGGGAAGTCTGCTTTATTTTAATTCTTGTGCCACACAGGAATCATCTTGAGGACAGACTCAAGCTTTCAGACTATGGATCCTTCCAGAGCCGTGGGCTTGAACTTTGACCCATCATCCTCCCATAATCATTTACAAGAGTAGTTATGTTTTGAGAGGCCATGCTTTGAATTGTGGTACCATCTAATCTTTGCAACAAGTCATGTTGGATGGGGATCTTTGAAAATGACTTGATCATTGGGAAAAGTCCCATTTATTGGTCACAGTGGACACTGTGTCTTGAGTCATTGGCTCCCTAAGAGGCAAAGATCATGCTAATCTGACTCACTATGACTGTGTCTCAGGCAATTGGACACTTGAGAATTTTTACCAGTGACAATGAAAAATTTTATTGCACTAAATACTAATTAGTTCTAGCTAGAAGATTTTAGCTAGTTTAAAATTGTATTTTCAAGAACACATTTGAAAATTAACAATTTTAATGTAGGAGTCATCATTTTAAAAAAAAGAATAATCTTATAGTATATCACACAGGAAGAGTTGCTTTGGGGAAGGTTGTGCTGGATTCAGAAAATGGGGTAAGGGAGAAAGCCATTCTGTCGGTTATATTTTTGTGCCTGAATCATTCTATCAAAGGTAAATTTAGTACCTACTAGTTGCAGAGAGATGGCAAATAGCTGGCACACATGTTGCTACTGCCCTTTCTGAGGTCGAGTGGACAACTGGTAACCAATCATACTGAAGCCAGGCACTCCCTCCTGGTCCTTCTCAACACAGTGTTCCAGACCATCATTCCAATCACAGCTCACCCCTGGCTTAGTGACATCTATTTAGTAACGTCACATCCCTGTGTCAGAATATGGTTTATTTGCTAAGGGTATGCTAGGATTATAAGTCATGGGGGTAAGAGACACGTTATGTCAGAAGTTCTCAGATGTTTTATTATATCCTCACCCCCTAAACACACTTCCAAATACTGCATTATAATTTTAAAGCTGTAGGAGAAGCTGATAGAAAGTGAATTGTGCTATTGGACATCAGGTATGATCTTTAAAAAATGTTGCAAAATTGAATTGTAGTTTTTCTTTATTCCCCCCCCCCCCTGCATTTTCTGTAATTGCCAAGCCCCTCAACCTGTATGCCTTGTCTGCATCCTAGACATTCTCTGGTCAACTTGTTAATTTTAGGTACAGAGTTTAAGCTACCTGGCCACTCTCTGGCCATAATGATTCCTCTCTTTTGTAATAAAAATGATGCTTATAAAAAGATGGTAAGAGTTGGAATTAGGGTCATTTATGAAGCTTGGATTCAAGTGTGGACTTTGACATATACTAATTGTTTGACCAGGGAAGTCACTTTCCCTTTCTAAACCTATTTTCTTATCACTAAACTGAGAATTACAACATTTGTTTTATGGGCCATGAGTTTGTCACCAGAAGTAAAAGAAATGAGTAAGGTGCTGTACACATAATATATTTTTATACCACTAATTGAAATTCATATGTTCTCATAAATTTCACCCAAGAGCATCAATAATAGGGAAGCACTAGGTTTAAAAAGTATAGCAGTCTTTGGTTGAGCAAGCCATACATCTTTATTTCTTGGTATTTCTTATATGTAATTAACCATTTAGACAAGAATGTTACTTGGGGGAAAAAGGAGGCTGCATTTACATGTGTAGTAGCCACAAAGACTGAAGAAAATAGGTAGACGTTGGATAGTTTTCCATGCTGGGCAATACTTCAGACCTTTGCCAGTTTTGTTTTGAGAAAGGGACTGCATGACCTGCATGAGGTTACAGCAGAAATACTTTTCAAAAACATACAGACACAGACCCTGTCGGGCAAAAAGAAATTCTCTACAATCGTTTCCACAGATCAAGTGAAATCAGCATGTTTTAAATCACCCTTTGGTGGGTTCAGACAGGCTTTCTTCTTATTCGTATTTCCTTCTATCTTTAATACAGCGGCAAACAATTCCTAGTTCAACAGATAATTCTACAGGAGCAGTGCAATGTTAGAAAATAAAATCCAAGAATTTAGAGAATGTAGCCACAAAGAGGAAAAGTCACAACACAATTTAGTGAAGCACTGAGATTATTTTGCTTGTGATTTTCAAGCCTTAAAAACAAAACAAAGAAAAAACAAAACAGAATAAAACCCCAAACCTAAAGCCAAAGACACCTCATTAGGCCCAGTTTACCTGTTAAACCAGTCATCTGTGTATCGAGGGTAAGGATAGGGGTCGTTGCTACTGAAGTCATAACTTGCTTCGGCATTCTGAAAAACATAAGGGGGCTCACTGGGTCAATAAAGCCAGAGGCACAGGCAAGAGAAAATGCTGCGATACAACTGTTTCAGGCTGCTAGTCCCTCCCCACATGCTGTGTTAATGTTCTGCTCTGGACCAGCCCTTGTCAAATGGTGACAGAGCTGAAATGTGTCTTTGGAGCTTTTTATCCCCCTACCCCCACCTTTTTTTTGTTAATCCTCACCTGAGGACATTTTTCACTGATTTACAGAGAGTGAAAGAGAGGGGTAGAGACCAGAGAAACATTGATGGGAGAGACACATTGATTGGTTGTTTCCGCACATGCCCCGGGCCGGGAGCTTGCCACCGAGGCATGTGCCCTTGAGGGGAATTGAACTTCAATTAACGATAGAGCATCAGTCTGCTGGCTGATGCTCTATACACTGAGCCAAACCGGCTATCCCCTTTTTTGAGGTTTCCTCATCGCATTCTATTTCAGGCCCTCAGAGTTAATGATTTTGAGTATTACGCTCTCCAGGACTTATGCCTTTTGGATAAATGGGATTTACCTGGAATCTAGGGCTTAAGCTAAGTTTCTTTGAACTGATGGCCAGAATTTCTAATTCTCATGTCACAAGTGAGATGGCCTTTAGAGTTTTCTTGCTTTATGTGGAAGACTCACGCCCAGCTCCCTGCTTCCGACTGACTTGGGGCTTACCTTCTCATGCTTATGGATGTTAAACCCTTGCCCAAGCCCCGAATACCAACCTCAACATCAACCGCAGTCATTTATGCAGTTTACTGTTTTGTTGAAAGGGGATACATGAGCTGCTATAAGGTTACAGCAGAAATATTTTTTAAAAGCATATCATTAAGAGTCTAAAATATGCAGTTTTTTTGATCGATACCATTTTGAAATAGTAATTTATTGCCTTCCCTAAGTAAGTTTGGTTACCCCTAATATTCCTTGAATTTTTGAGATGAGAGCATTCTTAGGCAGAGTTGGTGGGGTAGGAATATCAAGAGAAACACAAGTTAATATATTTTCTTTCGGGTTTCAAAGCTGAGGTTGAAACTTAAACAGTAGATTTGGAAGACTATTGTTAAGCCTGATTGGTTTCTCCATAGAGATTAAAATTTCCTGGTCTAGGGTGAGTTAGGTAGAAAATTCAGCATAAGTAGCCATTGTGGGGTCCTCAAAGGGGCCCTGAGTGCTACCTCTTTCTTCGGAGCTGTGCTCTTGGAGTGGGATGGGTTATGTTGGAATGTCCAACTTCAGAGAAGTCTGGGACTCACTCATCCTTGGACAAAGAGTGAAACTGCAAATCAAAGTGGCTCTGTGAGGTGTCTTAGCTGGGGAGCTTGAGGTAGCCCCACTCTGCATTCCTGTGATCCTCTGTCCGGAGCAAGGAACAGCACAATCTTCTTTAGGAGGCTGATTGGTGAGGACAAACAGTGAGAACCAACTGGCCCAGAAAGATCTGTGGTCAGGACAATGAGGATCCAGGGTTCAGGCATGATCTGCATGAACTGACTTTCCAGTAGGCATGGAATGCATGCAGCAGGAGAGTCCAGGATGGACCGAGGATGAGACGCGAGCATCAGGACCCAGATCCCTCTCCTTAATGTTATGTTTACCCTTGAAGCTGGAGGGAAATTCTAGAGACAGGAGGGTTGGGGGAAAACCTGAGTTGACCAAAGTCAAGGTTGTTTTTTTTTTTTTTTTTTTTTTTCCCATCAGTGTAATTATCCTGGCAGATAGGAATAGGAATTAAATTCAGTTAGAGAAAAATCAAGTCAAAATTTTCTGCACCTTTGTGTTTGTTTCACATGCTCTCCACCCTGGCTCACCTTTCTGGGTCATAATCATAACCTGTGGTCTGGGATGAGGCCTTTTGGTGCTCATTTCTGGGGCAAATGGTTTGTCTTGAAGTGGGTGGGGGCTCTCAAGAGGAATTTGGGAGTTCTGACAGTGGAACTGCTAGTTGAGAATCCAAGGAACTCTGAGGTCATTTTTACAACAAGAAGAAAGACTGTGTATTGTCTGGGGTCAATTTCACCTCTGAATGTTGAAATAAATGATAACTTAGGAATTCTAAGTATTTTGCTGTCTTTACAATGATTTTGATGACTAACACTCAATTCCTTACATAACAGTCTACACTGAGTATTAAGGAAAGCATACAGTTGTGATTATTTGGCTGTATGTTTTCTGGCTGAAAATCAAATGGTTTATAGCAAGAAAGAACAGTAAGCAACATTTTGCAAAGGCTCGGTTTATAGTTTTATAGCTCAAACCAAATCATTTATTGATTTGAATTATGGTGTTTTCTTTCACGAAATTGTTTGTGTACAGGAATAAGTTAAACTGGTCTTGAATTATCCTGGAATTTCCTAAGCTAGCCATTAACACTGACATTTGGGGGAAAGTGGTGTTTCTGTAAACTTAACGCTCTGGTCATCCCAGGTAGAATGACTTGTTTTGGTTTAAACTCTTTTATAACTTCTTCCTAAAATGCATTAGTCTATTTTGTTGCTTTAGAAAAGACTAGATGTTTAGTGAACATAATCTAATCATTGATGATTCAGGATCAGGATGATTCAGTCATCATTAAGAATTGAGTTATCATTGTACCATCACGCAGAAAGTGAGAAGATTGGGCTGAATCCAAACTGACCTCAGGGCTTCCCTGGGAGTTATTTCTGAACTTAATTTGAATGCGTAGCCAGAGAAAAAGGCTAGACTAACTCTTAGCAAGAAAGTTTAATAATAACGGGTTTGGCCATTGCTTGCACTGTGCACTTTTGCATCAGATGGCCTGCCTGCACACTCAGCCAGGAAAGGACAAAGGACTTACGTATTTTCACAGAATCTTCTGGCTTGTCATATCTGAGGCATTGCATTGTGTGGCCACCAATGGCACAGGTTCACACGTGCCACATGCCGGGTGCTAGGGCTGGTCTCACTGTGAAGGCTGGTGGTGGACCCAGCGGTCACCCTGCCCACTCCCTCCATTGCTTTAACATTCTCAGAGAATCTTTTGAGACCCTGGAGACCCTGCTCTGACACTTCCACCCTTATCGCCAAATCTGGAATTTAATGACTCTGGTTCCAGTGGGCGTTCCTTGCTGGTTGCATAAGACAAATGTGTCTGCAGGCATCAGCTTGGAGTAGAGAAAGGAAGAGAGGCATTACAGCCAGACAGATCTGGTTTTGAACCTGCACTGTTTGGCCTTGGCAATTTTCTTACATTCTAGAAAATGTAGTTTCCTCATCTTTAAAATGCGGATGATAAAACTGTAACTACTTGGCTGCTGTGAGGATAAAACGAAGGAATGGATGGAAGCTGGCAAGCACATTGTCCAATCAAGTGTGGGCGTTTTCTTACCTCTTACTTTTCCTTTTGAGTCCTTCATTTTCTTTGATTGCTTAAGGCTAGGGTCACAAAAATGCCTATAGGCCAAATCTGGCCCACCACTTGCTTTTGTAAATAAAGTTTTATTGGAACATGGTCATGTCCCCCTGCTTATAGATTGCTTATGGTTGCTTTCACACTACAACAGCAGACGAATAGTTGTGACAGAAGTCCACGAATCTTAAAATGTTTACTATCTTTTAAAAATATATATATTTTATTGATTTTTTACAGAGAGGAAGGGAGAGGGATAGAGAGTTAGAAACATCGATGAGAGAGAAACATCGATCAGCTGCCCCCTGCACACCCCTTACTGGGGATGTGCCCGCAACCAAGGTACATGCCCTTGACCAGAATCGAACCTGGGACCCTTCAGTCCGCAGGCCGATGCTCTATCCATTGAGCCAAACCGGTTAGGGCTATTTCTATCTTTTATAGAAAGAATTTGAAAACTCTTGAATGACATCCTAAGCCTCATGGGCTCTCAGGCTGCCTCTGACAGCCCGGGGCCTCCACTATAGCATCTCAGCAAGTCCTTGTCTTCCTGAAGAGCTCCCTTTTCTCTGAAACATGCTTGTTCCTCATCCCCTCTTCTCGAGGTGGCTGTAGCTGCTGAAAAGGAATCTGATATAAACTGTCCCTACATTGCTAGGAGTTTGAAGTTTACCTGTCCCGGTTCACACCAATCACAGGTGGGTTATCAGGCATTCCTGTGGTCAGAAACAGGGCTCAGCCAGCTGGAGGCTCACAGAGGCAGTAGCCCCACCATTGTTTCCCAACCCCTGCCCAGCAGCACTGGTTGAAGACTGTTTCTAAGGGCACCAACCTTCTAACTCTCTGTCTTTCCATCTACCATGTCCTATCTGTTCCCGAGGTCAGAGTATTACCCTTGGCAGAGAGAGGCAGGTGTTTGCAGTGAACAGCCCTGGGCATTCAGAGGTAATCATCCAGGTGATAAGGGTCCACGTGGTGTCTGCTACACAATTTCTCACCAACTTTCATTTTTAAATGTGGTGCTGCATTGGCATTATGTCAACCCTAGGCTCTTGTAATAGGCCACTATATTTGAAGTGGGGGTGCACTGCTTTGACCAAAGAGATATATTTAGAGCCCCAAGGATCAAACCCTATAGTCTAACTACAAAATTAGGAAAGTGGTATCTGCAAGCAGGGATGCCACATGCAGTCATGTAGGTTGTGTTTTGCATAAGGGGGCATGCCCAAGGGGAGCCACTGGGGCTGCGTGGATTTGCCAAGCCATGTGCCCTGAGAGGGCCTTTATTTTTATTTATTTTATTCTATTTATTTTTAAATTAAAAACTATTTTTCAATTATAGTTGACATACAATAGTATATTAGTTTTAGGTGTACCTGGAGTGGCACTTTAAATAATAACTGGCCAGCCCAGAGGGGTTACGCTTTTCTCATTTGTCTGCCCAGAAGGGGGTACATATTCTAATTTGTTTGCCCAGAAGGGAGGGTGCTGTTTTGCAACTTACCCACGATAGACGACACTTTTTAAAAATTTTACACAAATGCTCTATGGAAGTACTAGCATGCCTGTGAGCCATGGCAAGAAATATATATATATATATATATATATATATATATATATATATATATATATATACATAATCTCCCTAATATGCAAATAGAACAAATGGTGGAACAACCGAACAAATGGTCGCTACAACGTGTGCTGACCACCAGGGGGCGTGCATGGAATATGGGGGCATCAGCCATGGTAGGATGGTGGAGCAGGTGAGTGGGGGCGCCAGACCAAGGTGGGGCACTGGTTGCTGTCATCAGGGCAAGTCTCTGGTGGTTACTGAAAATTCTTTGCTCCCATGTGCCACGGTCCCACCCGGTGCTCTCACATGCTGCAGGATCCAGCCCCGCTGGCACCAGCTGCCAGCCCTGATTGCTCCTGAGGGCTTTTCTACCTCTCCCTGCTCCTGAGGGGCGATTGGGGCAGCAGCTGCTGCTTGCACCCGCTGACAGTGCAGAGCGACTGGGGCTGGCACCATCATCGGGTAAGAGCGGCAGCAGCAGGAGCGGGTCTGCAGGCAGACAGGGGAGGGGGGGAGGGGGGAGGGGGTGGGGACTGTGGTGGGAGGGGCTGGGAGGGGCCGGGTGGGGACACAGAGGATGGGCCGAGACTCACCCCTGTGCCCACCACATCCTTGTGGCCCACAGTTCCTTTCAAGGTGCACGAATTTATTCACTGGGCCCCTAGTTGTCATATATAAGCTCAGACCTCAGAGAAATTGTACCAGGGAGACAAGATGACCCCTGGGAAATGTCAAGTAATACCAGACTTAAATACTATCTCCCACAATAGGAGTTTATGATCATGAGTACAGCATTGCATATGTTTAGTTGACAATGTAATTTCACCACTATAGGAACTCAGAACAAGAAAGTACATTGCATTTGTCCCTTTATTCTGGCTTGCTACTTTCCCTGAAGGCATATAACCAGATAACCCAGCTAGGATCTGTGTAATAATATTAGTTTGAATTGCACTGTGCTCATGGACTAATGAAAGAGAAATGAGCTTCCCTAGATAGACTCACAAACTGCAACCATATTGCCCAGAACAAAGCTCACCTGTATGGAAAGTGAGAGCAAAAGAGCCCAGTCCATTAGAGCCTAAAGAATTTTGCTATTGCACCTGCTTGCATCTAATAAGGTCATGGCTGAATGTTCCCAACTGTGCCTATTTTGATTTTCCTCAAATAATTCTCCCACATGCACTGGTTTAACGATAATGTTCAGCTTACTTTGGACTGAGACCGACATTAAAGGGATTTATGTCTATATTAAGTCTAGCTGTAAAACTTAATGAAATTTCACATTTCTTCAGCACTCAAAAAATTTTAAACAAAGATGCATAGTCAGAAAATTGTTTGCAATATTTCTTCTATACTTCTAAGACTTACAGAATTTTCCAGCTACAGAGTGTTCTCTGATTGTGAATTTGACCCCTCTCACCATCACTTCCTCCTACTCTTGAAATTCCAGCAACTTCTCTAATCACTGGCATACCCTCTAGGTAAGTATCACCATGCCCCAAGCCATGTCCTGGACTACTAGGTTTCGTGTATTTCCTAAAGAGGAGCAGCTCTATCCTCTGGCTCTCCATAATACCTTTATCAGCATATTTGAGAGAGGTTCTAAGCACTAAACATAAGAGGGGATGATGATGATGATGATAATTCCTAATGGTTAACACAGCACCCTAAATTAATGAAGTGTCTTTAAATTGTTTTCAAAGGAGTTTAAATTATTTTATTTAATATTCTCTAAAACCCTGTAGGGTAGGAAAGCAGATGTATTGGAGGAAGAAACAGGGCTATTACTACCTCTGACACAGTCAAGGCAGCACCTGGATGGCCTCTTTAGAATTACCCCTGCCTGCCCATGGCTTCCTGGCTTGTCCTGCTGTTTTACAAGGACAATGGAACTTGTATTAGACTAGGTTGAGGCAAATTCCTACGCATGAATTTTAATAGCTGCCCTAAAAGCATCAATTCCTGTGGCTGACCAGATGCATTGAGGAGAATTGCTACTCACTGTAATTAATCTCAAAGAGCTGGCTCTAAGACAGAGTCCAACATTTGTTCAGAAAAAATTTACATCTTTATTTTCATGAGCTGCCAACTCAAATTTAGCATTTCTCTCAATTATGGATGTAGACTACAAGACATGATATTATTAGCAGTAGCTGTGAGCTTGTCACCAATATGAACTTTCATATCACATTATAGTTGTTGCAGATATGCTGAAATATCTTTTCTTCTCACTCTTACCTGCCCTTGATTTTGTTATTTAATGTATTAGAGGCCCGATGCATGAAAATTCGTGCAAGAATAGGTTTTCCTTCCCCCTGACTGCCAGCACCGTCTTCCCTCCGGCACCTGGGACCCGGCTGGCTTCCCTCCCGCCCTGGCTTTGTCAGGAAGGACGTCTGGAATGTGCCTGAAAGACATCCGGTCTAATTAGCATATTACCCTTTTATTATTACAGATTATTAAAGAAGGATAGATATTGCCATCTCACAAATGTTTATTTTTGTTTGATAACGTTGCTTCCATGTAACTGCTTTCCTCAGTTATCGTATCTATTAAACCATTATTCTGAGAATGAGGGGGAAAGACACACTTGTATTTGAGGATACATAGTGTGCAAATTGGTGTGATCACTTGGAAGAGAAATTTGGCAATATCTATCAAAATAAAAAGTACATAGGCTCTTTAACCCAGGGACCCCACCTCTAAGAGCCTATCTTAAAGATACATATCTGCCAATATATGAAAGATTTATTTTTAAATGTATTCATGGAAGCATGATTACAAAAGTGAAAGACTCGAAATAGCTTAAGTGTCCAACTTGGGGAAAGACTTAAATAAATAATGGTGCGCTCATACGATGCAAAACTGCAGTCCTGGCAATGGATGAGGTATGAGGTCTGCAATGAACTTCTACCCAGGAAATACTGCTAGGTAAAAAAAAGCAAAGTGTAGAATAAAGTTCATAGTGAGCTCTCATTTGCATCGAAGAGAGGAATGGTAAACCCATAGAGTATATTTGGAAAGATACTCAAGAGCCTTTTTATAGTGCTTTGCCTTTAGTGAGGGAGGTGGTGTTTGGGGTAGAAGGGAAATACAGTTTTCATTGTATACCTTTTGCTTTGTGTAATGTTTTTGCCATAATAATAACAGGTAACATATATAAATTGTTTATTTTGCCCAAAAGACTCTCTTAGATGTTTTGTATGCCTTAGCTCCTCCTTATGTTGTACTTGCGTAGTAGGACTCTCTTTTACCACTCTCATTCTATGAGCAGGGACACTGAGGTACAGAGAGGTTGAATATTTTGCTCAAGGTCACTCAGATGAGAAGAGACAGAGCAGGGATTTGGACCCGGCAGTTTGGCTCCAGAGGCCTGTCCCCCAACTCTGCCTGCAATTCTGCCTCTCCGCATTAGGATCATAACGTTCCACTCTATTGCTCGTGTTGTATAAAAGAGAAAAACAGCTACAAATACAAATAAAAAATAGTAACTTCGTGGATTTACTCTTTAAAATGTCAATGGTTTATTCTATTCAAATCCAGGTACATAAATTGAGCTCATGCTTTAGCCCCCACACTGGGACACCCCTCACTGAAGAGCCAGGAAGCACATCTCTTGCTTTGCATGATCCATCCCTTTGTTAACAGCATGGTTTTTATCTAGTGAGTTCTCTCCTCTGAGGTAGATAGAATGCTTTTGAGGCCTAAACCAGGAAGTATGCCTCCAATGAGAAAGCAAATTCCTGTTTTCAACAGCAAGGCACAGCCTGTTCCTTTTTTCTCTGTTGAGTATATTGTTTCTCTTAGATATGGGACTGTTTTAGAAAAAACAAAAACAACGAGAAAACAAAAACAAACAAGCCAACATCACACTGTATATGAGACAAATAATATTGATGACTGGCTTCCTCAGAAACGGAAATCTTAGAAAGAATTCCTTCTCCCCCCTCCGCCCCCCCCCCCCCCCCCGCCCCCCGAGCCTCTTCAGCAGAACTTGGTGGCTGTGGGGTTTCTGAGTCCAGTTAGGAAAATCACTGGCTGAGAGTTGTGTTCCTTTCAGGGGTGGGGAACCTTTTTTCTGCCAAGGGCCATTTGGTTATTTATAACGTCATTCGTAGGCCATACAAAATTATCAACTTAAAAATTAGCCTGCTATATTTGCTCATTTAATTAACTCACCCCTAATGCCTTGGCAGCGCCAGACCAAATGATTTCGAGGGCCTTATATGGCCTGAGGCCCGATGTTCCCCACCCCTGCCGGATGCTTGCACGTGGCGCCTTCAGCAACATGGTATTATGACCAGGCTGTGACTTTTTTCAAAACACTCCTCCAATCCTTCTTATTATGCCAATGACAAGCCTTTAATTCCTCCCTGTTCCCTCCTAATCCATCTTCTTAACTGACAGAGGCAAGCACTGGCAGGCAGCAACGTCCAGCTTGAGTTGCTTTCATTATTTTTATGTTGACAGTTACTTCTATTTATGTCAAGGGATATTGGTTGTTTTTCTATTTAAAACAGTGATTTATAGTTTCACTTTCAAGCACATTCATTTATGTTAAAAAAAGTGAGTCAATTTAGGGAAACATACTAGGTAAATAATAGCACCAATATAAAAAATGGCAAAGGTGTGCTGTGATTGGTGGATGTTTGGGGACCACTTGAGTAAAGTAATGGTAATATTTATGGCTTTGACATCGCCAGTTATCAGCAGAGTCAGCCTTAAAGTGAACTGAGTATCTACACAGGGGATCTGAGGGAATAATGGAAAAGACTTTTTGTCCTCAAAGTTTAATCCTGTTACTTGTCATTTCAACATTATGCCTACAATCCTTTACATTACTATTGGCCTTCAAACACCTCCATTTATTCATGCATTCAGCCAATCATTTTTTAGTTTTTTTCAATGTTGAGTACCAACTATTTGTTGGGTATTGTGCAATAGCAAGTCAGTATTGGAGAGGAAGATGCCCTTAGCTGGGGTATCTTGCCCTTAGCCCTCAGTTATGAACTGACACATGAGTTTTCAATGCAGTTATCAGCTAACAGTGGTTCCCAACTCAGGCTTCTCAATAGAGTTGCCTGGGGAGCTTTTAGAAATATAAATACTTAAGGGACCCCAAGACTTAATTGGTTGGGGTTGGGGTCTAGGCATCAGTATTTAACAAATATCCTCTTCAGGTGATTCTGATGTATACCAAGGTCAAAAACCACTAAGTTAATGTCCTTTTAATCCAGTGGTTCTCAAACTTGGCTGCACATTAGAATCACCTGGGAATCTTTTTAAAATCCTGATTTCTGGGCCTCATCCTTCGGAAATTCTGTTTCTTTGTTATGGGGTGGGGCCACAACATTAGTAACAAAGAAACAGAATTTCCGGAGGATGAGGCCCAGAAATCAGGATTTTAAAAAGATTCCTAGGTGATTCTAATGTGCAGCCAAGGTTGGGAACCACTGTTTTAATCACTCATATTCTGTCCCCCTTGCTGCTTAAAGTGGCTAGTGGGCCAGTGGCACTGACATCACCGAGAACTTGTTAGAAATGCAGAATCTCAGGCCCCACCCAGACTGGCTGAGCCTGGATCTGTATGTTAACAGGGTGTCCAGGGGATTTGTGTGTGCATGCTGATTCTTTCATTTGTAAAGCGAGTGCCTGGGGTCAGGTTTCCCCACTGGCTCTTCACTTTTACTCTGCATATCCATACTCTCTCTGATATATCCTCCCCACACGTTCCCTCCTCCTCCTTCCACCTTGACAGGAAGAAATCTAATTTGATTTGTCATTCATATCTTAGCATGAATAAGTTCAGCCCTTTGTTCCTCCCAGTACTATTTGCTTTAACAGAAGAGCTGAAGAACTCCATCTCTAAGAGTAGAGATTGAAGGGTGGTACAGTGGGGCCTTGACTTATGAGTGTCCCGACTAATGAGTTTTTTGAGATACCAGCTGTCTCTCGGCCAATTTTTTGCATTGAATTGATAGAGTAATTTGAGTTAATGAGCTTGGTCTCGAAACGAATTAAACCCGTAAGTCAAGGCCCCACTGTATTTTGGGAGTGACAGGAACTTCAGAGCATCTCTCAGACTGAAGTCCTTTCTATGGAGAAGGTCAGTCCTGAGAATCAAATTGTCACAACAGATTCCTTTGGATCTGAAGGAGAGGCCTGATGAACCAAAGAAAACAAAAAAAGCAAGGTAAAGTGTGTGATTCTTATGCGCAATATTACTGGATTCTCTGTACTTCTGGAAAGCAGGGACTGTTGGGGGATCAATTCTGTAAGACAGAAGAGTAAAAGTTCAGAGTGAAAGCTCTCCTGCTGTGAAATAAATCTTGATAAATATTAAGGTATGAATTATTTTTGCCTCCTGCTGCTTAACATAAAGTTTCGTCAAAACCTTAAAAAGACACCCAATTATCGACAAACTAAATGTTAAGCTGCTTTAACAGTAATAGGAGTTAAAACATCTTTTAAAATAGGTTTATATTTCAGTGCATGCTTATTGTTATACCCCCACTCTTTCCTATTCTAATAAATGATATAGATAAATGAAAGTTAACAGTATAGTATGGTATAATTTGGTAAAAATAAGGGTGCACATAGGTAACCACATGTGTGCTGTAATTCTGTGCTCGCCAATGCTTGGCCTCATAGCTCAAATTGAACCTCTTTGGCCATAGATGCTGCTCAAAGCCAATTCACCCTCATGACCCATTCTACTAACTGGTCAACTCCCCAGCACTGCCCTGGATTTCTCCTAGCCCTGTTTGGTTTCTCCTCTCTTTCCCAGTGGCCTTCACTGCTGGGTGCCTCCCTGCCACCCATCCCCAGGATGACAAAGTTGACCTTGAGTGAGTTGTGAAAAAGCAGCTTGCGGCTGTGCTAAGACCTGATCACTTCATTGCTCTAAACATATGGGTTTAAGAAAAGCTGTTGAATTTAGCCTTGATACCTTAATAAGAGGGTAAGGAGAGCGATCACACGGAGTGACCACAGGGATACACTCGGGACCCGGGACAGAAGGGAGGCAGCCAACAGATGGGCTTACAATAGCTGCTGTTAGGAAACTGCCGGGTGGCTGATTGAAAGGGCCCGGAGTAGCCGACTCAAAAGGCAATTCAAGGCTGATTCTCGCAGCTCCACAAAGACGGAGTGTGCTGTCAAGGCCCTGCAGTGGGACTGTGTAAATCAGCACGACGTGAGCCAGACACCGCTCTGAAAAGAGAATCAGAAGAAAATGTACCAGCCAGGGTCTAAATTTGTGTTGTCAAGGTGACGAGGTACAAGTCAATTTGTGTTTCCCTCTCTTTTGACTGGGTGTTCTACAATATTGTAGAGGGAGATGCTCAAGGTTTCTCCACCTTTGCTTTCTCTGTGAGTGTTCTGCTCGCCTTTGGATGGCTGCTGAGGTCAAGGCCACTGCCGCTGAGTCCAGATGTCCTCTGAGAGAGGGAGAGGCGAGTTTACAGCCCTCCTTGTGCGACTGATTGCACAACTTCAGTATCACCTGCCTCTCCTTTTCCAGCCCTAAAAATAGTGAAGACAAGTTCACTGATAGCTGAGTCACCTTGTCGAAGGCGATGTTCTGTCCAACTTGGGGACTTTGTCTTAAATATGTATTTTCCTCCTATCAAAAGCATAGCAATGTGAATAATAAATATACTGCACAGAGGTCTATTACTATTTTTATTATACATACACATGTATGTTTTATATATGTGTATAATTCAGCACAAATTGATTTCATTTGAGCCTCACAGCAGTTTTATGAATTGAATATTGTAACAACAACTTTATAGATAAGAAGACTGAGGCTCAATGAGGTTATGAATTTGCTCAAGGTTTTCAGCTGAAAGTGGCTGAGTTAGTGCTAAAAATTAGATCTTCTGACTCAGACTCATTCTCTTTGTAATGCATGGCATCTACAGTTGTTTCTTATAATAGAAAGTAAAGAAAGAAATTAGGAGACTGAGCATCTTGCTTATTCTAGTACCCTTAGCACTGAGTAGGAGCATAAATGCCTAAGATATATTAAATGGCAGCAAGATGGGGGAAATTCAGGCCTTTGAGCTGCCACTCATTTTTGTATCCATAGTAAATTAAACTCAAAACTTGTCATCCATCTTCTCTCTTGTCACTTTTTGCTTCAAACCGTTAATCTCGACTTGAGCGATTTTTTTTAGGATAACCTTGCTAAGAGGAGATGATGGAAATAGAGTGTTATCACCTTGAGAGACAAGCGAAAAGGAAGCACAAGGCACATTATAAATACCTTAGTGTTTACGTAGAGCTGGAAAAAAGCCAAGTGGATCAGTTCTCTTTCATGAAGAAGTTGTTTGAGTTTTACCTTTAAACGAGACCAGTTTTTGTTCCCAGCTAATGCGAAATGTCACACAACAAAGTACTGATCTCCAACTGTTCTGGAGAAAGATTAAATGCACTCCTGGTTCCTTTCACAGCTATTCATCATTTTAATTGGTTTTGAAGCCAAAAAACTTTGTCGGCATTTGTGATGAGAATCCGACTTCATAATGCATAAACCATGGAAAAGTGATTACGACTTTCATTTGGAGGCTGTGCACATATCTTATTAAGTTGCTACAAGGATGGAACACCAGAATCCACATTAATCACAGAATCACTTTGCACAAGGGTTGTACCTATTGAGTTACGGACACTGATCTCTTGGGAAGGAAATACTATGCCCTAGACCTTTTGCTAATGGCATGTCCTGGATTCATGGGGTTCCTTGCCACCCATGTTGCCAACACTGCTCTCGGCGTTTCTAAGGACCATGAAAAATGTTCATATGATCCTTCTGCCTTCCCACTTCACGGCCTTCACCTCCAACTCCAACAATTCCCCTTCAATTACATCTCAGTATGTTCCTTGATTTTCTGATAACCCAGCATGGAAACGGTTGAAGTCACAAAAGTGAACATTTCATTCTCCCCCCTCCACTGAAGGTTCTCCCACTTCTCTCCTCTAATCACCAATGTGTCTCCTTGGGGCCTGAAAATCCCTCATTCACTCCACTTTCTTTTGTGATGTCTCCATCTCATTTTGCATTTGTATGCTTCTAATCAACACCGCATTACATGTCCTGGAGTTTTCAGGGTCAAGTTCTTACTCTTCAGCTTCACCTCAAAGGCCATTCATGATTGGCCTACTACCAGTTTCTCTCTAGCTCAGGAGTCACCAAACCTTTTCGGGAAAGGGCCAGAGGGTAATGTTTTAGGCCTTAGGAACCCTATGGTTTCTGTGACAATGACTCATTTCAGTCTTTGTAGTTGGAAAATAGCCAACATTGTAAACAAATTAAATGTAAACAAATGGGTGTGGCTGTGTTCCCCTAAAACTTTATTCACAAGCAGCAACAACAAAAAAGCAGTGGGCGGGCTGTAGTTTGTAGAATCCTGCTTGTTGAAGTGCATCTCCCCATAAGATATGTTGAAGTCATAACTCTGGTCTGGGGTACACAGCCGCAGGGAATGTGACCTTCCTTGGATATAGTGTCTTTGCAGGTTAAATGAAGTCATATTAGACCAGGGTGGACCCTAAATCCAGTGACTGATGTCCTTAGAGGAAGGCCATGTGAAGGGATAGACAAAAAGATACAAAAGGAGGACAACACCAGGTGAAGATGGAGACAGAAATTGGAGTGATGGGTCTACAAGCCAATGAAAGCCAAGGGTTTCCCACAACCACCACCAAGTGGGCATGGAACAGAAAGAATCCCCCTCAGAGACTCCAGCCCTGCTGATATTTTGATTTTGGACTTTTAGCCTCCAGAACTGTGAGAGAATACATTTCTGTTGTTTCAAGCCACCTAGTTTGTGGGACTTTGTTATAACAGTCCCAGGAAACAAATCCACAGCTCTCGTGTTATCTTTTTCCACTCCTCTGCATGTAGCTCCATCCATGCCCATCCTCCAATATTGCATCTGTCTGGAATTCTCTCCTCCTTAAATCTGGCTGACTTCAGTCAGCTCAAATATCATCTCATTCAGCAAGAGCCCTTCCCACATGACACTGTGCTCTGGACAGATACCCTCCCATCAGACTTGCCTTACTTCTCCATCCCCTCCGGTTCACTGAAAGTGGTTCAAGGATGTAGACTGTGCCATTTACTTGATGCCACTATGCACGTAGCAGACTTTCCATGCATACTGAATGAATAAACTAATTACAAGACAAATGGCTGTCTAAATCACTTTGTAGACTCCAATATCATTTGACATGATGGTGATGGGAGTTATGAGGTGGAACTTGCTTGTTTCTGTACATTAACAGAATTACTAAAATAAGATTTTTTTTTAAATGGGCAGAACAACGTAAGTATGCTTCCAAGGGTTTCCAAACCTTAAACATTCACCTTTCATTACTTATATATTTGTAAATTAAATGTTAATATCCCAAAACCTCTTTTTAAAAATGTGCTAGTGTCATCACACTTTATTTATACCACATTTAGCTATGGTGGTGTTATAAGTAGCATAATTTGCATATTTTAATGGCATTTTCCCTTATTATTTTAGAAAAACAAGTTGAAAATGGAAAAATGAAATAAGCTGACAATAGGGAAAAATAGAGGCCTCATAAACTTAATTCAATTGAAACAAGAAAGAATCATTAATGATGCTGCAATAGTAAACCTTTAGCCTCCATCCAATACTCATTGGATTTAATTCAGCTGTGCTCAATTGTTATAGAAAAGGAACATTTAAAAATATTTATCTTGCCGAAACCGGTTTGGCTCAGTGGATAGAGCGTTGGCCATGCCAACTGAAAGGTCCCAGGTTCGATTCCGGTCAAGGGCATGTACCTGGGTTACAGGCACATCCCCAGTGTGAGATGTGCAGGAGGCAGCTGATCGATGTTTCTAACTCTCTATCTCTCTCCTTTCCTCTCTGTAAAAAATCAATAAAATATATTAAAAAAATATTTATCTTTTTGAAGAAAAAAACATTAAAAATTATGTTGAAAAGTTGAAATTAGTAGGGACTATAAATCATGATAATATTATATGTTTTTAGCTATCTGAAAATATAATCACATAATTTCACATTTAATGTTTAAGTTTGGAAATTGTATATAATTTTTAAAAATTCAAATGGAAAATAATCAGAATTCCATTTAAATTTATTTCATTCAGTTAAAAATGCCAGTATCTCTGTTTGTCTATAAATCTTTATAAAACTTTTAAGATACAAAAATTGATGGGAAAAGGAAAGGAAATGAAATATTTTGATTTAGCTTGACTTAGGGGATAAAATAAAAGTGGGCAAGTGATTTTCTGGACTCATTAGATGGAAACCTCAGGGTCCACATCTTGAGTTCCTTATGCCATGCTAGAGGTGAAGCTAGAATGGCTGCCCAGACAAGCCCAGATCACAGCCCATTCACTCCCAGACCCATGCTACGTAAGTGAGAACAGTATTCATGGGGAAGAGCATTCCTTACCCTCAGTGCAACTGAACTGTTTCTAGTCTCCTTGCACTCTGAGGATGGTTATTATTGTCTAGAGATTAATAGCAGTTGTGTTACCAAATGACCCAGCAATCCCAAGGTAAAGGAAATCTTCATTTTATACTAAAGCCTGTGTGCAAATATAAATGCTGACTTTATAAGTGCCTAAATTGGAAGTCATCCAATGTCCCACAACTGGAGAATGAATAAACAAACTGTGGCACATCCACACAGTGGAATACCACACAGCATTAAAAGAAAGGCGTTTTGATACACCCAACTACATACATGAATCACAAATGCATGGAACAAGCCAGGTTCAAAAGGCTATAGACTGTAGGATTCTGTGTATATGGTGACATTCTCTAGAGAAGGCAAAACTATAGTGACAGAAAACAGATCCATCGTTGCCAGGAGCGAAGGGTGGGGGCTGGGGAGGTGTTGACCTCATAGGGGCAGCATGCGGGAATTTTGGGAGTGATGGGGATGTTCTTTCTCTTGATTGTAGTGGTAATTATATGATTCTATGTGTTTGCCAAACTCAGAACAGTGCACCAAAAAAAAAAAAAAAAAAAAAAAAAAGAGCAAATTTTACTTTCTGTAAATAAAAAGTGAATTAAAAAATAGCAATTGGCTACCCAACTAGAGTGATTTTATGTGATAATAAGTCAAATGCTCTTATCCTGGTGGAGCATTAGAAAGGATTTCTAGTCATAGCTTTGGAATGTGCAGCCTTTTCCCTCAAACCTTTTTCTTTTTTTTTTCTTATACTAAAGAACTATTTTCAGCCAAACTGACTACTGCGAGGTCATGAATTCTCTCCGAGCTGGTCAGCAAGATGCTAAATTGTTGCCTTTGGTGTTTTCCCTGTTTGTGCATGTCATCACAGAGACAAAGTAACTTTCCTTCAGGGTCATAGTATTTCAGGTTCAGAAAGAGTTTAACTCCCTTTAACAAAAAATATACCTTTGGGGATACAGCCAAATGTGTTTGTTGGAAGCTGTCCTATTTCCTGAAGGGCAAGTTGTAGGAGACTGGGGTCCTTTGGGAGGCCGAGGCAGCATGGAACCCTGTTTCTGAGAGCCTAACACATATTTTGGAGAATGAGAGCTGCATCCTTTTCCCAGTCCTAGCCCAGCCCTGGAGTTCTGGTTTTCCTATCCTCAACAGTAGCTCATTACTCAGCATTTAGGTTGAGGTTTGGCTGGCAAGGGAGGCTCCCTTCAATTCTTCTTCATCTCTGGTTAATTACGATAATTGACACAACACTGTTTCCATCCCTAAATTTATTAACCAGCAAATGTTCCAGTCATAGGCTCTCAACTCTCATTAATCTCATTGCATTAGATTTTTTAAAAAATCATGCGTTTTGTTTCCTCATTATGGAAATTTCAAGTCAGCAGTGAAGACAGGGATGTGTGGGCTTCAGCATCACCCTTGCTTTTCAAGGGTAGTGGAAAGTGTTTGATCATTACAACATTCTCTCCACCTCCTTTTTCCTCTGAGATCAAAATGAGAAGTGAGGCTCTTGGGAGGACTGTAAATTGGTTCAATGTTTTCAGAAACTAAACTGAAAATGTTTATAAAAATTAAAGTCATCTGTACTCCTTGACACAAGAAATTTCACTTCTAGAAATTTATTCTAAAGAGACTTTCATTCAAGAATTTAAAGATCTATGTTTATAATAGCAAAACATTGGGGGAAAATAAAAATGTCAATCTTTAGGGGCTTGGGTAAATCAGCTATGGTGTATCCACACTATGAGAGAGAGTCCATTAAATAAAAGAGCAGATTGCATGACACGATCTACTGAATGATTCCAGTTTTGGGGAAAAAAATCTTGAAGGATACACATAAAAATGCCACATCACCCAAATCAGGAAGTGAGTAGGATTCACAGAGGAGAGGTAGGAGAGCAGAGAGAAGGGAAATTGTAGTTTTTATTTTACCTATACTTTTGAAATGTCTAGAATCTGTTTTATTATGAGCAAGGCTCTCTTCCATATTAAAAATGCAAATATAGAAAGAGCCACAGTGATAAAGTTCTAGGAACTTGGTAATCATGATTAAAGAATTCCCCATTTAGCCTGTATGGTGACAGTGTTTGGGAGTTCCCAAGTGTCTTGTCATCTATTATCTTCTTTTCTTTTTAAAAATTTTTAAATTGATTTTTAGAGAGAGGAAAGGGGAGAAAGAGCAGCATCAATCGAGTGCCTCCAGTTCAGAAAGAGTTTAACTCCATTTAACAAAAAATATGCTTTTGGTGATACAGGCACTGATTGAACTGGCAACCTGGGTATGTGCCCTGACCAGGAATTGAACGTGCTACCTATTGGTGAACAGGAGGATGATCCAACCAACTGAGCCACTCAGCCAACATTATTTCCTTCTCTTCTGCTAGAGCCTACTTAGGGAGGTGGGTGGGAACACATCCTCTCCCAGGTGGGTGGTGAAAAAGCTGAACTTTCAGGACAGGGGTCAGGTTCCCACTCTCATTCTTCCCACATTCACAGAGCATTCTCAGTAGCAATTGACTTCTAAATTGGCTCTTTTGCCAATAGATTATTTTAAAATAGCATTTTTATTGAGATATAATTTATCTGTAGTAAAATGTGTGATGTTAAGTGTGTAGCCTGATGAGCTTGGCAGTGTCTACACCTACGTGACCATCAGGGTAATCATATAGTCCCGTCCCATTTCCTCAGAAAGTTCTCTCAGGTCCTTCTCAGTTAATCTCCACTCCCCTGGGTCAACCCCTCTTCTGATTTCATTTACTGTAACTTAACTCTGCCTTTTTTTTTTTTTTTAAAGAATTTCGTGTAAATGGAAACAAAGGGTATGTGTTCTTTTGTGTTTGTCTTCTTTAGCTATCATGCTTTGGAGATTCATCTCTTTTATTACAGTAAACCCTCAAAATTATGGACCTTGATTTAACGGACTTAGGATTTAGCAGGCAAAAATTCCAGTCCATATGTCATATGTGAAAATTAACACCCTGTTAATTTTAAAATTCTTTTAACCAAGGCTTGCTTACAGTTAAATCAGGAGGTTATTTTTTTGTTATTAATTCACTGTTATTTTATTTTTTAAAAATATTTTTTTTATTGATTTTTTACAGAGAAAAAGGGAGAGGGAAAGAGAGTTAGAAACATCGATGAGAGAGAAACATTGATTCAGCTGCCTCCTGCACACTCCCTACTGGGGATGTGCCCGCAAGCAAGGTACATGCCTTGACCGGAATTAAACCTGGGACCCTTGAGTCAGCAGGCTGACGCTCTATCCACTGAGCAAAACCAGTTAGGGCAATTCACTGTTATTTTAAACAAATTTTAGCGAACAGGCTATTATGTTGGAAAAAGAAACTAGTAATTTCATTGACATGAATAAACATTGCTTATCTATAACTATGGACGACATATTTAAATCCAACAGTCACCCAATGTTTGGTGAATGATTAGCATGTGATCACACCCCATCATGAGTGTTAATTGGCTCTATGGTCTCATGATGTGACTTTCTGCAGCAGTTTTTATTGTTAGTCCTCATCTGAGGATATTTTTTCCATTGATTTTTTAGAGAGTGGAAGGGATGTAGGGAATGGGAGAGAGAAAGAAGGAGAGAGAGAGAGAGAGAGAGAGAGAGAGAGAGAGAGAGAGAGAGAGAAAGGGAGAGAGAGAGAAACATCTGTGTGAGGGAGACACATGGATTGGCTGCCTCCTGCACAGGCACCAACTGGCAGCAGGGGATCGAACCTGCAACCAGGTACAGGCCCTTGACAGGGAATCGAACCCACAATTCTTCGGTGCTCAGGCCGACACTCTAACTTCTGAGCAACACTGGCCAGGGCTCTGCAGCAGTTTTAACATGTGCCAGCTGATGTACCCAGGTGCACTAATCTATGCTCCAGCCATGTGCATTTATTTACTTCTGGTGACTGGGGAATACACGCATTTGCTAGACTTATTCGGTATAAGTTTACAATTACTGTAATACATGTAGAAAACTTTTCTGTGAAATTAAACTTTTCATACTTACTTCATTTTAATTACACACACATGTCTACATAAGTAAAAATAGGTAAATTAACTAATTTATCACATTTTTAATACATTCGGAAAACCTACTTTATTATATAATGGATTTTTGGCTTTAATGGACACCTCCTCACCCAAATTAGCCCGTTATATCAAGGTTTTACTGTATATGCATCACTAGTTTGTTCCTTTAGTTGGGAATAGTATTCTATTGTATAAACACATTACAGTTTTATTTATCCATTCACATATTGATGGGCATTTGTATTATTTCAAGTTTTGCTAATATGAACAAAGCTTCTATGAACATTCTTGTTTATGTCTTTTTATGAACATATGTTTTCATTTCTCTTAGGTAAATACTTAGAAGTAAGATTGCTGTTTGAATGGCAAGTGTGTATTTAACTTTGTAAGAGACTGCTAAACCTTCTTCCAAAGGGATTGTACCCATTAGCAATGTACGAGGTCGCTGGTAGGTTTTGCCACCTGCAAATGCTAATCTTAGGTACATCTGTAGGTATTTTCCTATAGACTCTATAGTATAGAGCAAAGGCTAAAGGTTTCCTACATACCAAAGAGCCTTTGTTTCCTTAGGAATTTTAGGGCTGATGTATCTCTTCTGACTGTACATTATTTAGGGTGGTAATGTACAGTCTCCTTTATATCCTATATAATAAAAGCCTAATATGCTAAGTGTCTGGTTGTCCAGTGACTGGTCAACTGTTCAACCAATCAAAGCGTAATATGCTAATGATATGCTAAGGCCATTCAACCGCTGGCTATGATGTGCACTGACCACCAGGATCAGATGCTCTGACCTGTAGGTTAGCTTGTTGCTGGGGTCCGGCTGATCAGGACTGAGTGAGATGGGCCAGACACGTTCTGGAGCCCTCCCATATCCCTCCCTGTCCCTGATCATGCACCAGTGGGGGGTCCCTCGGTGGGGGACCCTTGGCCTGACCTGTGCCCTCTCCCAATCCAGGACCCCTCGGGGGATGTCGGAGAGCCAGTTTCAGCCCAATCCCACAGGCCAGGCTGAGGGACCCCACTGGTGCACGAATTCGTGCACTGGGCTTCTACTATATATACATTTAAATATATTTTTATTGATTTCAGAGAGGAAGGGAGAGGGAGAGAGAGACAGAAACATCTATGATGGGAGAGAATCATTGATCGGCTGCCTCTTGCATGCCCCCTATGGAGGATTGAGCTTTCAACCTGGGCATGTGCCCTTGACCAGAATTGAACCTCGGGGCTCTTCAGTCTGCAGGCGGACGCTCTATCCACTGAGCCAAACCAGCTAGGGCTACAGTCACTTTTAAATACACTCTAAGTTCACTTATTTTAACTTAAGTTAAAATAGTGGGTTGCTTAAGAAATGATCAAATAAATCATAGCACAGTAGTAAACACGGTACTGGGCCCTTATTCATTTCAGCCCCTGCCCCTCCCCAGGTAATAAATGAATGAGTGCTGGTCCCTGCCAGGGGAGGTCAGTCCAGAAGACTGGTTGGTCTCTCTGTCTTTTGGCAGGTGGGCCCAGATCTGAGCATATTTTCACATCCTTTTGATGTACCAAAGAGCCTTTGTTTCCTTAGGGTCATGCAGTAGATATTCATAGTCACCTTTACATATAATCCAAGTTAAGTTATTTTAACTTAAGTTAAAATAGTGGGTCGCTTAGAAATGATTAAATAAATCATAGCACAGTGGGTCATATTTAGAAAACCGCAGATCTGGTCCAATTCCTCTCTAGCTATTAAAGACACTCTGAGCAATGTGTTTCATCATCATAATCAAAAGAGCTTTACTAAGCAAGTGTCCATTGTTTCTCAGGAAATAATGAGCCCCAAAGTCGATATGGGTCCCTGCTTGGGACTGCACATGAGTGATACTCTTACTAAATATATTCCTGTCAAAATCTTTGTAATATCTAACTCTCCATGAGGTGCAAAAAAACCTGAGCATCCAATTAATTTCCAGATCAACGCTGCATGCTTTCTGATTAAGCACTGTAAGTACTATTCAGAGCTCTCTGTGGGCTGGTCCGGGTTCCTGCTGATGTGGAGCGAGGCCTTAGAATTGCTGCTGACTCCTCTTCTGTGTTTTCCACAGACAGGGCTCCTAGGCCCTGGTGGCTTAGCTTACAAGGTGCCTAATGAGGCCTGCAGTATTTGACAATATTTTTGTCTGCTCTTTTTAGAGACATTTGTTTTGCAGATAGCACCTAATTTTAAATGTTCCTGAGTTATTTGTTTGCTTTTAAGAGGAAGAGGAAGAGGGAAGCAATTAATATTTTGTGAGTGTCTGCTAAATTCAGGATACCTTACATTTTCTCTTTCTTTTAAAAGCACAAGAGCTCTTCTGCAAATAGTATTTCTTCTAGATAAACCTCCCTATAGATCTTTCTGCTTCCATTCTCGTCCACCCTCAATCCATCTCAGTAGCAGACAGATCTTTGAAAAATACCAAATCCAGATGTGTTCCCCAACCCTCATCTGTGACTTCATCCTTTGCTTGTAGATGAAGTCACAAATTCTTATGACTCACAAAATCCACACAACCTGGTCCTTTTCTACTTCTCCAGGGTCATCTGGGTCACTTTCTTCCTGGGTTGATATACTCCCCTATTCCTCCAACACACACAACAGCTTCTTTCAGATCCTTAAAAGGGCTGAGCATATTCCTGCCTCAGGGCCTTTGCACGAGCTGTTCCCTCTGCTGCCAGATACCTGGCTAACTCCTCCTCATCCTCAAGGCATTAGAGCAAGTATCTCTTCTGCAGGGAGACCTTCCCTCAACCAGCAGACCAGATCAAATTCCCCTGGCTAAACACATTTATAGGACCTAGTACTCTTTCATCACGGCAAAGCCCCACAGTTGTAAGTAAACAATTATTTCTGGAATTATTGGTTTGGAGTCTATTTTCCCTTCTAGACAACAAAGTCTCTGGGTAGGGACTATGTCTGCTTTATTCACCAACATATCTCTGCCTCCAAGCTGGCCCCCAGTGATTCTTGCTTCCTGGTATTCATGACTTTGCATTAGAGTCTCCCACAATAACATGCTGACCCTTATAACCAGCAAGTTACTGCAAAATGGCAGTGGGTGATTTCTGAGGCTAGATCATGAGAGACATTGCAGCTTCCACCTTGCTCCCTCTCTAGGACTACTTGCTCTGAGGGAAGCCAGCTATGATGCCATGGGGATACTCAAATAGTTCACAGAAGCCCACCCAAGGAGAGGAACTGAGCCTTCTGCCAGGAGCCACCCCATGGGAACCACCTTGGAATTGGATCCTGTAGCCCCAGCAGAGCCTTCTGATAACCACTGCCCTGACCAAGTTTTTGACTGCAATCTCATGAGACACCCTGAACCAGAACTATCCAGCCAAGCTGTTCCTGAATTCCTGACCAATAGATATTGTGGGAGACTAAAAAATGAACCCTGACCTCCTAGTTCATAGATCAACCCTCAACCACTGAGCCACCGCGGCCGGGCTTATTTATTTTTTTTAAAATATGTTTTTATTGATCTTTTTAGGGAGAAGGGAGATCAAGGTAGAAACATCAATGAGAGAGAAACATCAACATTAATTGGCTGCCTCCTGCACGTACCCTGTTGGGGATTGAGCCCAAAACCCAAGCATGTGCCCTGACCTTAAACTGAACCGGTGACCTTCTGGTGCATGGGTTGAAGCTCAACCACTGAGCCACATGGGTAGGGCTTAACCATAGTCCATTATTACAGTAGTACACACATACCTTGTGTGAATAAATAACTGTAAGTATATTTGAAGAGCCTGCTCAAAAATTTTATATAGTGATCTGTGATTAAAAAGTTTGGAGACCAAGGGTTGTTACAATATTTGCAAATCAATGAACATGATACACCACATAAACAAAATAAAGGATAAAAATTATTACATGATCATAATCAATAGATGCAGAAAAAGCATTTGATAACATTCAGCACCCATTTATGATACAAAGTCTCAGCAAAGTGGGAATAGAGGGATTTATACCTCAACACAATAAAGGCCATATATGGTAAACCCACAGCCAACGTCATACTCAATGGGCAAAAGCTAAAAGCATTTCCCTTAAGATCAGGAACAAGACAGGGATGTATGCTTTCACCATTCTTATTCAACATAGTACTGTAATCAAGTACAAAGAAGCAATACAAGGCATCCAAATTGGGAAGGAGGAAGTGAAACTGTTCTTATTCGCAGATGAGATGATAATGTATATAGAAAACCTTAGAGAATGCATAAAAAAGACTCCATAAAAAAGAAACTCACAACTGCTAAATTTAATAAATGAATTCGGCAAAGTAGGAGGATGCAAAATTACTATTCAGAAATTGGTGGCATTTTTGTACACCAATAATGAATTTTTAAAAAGAGAAATTAAGAAAACAATCCCACTTACCATTGCAACAACAAAAAATAAATTTAACGAAAGAGGTAAAAGACTTGTACTTGTAAGATTATAAGATAACCGAAGAAAGAAATCGAGGAAGATGCAAATAAGCATAAGCATATACGGTGTTCATGGATAGAAAAAAATGAACATCATTAAAATGTCCATACTATCCAAAGCAATCTACAGATTCAAATGGATTCCTATTAAAATACCAATGGTATATCTCACAGATCTAGAACAAGTAATACAAACATTTATATGGAGCCACAAAATACTCAGAATAGTCTCAGCAATTTTGAGACAGAAAACTAAAGTTGGAGGTATTACACTGCTTGATATCAAACTATGCTAAAAGGTCACAGTAATCAAAACAGCATGGTACTGGCATGAAAACAGACATATAGATCAATGGAACAGAATAGAGAGCCCAGAAATTAACCCACACCTTTATGGTCAATTAATATTTGACAAAGGAGGCAAGAGAATACAATAGGGTGAAGTCAGTCTCTTCAATAAATGGGGTTGAAAATGTTGGACAGATAGATGCAAAAAAATGAAATTAGACCATCACCTTACAAACATACACAGAATACACTCAACATGGATTAAAGAGTTAAATATAAATCACTAGACCATAAAAATCCTAGAAGAAACATAGGCAGTAAAATTTTAGACACTTCTCATAGCAGTATTTTTACAGATCTACCTTCCTTAGGCAAGTAAAACAAAAGAAAAAATAAATGGGACGATATCAAACTAAAAAGCTTTTGCACAGCAAAAGAAACCATCAACAAAACAACAAGAAAGCCCACTGCATGGGAGAACATATTTGCCAATGATTCATCTGATAAGGGATTCATTTCCAAAATATAGAAAGATTAAACTATTCAACAGCAAGAAGACAAACAACCCAATTAAAAAATGGGAAACCTGAATAGACACTTTTCCAAAGAGGACATAAAGATAGCCAATAGATATATAAAAAAATGCTCAACTTCAGTAATCATTAGAGAAATGCAAATTAAAACTACAATGAGATATTATGTCATGCCTTCCAAAATAGCTATCATCAATAAATCAACAAACAATAAGTGCTGGTGGGGTTGTGGAGAAAAGGGAACCCTCGTGCACTGTTGGTGGGAATGCAGACTAGTGCAGCCACTGTGGAAAACAGTATGGAATTTCCTCAAAAAATTAAAAATGGAACTGCCTTTTGACCCACAATCTCACTTCTGAGAATATATCCAAAGAACCCGAAATACTAATTTGAAAGAATATATGCGCCCCTATGTTCATTGCAGTGTTATTTATAACATTCAAGATCTGGAAACAGCCCAAGTGCCCATCAGTAGATGAGTGGATAAAAAAGCTGTGTTACATATACACAATGGAATACTACTTGGCCATAAAAAAGGGATATCTTATCTTTTTTGGCAGCATGAATGTACCTGGAGATTATTATGCCAAGTGAAATAAGCCAGTCAGAGAAAAACAAATGCCATATTATATCACTTATATGTGAAATCGAATGAACAAAGTAAACTGATGAATGAAATAGAAACAGAGGCATGATTACATTGAACAGATTGACAGCTGTCAGAGGGGGTTAGGGGAATGGATGAAAGAAGGTGAAGGGATTAGTCAAAAACTATATACATATATATATATATAATAAAAGCATAATATGCTAATTAGACCAGATGTCCTTTTGGACGGACGTCCTTCTGGACAACCCAGAGCTGTGAGGATGAGGCAGCCCATCACAGCTTGCCTTAGGCCGAGCCCCTTGCATGAATTTCGTGCATTGGGCCTTTAATATATATATATATATATATATATATATATATATATATATATATATATCCTATATAATAAAACCCTAATATGCAAATCAACCAAACGGTGGAACAAATGGGTGCTATGATGCGCACTGACCATCAACGCAGGAGCTGCCCCCTGATGGTCAGTGTGCTCCCAAAGGGGGAGTGCCGCTCAACCAGAAGCCAGCCAGAAGCTGGGCTCACCGTTGGTGAGCGCAGCGGTGGTGGCAGGAGCCTCCCCGCCTTCCGCGGCGGCACTAAGGACTCCTCGGGGGATGTTCAACTGCCAGGGAGTGGGCCTAAGCCAGCAGGCGGACATCCCCCAAGGGGTCTAGAACTGCGAAAGGGAGCAGGCCAGGCTGAGGGACACCCGCCCCCCCACAGTGCACAAATTTGTGCACTGGGCCTCTTTGAATTGGGGGCTAGGTGGCGGTGGGCAAAAGTGGGGAAAATGGGGATGGAAAGAAACTTTGCTTGGGGCAATGTGTGCACAATGCAGTGTGCAGATGATGTTTTGTTGAGTTGTATGCTCGAGACCTGTATGATTTTGTGAACCAATGTTACCTCAATAAATTTCAATAAAAAATAAAAAATTGAAAATGTATATACAAAAAAAAGTTTGGAGACCTTTGATTTTATAAGTGTAGGAGATGCTATTGGATGCCCCATTTGTAACCTTTTGCTTTTAGCATTTCAATGCATATTGACTCAACTCTCCTTGGCAAGGTTTCCATCTCTTTATCTTTGGAGCCCAATTTGCTCATGATGTTGGCAGCCCAGAAGTATAGGAAATTGCTTGCCCTTCATCCTGGTATCAGCCCTCCATCAATGACTGATGGAAGTTGGAGTGTTAATACTCCAACTTTCCCCTCAGAGGTTCTAACCTGTGTCTTGGGGTTGCCCATCAGAACTGAGCTCCAGTTGCCCACAGTGGTAACTCTCTTCACACACCTAACTTGAGTCCCTCCCCTACCTTTGCTCCTGGGACCGTATTCTAAATGAGCTACTGGTCTGTGAGTCCATGCCTCAGGGTCAGGTTTGGGGAAATCCAAAGACAGTAAATGACTGCAAAACTCTTTGAGCTCACTCTGCCACAGTGATTAATGTAGAGAGCGTCATGCATGAAAAAGGAACATAACTTTGACTTTATGTCTGTTATTCTCAAAAGCAAGTTAAGTAGCTTCAAACTACTTGACAATTTCATTTCCTTATAAAACCAATTTGGCTTTTGTTTCTTAATCAGTGATTTTATTGGAAGGGAGGAGAGTTTCGTAAGATTCTAGAGTTACGACAGACGAGTCCAATTTTCTCAGCTTACAAATGAGGATGCTATGCCCCCAGAGATGTTTAGCAGCTTGCCAGAAGTCACTTAGCTAGAAAGTGATAACAGCCGTATCTGGACCGACATTGCAACTCTCTGGACTCATGTTTCCAACAAAACCATTTTCCTATGTTTGATACACAGCTGGTTAGATCAGGGGATATCAGCTGACTTTTCTTAAAGGGTCAAAATGTAAAAATTTTAGTATTTTGGGGTCTGAAGATCTCTGACATAAAAACTCCACTTGGCTATTGTACTGTGAAAGCAACCTAAGCAACATGCGCTTGGCTGTGTTCTGCTAAAAGTTTATTTACAAAAACAAGTGGCCTATTTGTGGATCATAGTTTTCCAACCCCCTAGATGAGATTATAGAGGAGACAAAGGTCCTCTTTGTCTTTATGTTTAGGAGAAATGATCAGGCTCTCCTTATAGCTCTTTAGTGTTTATAATTTATTTTAAAATAATATATAGTAACTTAAATAAATATTTGTTTCCTACCCCCCCCCCCCCCCCATATTTCTGTCTTGTTAAGCCTACACATTAGCCCTGTCAGGCTCTGGGGATATCCTGTTTTAGTCACTAGTTATAGTACAAACAGCACATGCACAGAAAAGACTTCTCCCTCCAAAAAATTGAAACGAGACTATTTTTTCATTGTGTCAATATTAATTCTCAGAATTTAGTGTTCAATATTTTTTGCACCATTCCCGGAGGTACTGCAATACCGGGTCGATGTGAGGAGTGGATGGAGCAAGCTCCTATTCCATCTCCCTGCTCCAAAAATCCATTTAATATATTGTCCTCAGGTAGAGGGCGAATCAGATATTAAACTGATAAGAACAGATACTACACTTGATCTTAGCCAAGAGGCTGAGAAGCGATCAATATTATTTTTTATATTAATTTCAACACAGTGGAATGAATGTAATTTAGAACAGTAAGATTTATTTGCATTTAAATTGATGTTTTAAGCATTCCCTATGAAGAACAAATAGCATGCATGTTTATAATTAGAAGCATTGTTTCCAGGGCAGGTTTGTTTTCCTTTGGAAGGATTTGTAAATATGGCGCAGTGAGTTTAATATTAATAATGATGACCTGATAATACCACATGTTTCCAGAGAGAGTCTTATGACTAGAGTTCCACATTTTGGGGATTCCATTCTCCTAGTGGAATAGTGGAGAAGCAAAACATATTAGCTAAGAACATGTCCATGAATATCTTTTTTAAAAATTTAAAGTATTTTAGATACTTAAAAGAGTATGAAAAACCTAGGTTAATTGTTTGGCTTGAGAATGCATGTTTTGAAAAATCAAAAGGCTATTGCTGATTGCATGTATTACAAATGAATGAGCTGAAAGCATCAAGACAACCATTCTAATTCTTTCTCTAGTTCCTGCTGCTCCCGTGTGGGGTACCCATCAACCTGGATGGACAGGTCTTCTGTGCCTTGGTTTATGGCTATGGAACAATATACCAGTTCTCCCCAGAAGGTGGAAAGTACTGAGAAGTTTTCATTTCCTATGTAGACTATCTTCCCGATGGCATTAAGCAGACGCGTTTCGATCATAGTGAGATGCTGTGTTTACTGAGGTATGAAAAAACAATTTCTACCATGAGAACAGAAGGAGGAGTGTAGCTAAGCCAGAGAGAGGGATTTTTTGAGGAGGAAGCAGGGCTAGAAGAAAATAGGGGTGAACGTTTCGGTTTCCTACCTAGGAGGGGTGGATAAGAAGGTACCTACTTCATTGGTCACATGCAATGTAAATCCCTTCATCAGCCCGTCACGCATCCAACACTAACTAGGTCATTTACGCTGTTCCACCCACTGTCCTGTCCTGAGGATGAAGAGGGTGGCAATACAGTTAAGACCCCTATGTGCCTGCAGCTGACATTCCAATGGGGGAGGCATAAAAAACAAGAACCAAAAATATAATTACAGACTATTTTGAGAATGAGGAAGGGACCCAACAGGGAGTAATACTTAAATTGAGATGGTTCACCTGTGGGGAGAGCCAGTGTCTAACCAGGGGTCCTCAAACTTTTTAGACAGGGTGCCAGTTCACTGTCCCTCAGACCGTTGGAGGGCCGGACTATAGTTTAAAAAAAACTATGAACAAATTCCTATGCACACTGCACATATCTTATTTTGAAGTAAAAAACAAAACAGGAACAAATACAATATTTGTATTTGCATGTGGCCCGCGGGCTGTAGTTTGAGGACCCCCTGGTCTAAGCCTTCTAAGCCTTGAATTAGAAACAGTCCTGGAGCTAAGGTCTGGCGTACAGAGAATGAGCTGGAGAGAGGCTGCATAAGTGCCTGGAGCCAGGACACAAGAAGCCTCACACGGAAGAAGAAGGAGTGGGGTCCCAAGTGCAGGGGGAGGCTCCAGATGAGTTTTACTAGGAGGTCTTGTGGGAAGAGGATATCTGAGAGGGCAAGAATGGAAGCAGGGCCCTGGCTGGGTGACTGGGTTGGAGTTTTGTCCCGTACACCAAAAATGTGAATTCGATTCCCGGTCAGGGTGCACACCTAAGTTGCGGGTTCAATCCCCCATCAGGGCGTGTACAGGAGGCAAACAATATTTTTCTCTCTCTCCCCCTTCCTCTCTCTCTTAAAGTCAATGAAAACATATCCTTGAGTTAGGATTAAAAAAAAAAAAAGAATAGAAGCAGGAAGCTGAGGCTTTTGTGGGGTCCAGGAGGGAAGTGATGTTGGCTTGGTCCAGGAGGTCAGTGTTGGAATGGAGAGAAACAGATAGATGCATTGCATAGTGGAGCTAGGACCAGAAGATCTGGTGACTGAGGGGAGAGAGGGTGAGAGAGGAGTCAAGGATGACTCCCATGGTTGGGACATTAGTCATTGTGTCCATGATAGTGTCATTTTGCTGAGCTGTGGGATCCTGGAGTGGGGCATGATAGATGGTGAACTTCACATTTCACTTCTCGCCTGGCTGTGTGAGGTAGGGCAGATCACTAACCTCTCTGATCTTCAGTTTCCTATCTAGGAGAGGTGGATAAGAAAGTACCTACTTCATTGGTCACATGCAATGCAAATGCAATAATGCATGTAAAACCTGAGGCTGGGCACATAGCACATACTCAACAAATGCTGGGTACCAAGACAGCTAAGGTTCAGAAGAAGCCAAGGAGGCAAAAGGGACCAAACAGCAGAGGCCAAAATATCAGAATCAAAGCAGGGAGAAGAGTGGGAGAGTGGTGCTGTTTTGACTAGCAGTCAACTCTCCGTGAGAGTGGCGATGGATTTGTGAGCTAAGACCAAACAAGCGATAAATGAAAACTCTCAAGCCAAACCATTGTGTAGAATGGGATAATTGCGGTCGCTTATGGGTTTTTTTAGTTGAAGTGTTTATGAACCTTGACTCTGGTCTTATTCACAGAGTATACATTCTCTGTTTGTAAGGTGCTTCATAAGAATCCCAATTAGGTACTGGCTGTCTCAGATAACTCAGTGTCTGTATGGTTACCACACTGTACCCACAGAGGGACTGGCTCCTTTGTATGGAGTCTTCTGGAACATTCTCTACAAGAGAGGAGTCATGTGTGAGTAGATCTATGGGTTATATTGGAGAAGAGACGGGAGGGTGGTCCAGGATCAGTACCAGGAGGGCATCTATGCCTTTAGCATTCTGGGAAGGTCAATTTATATTTTTTCAAAGATTAACGAAGACCCATTGTTCATATCAGTAATAGGGACAATCATTATATCCCTTTGATTCTGAAGCAGAGAAGATGATGGTTCCTGTTTTACAGATGGGAAAAATGAGGACCATGAAGATCAACCAACACGTTTTTGCTTGCAGTGACTCCAGGGGAGTCCTTGAACTAGTGCTCTCTGAATAGCTTACAGCAAACCTATTATTCAAAAAAAAAAAAATTGGCAATGTTTGAGCTATAAAACATAAGCCTTCTATTTTCATAGCTTAGGGAAAATACCACCCCCACACTGTAATACATCTTATTCTCCTGCCTAGCAGAGCACGCATTGGGAGGGCTGTGTGTGCGACATTCAAAGTACAGAATTCACCATCAAAGTACAGAACTCACCTCATGGTGAGGAACATTGCTCAGAGCCAAGCCCTGGCTTCCTGCACTTGGTTTCAGGTTTTAATTATTGGTTAGTCATTAAAGGTCCTTTTTTTTCAGTTAGTAATTAAAGGTTCTTTCTTTTGTGAAAAATAATTTCCTGTAGGTTGGGAGCCAGCAGGGCTACCATGGTTGAGAAGCAAATCCTATTTCTATGTCAGATATTCTCTCTGCCTTGGCTATGCAGGATGGAACATTCCGTTTTGCCCAAAGCTCCAGACTGCAGAAATGTAAGGAGGATCCAAGAGCAGACTCTGAGATGAAGACTGTGGGCAAGTGACTTATTGAAGACTAGAGGCCCGGTGCACAAAATTGGTGCACGAGGGGAGGAAGGGGTCCCTCAGCCCGGCCTGCACCCTCTCTCAATCTGGGACCTCTTGTGGGATGTCCAACTGCTGGTTTAGGCCGGATCCTGCAGGGGTCCCTCGGCCTGGCCTGTGCCCTCTCACAATCCAGTGCACAAATCTGTGTGCCTGCTTGATTGCCCCTAACCATTTGCTTGCCTGCCTGATCAACCCTAACTGCTTGCCTGTCTGCCTGATCGCCCCTAACCACTCTGCCTGCCTGCCTGATCATCCCTAACCACCTCTGCCTCGGCCCCCGCCACTGCGGCTTCATCCTGAAGGATGTCCGGAATGACATCCAGAAGGTCATTTGGCTGTCTGGTCTAATTAGTACATTACACTTTTATTATTATAGATGTGCTTTCAAGGAAGCCAGTGAAGGATGGAGGGAAACAGGATTGGACACGGAAAGGGACAAATCAAGATGTGATTTTGGGCATATCCTGCAGGGGGCCCTGGAGGGTTAGTTACCACTCAGCATTTTCCCAGCCCAGGTAGTGTGGGCACCTGCCTGATTCCCTTCTCAGACTCTGCTCTGCGAAAAGATCACAGCTTTCTCTTCATAGAGTAATTGCCCTTAGACAAATGGGAGTCACAAAGCTAAGGAAGTTACATAGGCCCCCAAGGACCACTGGAAGTCAGTGACTGACACAGGGTTAAAAAATGCTAGTTCTCTTCTTCAGGGAGGGACCCACTTGGTAATGTGATTCATGTTCCAGAGCTCCCCAGGGGTCAGGCTGAGGCTAAACTTTTCCCATCTGTGGACCTGCTTGGGTGAGTGTTCCCAAGAGATGCCTGTGGGGATCAGGCTGAAACCAGCAGTCCAACATCCCCCGAGGGGTCCTGGATTGCGAGAGGGACAGGCCAGGCTGAGGGACCCCAATGGTGCACGAATCCATGTACCAGTGGGGCCTCTAGTATGCTTATAAGATCTTTGGTTAATCTCTTCCCGTCCTCCCTCCTGCCCCTTTCCCTCTGAGGTCATCAGTCTGTTCCATGTTTCCATACCTGTGTGTTGAGTGTCTGCCCTTTGGTGGTCAGTGCACATCTTAGCTACTGGTCAGATGGTCGCTTAAGCTTATATGGATATATTTAAAATATTTTTGTTGATTTCAGAGAGAAAGAGAGGAGAGAGAGATAGAAACATCAATGATTAGAACTTATCATTGATTAGCTGCCTTCTGCATGCCCTACACTGGGGATCAAGCCCGTAACCTGGGCATGTGCCCTTGACCAGAATCGAGCCCTGGACCGTTTCATCCACAGGCCGACACTCTATCCACTGAGCCAAACTGGCTAGGGCACAAGAATATATTTTTAAAGTGTCTTTTAGAGCTAAAGAATTCTCAAACAAGCAGTGGGTTAAGTACGTTGTATTCAGCAACATCTGAGACTTAGTTTAAAAAGCAAAACAAAGGAAGGCTATTCTTTATGAATGTTTGACATACTTTGTAATAAAAGGAAAGTGGAGGGAAAACATGAAAAATTAGAATAACATACTAATTGCCCCCTTATAAGTTCTTTTTCAAAATGCTCTATGTAAATCATTACGTTTCCTTGAGGCAGGAAGGGAAGAGGGAGTTAAGAGCATGGATTTTGAGGTCTCACTGTCTTAGGTTTGTGGTCTTTTTCTGCTAAGTTCTAGCTATGTGACCTTGGACAATTTGCTTAACTTGCACCCTTGAACATGGGGTGTTCTGTGTGCCAGGAGTGGTTTGAAGGGCCCTGTGTATACCACTTAATTGACTTATCACAACCATCAATAAGGTCAGTATTGTATTCACCTATTTTAGAGATGAGACACAGAGTCACATAGCTAGCAAGTACTTGGGGTAGGATTTGAACTCAGGGAGTCTGGTCCCAAAGCCCCTAACTTTCACACCAGACCTATGGCTTTAAGGAACTACAGTGGGAAAACAGGTGCATGAGAAAGAGTAAAATGCATGTCACCTCAATAGGTGTAGCATTTTTCATCACAGCTGCAGCAAGTTATTGTAAATTAATTATTTGTAGCGTCCACTCCAAGCAAAACTTGGGCACCTAGGGTTTTTTATTTGGCTCTTTCAGGTGAAAATCCAAAGTAGGAAACCTAGGGAAATGTTTCACATCTTGGGAATTTAATGAGTCTATACTAATAGTAAGGAAGAGAGTAAGAAAGAAACAAAGTGTGGCTCAGTGGTTGAGCATCGACCTATGAACCAGGAGTTCACAGTTTGATTCCTAGTCAGGGCACATGCCTGGGTTGTGGGCTTGATCCCCAATAGGGGGTGTGCAGGAGGCAACTGATCAATAATTCTCTCCCATTATTGATGTTTCTGTCTCTCTCCCTCTCCTTTCCTCTCTGAAATCAATAAAAATAGATTTAAAAAAGAAAGAAACAAAGGCAGTGGAGAATATATTTCTGTATTTTCATAAATTACTTTTGTGGCTTATCATGCAATAAAAATATTGCTATACATTTTTAGAACAGGAATGTTTAGTGATAAGCAGAATAAAATCCTAATAGCTTCCTTGCCTTCATTCATCCATCTATGTATCCATTCGTCCATTCTAGGGAATGAAGCCTCTGGTTGATTCTCTCATAAACAAGAGAATTGGAAGACATTATCTTGGTCTTAGGTCACTTAAATTTAGTCGAAAAAATTAGACGTGGTCAGAGGCCTTTAGAGAATTTGGGGCAAGTAAATTATTATTGTGGGCGAATTTTAGTCTAAGCTTCTTGGTGGAAGCAAATCTCCAGAGGCAAAACCAGTTATAATCCAACCCCGCTTTGTTCAGAATCATGAGGTCAAGCTACTAGGTCAGTGATTTCAAGATTTTTTAAAATATACAATACCTGACTAGTCAGGTGTTGCAGAATTTCAGTAATTAGTTTATTTGTGCCATGAAATGAAAAAGGTTGAAAATCGCTGGTCTAGATTAATTCATAGGCTGTAGCAATGTGAAAAAACGTTTTTAAAGTGCTTTCAAATATCTTCCTATCTCTAGCCTGCCACATTCTCATAGTGGGTGGTGCTTTTATTTCCAGGACAGCCCCGAGCACAGTATGCTGTAATTATATACTCACGTGTGTCTCCCTTACTGAATTTCGAAATCCCTGAGTGTAGGGACCAGATTTTTCACATTTTATAATCCAGGTCCCTCACCCAGAATCTTGCATACAGTAGAAAATTAGTAGAAGTGTCTTAAATGCCCACTAGATGCAATGGAACAAAAAGTAGTCAACTGAGCAATGTGGAAAAATTGATTGACCAGATTTTTTCTTTGTTTTCACCTGTAGCTGTAAGTCTAGGTCCAAACAAGTAGTTCCATTTGAATTAAATTTTTTTCTCCCATTTTTATATCCAAGCATATTCCTGTAAAAATGGGCACATTCCTCTGCTACATGGGTTGAGTCAGGTGATAGTCATCTGACTGATGGTCTGTCCAGATAATTAAAACATTTTTATTTCCAGTATTCAGTGTGGCCTCCTCATGATAAAGTGCTACTATGATGTGACATCAAAAAAAGTCAGCCTCTCCTTTTAATAAGGTACAAAGGTTGTTTAAACCTCAATTTTATATGCAATATTAATGTGTTCTATTTAAATATTAATCAGACTAAAAGCCTGGAGCATTGCATGCAATCAATACTTCACAGCAGCTGAGTCATCCAGGGCTGAGGACTGGGCCCATCTCCAGCAGCTGCCCTTTCATCATGGCGGCCACTTGCCACCTGGAGCCCTGGTGTGCACATGGCTGCTGGGCTCAAAGTCACTTTCTCCAGGCTCCACGCTGGCAGCCCTTCAGAGTGCTCCAGAGGCTCTCTTCAAAGATAGTTATCTTTCAGGAACCCATCAAAAGAATGGAAAAGTACAGGTCCTTAGGGGTGAGCTTTTGTTGGTGAAATAGCAACTCTGGATTATAAATAATGTTCCAAATTTTGGACTGAATCAAAGAGCATTAGACTTGGTCAGAGGCCTTTCCCATCTGGAAATGTAACTGCATTTTCACCAACCTGTCTTCTACACATTCCAGACATGAAACAGCTCTTGGTTATTTGCATGTGAATTATCCACACTGAAAATCATATTTCTCCAGGCCTTTGGCTATGGGAACCTCAGTTAGTTCTATGACCCTCTATTGCTTTCATCAGAGACATGCATTAATGGGAATGGGGCGGTGGCATCACCTATGAGATAACTGAGAGCTGGGAGTGAGAGGGTTCTGCATGCTAGAGGTCCCCATCATCAACAATAGGAGCTCATCATATGATTGAGCTCCTGATTTTATTTGCAATGAATGAATGACGGCTTAATAGTCAATGCAATTTAGCAAATATTTATTGAATGCCTGTTTAGCACTGTGCTAAATGTTAAGGGGGACACACATTTTAAAAAAGCACACACTTTCCTACAAAGGGGTCGTGATCTAGTCCTTATGCCATCATATGGAAATAGCATTGTTGACTGAATAAATGAATGAATGAAGTGCCAAAATGAATGATGAGATTAATCATCAGAATCTTGGAATGTTTTCAAAGAAATCCATGTTATAAGGTGTAGCCCTAGAGATTTTGATTTAGTGGGTCTGGGGTAGGGCCAGAGAAATCTATATTCTCCTTAGGCTAGGATGGACAGCCATTACTGTGGGAGGACCAAGGAGGGTGTCGATCATGGGTAACTGTAATAGCTGCTGCATAAAAACAACCATAAAATGTCAGCAGCATATCACAATAAGCATTTATATCACTTATGAGTCTACCGTTCAGCTAGGAGCAAGATGATCTAGGTTGGGCTCAGCAAGGCAGCTCTGCGGATCTTGGCTGGGCTTGCTTGCTTCTAGGGCAGTGGTTCTCAACCTTCCTAATGCCGCGACCCTTTAATACAGTTCCTCGTGTTGTGGTGACCCACAACCACAAAATTATTTTTGTTGCTACTTCATAACTGTAATTTTGCTACTGTTATGAACCGTAATGCAAATATCTGATATGCAGGATGTATTTTCATTATTACAAATTGAACATAACTAAAGCATAGTGATTGATCACAAAACAATATGTAATTATATATGTGTTTTCCTATGGTCTTAGGCGACCCCTGTGAAAGGGTCATTGGAGAACCGCTGTTCTAGGGGTTGGCTGGGGGTCAGCTGGTATTGGCAAGGCTCTTCCACCAGGCAGCTCTGATTCTTACTGCAGTTCTGTAGGTTGACTTTGGTGGCTGTGTTATGGGCTCTGGCAGCTGGGGTAGCTCTTCTCCATGTGTCTCTCATCTTCCTCCTGGGTACAGTGGGCTAGCCTGGGCATGCTCTTCTAATGGAGACGGTAGAGGCATAGGAGGGCATATGGGAATACAAAAGGCCTCTTAAGGCCTCTGAACTGGCAATCTGACACTTCTGTGTAATTTTACTGCTTTAAACAAATCACATGGCCCCACCCAAAGTCAAGGGGTGGGAAATACACTTCGCCCTTTTAGAGAGAAGTTCTGCAAAGCCCCTCAGTAAGCTGAGGTCTAGGGAAGGATGAGGAGTTGGAGTCAACACAGTCTTCCACATTTGCTGCACTCAAGAATTTGTGGAAAAAATGAAGGAGGAACACCCAAATCTGTACAGGTTTCAGCACAGGATCTTGGAGCTGCTCAGAGGATGACGCACAGTTTCCAAACTGAGAGATGGAGGTCCTAGTTCAAGAAGTGGTTCAACCTTCACGTCACCAGGGCAAAAGCCCGTGTCCCACACTGTGATCACTTAAACATCAGGAGGTGTAATTTCCTTGGCCTGGAGAAAACTTCATTTGGAAAAATTACCATTTTACAATCCTTTCACCCACTTTGAGGATTAGGCCTCCCTTATGAATATCCATGAATATCCTTTAGCTCAAAGAGCTGAGACAGAGAAGAGTAGATGAGAAATTCTACTGGGACATCCTTTCTCATTACATTCCTGGCCATGGGCAATGAATCTTCTCTCTCCCTCTATCTTCTGCTAGTTGGATGTTCTTTTAAAAATAAAATTTAAAAATAAATAAATAAACCTTTCTTTTTTCAAATAAATCTTTGAGCTT
Source organism: Myotis myotis (assembly GCF_014108235.1). Classification (NCBI taxonomy): domain Eukaryota; kingdom Metazoa; phylum Chordata; class Mammalia; order Chiroptera; family Vespertilionidae; genus Myotis; species Myotis myotis. The sequence goes on along the minus strand of NW_023416401.1, from coordinate 75,588,445 downwards.
TATTTTGGTAGCCTCTGCTCTTTGGCCTTTGCTTTCCTAACTTCAATCTTATACTTAGTCTGGTTGAGGTGTCTTTTTCTTCCCTTTTGAGAACTTTGAGCTTACAGGGGAGGGCACGGAGCAATTGCACCATTTCTTGAGGCACACTCCTGCTTCTCCATCAGGGCAACCAGCCATTGTGCACAGTTGTAATCTCAGCTCTTTTGAGATGGAAATGAATGTTTATTGAGCATGTTATCTGGAAGACCTTATACACATGGTATCTCAATGATACTTCACAGCAAACCTGATACTCATTTTGTCCATTTCACAAATGAGGATATTAAAGTTCAAAGAGGTTTAATAGGTTAGTCTCAAGTTGCACAACTATGACTCAGGAAGCCAAACATCACACTCAGTTTCCATTACTGTCACCCTGTCAGCACTTCATCCTTGCATGCTGGCCGACTCTGTCAGCACCTGCAACTCTCCACCTGAAGACTCTCTCTGTCTGCTGACTGTATTCCACTTGCATGGTGGGCAGGACAGAAGAGCTGGGGAGTTAAGCGCCCCCACCTCCCTAACTTGGGCCCTCTCCTGGGACACAGCCCTCAACCAGTGATTGACAAGAGTTGATGGATAACTCTGAGTGGCTCTGTCTACACTTTCCCAGAGCTCTGTGGTGAGAGCATGCTCCTTTGCTCTCAGTAGTAATAGGCATTGTAACAAACCCTTTCTCAGCTGCTCTTCCTTGTGGAATAGCTTCCTTTCTCCCCAGCTGGTACTTCCTGGGGTATCCCCCCCTCCCCCCAAATAAACTACTTGCTTTCCAATGCTTATCTCAGGTCTGCTTCTGAGAAAACTCCCACCCACAGCAAGACGACTCTCTTTGGATTTTACAGAACCACTAGCCACTTCTTCACTTTTGTAGCTTCAGCAGAGAAGGCTTTGGGCAAAGCAGAGGTGTTTGGCTCCACTCACACCCACCCTGCGGGACCTGACCCTCAATCACAATTCTCGTGTTCTTGGCGAAGTATCCCTCTATTCCTGAAGACCTCTGGACTTGGACCGGTGCTGTGAACATCACTGAGTGGGGCCACACGGTAAAGAGATGAACAACCTCCCTGCCTGCCAGCCCCTCCCCTGTGAGATACGTCCCACACCAGTGTCTTTACTGACCGCCGGCTTCTCTGGAGAACACCTGAGTCAGGCTTCTCTCTCTTCCTCTGGGGTGTGGACATAGCAGGTCCAATACACAGCGATCAGATATATCCAGACCATTCGCACAGAGAAGATGGGGTAAAGGAACTCTGATTTAGACTTGGTCTAAAATACTTGTTTCATGTTATTACTATCGGGATGGAAAAAGGAGAGTTTTAATTATTTGGGATAGGGAGCATTTATCAGTGGGACTAGATCCCTCAGATTAAATCCAATCATAGAACAATAGAGTAATACTTCAAGCAGCTATTATTATCCTTTACTTCTAACTCTCAACAGATTTAATGTAGATTTGTTGAATTAAATTAACACTAACAACTTACATTTATATATTGATTTGCAGCTTTCAAAGGATTTTAATTCTCAGTTTAAATAGAAAGAACACCAGACTACCAGTATACTCTGACTCATCTCTTCTTTTTTTAAAAAATATATTTTTATTGATTTCAGAGAGGAGGGGAGAGGGAGAGACAGATGGAAACAGCAATGATAAGAGACAATCATTGATCGGCTGCCTCCTGCAGGGCCCCTACTGGAGATCGAGCCTGCAACCCTGGCATGTGCCCTTGACCAGAATCGAACCCCGGGACCCTTCAGTCCCCAGGCTGATGCTGAGCCAAACCAGCTAGGGCATCTTCTCTTTTAATATATGGAAAAAAACAAGCTTTGAAAACATTTCTTGTTTGGGAAACAGTGTGTCTAGTTTGATTATGAAGAAATTTTTGTCATTTTTGTCTAAAAGCCTCTGCTAGAGTTTTTACTTCTCACTAAAAATAATCTGTAGCAAAAAGGAATTTCCCCAACACAGCCCATTTCTGTTTATTTTAACCCTTAATAAATTTCCAAGTCATCCTCACCGAGGCAAATGTTGCCAGCACCCAGCCCATTTAGCTTTGGCCTATCACCCTGGTGAGTTCTGGCTGCCTACCTGCATCTTTGACAAGGGCTGTGGGAAGGTAGGATGTCTGGGATTTTAACATTTCCTGGGACCAGCCCTCAACCAATGATTGACAGAAGTTGCTGTAAAAATACTCCCACTTCCTTGGGTATCCCGTCCTGGGTGGGATAACTGGCACTTATTCTACACTGTCCCCGACTTCCCAGTGGGATGAAGTTCCAGCTGCTCCCTGGTTTGATAATGTACCATTTATTAGCTGCTTCCCCTTCCATATCTCATTACTCCCTCTATTCTTGCTTCCTGGGATCACCTCTCAAATAAACTACTTGCACTCAAACCCTTGTCTCAGGTTTGCTTGTGAAGGAACTCAAACACAGACCTCCCCAAAGTACATTTCACTAGGAGGGCACCAGGCTAGCCTATCACATCCAAACCATTAAGTCACCTAACAAGGTGTGAAGCTGTCTGTTAATCCTTTGCTCAAACAATTTTTGAGCTTATCACCGTCCACTGATTTCATTGTTCTCCTGGGCAGGTCTACTCCACTTGCCATCCTCATTCTGTTAATTATAGTGTAAAATTTTCAATTAAAAATAAAGATGATAAAGTTGGTTAGTAGCTTTAAAGCTGTCAGTCTCTACACAGAGTAAGAGAGACACAGAGACTGAACAAAGCAATTCAGGCTCAGGTTCTCTGCTGAGGAATTAAGAATGAGGTACTTGATGTTCAGTTTTCTCACTTATACCAAAGACAGAGAAAACATTTTTAATCCTCACCCAAGGATTTTAGAGAGAGAAAAGGGGAGAAAAAGGAAGAGAGAGAGAAACATCGATCAGTATGCAGCCTAAACAGAGACTGAACCCACAACCTAGGTATGTGCCCTGACCAGGAGTCAAATCCAAAACCTTTCGAATCCAAAACCAACCGAGACACACCAGCCAGGGTGAGAGAATATTATATTACAAAATTTGTAATCAGTTACATAATTTTTGTAAGGTTCCAAGTATTTAATAAATATTGAAGACTAGGACCTTCCTCTGTATTGAAGTTTCTGTTCAATTCTTAGATGTCATCTGCTCTAAGATTAGTGTAGACATTGTCAACTCCTCAACAACACATACCTGCCAACTGGCCATCAATACTCCTCTTTTTTTTTTGTTAATCCTCACTCCAAGATATTTTTTCCATTGATTTTTAGAGAGGGGGGGGGGAGACAGAGAGAGAGAGAGAGAGAGAGAGAGAGAGAGAGAGAGAGAGAGAGAAAATATTGATGTGAGAGAGACACATCTATTGGCCACCTCATGCATGAACCCCGACCAGGCCGAGATCAAACCTGTAACCCAGGCACATGCCCTTGACCCAGAATCAAACCTAAGACCCCTCGGTGCTCCAATTGACATTCCAACCACTGAGCAACACCTGCCAGGCCAACACTCCTCTTGAACATTTTCAGATATGGAGAACTCATTACTTAATGGGACAGCTAATTCCTTTTATTTATCAACCTTAATCATTAAACAGTTCCTCCTTTAACTGAACCAAAATCTTTCTCCTGCAGTTGTCATCCTTTGGTGGGAATTTTCTTGGGAGTAATTACTGAATTAGTTGAATGCCTCATCCCACATAGAGCATTGGAGAATAGGAACTATTAGAAAACATATTTAATGTGCCTCTTAAGTTGTCAACCCCCTCCCCCATCCCCAATCTTTCAGCTTTCCTTAGTAGGCTATAGTTCAGAGCCCTTCTGGTACCTTGTCTATCTGTCACTCTTCCTCTTGGAATGAGGCACCCATTAGAACCAATTTAGTTGTCCAACAATTGGGGATTGGAAAATTTAAATACAATGCAGCATGAGTAAAATCTGTATAGCCCTATAATCATGTTTTGAAGAGTATTTAATGATATAAAAGTGTTCATGAGGTATCAGGTGGAAGGGGGCATACTGTATATGCCACAGAGCCCAGTTTCATTAAAAATACGCACACAGAAATGAACACGACACTCATAGAACCCACAGAGTCTTTCAGGTATATTCTGATATCACAGAGTTGAGAGGAGCTAGTACCTTTCAATTTGGATGCTTTACTTTCCCATTTCAGCTTACTGGTTTTGGCAGAATCTCAAGGTTAATTAGCATTGTATCTGCAGTTCATCAGAGCCCCAGGGAATTTTTCCCCCCTCTTGAATTATTATCTCTTTTAATCTGACAATTGGTATTGGGATCAGCCCTTCACAGAAACAGCGGGGCTGGGCAGAGAGCAGGGAAGGAGGCCCAGGTTAGTCCCTGTGTAAGTGGCTTTGGTGGGGACTGGACTGGCAGGAGTGAGAGGTCTTCCAGCCCGACCAGCAGACACCTGACCTTGAAGTCCTACAAGCTGCAAGATGGAGCAACACTGGTCTGCAAAAGTGAGCAGAGCCCTGTTTGGTGGCTTTGCGAGGTGCTGGGTCCTGGAGATGGCAGGAAGCCTGTGCAGCCAGGGGAGAATACTAATAATGTCTCTGTGTGCACCTCCACAGGCTACCACCCCCGCCATTTCTGTGTAAGAAAAGCCTGTGGGTATCACAGCGCTGGAGAAAACACAACCCAAGCATTTCTCAGTCTCCCTTTGGGAGAACTCTCCAGAGCCCTGCAGCTATTGGGGAGACAGAGAAAGGGATGGCATGAGAGGAGGCAAACAAGGCTCTATGTGCGGCAGTCCCTTTAAGGAGGCAAAAGGGACAGCCAGGCAGACAGCTCCACGTGTGTTTGCAGGAGGGGAGAAAGGACACAGGAAGGCGAGGAGAAATGTTTCCTAAGACTCTGCAGATGGACCACTGAGGCAGAGCTTGCAACTCATAAGTGGTTCTTTATTGTCTTGTCTACAGGAGTGGAGTCTCATCTCTTGGAACAGAGCTTCGGATTAATTTTTGTCATGTCTCTCTGGGCCCACTTTGTCTGGACGGTGCCAATGATTCATTTAATTTTCTTTTTAATTATTAAAAAGATGCTCAGCCCTATGTATACTCTTGTAGATTTATAAGACTCCTGCAGTAAAGAGAAACCCGGCCCATGGGTGCTCTGTTTCCTAATGCTCAATGCACTGAACACGTGGAAAACCTCTGTTCTCTTTTTGCATTGTCGATACACACTTTCTAGGGCAGTGATGGCGAACCTTTAGAGCTCGGCGTGTCAGCATTTTGAAAAACCCTAACTTAACTCTGGTGCCGTGTCACATATAGAAATTTTTTGATATTTGCAACCATAGTAAAACAAAGACTTATATTTTTGATATTTATTTTATATATTTAAATGCCATTTAACAAAGAAAAAATCAACCAAAAAAATGAGTTCGCGTGTCACCTCTGACACGCGTGTCATAGGTTCGCCATCACTGCTCTAGGGTGAGTGACCCAGGCTGTTGATCCCAAAACACTTCTTTTCTCTATTGAAGTTCACGTTCTCTTCAGTATGACCTCTTCAGCTACTCAAATAACATTCTGAATACTTAGCTCTGCAGCTTATAGAAGTATTGCTTAGTAATAGTTTACTTAATTTTAAGTGAACACACCAATGCTCGAATAGAGGCTCCCCTGGGGTTAAAAGAAAGGGATCACTTATCTTTAAAGGGTTTGTAGGTTTCTTCAGGGAAGCAGAGTGACTTGCTGGGTCAAAGTCAGAGCATGTGGTTTTAGTCCAACAGCATTTCCCGTGCCTTCCTGTTAATATTTATTACCTGTCAAGGGAAACTAAATGCTCTACATAGTGCTGGGGGGCAAGTCAGTGTGCAGGGCTCATAAACACAGCAATAATAAAAAAGATGATGTTCTTGCTTTCATACAGCTATGGATGTAACGTGAGTTGCTGCACTTTTTGGCATTTTGCCATCAGTTTCATCCAGCAAAAACCCAACAGGCTCATTTCCACCCTTCAATTCAATACTACTATCCTCAGCTAGAGTTGATTTTAAACCTCCCTCATATTTGCCCCTCCCTGTACCTTTCAGACCTCAAGTTTCCTGCTTTTCTTCTTAGAAAGCCACTAGTTTTTTCTGCTGCTAGGCTCCATACCCTGTCTGTTTGTCTTTGGCCTGAGCTGTGGCTCTAACAAGATGGGCAGTTTTAGTGTGCATGCATGTATGTGTAAATGTGCATGTGTATGTTCCTAATAACAAGGGACACTAGAACACCTAAGGTGCACATGTTTCCCCACACAGGTCAGCTTGTACTTACGTAGTTCGAGGCCAGGTCTGGGTGGAGATAGTCAATCCCTGTGAAAAGACAATAGCACAGGAGTGAAAGGTTAATACCTGCCACTGTCCTCGGGAAAGCTGCTCTAGAAAGATCTCATGTGCTGCACCCAGGATACACTGTGCCTGAGGCCCCAGCCTTGTGTTTCGCTTCCTGAGTGAGGGTGGGTGGGTTGCACCGCCCAAGTGAAGAGACAGCTGCCACCAGATGCATTGGAGGAGGGAAGCCAATTAGAGCTTGGAGCCTCAGGATAACACTTCTGCCGTAAATGTCAGCACAAAGGGGCTTAGTGTGTTTAAGATTGATGGCTCATCAGGGCAGTGATGCAAGAGAGATTTGTGGAAATCCTGACATTTCTAAAGCAGCAACAGGCATTTTTTTGAAATGAAACTGGCCCGAGGGAGGGAAAGCAATGGATTAGTAGAGGGTTCTCTGGCATAGAAGTAATAAGAGTAACATAGCTGGGCAAGAAAAGCGAAATGGTCTCCTGCAATGTGTCCCAAGTGGGAGGTGATACTTGTCTTTCCAGAATGTGGCTTTCCTGGAAGCTGAGACCTTGAATCACCCTGCAGGGGTCCTGTGCTTTCTCCTGCATGTGGACTACCTTGTTGCCCAATAGTCATTCCTGTGGTAGAATTATGGTCCATGAGTTGCTAGCCTCCATCAGACTCGTGAGCCTCAGAAAGCACCCTGGAACTTCAAGGACAAATTGAAGTTTTCCTCCAGGTCTGAGAGCCATATAATCATTGCAGTTTCATTTCATCTGAGCATCTAGCCCTCCAAGAAACCAGCCAGGCTCCTGCACTACCTAGTATAATGGTTGTAAGTGTAGGTTTTGGAATCAAAGATTCGAATTTGAATCCCAGCCACGCTGCCAACTGGCTGCATGACTTCAGGGAAAGCGCATGGCTTCTATATGCTTGTTTTCTTCTTGATCTAGTGGAGGTGAGAACAGTGTGGTGTGCTTGTAATGGTGGCATTTAACAACTCTATTGGGTTGCAATATTTAAAAGCCAGAAGTATTATTCAGCCTCTTGTATAGCTGTCATCTTTACTGCATGCATACCAAAGTCAGGTCACAGCTATAGCTTTGTTCTGCAAAAAGGAACTTATATCAGGATGTATATAGTTGACCCTTGAACAACAAAGTTTAGAGGAGCCAACTTGCTGGGCAGTTGAAAATCTGCATATAACTTAAGTCGGTCCTCCACGTATGTGGATTCCCAACCACCAGTTGACCCCTGAAGAAAGAGAGTTTGAACTGTGCTGACCAATAGAAAAACCCACGTATAAGTGGACCCACACAGTCCAAGCCAGCATTCTTCAAGGGTCAACTGTATTTGTAAAAAAAGTTTTCCTTTGTTTTTTTTGTTGCACAAGTCATTTCTGGTAAGTACTTTTTAGACTAGCAATCACTGTTCTCGGGAAAGCTGCTCTAACATGTTTCATATCTTGCTGCTGATATTTTGACATCTGAAACAATTACTGTTATCATGCTGATTTCTATATCTTGGGAGAGTATAGCTGGCCACTTCCTGCCCAATATCCTCCCCCTCCTCCCCCTCCCCCTATTCCTCTCTCAAGGACTGCAGAGAGACAGGGGTTAGAAGCCTTAAAGACAAATATTTAAAAGTTTGCAGACCCATGTTCTGGACTCTAATTTAGAGATGGTAAGTTTAGGTTGTGTTGGGGATGAGCCTGGGCCATGGGACCAACAGATCCAGTACCATTTCAGGTTCAGACACTGTAATATTTGTGTGACTTTGGCTAAATGACATAATCTCTTGGAACTTCAGTTTTTTCATCTTTAAAATAGAGATATTATTTACCTTGCAAAGCAATTTTCAGGATTAGAGCCAATTCATCAAAAGTGTTTAGCTTGTAGTAGGTGCTTGATAAATTATGTTTCTATCCTCATCGTTAGTACCATTATCTAGCATATCGCTAGAGGTATATGGATAATGCTGAAGAACAGAACATTTAAAAAAATCTACTGTCTTAGAACAGTGGTTCTCAACCTTCCTAATTCCGCGACCCTTTAATACAGTTCTTCATGTTGTGGTGACCCCCAACCATAAAATTATTTTCGTTGCTACTTCATAATCATAACTGTAATTTTGCTACTGTTATGAATCGTAATGTAAATATCTGATATGCAGGATGTATTTTCATTGTTACAAATTGAACATAATTAAAGCATAGTGATTAATCACAAAAACAATATGTAATTATATATGTGTTTTCCGATGGTCTTAGGCTACCCCTGTGAAAGGGTCGTTTGACCCCCAAAGGGGTTGCGACCCACAGGTTGAGAACCGCTGTCTTAAATTGTTGTGTTGGAATTAAATTGTTGTATATATTTGCTAAAATTTGTTAAATTTTGTGAACTCATTGTTAGGCAAAAAATGTTGTAACATACAGGTAAGGCAAAAGAAAAATGACAAACACACAGATGCACACACAGAGAACATTTTTTCTAGAAATGAGTCAATTTTTAAAACATGACCCCATGTTCTGAGAGTGCAAGTTGTTTAGAAGGGGAATTTTTGGAGAAATAGTAGTCTCTTCTCTGTGAAGGGAAAATATTGAAGCAAAGAGGTAATCTGAGACCAGAAGGAAATTAGAATTAAAACAAGATAAATTTAGCCCAATTAAATAAAAATCTTTAATTAGGTTATGGGGAAGACCAGGTGTTAAGTTAGAACAGATACAGACTTTAGTCTGAGAAAGAAAGTATTTATAGAATTGTGAAGGATGACAGACACGATCCAGAAAAATAAAAATGAACTGAAGCAAGAAAATGATAACCTGGTAACTAAATAGTATTTTAAGAGTTTTGTATGTTTTATATTCAGGGAAATATACTGAATACATCTTCTAAATCAGCTTATTTTTTCACTTCTTGTATTAGTAATATATTCAATCTTATTTTTCATGTATTTGTTTATTTTCAGCAATGACTGATAGACCTTATGTAGGTCCTGGAAAAAAACAGACAATTTGGACACTGAACCTGAGCTATGGCTCATGATCTGTGGGGGCACCTACTCATCAGCCAATTATAATGAGTGTGGGGCACAGATTAAAAATATTTGGTTATATTTTTGTTCATAAACCATTAGTATCTGCCGCTAGTTTGAAGTCTAATCCACAATAGTCCAAATTCCCAGGAAGCTCCAGAGACTGCAGGGAATTAGCAAGGAGCTCCATGTACATCTTCCTAGTTAGAATGGCAATAGTTCAGTTGAGATGTATTACTGGTCCTAAGCCCAGTTACTTTCATTGTTCTAAGAAAGCTAGCCCCTTGCACCATCCCTGTGGACTTATATGCTGCTGAGGAGTAGACTTCAATGGATTAATTGTATCTTCAAAGGTGGTGGTTCAGTATCACCGATCCCATATGGTATTCTACAGTATGACAAGGTCATCTCCTCCCTGATTTAGAGGTAAGTCTATTCTTTCTTCTTCAGTCTGACTGGGATGTGGTTGCTTCTGCAAATAAGTTATAGAAGATATGACTTTCAAGGGTAAGTCAAAAAAGGCCAGGCATCTTCCACCTGTTTCCTTTGGACACTTGCTGACTCTTCCGGAAGCAGGCTGCCATGGGAGAATCCCATGTGTAGTCAGTCACTCTGACAGCTGAGCCCCAGCAGCAGCCAGCATCAACTATTAGCCATCTTGGATGTTCAGCTCAGTCAAACCTTCTGATGACCACAGCCCAGCCAACATCTGAATGCCTGTTCTTGGGAACTCTGAGCCATCTGTAAAAATCCATCTACTTCTCCACATGGAGTGGAGAGGCTGGGACTGCATGGAGCTGGAGGGAACCGCCAGTTGCATCCAGTCCCAGCCGTCTTCTGACCCCAGCTGCACGAGAGACCCCAGAAAGGCCAGCAGCAGAACTGTCCAGCTGAGCCTGGGCAATCCACAGAACTGTGAGAGAGAACAACATGGCGGTTATTTAAAGCCACTTAATTTTGGGGTGATTTGTTCTGCATTAGTAGGTGACCAAAACAATGGAGAAGCTAGGAGTTTTAATTGGGAGGCAGAGAATTTGCCTTTTTTTTTTTTTTTTTGGAATCCCAATAGCCACTGATCAGCAGAAGAAATAACACAAATCAAATTCTGTCAAAACTTTCTGAAGGACTTGGCCTTGCAAGCCGGGAAACATGGAGCAAAGGCTGGAGTCATCTTTGCTATCTTTGGAAGGGACGATGGACACTTAAGCGAGGGGGTTACAGTTAAAGAGTCCTGAAGTAGGCATCATAGGGCTGATGGAGGTTTCATAAGAGCAGTGTGCCTGTCTATTGTCACTGTGGTGCCACTTTTAGGGCGCTTCTCTGATACCCAACAGGGAGTCCACAGTAGATATGCTGTAGGAAATGGTCATTACAATATGTCCTAGGCAGGTTTTCCCCAAACCTGGGTGCCTCTTTCTCGTGGGTGAGCTGGCGTCAGCCGCTTCAGTTTCTAAAGCAAAACATCAGGAAGGAAGAGACTGTCTCAGCTCCAGGCACGGTGCACAGACACTCCTGTGCAGAGCTCCTTTCTTCTTGTGAAAACCCTCAGCTGCTGGAGAAAGCTTTTACATCCACTTCAAAACGTGGAACACTTCAGAAAACAGGGAGGCATTGTTTTTATGTTGCTATTTAATGAGCCCACACAAAGACAGCAGCAATTTTAATCACTCTGGCTACCCTTGTTTTCCCATCAATTCTGTTTCAAAGGCTTGCTTTAGAGAACATAGTGTTCTTTGAGGATCTTCAGAAGGGAGAGGCTCCCTCCGCTGTTTCATCTTTGTCTAGTCTTTATATGTAATTGGGCCAAAACTGCACAGTGGCACTTGTACTGGGAGACCCAGACAGCTAATGAAGACCCAGATAGTACATCCCCAATGAGATGACTACAGGGCGGAGATACTCCAGGATCTTGGCAGAGCCAAGGACATGTGTCATTAGAAAAACAATTCACCCAACCTGTTGGCTTTCATATCAAAAACTACTGAAAATAAAGCTCTGTTAAATCTTTATCTGGCAGGTGTTTGGGATAGGATAATATGTTCTATGGGTCATGCATCATAAAATGTTATCAAAGTCTGCTTTATAAGGGCTCCTTCTGAAAGTAACAATAAAGTAAAAAATTCTCCAAAGCCCAATCCTGCTGCTAAAAAGCTATTTCATGGATCTAGAGCCACACATCTAATATAAATTTCTGTGATGATAAAAATGGAGTTTTTGGCTTGAATTTCAGCAGCTGCTAGATCCATGTAGCTATTGAGAACTTGAAATGAAGCTAGGAGTTGAATTTTTAATTTTATTTAGTGTCAATTAATTAAAGGTTAAATGTAAATAGCCACATATGGCTAGTGGCTAGTACATTGGACAGTGTGGATCTAGAGAAATAGATGGTAAATATAAAGAGGTTTGGAAGATGTTTTAAGGTAAAGTATAAGCAGTGGTTTAATAAGAAATTAAAGTTGCAGGATGATCAGATTTCATCAGTTTATTTAATTTATTAATTCAACAAATATTTGTTAAGGGTATCCTCAAATTTGAGGGCCATGGATTTGGAGAAAGGTGAAAGTTTGGCCACAATATAAATGGTTATCAGGCCCAACATCTGGCTATTCTGCCTCCAAAAGAAGGACTCTCTTATATTCCGAAGCACTGCAAAGACACACTGGCTTACAAATGCTGTAAAGGCATTGAAAAACTCACCATCATCCATAATTCCAATGGTAACACCTTTCCCTGTGTAGCCCAGTTCCCAGGCTTCTGCCACATTCAAATCAAGGCCAGGAGTGCCATCGGCTTGTCCAGTATTGATCTGGTACAGGAATTCCAAGCAGAGAATCTTATTAGTTTGGTGGAGTAAAGCACCTGTGTAAATGTTTGTTTCACATGCTCTACAGCCGTCTGCTAGTCCAGGGCCAGCTCAGAGGCCACATCGTCCCTGAACCAATACTTCTGGGCATCCCCCCACCAACCTCTTCCAGCCTCCTTTAATTTTTTGATATACACTGTTAACGCTTTATATTTTTTATAAGTATGCAAACACAGTTTCAATCCTCCCATCTTTTATGACCAGGTTGTGATCTTTAAACTCCGTAGAGCTGCCATTTCCAGAAACCCTCCTCAGTTTAGAATTAAGTGCTTGCTTTTGTAGTTCTTGATTTATACTTCACATTTTGAATTTAGCACATATTGTTTGGGATTATTCTTACGTGAATATGATTTCCTTACTACATACAATATCCTTTACAAGAGGGAGATGATCTATTTACCTTTGTGATTTCAATACGACCACACCAATCTTGCTTTAAAAATATTTGTTGAGCTGAATTGAAGATAGCTGGCTCAACTTTAGTGCATATTCTCCCCCTTAAAAAATCCAAAGATGTGCCGAAACCGGTTTGGCTCAGTGGATAGAGCGTCGGCCTGCGGACTGAAAGGTCCCAGGTTCGATTCCGGTCAAGGGCATGTACCTGGGTTGCGGGCACATCCCCAGTGGGAGATGTGCAGGAGGCAGCTGATCAATGTTTCTCTCTCATCGATGTTTCTAACTCTCTATCTCTCTCCCTTCCTCTCTGTAAAAAATCAATAAAATATATATTTAAAAAAAAAATCCAAAGATGAAATAAAGGAAAACAAAGGGAAAAAAATCCCAAATAAATGTGCTCACTACCCTCTTTGCATGCATCTTTGTCCTGTGCAGATTTTCTCAAAGATGAGTCATAAAAAAATAGTGACATCAGAGTTTGTATTGGCAGAAACTCACAGTGGCCAATTGGCCTTTACAGTGTTGCTAAAACATTGTGTGAATGTCATAATGCTCTTCATAAAAATGGCCACTCTTCTCCTCCAGGCATTTGTTAAGATTATACCTCTCCATTCCCTTGGAAGTGAGAATGACCATGTGACTGATTTTGGCTAATAGAATATGAGCTTATGTGTCATCTGTCACATCTATGTGGAAGCTTTAAGAACCATTGTGCAATTTTCCCCTTCCTTTCCCTCATGTGCTCATGAAAGCTGGGATCAAGATGGAGTGGAGATGGAGTTTGATTTGCCTGAGTCCCTGATGGATTACGAAACATTGGCGGCATAGCATGAGTGAGAAACTGATTTTATTAAGCCACTGTGATTTGAGGGTTGTTATTGCAAGAAACATAGCCTATTCTGACTAATATAGTCATCCCTTTGTATTGAGGGGATGGTTACAGAACCCCAAAATACATGGATGCTCAAGTCCCTTACATAAAATGGTTTGATATTTGTATATAACTTACATTTTGCATATAGGTTACAGCCAGATATGCCTACACTTCATTTTTGTGGATTCAGCATAGTGCTCTGCATGTGACAAATTAAAATTTTGCCTTTTGGAAATTTCTGGGATTATTTTTTAAATATTTTCAACCCCTAGTTGGTTGAATTGTGGATGTGGAACCTGTGGATATGAAGGGCTGACTGTACACATAATTTTATTTAGTTACCCAAATGGAATTTTTAGAATTCCATGTCCCAAAGCATAAGGGCATAAGGCATAGTCAAGTTCTAAAGCCCCAAAAGAGGGGTTTGTGGTGTATTCCTATAAAGTAGCAGCCCATGGGTCATAATTTATTTTCTCTTTTGCTCAACATATTTTAATCTTAAATAAAGCTTCACTCACATTGATAAATTAGTCACTCATTTCCCCTCTATATGCCCTGCAGTTTGGTTTGCTTGGAGGCTTTGAGAACTTTTTCAACATAACTCAACCCATCCAAATGGACGGACTCTTGGTGAGCCAGAAAATATTCACTACCAGACAGATGGGTTTCCCTGCCTTGAATCCTGCATCAATTAAGTACCATGAAACTGATTTCCTACCATTATTTGAGGAAACACTGATAGATGCTACTTCTGCTACTTTAGTTTTCGAGGTCTCTTGCTTTTCTCTTGTGTAGTCACCTGATTCTTTGTCTTATGTCTGTGGTTTCATCATGTCCTACTGTTACTCTGACGGTTGAGACCCCACATAACTCTTCCCAGACCTTTGAGTTGACCTTTACATGTTTTTGCATCTTCATTTATACATACACTGGCACACTTTTCAGAGCCTGGGAGAATCTGATCTGCTTTGGGTAGCTGCTTTGACCCTAGGAGGCCATGGCTACTTAGCAGTTAAGAAGAAAGCAGATTAAGGAATGAGATGCTTGGGTGGTGCTAGAAAATCAATACGGATCAGAGGGGACAGAGCAGTTCACAGAGTCGGATGCTGGCTAATGTCCCAAAGAATAATGAGGAAATGGAAATGCATTTTGTATCCGAAGTCTCAAAATGAGAAACGTTAGGAACAATACAGAGACACTTACCAGATACCATTGCTTTGTAAAAAGAGGATCATTCATGTTGATATCGATCTCATTGATATCTCTATACCCTCGCTTTTTCCGTTGGAATCCTTCTTGTTGCAAGGCCATCTTTACCTGGAATGACAATACTGGCACATTACCTATCAACCTAAACATTCCTCTTTCGAAATTTATTTCCATGAATTCAAGTTCCATTTGTATCTGAAGTGTTTTTTTTCCTCACCCGAAGCTAAGCTCATCTCGTATACACTCTCACTTTCTGATTACTTTCCAAGGGCATCTACTTCTGCTTGCAGTGAGCAAACAGGCTCGGTGATGGCTCAAATGAGTTTCCCTAAATAAGAATTAGATGGGAAAGCACTCTCAAGGAAGGTAAGGTGGTAGGGCCATTAAGAGAAAGAAAACGAAGCAAAGGGACACTTCTATGAAGGAAAAGAGAGTGATATGGATTCAGGGAGGGAGAGAGTGAAACCTCATTGATCATTTTTTCTGGACGGCTTCTCAGCCTTTCCATTTGTTGATAGTACTGTGCTATCACATTTGGGAATCAGCCTAAAACAGAAACAAACAAACAAACAAAAGACCTGTGTGGAGAGCCAGTAAGCCCACAGCAAAGCTGGAGAAGGTAAGCGAGGGACCTTTGAAGAGAAACTGATGGATGGTGCTGCTGTCCTTGCAATGACAACACTTTGGTTTTGGACAGTAAAACAGAACCCCAAGCCCTTGGATGGAAATAAAGCTCAGGGGCCGAAATAGTTCAAACAGGCTCCTGGCAACAGTTAGGCTCTGTCTCAATCAGAAAACGTTCACTTGGGCAAAAACTAATCTATCACCCAATAGCTGTGGCCAGTCTCTGAACGTCTACACCCTCACAGACTATGCAAATGTATAAAAAAGTGTGTGCTGGAAACTTATTATTTATTTAAGTTATATTTTTCTGCCTGACATTTATTTCTCCTTTTACCAAATTTCCCCAGTATATTAGGGGATATATATATATATATATATATATATATATATATATATATATATATCTCACTTTATTTCTCTTAATGGTCCTACCACCTTATCTTCCTTGAGAGTCCTTTTTCCACCTAAATCTTATTTAGGGAAACTCACTTTGAGCCATCACTGAGTCCACTAGGTTCTGTGTTAGTCGGAGTGAAATTTGAGGCACCTGCCTGCTGTAAAGAAACTGAAGCTCTCCTTGCCACAGAGGGGCTCAGTGGGAATCTCTCTTCCAGGATCTGAATCCTACAGGCCCGCCCTGGGGCTCCCTCAGGATTGATCCTTCAGCTTCTCATAGGTTTGTAAGTTCCCAAACTTTTCCAACAAATTCTCTTTTGCGTAAGTGATACAGAATCTATTCCAGTTGCTTGCAATCAAGAACTCTGATATGTGACAAGAGAGTCCCAGTCAAGAGTGGTGGTGGGCAGGGAAGAATGAAGAGATTGAAGATGTGGCCCAAACCCTTGTCTTCCTGCTTCCCTGGAATGTGGCAGAATGCTGTGGGGGAGTAGCTCCTCACTTCCCCATCTGCACATTCACACAGAAGGCTTGGGGTTCATTTGCCAGAAAAAACTCTTAATTCTATCCAAAATGCTATCCATATAGAAAAGAAGTGGTAGATATAGCAAGAGTAATTGACCAGGGATCCCAGCTGCTACACTCTGAAATCTAGCATTTGCTCTGTGAGTTCTTTGGAGGTATTGCAGCAAGAGACATTCACTGGGGTATAGTTTCTGTAAAAATCCCCCAAAGAAGTAGCAATATCATTGAAAAAAGGGATAGTTATATTTTTAAAAAATATATTTTTATCGATTTCAGAAAGGAAGGGAGAGGGACAAAGGGATAGAAACTTCAATGATGAGAGAGAATCATTGATTGGCTGCCTCCCGCACACCCCACACTAGGGATGGAGCCTGCAACCCAGACATGTGCCCTGACTGGGAATCAAACCATGACTTCCTGGATCATAGGTCAACGCTTAACCAGTGAGCCATGCCGGTGGGGCTAGATGGATATTTTTATAATGGCAAAATTTGGACACAACTAGAGCCCATCAGATGATTCCAATTTAAATATATATGCATATATAGGGTGTCCCAAAAAATGTATACACACTTTAACAGCTGATAGCTTAATTTTGAAAATGATATGTATTTTAATAAACAATGCCTTTATAATTACTCAAAATGTATGTATACATTTTTGGGGACACCTTAAATATGTTTATATGAAGCAGATGCCAAGATGGGATTAAACATGCAAGAAGTTTATTAGGAGAGAAAATGTAAGAAACTGTGTTGCAAGTCTGGCCCCATAGAGAAGAAAGTGTACAAAGTTGGGCAAAAGAGTTCTTGACTGCCTCGTAGTCTAAAGAAGGTTTGGCAAAGCTGTCGGGGATCCAAAGTCGGCTGTCAGAGGGCCCCTGTGTCTACCAGGGGTAGGTCTACCTCAGTACTCCTGTCGAGCTCAGTCACTGACTGGAGCAGCCCTGGCCAGCGTGGCCTGTTGCCAACACGGTAATAGATTTCAGAGTGCAGCTGCTGGGGTCCCTGGTCAATTACTCTCTCTGTCGTCAGGGACCTGTCAGCATGTTCTCACAGCTGCCACAGAATATATCCATGCATTTATATATGTGTTTCTGTGCTTGTGTGTAAGCATTAATGTAGAACATTTAAAATGTCCAAGTCAATGTAGTTTTCAACCTGGAAAGAACCAGACACACCCTCATAAAACCTTTTTAATACTATGAAAGCAAATACAACAGCCCTCCTTTATCCACGTTCCAAGATCCCCAGTAGATGACTGAAACAGTGGATAGTACTGTGTTTTTTCCTACACACACATACCTTTTTACTTAAAAGAAGCACTTTAGGGCTTCTCTTTGGCATATCTGAATTGCCAGCATTATTTGTGCTTTGGGGCCATTATTAAGTAAAATAGGGGTTATTTGAACACAAGCACTTTGATACCTCCATAGTCGATCTGATAATAAAAAAGGCTACTAAGTAACTGAGGGGGTGAGGGAGAGCATACATAGTGTGGACACACTGGAAAAAGGGATGATTCACATCCTGGATTGGTTGAAGCAGGACAGCATATGAGAATTCAATATACTCACAAAGGCACATAATTTAAATAGAATGAATTGTTTTTTTCCATTTAATATTTTTTGACTAAGGTTGACCACCAGTAATTTAAACCACGGAAAGCAAAACCAAGGATAAGGGCAGAACCTATATTCAAATAAGAGTGCCACGTTAACTTGGGAAGGAAGGAGCCTGGATTCGGCCATCTCATCTTCCCCTTCTGGTTCCACAGCCTGGCCTTTATCTGCTCTTCTCACTAAAGGAGGCAGTTACTGGCCTGCCCTGAGGGCGTCTGGTTACAGTGGATTCATCGTCAGGAGTGACTTCATTGAGCAGCTTCCCTTTGCTGGGATCTTTGCTGGGCAGACTACCTACCATGTGGATGTTTGAACGCTCTCATCTGTAGGTTGTTTCCCAGCAGCATAAACACAGGAGGACACATCAGATTTTATCTTTTTAAATATGCAATAGCAGCGAAAGCTAAAGCTATGTTACTCCCAAGTCAATTAGACCAAGTACATCCAAATGATAAGACTGCTTAAATCCATTTCCATAAGATTAATTTTCAATTTCATAAATTAGGTTTTAATGGAGGCCAGTGATGCTTTGGAATGTGACCCTCTGATGCCACCCTCCTTGCAACTCGGGAGCACCAGAGCAGGACTCCGTTGTCTGAAATTATGCATCTCATGCTACTAAAAATTAGGCCTCAGAAGACTGCAGAGGGCTTTATCTTCAGGACCTCAATGAAAACCACAGCTACAATTTCAAGAGAGATGAACACCTTTAAGACATATTTTTACTTATTACACTTAAATAACTGGAAAACAATTCTATCCCCCCTGCCACAAGAGTACCATGTAATACCATCAATTGCTTTTATTTTTCTGGGTTCTTTTCCAATCTGAATTTGCATTCAAATCTAATTTTTATATAACAGTAATCATATTATAGATAAAATTGTGCACCTTCTTCACTAAGTATCCAACCATAGGAATTTTAATGTGCTGTTATATAGCTCTCATATTTTAATTTTAATGGCTATCTAAATATTCTATAGAGTAAAGTACTGTAATTTACCCAACAATTTCCCTCCTATTGGTCATTTGGATTTTTTTATTATCATAAGTAAAATTGCCAGGAGCAAAAAGATGAGGTTATAAACTACTTTTAAAGACCTCTGGGGAAGAATTCTGTGTTATAATTCTATTTGTGAGAAAGCCCTAAATGTCAGAGAAGTATTTCCTAGTGTCTACGTTCCTTCCTCACATTATAACTAAAAGGCTGGTTTTATTCTCTCTTCCTCCTCCTCTTAATCATAGCCTTTCACGCAGGATACCTTTCATTGCCACTTAGATATGGTCCCAATGACATGCATGGGACTTAATTATAGCTTCTTACCTTCTCAAAAAATAATGTACAGCTAGCATTGGTATTTCATTTTAGAATACTTCCCTAAGTTGGTCCATAGACCTAAATATTTACACAAATAAAAAATATAAGAAAGCGTGTTTTGTTACTGGGTATTATTTTATTAAAAATGAACAGGTGGATATTTTAAACCTGAATTTGACACATGTGCACAGCACAAATTTTACCTGAGCAGCTCCCCTATGCCCTCCTCCTCTCCTCCTCTCCTCAATTAAGAATTCTTTAGTCGTCTGAAAAATGTTTCTGTGCATCTACAAGCAGGTTCGATCTCTGGGCATTAGCATACTATTTTAAAAGTTACATTAACATTTAATCTTGTCAACAAAACTGTGGTGTTGAGAAAACAGAGGTTCTGAGGCCATTGTCCAACAGTTGCAAGCATGGTGGAGTCTTCCAGGTTCATTACTTCTAAATGCTATGAACTCTTCACTAAGGCACATTGCCTCTCCCTAAGGTATGGAACACAGTCAACCTTCCAGTATTCGGAGGGCTGAACGGTGGATGTTAACTCTCTAAAGAGCAGGTACTGGATTGCTTTTTCCCTGGGCTGATGATTAAACAGCTGCTAAATTAGCATTAACTGTGCTGAGCAGGGGAGGGGCGAAAAAGGGGAACAATAGGAAAACCTGTCTCAAAAGGTGTGGGGAACTGCTTGGCTTGAAGTGAGCACAGGAAAAGGAACATAAAACACAAAACTACATGTTGCTGAAAATACTGAAGGTTATGAATCCACAGTGTGATTGATTGTCACACTATTATCTTCTATACTAAGAATTATTTTATTTACCAGTGTTATAAGTTGACTTGTATCTTCTTAAAAGTCCTAGCCTGCTCACCTGTAAAGTGGGGATGAGACATAATAATGGCTAACATATATTGAGGGATGACTGAACCAACCCCATCTATACTTTGATCTTGGTCTTCCAGACCCCAGAATTGTGAGACATATATTTCTGTTTAAGCCACCGACTTGTGTACTGGGTTATGGCAGTCCCAGCAAACTCATACAACACTCCAGTAATCTGGTTGCACATCTGCATACTTCACTATTGTTCCATGTTGCTTCTCTGCTGCTACTTCATGGAACAGGGTTTTGGTGAGTATCAAACAAGATAATGCATGTAATGCATAACACCTGGCTCAGAGTACATACCCAATATATGCCTACCATTGCTACTATAAGCATTGCCAATGTTATAATTTTTGAGGCTGGCGGAAAGGCAATGGGGTGGTGCCTCTCCTTGTTCCATCCCACCTCAAGCCAGGCATGTCTTATTCCAAAGCAGGCCAGGGTGCCCTTGCTCCCTTCTTCTTGCTCTTAGCTAGCTTCAGACAAATCAAAGTAAACATGTAAAGAGAAACCAGCTGGAGTCCTTCCCATGTGTGTCCTGAAGGCAGAACACCTACCTCTCCAAGGCAGTGAGTTATACCTGTGTTTGAACTGATGAGCTGAACACAGCTTATGAAACAAGGAACCCAGAGAAAGCCATTGCTGGTGGTATGTGAAAGATGATGGAGGAAGGAGACCACACCTAAGCTCAGATGTTCTAGTTCATCTGCTTTGCTACCAACTGCTGGCCTTGGTTATCAAGATGCAAACAGGGATCTAGAAAGGAGAGAGGTATAAGGGGACATGACCCAGGGAGGTCAATTGCTGGGAGGGAGAGGGAGGGGAGGGAACAGGCAGCAAACAGTCAGGGAATCTGGCTACTTAATTTCCCCCTTGAGCAGGCAGGGTGACTTTTTGGAAAGCCCAATTATAGGCAAATCACAGGGCTTAACTTTTCAAAGAACAGGGAGTTAAGCCACACTCATGGCTGAATGCACCGTATTGATTGTCCTCATTTAGAGAGGTTTGCCCATCTTGCAAGAATGAAGACGATCAATTGAGGAGAGAGGATATGGCTGCGTGCCTCCGGCCACAGTTCCAGTCACTGCATCTCAGTGACAAGATATTAACAAATTGCTATCTATCAACTAGAGCCCTGTATACAAGATATACCGAGATAAGTCAATGTAATTAGGGAGGGATCGAAAGATGTTTTTAGTGGAGTGAAGCACAGAGGCAACTGATCAGAGTGCCTTTAGCAGGTCCAATGCCAGCTCCCAGGTTTGCTAGCACATGTGCATCTTACTTGGGGGTGCACTTCAGCATGATTTCAATCTTGCTCTTGTTTCCGGGATGGTAGGGAATGTCATGAGTTGGATTTAGGGGATTATATTAAGGAAAAGGATAATAAAAGATGGTAGGTGCTATGCCGGATGTGGAGGCAGAGATGACTAGACTGGGGTATGCTTGAGAGGACAATTTTCCAGAGATGCCAGGTACCCTGAATGCTGTCTTGGCCAAAATGACATGATCCTCTCAATGAGGTTCTCCTGAGAGGTGAGTGTGGCAAAGAAGCAAAGCAAGGCTGAGCCACCTCAATATATTCATATATTACTAGCTTTGGCCTTGTACACAATATAGCCAAAGAGAGCCGGCCTGGGCCACGTGGACAGCTGTTTTCCATCGCAGGTGGGCAGAAGGAGCTCAGTCTAACACAGAAGATTCCTGAGTGGACAGATGGGAGGAGGAGCAGGAAGATGAGGGGGTAAAGGGGAGCAGTGAGGCAAAGGCGCTGCCACAGCTTCTGCTACTCAAGTGTGTGTGGGAAAAAGAGGGGATGAGTGGAAAGTGTGGATGACTTAATCCAAAGTCATGACTCGACCAAGTGCCAAAGATCATACCTTAAACACAGCGTGCTGTGCGAACAAGGTTTGGAGTCAGAAAGAAATGGGATCAGGTCCTGGGTCGGTTTACATGTTATTTGTGTCTGTTCTGGGGTAGGTTCCTCAAGTTCTCTGAACTATGTTTTTGTTGTTGTTGTTTTTTTCATCTAGAGCAGGAATTGGCAAATCGAGCCCACTGCCTGTTTTTTATAGAAGTTTGTTGAATACAGCTGTACCTGTTTGTTTGCACCCTGCCTCTGGCTGTTTTCACACCACAATGGCAGACTTGAGTAGTTCTAAAAGAGACCACTGTGGCTCACAAAGCCTAAAGTATTTGCTCTCTGGCCCTTCACAGAAATAGTTTGTCTACGCCTCGATGTATAGCATGGAGATGGTGGGATTGTTGACCGTATAGGCCTAATAGTGAGGATCATGTGAAATAATCTTTTCTATAAATGTTACTGTCTAAAATTATGATATATAATATGTCTATGGAACCCATTTCCTCTATGAGGGGGGAAGCAGGGGCAGGATTTTGATTAGTGGTGCAAATGATTTGATTTGAGGGGCACAAAGAAAGCTGCCAGTGACCCAAACCACCTCCTCCCCTTCCCCCCGCCCCCTCAGGTACATGCACACTGACTGAATTCCAGCCATGAAGAGTTAAGTTTTCATCGTAAGCCTTCATTATCTAAGTTGATTATGTCTCTATTTAAAAAGATTAGGAAAACAAGTCCTCTGGGAAAGGCAACACATCCAGGTGTTATCACTTTACAATCTACGTGTGTGGACTCATTAATTAGATTGCTCTTCTCACTGATGCTGGTTGAGATTGGTGCAAGGACGGAATGAAAATTTATGGAAAAGGTAATTTGGAGACTCTTGGGCAGTGTCTTGCAAGCCGGGGAGAAGAGCTACTGAAAGCAACAGCAAGGGATGCAAGGCTTAGAATTGGGTGCCACTAGAAGAGGAGGATTGAGAGCCAGGGGGTGAGAGGGCACGCTGAAAAACCTCCCAAAGGTGTTTGCTTCTAAACACATTCTTTATGCACAGCATGTCTACAGTGTGAAGGAAACACGCACCACTTATTGCTACGACAAAGGTTGTAGTATTGTTTCTTTATACGTTTTCTGGGGGGGGGGGGGGGGGCATACCAAAAAGCTGCCTGCTAGAGAGCACAAACGGATTCTTCAAAATCCACAACCTCCTTTGCTTAAAGTCACATCTGAAGAAGTTTTAATTTTTGGATTCAGACAATAGAGTTAAAGAAGAGAGAAGATTCAATTCCCCAGTTCTTTTTTTTCCCAAAGGGCATCTATTTTTAATCTTCCACAAAGGTTCGCCCCTTTGTCCACAGCAATGCCTTGGCAATTCTTTTCCACTATTTCATTAGTTGCCAATAGAGCAATTCCAGGTTGACAAGGTGGAAAAGAAAATGTGTGTTGACGTTGCAATTGGCATATGTCAGAATATTTGGGGACTGGTAACTGTGCATCCCCCTCACCAAGCAGCTGGAGAGTAATTCATATGTCAAGCTAAGCAGCCCACAGATGACAAAACATAAACAAGGAATAAAGGTCAGAGTGATTGATTCATAACATACATCTACTTATTCATGGAACACCCAGTGATGGGGCATTAATTAGCCCACCAGGGTGATGCAGAACAAATGAAGAAAGTAATGGATCGACTTTGCAGTAGTGCTCCTGGAAGGTACAGAGCCAGCCACGTGCTCAGATTTGCCCCCTGAGAAATGCCAGGAGAAAATAGCTTTCATTCTGAAGTGTCTTCGTTTTCTGTGGCTACTGTAACAAATTACCAAGACTTTGTGGCTTCAAACACATCACCATTTTTGGTGTCTCCCTTGCAAATGGGTTGTTTAAACCACACAGTCAGGACTTGACTCATTAGCCATTCAGCACCAGACCATCTGACATTTCCTGAGATTTGGTTTTGTGTGTGCCATTAAGCTGTAGTTTTATGGGGGGGGGGGGGAACCTAAGTGTAAAACTGTATTTTATCCTACCTTCAGAGAAAAAAGAACTTCTGGCATTTCCATATTCCAGTTTTGCATTTGTGGGACAGTGGGCATATGAAGGTACTGTTACCACCTCCACCACCACCTCTTATACATGGGACAGCCTGCTATCATTCCCTGACAGAGCCTGATTTCCATTCACTCCCTGTCACCCCAAACCCTGCCCCTTCTAGACATGAATTGGATCATCCTATAGTTAGAAAGCAAAGAAAGTCAGCAGGTTGCCCAGGCAGGCTTCGTCAGCATTATTTTTTCCAATTAAATTTTATTGGGGTGACATTAGTCAACATGAACATATAGGTTTCCTGTGTGGATTACTAAGTTACAAAATCTGTATATAGGACCATGGGCCCACCACCCAAAGTCAAATCTTCTCTTGTCACTTCATATTAGGACCCCTTTCTCCCGCTACCTCACCCCCCTCTGGCAACCACCACACTGCTGTTTGTGTTCATAAATTTCAGTTTTATATTCCACATATGAGTTAAATCATATAGTTCTTAGCTTTCTCTGTTTAACTTATTTCACTTCGCATAATGTTCTCAAGGTCCATCCATGTTGTTGTAAATGATGCTATTTCATCCTTTCTTATGTCCGTGTAGCACTCTACTCCATTGTGTTTATGTACCACATCTTCTTTATCCAGTCCTCTAACGCAGGGCACTTTGGCTGTTTCCAAGTCTTGGCCACTGGTGAATAATGCTGCAATGAACATAGGGGTGCATATATCTTTGCGTATAAATGATTTCGAGTTTTTCAGGTATATACCCAGGAGTGGGGTTGTTGGGTCATATAGTAGCTCTATTTCTAATTTTTTGAGGAATTGCCAGACTGCTTTCCATAGTGGTTGTACCAGACTACATTCCCATGCTTTGTTTTGTCCTGTGAAATTTGATCACTTTAATGCATTCAGTTTATGAAATCTGAAAAGTGCTGTGTAGCCTCAAGAAGCTGTCCAGAGTAGGGTCTTGTTATTTTAGTTGTTGGATAGATAGTCCTAAAAATGTGTGACATTCTTGATGAAATATACATGGCATGTCTTGAAGCATCCAGTGAAATCGCTTCAAAAGCAAGACACTATGGCAGTGATGGCGAACCTTTTGAGCTCGGCGTGTCAGCATTTTGAAAAACCCTAACTTAACTCTGGTACCGTGTCACATATAGAAATTTTTTGATATTTGCAACCATAGTAAAACAAAGACATATTTTTGATATTTATTTTATATATTTAAGTGCCATTTAACAAAGAAAAATCAACCAAAAAAATGAGTTCGCGTGTCACCTCTGACACGTGTGTCATAGGTTCACCATCACTGCACTATGGGAACATTCTTATACTCGTAGCCCTTCTGGGACTGCTGTCTGGACTTTGAAGGAGGGGCAATTGCCAGTTTGGCCTCACCTACACTCACCAGAGGAATGAGACTGTTTTCTCTTTGAATTGCAGCACCATGTCTTCATTGTTCTGTAAAAGAGGAGCATCTGTCTTGCGCTCCCATCAGTAATCAAAGCTCCTTGAAGGCACAGCCCTGTCCTTCATTTCTCAGTTTCCCCCAGTGCTAGGTGCATAGCAGGAGCTCAATCAATATTTGTTATATTAAAAAAAAATGTATTGACAAAAAGGTAATCTTCTTCGGGGTTGCTATTTTAAAATAAAAACATAGCAAAACTAACAAAAATCTTGGAAATGCCTGAGTTTGGGGACAGGTCATCTGACTGTCTGGAGCTGCACTGCCTGCCTGACCTGCAGCTTCCTCTCTCTAAACTCAGGTCATCATATGCAGAACTGAGATGTTTAGACATTATTTTCCTCATTCTTCTGTCTCAGCACTTTGAAAAACTTTACTATTCATTTGAGAACAAAGGAATTTCAATTTTGTAAAGTAAGAGGAGATGGCTTTCTCTTTTAGTTCCTTCTTGGAATTAAATAGAGAAGGAAACATTGTTTTCTGGTTTGAAATGAAATCGTTGCATCCCATTCTCATCTGCAGTTGAGGGTAAAATGGATGTTCTTTAAACTAAGTGTTGAAAATGTGCTCCAAACACAGAGCTTGGAAAGCCTGGCCTGTTATAGTCTTTTCCTTAAAAAAACTTGCAAAAACCTAAAATCAAGCCCAAGAATACCCCATTATGGTTTTCATCTTATTCTGTTGAAAACAACAATCCACTTAAATTCAGAATATCTGATAAAATCATTAAAAATATCACTCTTTGGAGATTGTCTTTTTGGTCCTTGAGGCAAGTTTTCTGGGGATGTAAATTGAAGACAGGGCCAACCAAAATCCCTAGTCCTATTCACTGGGTTCCTTCTGGTCGTGTGAGTTGCAGGTGATTTCCAATCTGCCTCCCTTTGACAGCCTGAGGGAACCCCTGCCTCTTTTTTTTCTTGTCTTTTCTGAGCAGAGATAACCACATTTCAATTTCATTGAGTGTCAATCTATATATATATAAAAGCCTAAGTGACTGTTCAGCCGAATGACCGGTTGCTATGACATGCACTGACCACCAGGGGGCAGATGCTCAATGTAGGAGCTGCCCCCTGGTGGTCAGTGTGCTCCCACTGCCAATCTCCTGTGGCTGGCCAACCTCTTGTGGTCCCTCCTCACTGCCAGCTGGCCCTGATTGGCCCCGATTGGTATTGGGCAAGATTGCCCTGATCGGCCCTGATCTCCAGCCAGGCTGAGGGACCCCACCCATACATAAATTTGTGCATCGGGCCTCTTGTAATAATATAATGTTGATAGGTGTCCCCTATATTAAAGAAGTCCTGTGTTTGTCACCACTGAGGCAGAGTAAGATGGGCCTTCCTTATCATTTCCAAGGGTAGAATCCATTCTGTACTTGAAATCCTAGGATGCATATTATATCCTATGAAATGCACAGAACTACTTACTCTCAACACTCTGTTCACCGCAGCCTTCAGTCAGCTCTCTCCAGACAGGGCAAGAGCTTAACTTCCATGTTGCACATATTTTCCATGATGCTACTTAGCACCATCTGGGTAAGGTGCATTATCAACTGGCAAATAATAAGGGTTGAACAATGGTGTGTGCTTTGCAATCTCAAAGCAGAGTGTGTGTGGAGGGGGCACCTGAAGCTTAACCAGCTGCATGTTCAGAAAGCCATAACTGCCTTTGTTACTCCTCACTTGATCTATTTCTACAGGGTCTGCCATTTGCCTGATGTTTGCTCAGCACCTGGTAAGCAAAGAGCTTTCAAAAAAGGTAGAAAAGAAAATCAATATCTCTGCCCATTTAGACAGACTCTCACCATTCAGTGACAGTCACACAGTGCTGGGGAGGAAAGCAGATCAAGGCATCTTAGGGACCTGGAGAAGGCCTTCGATCAATTCATCTAAGCAGTCAATGGCATTCACCTGGTTGCTAGCCTGGATTCAAGTGACTCTGTTTTTATAAAACTGTGGCTTGAAGAAATGACACCATCTACCTGTGTTCCTCCTATGCATGTCTCCAGCTGATGACAAGCAGCACCTTATTTTTTTATTTTTTATTTATTGCTTAAAGTATTACAAAGGGTATTACATATGTGTCCATTTTATCCCCCTGCCCTAGACAGTCCCCTAGCCTCCCCTATCCCCCAGTGTCTTATGTCCATTGGTTATGCTTATATGCATGCATACAAGTCCTTTAGTTGATCTCTTACCCCCCTACCTCCTGCCCCCCAACCCTCCCCGGCCTTCCCGCTGCAGTTTGACAATCTGTTTGAGGCAGCTCTGCCTCTGTATCTATTATTGTTCAAAAGTTTATAATGGTCTCTATTATCCATGAATGAGTGAGATCATGTGGTATTTTTCCTTCATTGACTGGCTTATTTCACTTAGCATAATGCTCTCCAGTTCCATCCATGACGTTGCAAATGGTAAGAGTTCCTTCCTTTTTAGAGCAGCATAGTATTCCATCGTGTAGATGTACCACAGTTTTCTAATCCATTCATCTACTGATGGGCACTTAGGCTGTTTCCAGATCTTAGCTATGGTGAATTGTGCTGACAAGCAGCACCTTATTATCTATAATAACAAAAGTGTAGTATGCTAATTAGACCAGACATCTTACCAAAGCCGGGGCTGCGAGGGAAGCCTGGGTCCTAGGTGCCAGAGAGAAGCCAGTGCCAGCAGCTTGGGGAAGGAAGGCCTACTCTTGTACGGATTTCGTGCATTGGGCCTCTAGTCCTGTTATAAGCCAATAATTATAAAAATCTCAAAAATAACACTACATGCAAGAGACTTCACAATTATATGTCTAAGTCCTTTCAGCAGACTTCTAACACAGTATTATTGTGACAGCTTTAAAACCTGTCTGTAAGTTCTCAGATGGTCCTCCCAGTACGAGCTGGGTCCTCTGTCTCTGCCCCTGCTCCAAGTGGGCTTGTGACAGTTCCAACCATGTCGAGCTTGGTGGAAGTGATGCCATCTGACTTCCAATACCAGGTCAGAAAAAGTTACCTAGTTACCTAGTTCTTTTGATTTAGCGAGGCCAGTCACCATGTACAGAACTCCAACTAATTTGAAGCCACCATGCTGGAGAGGCCATACAATGTCAATGTCCTTGGCTAGACTCCCAGCAGGTAGCTGTGTGAGTGGCCCATGTGACTGCAACCATGTGAGACACCACATGGTTCCACGTGGAAACTCCTGAGCCCTTCCTGAGTTTTTTCTCTCTCTTTTAAAATTGATTTCAGAGAGGAAGGGAGAGGGAGAGATAGAAATATCAATGATGAGAGAGAATCATTGATTGGCTGCTTCCCCATGCCCCCTACTGGAGATTGACCCTGCAATCCAGGCATGTGCCCTGACTGGGAATCAAACCATGACCTCCTGGTTCATAGGTCAATGCTCAACCACTGCACCACACCGGCTGGCCTTCTGGAACTCTTGACCTACAAATTATGGAGCAAGTGCAATTCTTGTTTTTTTTTTACATTTCAAGGTGTGGGTGTAATTTGTTACACAGCAATGTTCACCACAGCAATTATCCACCATTTTACGAGTGAAAATTTGAACTTCACAAAGCTTGAGTAACTTGCCCAAAGTCACACAATTTTAAAGTTGCTGGTTTTATACCAGATTTGTCCCAGTGTGAAACCAAAGTCCTGGACTCTATATCATAATGCTTTTCTAATTAGCCTGTTAATGGTAGGGGAAACCCAACATGACTGAGGATGTGAGAATAAAAGTGATATATTGCTATTTGATATGCTTCCTTGATGATCCACTTGGTGGCAAAAATCTCCATTCCAGGCTCACAGGTGTGTGAATGAAAAAGTACTGGTCACACAGCTTTAGGTCCTCTTGACTTTCTCAGGGAAGAACCCAAGGGTGCTCTTCTTCCAGGGCTCTCCACCCTTCACTTGCACCTTCCTATTGGCCCTCACTAGCTCGATCTTTATCATGAGCCTATCTGTCAAAAGTCAGCCATCCCCTCTCTTGGAGCAAAGAACAAAAAATTATTGACCACCATGGCCCCAGACACAGCCCCCTGTAGTCATCTCATTTCTTCCTTGTCACCACACTGGGAGGGAAATACAGCTAACTGCATTTGGATGCAGAAATCAGGGCTTAGAGAAGTTAAGTGACTTCCCCAAGTTAATTTGTGATTTTAAACCCACAGTTTTCTGGTTCTCTTACTGTGCTCTTTCCCATTGTCCTCAAAATACCAAACATTTAAAAAATGAATTCTAGTTCAGTGCTTCTAGGATAGTTGGTGCTTTCTCATTCTGATGACTCTGGTGAGAAATATTATTCCCAGGTACCTGATACCCTAAGCAAAGTTATTTCCCACCCAAAAACCTTCTCTGAAAAACTAAATTACCCATATCACACTCTCCCAAACCCCTAACTTTGAAAGTATGCTGGCAGAAATGACTTCAGGCACAAATGGCTTGCATTGGTTAGTAGTACTGACAAGCTGTGTACTACCTGGGGCAAATTATCTGACCTCGCCATTTCATCAGATGTTAAATGAGAGAATGAGCCAGATGAACTTGAACAAGCTGTGAACTTGCAATGGATCTGGAGGTAAAGCCATAAATATATGATGTGACTTATAACAAAGAATGCATTGCAATAATAAAAATAGTAAACACTGAATAACTTACTGTGCACTGAGCACAGCACTCAGCACTTCACACTTAATCCCTGTTCCTGTTGCAATCCCCATCTGCAGATGAGGACACAGGGGTTAACCTGACTGTGGTCACAATGGATGAGGCAGGATTTGAACCCTAGCTCTTTGGCCCCAGAGTCTATGCTCTTACACCACTTTTAAATATTGCTGAATAAACAGGAAGACAATAAATGTCATAGGAAATCAGAGGGGAGAAGAACCTTTCTGCTGTGATGATCATCAAATTCCTGTTTTCCCCACCCCTAGTGCCCAGTAGAGGCACCTCTGTGTCTGACATCCTGGAGGGCTGAAAATGATGCTCCCAAACACCCTAGACTATGAAACAGGAGATTCTGTGAAATGAATGGCATACACTTGCAGCATAAGTTGTGATGGTTCTTTTGCTATTTTTTTTTAACTTTTTATTTTGAAACTAGAGGCCTGGTGCATGATATTTGTGCACTGGGGTGGGGGTCCCTCAGCCTAGCCTGCACCCTCTTGCAGTCCGGGAGCCCTCAGGGGATGTCCAACTGATGTCCAGCAGTTGGACATCCTTAGTGCTGCTGCAGAGGCAGGAGAGTGCTCGCTAGCCATCAGCCTGGCTTGTGGCTGAGCAGCGCTCCCCCAGTGAGAGAGCACTGACCACCAGGGGGCAGCTCCTACATTGAGCATCTGCCCTCTGGTGGTCAGTGCACATCATAGTGACCGGTTGTTCCGCTGTTCGGTTGATTTACATATTACCCTTTTATTATGTAGGATAATACAAAAAAAATAGTAAAACTAGTGCACACCACATTTTACCACACTGGCTTTATCATTCTCTCACCCCACACCCTCCACATTTTTTCTAAACTATATGACAGGAAGTTGCAAATAGTATGGCCCCTTAAGTTTAAATATATCAGTACATATTCCCTAAAAACAATCAGATTCTATTACATAACCATATTTCAATTGTGAAAATCAGGAAATTAACATTGATAAAATGCTATGATCTAATCATCACACTCTATTCAATTAATGTCCCATTAATGTTCTTTATGGCAAAAAAATGATCCAGGATCCAATCTAGGATGATTTATATACTTTTCAAAAGAGAAAATATTGCAAACTTTCTATTCCTAGAGAAATCAAAGCAAAGATAATGCAAGGTGGGTTCCTCTTGGAAGACAGTGGCTAAGAGGACTATAAGCGAACACAACTATTGTACATATCTATATATATAAAAGGCTAATATGTAAAGTGTCCCTGCGGAAGTTTTACAGGGAGACTGGGAGTTCTATAGCTTGCAATAATGTGAGCTGACTATCAGGGGTTGGTGTGGAATGAAGGAAGGCCCCAGCCAGCAGCTGGTAGCCAGAGAAGGGAGGGCCCAGCCGGCAGCCAGAAGGAAGGCCCTGATCGGCCCTGATCACCAGTCAGGCCTAGGGACCCTACTCATGCACAAATTTCATGCACTGGACCTCTAGTAGAAAAATAAAGGAAAGTTTGTTACACAGAAATAACTGACTGTAGCTTTCACATTCACAGAACCAAGAATGTGAAAGCTACAGTAGACCACCATTAACCTTTAGCAGGTCAGCAACATTGAGTGCTGGACACAGCTGTGTTCCTTTGTGTTCTCAGAGTCCCTTAAAGCAGTGGTTTTTAAATTTAGAAGCAGTGCCAGAATCTTCTGATAAGCTAGTTAAAACAAAAATTGTTGGGTCCCACTTCCAGAGTATCTGATTCTGTAGATCTGGGGGTGGTGGTGCTGAGAGTTTCTATTTCTATTAAGTTCCCAAGTAATGATGGTGTTGCTAGTCCAGGGGACCACAATTTGAGAACTATTGCTCTGAAGCAGTGGTTCTCAACCTGTGGGTCGCGACCCCTTTGGCGGTTGAATGACCCTTTCACAGGGGTCGCCATCCTGCATATCAGATATTTACATTACGATTCATAACAGTAGCAACATTATAGTTATGAAGTAGCAACGAAAATAATTTTATGGTTGGATCACAACATGAGGAACTGTATTTAAAGGGCCAAATGGTTGAGAACCATTGCAGTCTAAAGGAATCCATGTCAGATGGTGCCCCTCCTCAGGGGTTTTATACAATATCTTCATTAGTGGCCTCTTACTTATCAAATCCAACATCCTACTCTCAATTCCATTTGACCCTGTGATAGGGGTGAATATAGAGGGATTACTCTGCTTGTTGGAGGCCTCCTGTTTCTACGAAGATACTGGAATGACTCCAATTCCCATCAGGAAAATACAAGAAAGTACTATTTATGTGGGAGGTCCATTGAGTGTGAAATTTTCAAGCAAGATGTTATTTCTGTTAAGCAGAAACACACACACACACACACACACACACACACACACACACACACACACACACGATGTAGGCTGGTCTCTATAAATTCCCTGAAATGATGATAGGGATGGCTATGACCTGAAAGGGTTAAGCAAATTTTGATACTGAGATAGTCTTCAAAAAAATAAAATTTTCTATGCCATATGAATTCAAGTGTTAAGGCAAGGAACCATGTCCCAGACAGAACTGAGTCTTTTCCATCTTTCAATCTCTACATTTCAACTCCAGTACTTTAGAACTGACTTTGGGCAAGTTTCTTAATCACTCTATACCTGGTTCCTCATCTATAAATATGAATAATAAAATTCATGTAGGGTAGATTAAATTATTGTTCAGCAAATCATCATCCTCTCTCCCTCAACCTCCATGGGTGCTCCCCACCCATTGATTTTGGGCTTGGTCATGTGACTTGCTTTGGCCAATAGAATGTGGGTTTACATGTGGGGCTAGGCGCCTAGATCATAAGGGCATCATGTAAGATTCATTTGTTACATAGAAGTAGCTAACCTCACTACTTCACATTACTTTTGTGAGGATTAAATGAGATAACAAATGCAAAGATTTCAAAATAGTGCTTAGCATTTAATAAATGCTCTGTGGATGTGAACTATAATGATTATTATACCCGGTGCCTGGACCTTTGGGAAGTTTTTGATAATAGAAGAGAATAAACCCTTTCCTGACATCTAGTATCCAAGATCTTTCTTATATATCCTAGAATCCAAGACCTGGGTTCTAGTTCACATATTTGATCTTGACCCAATCACCTTATTTCTCTGAATCTCAGCGACCATTTATCCAATAGATTTGAACACTTCTGCCAACCTCAGAAGTGTTGTTCTTCTTTTCTTTTTTTTCAAACCATATCACATGAGGTACTTTGAGATTTTTACCCTCTTTTCAAGAATAAAAGCTATCCTCAGTAGACAGATGATGCAGTGCCCCAGGATCTGGTAGATGTCAGGCAAGGTCTGCACACCCAGGGGTTTTCATTAACACCCCTGCTTATGCTGGGAAGGGACTGAATCTTACTAGTATATGGGGTTTCAAACTGGTCACAAGATTTAATTTGAGATTATTAAATTTTATGTTCAGTTTCACAAGCTATTCTGTACTGGTCAGGCAGCTCTCCTCTGAGAATGGAAGAAACAGTGAGTCTGTCAACAGAAGACCAGGATTTAAGAGCTGGCTCATTGCTCAGCCTCTTTTTGGCTGTGACCTAGGCAAGTCATTAAGCTTCGGGGTAAAATGAAGGTGATTCTCATAAAATAAATATAAACTATACAGGGCTATTTAAGAATCCATAGTGGGGTGAAACATTCTTTAATACATTTTTGGATGAAGTGTAAATTGGCACAGTCCATGAAGTATGTGTTGGGAGAATTCATTTGACTCTAAAGCGGGCGTGCTGTTTGTGTCA
The DNA here is from genome assembly GCF_014108235.1 of Myotis myotis. Taxonomy (NCBI): domain Eukaryota; kingdom Metazoa; phylum Chordata; class Mammalia; order Chiroptera; family Vespertilionidae; genus Myotis; species Myotis myotis. Next base: position 75,554,586 of record NW_023416401.1, on the reverse strand, counting down.
GGAATTCCCCTTCTAGATCAATATGTGATCTTTGGGTGCTTACCTATTATCCATTCTCCACTTCCTGCTTCTCACTACAGAGACTAAAATAGCCAGACACCAGTTTACCCAGCTTTCCTGTGACTTGGGAAGGACATGTGAGCTGTTCTGGCCCAAAAGCTATAAAGGGGGCATCTGGGAAAGGTTTTTCCCCTGCAGAATAAAGGAAGGGCTCTTTCTCACTTTCTAGCCATCCTTCTGCTTGTTGAGTTGGAGGCTGGTGCGAAGAGATGCACGCTGTGGATCTGAAGAACCATCTTGCCAGCACAAGGGGCAGGGGGAGAATTGGAGCCTGGATTATTAACTGCTGGTCTAGTCTTGGAACTGTCAGTCTTAAAAATCCAGGCTTTCTCTTACATGGGCTAATTATGGCCTTCATCATTTAAGTCTTTATTAGTTCTGTTACTGGCAGCAAAAGAACTCTTAACTGATATACCATCCTATGGTCTCTCTCTCTCTCTTTCTCTGTCATATACACACACTTTATAACTGATTGTATATAGAATGAAATATTTAGAGTTGCATTGTCAAATAGGTAGCCATTGTCCATGTGGCTATTAAACACTTAAAATGTGGTCAATCTGAATTGAGAGATGTTGTAAGTATAAAATACCTACTCAATTTTGAAGACTTAGTACAAGAATATCTCACTATAATTTATATTGATTACATGTTGAAATGATAATATTTGGGATATACTGGTTTACATAAAATATACTATTATTAAAATTAATTTTATTTTTTATTTAACTTTTTAAAAAATGTGACTACTTAGTGTCATGTACCTGTTTACGGCTCATGTTATATTCTACTGGCAGTACTTTTCCAGAAGGATAGATTCCAAACTAATGTTAAGAATCACTTCTGGGGTGTAGAAGTAAAAGAGGAGCTTGATATAGAGAAGGATCTTTTTCTCTACATAATTTTTTAATTTTCTAAAAAGAGCATATATTTTTAGATCACTTCTGTGAGTTTTAGGAATGTAGGACAAGATAAAGAGTGCAATCATGCCTTGTCAATTATAAAGCTATGCACGCGAAAGGTGTAAGGGTACAGTTTTTAAACTTAATAATCATCTGTTTTTGAACATCAGATGCACTTGAATATAAGTATCAGGCATTTTAAATCTCTACAACCTTAAATATCAGACAAAGCATATAGAGAGACACCCAGATAATGTTTGTGGCAATGAAAGAGTGTATCTGTTTTTATCAGCAGATTTCCCCTCTATGGAAAATAAGCTTGCTTTTAAATAATTGGGGGCATATTTATGAGATCAATATAAAAAATTTAAAAGGTGACACAAAGAAATGAAGGTGTTTCAGGGTGAGTTCAAATATAACTAGCACTATTTAAGATAATTCTCTTTTCATTAGTAGAACATAGCAACTTGTAAAACATCCCAAACTCATCCTTGATCTTGCCTTTTTGTTATGCATTGGGAGGTTTATTTTCCCCCAAAACCTCTGAGTCATTGAATTTCAGATTTAATATTGATTTATTCCTTTTGAGGGTTTGCCAAATACAAAGATAAATTGCTTGGCCTAAGTGATTAAGGGAGAGTAATGGTTTGTTTCTATTCAACACCATGTTGAGTTCTTTAATTTTATTATTTTTAATTAAAGCCCAGCACATGATTCTCAACCTGCTTATGAAGCTGGAACACCAAGTAGCGACTATGGTTCTGGAATGTAATTCAGCAGCCTGGCTGTGGGGAGGATGGAGAGCCGGCAAGATATCTTAGCTCTGCTGCCTGCTGGGTTCCACAACGTTATGGTAATTGATGATAAGGATATTCAGTGGAGTCTTTCAGTGGTATAACTGTATGAATTTCCTCAATTCAAGCAAAAAGCCTAGTGGTTTTGTTTCAGGTTTCATCATTTTACTCATAGCTCAGCCATTGGTTGGCTGTGGGATGTTGGGCAAGTCATTTTCCCCTTTGGACCTCATCTTCCAGGACAGTCACATGGTGTTGGTATGGAAGGTTATCTCCAAAATCATTCCAGCTTTGAACTTGCCTCCTCCTTCTTCCCTCTTCTTTCCCCTTCTGCACTACCTTCTTTCTCCAAATGTTTGGTGTAATCAGTAAAACATGTGGATTGTCTGACATTTAAAGCTACAGTTAATTATCTGTATTACAAATGTCCCTTCTACTAAAAATTATATATCAACTTATATATAGTTTAATATCACATTAAATCATGTAACTATTTAAATTACACATATAGTTATATATTATTATATATAAGGTTTGATTCTATTCAGTTATATATTATTTATAATATGTATTATAGATAAATTAGATACAATTATATGTTACTAGAGGCCTGTTGCACGAAAAGATTCGTGCAATAGGCCTTCCCTTCCCCTGGCTGCCTGCACCGGTTTTCCTTCGGCACCCGGGACCCAGGCCTTCGCTCCAGCCAGAACCACCTTCAAAGCCTTTGCTGTTCCAGTTGGAGCCGCCTTCACAGTCCTCACTGCTCAGGCTGGAGCCACCTTCAGTCTTCACTCCGCTGCTTCGGCCTACATATGCAAATTAACTGCCATCTTTGTTGGCGGTTAATTTGCATATCTTTCTGATTAGCCAATGGGAAGCGTAGCGAAGGTATGGTTAATTACCCTGTTTGTCTATTATTAGATAGGACTAGAGGACCATTGCACGAAGAGATTCGTGCAATAGGCCTTCCCTTCCCCTGGCTGTCGGCACTGGTTTTCCTCCGGCATCTGGGACCCAGGCCTTCGCTCCAGTCGGAGCCTTCAGTGTTCGCTCAGCCGCTTCACCCCTACATATGCAAATTAACCACCATCTTTGTTGGGTTAATTTGCATACTCTCCTGATTGGCTGGTGAGCATAGCGGAGGGACGGTTAATTTACATGTTTGCCTATTATTAGGTAAGATTATCTATAATAATAAAAGTATAATATGCAAATCGACCAAATGGCTGAACAGCAGAACGACCATCTAGATGACCATGCTATGACATGCACTGGTGCCAGGCCAGCCAAGGCGGGTGTGATGTGATTGGTCAGGGGGGCCACCATCACCCCATGATCACCGCAGAGGGAGGCCCAGGCTACCCTCTGTGGGGCAATCGATGGGGGGGTGGGGAGGGCTCCCTGATTGATCACCACACAGAGGGAGGTCCGGCCACTCTCTGCAGGGCGGTCATTAAGGGGCTCTGTGGAACCAGGGAACCAGGGTGTGTGGCAGCAGACACAAGTAGCGTCAGGCCAAGGAGGGTGCTGGGGGGAGAGAGGCGGGGCCATGGGGCCACCCGGCAGCAGGGCCGCGAAGGCCTACCCTTGCACAAATTTCATGCATTGGGGCTCTAGTATAATATATATAAACATAAGTATGTGTATACATATACATTTAAATATACATATATACATATATGTGTGTATATTTAAATTCACTTATATGGGGAAGAAACTTTATTGTGGAAACATACACATAAACTCAGACTCATAAAACTTCTCTAGGGAGAAGTCAGAAAAGATCAATGTAATTATATTTCCAAATCTGTAATAAAACCTAAATTAAAAAATGTTTTGTAATTCCTGTTTGCAAATTTAATTTTAGAAAATGGATGGTGAACTTGTTTTCTTTTATCCTCTTTGTTTTTCCATTTTTCCGCCATCTGTAAACTAAAACTCCTTAAATGATGAAGCAAGAATCCTTTGCTAGCATTTATTCTGTTATTGACTAGAATTCAGTACAATTGCTCCAGGTGTAGAGAGTCAGACACAGGGCTCAACAAACACAGCCTGTTAACAAATCTCTTCTCAACATGGGCATTGTGTGTATGTATAAAAGCATGATTCACTTGGATTTATTTAGGCGGCAGTAAATAAATTTGGAAGTGATGAATTGTATTAGAAAAACATGACCGAGCAATTAAAGCTTTCTCTCAGTGAAATAAACGGTATGTTTGTTGACAGTCTCTTTCTTGGGCATTAATATGGAAAAAGTGATTTACCAAAAGATGGTTATAGAAACCAGCAAATACATTAATTTGTGTCATTATCCCAGCCAATATCAAATTCAGGGAAGCAGAAATGGCACTGGTGGAGGTCAGTGTAGCAGCCATGCCAGTGAACTGCCTGCAATCTCAGACAGCCAGCTCTGCCTCAGGGAAGGGGTGCAGAACATCAGTCCTCTCTTGGGCACTTGTTGGGGTGCAGGGTGTATGACCTAGAATTTTGTTAAATTTTTGTAGGCTACAGGATGTACTCAAGTTGGTCCCTGGCTTCAAGGGACTTACAGTTAGGCTGGGTCACCCTAAGAAAAGGCATATGGTTCTATGAAAGAGAGCTTCAGGTGTCCAGAGAAAGGCAATTGATAAAGGCTGTAGCAGTTAAGGACGCTTTCTTGGAAGGAGGTGGGGTGTAAATTAGATTTTGAAGAATAAATGCAATTGCAATGGCCTACCCTGATCCCATTGTGGCTGTGGGTTTTATTTTATTTTATTTTTTCTTTTTGTTAATCCTCACCCAAGGATACCTTCCCATTGATTTTTGGAGAGAGAGGAAGGGAGAGGGAGAAACACTGAGAGAGAAACATTGATGTGAGAGAGACACAGTGCTTGGTTGCCTCCCATACTTGCCCTAACCAGGGTGGGGAATCGAGCCTGCAACTGAGGTCTGTGCCCTTGACCGAATTGAACTAGGACACTTGTATCCATTGAGCCAAACCAGCTAGGGCATAGCTATGGGTTTTTAGTTAGCCTGTTTACACTGTTACTCATAGAAGTTTGGTGTTGGGTCATCCAGTCTGACTTTCTTATAGATGATGAAACAGAAGTGGGAGAGAATCCAGTAGAGAAACATGTGCTGGAAAGAACAAGATTGAAATGGAATGAGGCTGAGAAGAACCCAAAGGGAGGGTTCTTAGGGGCTGGGGCAGGCAGTTACCCATCCTGGGCTGCTGTGGACAGCTGGCCTCTCCTGGCTGACAGGTGCCTCTGACATGAGCCCTCTCCATGTATGCCCAACCCCTCTGTGAGTAGATATCTCAGGTAAGTATAATCTCTGGTCTCAGGGTCTCAGAAAAGGGGCTTTTTGCCCCCTAGTTTGCAAATCTGACTTTTGTAAGACAGTAGTAAGCTTAAGGATTTGATGAATTTAGACAAGAAATGATTTTTGCTATCATAAACCTTATTTCATCTCTGACTCTGTTTTTGTTTAAATAAACTTTTTTTGTTTTTTAATTTTTATTAGAAGAGCTTTAGATTTCCAGAAAAGTTGAAAGCCCTGTATATCCCACATCTAAATGTTAGGACGGTACATTTCTTTTTTTTTTTAATCTTTAATTTCTTTATTGGTTAAGGTATTACATATGTGTCCTCCTCCCCCCATTAACCCAACCCCTCATGCTCTCATTCCCCTGTTGTCTGTGTCCATTGGTTGGGCTTATATGCATGCATATAAGTCCTTTGGTTGATCTCTCTCCTTTACCACCTCCCTCCCCTACTTTCCCTCTGAGGTTTGACAGTCTGATTGCTGCTTCTCTGTCTTTGGATCTGATCCTGTGCATTTCTTACAATTAAACATTATCCTTAACTAAAGCCCATACTTTATTCAGTTTTTCTTAGATTTTTACCTAGTGTCCTTTCTCTGTCCCATTATCCCATCTAGGATTCCATAGTACACTTTTAAAATCAAGTTTCCTTATTCTTTTGGCTAGCATAGTTTTCAGACTTTTTTTTTTTTTTTGCTTTTGCTACTTCAACAGTTTTCAGGAATACTGCTTCTCAAAGGAATTTAAACATACATGACTGTCACTTGACCATATGCTTTTCTAAATGCAACTCATCCTGTATTTGGCCTCTAATCTGGGGCAGATTGCACTGTTGGCCTGTTTTTCACCCTCCCTGCATCCATACCCTTGCAGTGGCCTCACTGTGGATGGAGTGTATTTCTCTATCTCTTGACTTTGGGTTTGATCATCTGAGTTGTGTTGGCCACAGCAAGTGGGCTGAAGTGACAGTAGGCCACAAGTGAGCCTAGAGCTTCAGAGGATCTCTGTGATTTCACTTGCTCTCTGCTTTTATCACTGTCATGAGAAGACTATGCCTGGGCTAGCCCACTGGTGGCAGGAGAAGGATGAGAGTCACATGGAGCAGAGCCACCCTCTGCTGAGCAGGGCTTAGACCAGCTCACCCAGCCACTTCACAGATGAATGAACAATATTCAGTGATTGTTATTTTTAGCATCTGAGCTTTGGAGAGCTTACTGAGCTCAGTTAAATGATACATGCCCTAAGGCTGAATACACCTAAGGCTTTTAAAAAACCTTTAAAAAGTTATTTTTAAAATTTTATTTGGGAATGTATAATCAAGGGGGACCACATGCCTCATTGGGTTATTTTAATGTCTGTTGTGAAGGGTCAGGCTTCTCATTAAAAATCTGAGCTGCCTCATCTCTGAGCCAAAAAGACATTGTCTTTGGCTACTAACAAACTATGTAGTGATTTGGGTAAAATCTAAATTGAGCTGCTTAAGGATGTGTTCACTAGTTCTTTCAACAGCTATTTATTTGGTACCGGATACATGCTGGGCCTTCTGCTTGGTGCTGAGCATACAGGTATGAACAAAAGTTAACACAGCCTCAGCTCTCAGGAAACTGACTTTATGGGGGGGATGTGAGCAGAAGTACAGCTACAGGAGCGATGTGTTTCTTAAAGGAAAGCTATTATGCATGCATTTATGGGGGATCTGACCTGTTTGCGGTCTCAGGAAAAGCTTCCCGGAGGGAGGCTGACCTGAATTCTGAAGCAATGGGGAATTGACTGGGCAGAGGAGGGGAGCATTCTGTGCAGAAAGAACAGCACACTCTGCAGCAGGAGGAAGCATGGCAGCTCAGGGAGATGCATAATGTCTGGAAGCGCTGGACATCAGGGCAAGAAATGACATGTGGGGCAGGAAGGGGCTGGCCCCGTATACACACACCGATTCCCTTGACTGTCCCCACTTCCCAGTGACAATGCTGAAGTGGGGAAGAGATTCCTCTCCTCACATTTTGGTAATAAGCGTTTTCCGTGGAATCTGCAGCTGGAGAATGATCAGGACCAAGGTGTGAAGGGCTCTACAGGGGTATCTGACACAGGTGGTTCTTAAGGCAGGGACTGACTGCTTACCTCTGAGTCAGCTTGGCTCCCGGCCTTCTCGCTGATTCTGTAGAAGAGGCCCTTTTAATAAATTCCTTTTCTACTTTAGTTACCATTGCTGACACTGTTGTGTTGCTAAAGCCAAGAACCCTGACAAAGTAGGCGCCAGATCATTCCAGATCTTCCAGGTCATATATGAATGTGACCTTTAGCCTAAGAAAACTAGAGGTTCAGAGAGGTGTTTGAAGCAGGAGAGGGTACTGTCAGACTGCAGCCAGTAGTTCTGGCCTGGTGTCTCCAATTGAGTTCCTCCAAAAGGACACAGAGAGTTGTGTACAAATAGCAAAGTTGGGAGGTGATCCCAGTAAACACAGGTTGGGGAGGAAAGACAATTATAAAGGGTGTTTTATCAAGCCAGTTACCTCTGTGGGCAACTGGGTACAATCTTACTGGGGAGCTGTGGGAACAGCAGAGCATTTGCCTTAGAGTTATACCCCACTTGAGGTAGGAGGAGCTGGCTATTTATCCACCAACTCCCCTCAGTCATTGGTTGAGGGCTACTCTGGGAAGTGGGGAGGAGGGTTTGGCTTTGCAGTCCAGCAAACTGCAGTTAGAATCTTGGCTTATCTTCACAATTTTGTAATATTGGGATATTAAACTCTGGATCCTGGAAGTACCTGCTCTTAGAAGAGGAGACTATGAACCAATTGCATTAGTTTGCTGGGACTGCCATAACCAAATACCATAGACTGCATGGCTTAAACAACAGAAGTGCATTTTTCTGTAGTTTTGGAAGCTAGAAGTCCAAGATCAAGGTGTTGGCAGGGTTGGTTTCGTCTCAAGTCTCCCTTCTTGGTTAGCAGATGGCTGTCTTCTCCCTGTGTCTTCACGTGGTCTTCCTTCTGTGTGTGTTTGTGTCCCAATATACTCTTCTAATGAGGAGACACTTAAGTCCCTATTGGATTAAAGCCCACGTATATGACCCCATTTAACCTAACTACCTTTTTAAAGACTCTATTTCCAAGTAGTCTAATTCTCAGAGACTGAGGTTTAGAGCTTCAACATATGAGTGTTGAGGGGGTACAATTCATCTCATAACACCAACTAAAAAACTTACTCAACAAGACTTTCTTCACCTTTATGTACTCGCCAACCCAAAATAAATAATGATAAAGTCATAAAATTTTCCCAGCCCCAACAAGTCCCCTGCCTTGCAAGATCCATCTCAAAATCATGCAGCTCAATCTCCTAAAGCCATTATCTGTCAAAGTAGATGTTCCTGTACTTCAAAAGTTTGACAAACTTAACTTTGCTTGACCAACAGGTTTCTCTGGTGGTCTTAGGGGAGCTGACAGGATCAAATAAAATAATAAATGAAGTCTCTGTCACCTGGCATTTAGAGCTGTCAGTAAATGTTATTGTGTGTTTTTTTTTCTCTCTCCTAGTCCAATCTCATCCCAAGAGAAAGGATTTTAAAGCTTAAACAATAACTTTTATTTTCTTTCTTTGTCATGGCCAATTGACAAAACAATCTCCCTTCAAAAAGCTCTCTCTGTTTTGTCTGAATAAATCTATCCCTAATACAAGTCAGCAGTTTCTAAATTATTTTCAACTCTTCCTCATAGTCCTCGGAATGTCAGATCAATTAGAGGTCAGTCAAAGGTTTTTTCGTGTGTAATTCAATTCCGTTGAACATGGCAGCTGTTGGGAATTTTGCAGACTCTAGCAGTTGAGTATGAATTATGGAACCAACTACTGTGTAAATTACAGAAAAATTGAGAACAATCTCTCTCTCCCTGTGAGATCAGAGCATAACACTCTTTATGTTAAAAGCAGTACTTCTCACAACCTGATTTTATTAGAGCTACTTCTTTATTTGCCTGTCTTTCTCCAAAGCAAAAAGTGACTGGAAGGAAAGGGTTGTTTTATTACCTCTCTATTTCCTGTGAAATCTGAGATAGATATTTTTCACAGTCAGACTTCACTATAAAATTGATGAAATAGAATTGAATTTCATCTTCAACAATGAGGAGAGTATTGGGGAGCGAGGGAGGGGAAAGGCAACATTGTGTGCCTTTGGTGGATGCTCTGCTTCGCATACTTCCTTTCATTCTATCCTTACCGCAATCCTGTGCAGTCAGAATTGCTGTTGCCTTTTAACAGATGAAGACACTGAAACTTGGGGAGGGTAACTTGGTCAAGATCACAGTTGAGGTAAGTGATAGTGCTAGAATGAAGCCCAGATCTACTATTGCTTCCCAACAGAAAGCAATAACTTTTTTTTTCTTTCCCGTTGAGTGGGTAGATAATATTGAAAGCCAACCATGTGTGTAAGGCAGCTGAGGTATTGTTAGTTTCCATAAAAATGACAACAACAAAATAACCAACCAAACAGTCAATTGAGGGGAAAAAATAAAAATAATAAAAAGGGTTTGCTGCCATAACATGTTGCTCATGTTAATACTGTTTTGTTTTTCATGTACTTGCCTTTGTTTTAGTAACAGTCTTTATACAGTTAAGTTATTCCTGACTTTCTGGCTAGTTCTCTGAGGATGGCTAAGGTAGAAGGATTCTAGGCTTTCCTACATTCCTTCCCCGTTCAGCTTGTAGAAGCTGAAAAGAAACTGCCTCCTGTAAATTCTAGTGACTCTTTACCTGAAGGCCCTTCTCAAATGCTAGTCCCATGCCTGGGAAGCCAAAGGTGCTGAATTAACTCTACAGGGAGCACCCCAATTCCCTCTCTGTTGGGTGGAGTAATTCTGGGGAATATTCTACACAGTCTGCCAGAGGTCTCAGTAGGCCTGAGCCCCGCATGTCCGCAATGGTAATTTGCTTGATAACACACACTTTATTAGCTTTGTTCCCTTTCTTATCCTATTCCCTCCTCCCCCAACTTCCCCTGGGTACAAAACCCTCTTAAACAAAGTGGCTTGGACAGGGAGTGGGGACCTGAGAATTCAGTTCTCCTCTGTCTTGGTGAGTGATAACTGCAGTGATAAGATGCTGACTCCAAGAGGGAGGGGTCTGGGGACAGAGGGAAGGAGTCTCCTTGAGGTGAAAAACTGAGGAGGAATCTAGGTTTGGGAATACATCCTATGCATTCTATGTTATTCTTGGGAATGAAGAGATGAGAACTAATTGTCTCCTCTTTCACTCCCTGGAAGGGCATCATTGTCAGGTTTCTGATGTGTTAATATGAGGAGTGGTGATGTCAGCAAGGAGAGCGGCATTTAGAGGCTGAATGAGAGATGAGGAATTAGATAGACACAACTAACACTAGAGCTTTGCCACCACCCTGGTCCCGAGATCAGCAGCATCTGAGAGCTTGTCAGTGATGCAGTCTCAGGCCCCACCTCCTGAATCAGAATTTGCATTTTAACAAGACCTGGGAGATTCATATGCACATTAAAATTTGGGAAGCACTACATTATGCATCTAAAAAAAAAAAGAGGAAAATATGACACCTTGAACTTTTAATTGTTTTCCCCCTCATTAAACTTACATTTTACTTGCCTGTCTGAGCTCAGTCTTTTCTTTCTTAAAATAGGATCTCTAGCCCTATGGATTTTTTCCCTTCAGCTTAAATAATTTTACTTTTTCTAAACGCCAAATCAAAATATGATATTAATGATTTTTGATGCTTTTGTTATGATTAATGTATTATCAAGTTAGTTGTGTCATGGTGGCCAAAAATGTGACCCATCTGAATTTAAGTTGCCTCATCTATCAAAGTGAAGGATTTGGACTTGAAGATCTAAGATCCATTTTGTCACATGATTGCCTGATTCCAAGTCCCCACATTTTAGACCGATATATACAGATAAAAATATTTTTAAGAGTGATTGCATGGTAAGTTGTTGGAGTAATGACCCCAATTTATTCATAGCTCCCTTGACTATTTTCTGCCCACGCTGACCCTGGGCCTGGTTATGTGACTTGCTTTGATCAAGGGGATAGAGCAAACATGCCACAAGTATTTGTATACTTGCTGCACCTGGGAACACTATGACTACCAACATGTGACCCCAGGCTAGCCTAGTGGAGATAGAGGGCCCAGTCACCGGTGCCTCCCCACCTAACAGCCAGTACTAATCATCAGACATATGGGTGAGGCCATCCCAGACCAATCAGCTCCCAACCATGCCACCAGCTGACTGCACCTACACGAGTGACCCCAGACAAGGCAAGCAGAAGATCTTCCCAGTTGAACCCATCCAACATTGATCAGGCAGAGAATCATGAGCTAATAAATGCTTGTAGTAAGCTACTACACCTTGTGGCTTGTTATAAAACCAAAGCTAACTTAATATGACTTCTTTGTCTTTAGGTCTCTATACCAACTTCTCACAGGGGTGTAGCTTGGTAGTTATTTATAATGGGGCACTACAGGAGCCCACACATAAAATGTCATTTGTCATCAGAAATTAGTTTCCTCTCTTACAGTTGACTCTTTAATGGCTCATTAACGATTGATTCTTGGTTGACTGTACCTCTTCGATGAAAAAGAATAGATGTTTATCTCACAACGTTAGCAGCTTGCTCCTTCCTCAAACACTGGCTCAGAAATAAACACTGCACAGAATAAGATAGAGCTTTTGTTCTTGGTTTTTCTCCCTCGTTCTGATTGCTGAATTGAATGATCCTGCACCGGGCAGCTCTGATTGTATGTGTACTCTTCCCATAGGCTTCTCATCTAAAGTAGCAGATGTATTTCCCCGGTCTCGCTGAAGAAATGACAATAGGAGTAAATTGTGGCCCTGTAGCTTATTCAGAGCTTCTGAAAGCAGAAGCGAGGTTCGGAGAAACCCAGCAGAACTTTGACATCCGTAGGCGTCCCTGGCAAACGGTGGTTGTTACGTGGAATGCCCGGTGGAGATGAAAGGCCACCAGCCACAAGTGGTTTGGAGCCACGGTGTTTAGGAAATGACAAAAATACTCATTTCCTGACTTAAGTCAAAACAAACCAAACCAAAACAGCTCCCACGCTGCAATCATAGCCACTTGACATTACCCAGCTCATATACAATGCAGAATGCATTTTGCCTCTGCAATGGGCTGGTAATGTTGTTTTCCTTCTACAGGGGATCTGGGCAAATGAAAAACCTGATGGCAAATGAGTCAACTTAAATACATTTTGGATATCAAATGCCTATTCATCAAGAGCCAATCACATCTCTCATCTCTCATAGAGGCCAGGCAGGGAGCAGTGTCCCCATAGATAGAACCTCCGAGTGAACGCTGAGTGCAAGTGTTAGGCCTAGGATTTTCTTTCGCCACATTATGGATAGAAAGGGAACTGGATGTGCTCTGTCCCCGTTTTTCTTTGGCATTCTGAATTGTGCTCCTGCCGGGAGCTCAGTGTAAGCAAGTAAATCAGCAAGTAACCCGGATGGCAAATCTTAAAATGCATCCAGGCATCCAGCTGTTACAGCCACAGCCAGGATGGACCCTGGAGATATCTGGCCCATCACAACAACTTCGAAAGGACCGTCTGTAAAATAGAATTAGGTAAACGTTTTTCCTCTTCTGATATATACCCTTCATCTCCGCTACGGGCTATCCTCCAGCTATTTGATGATTATTCATCTATCCAGCCATACACAAATTTGTCCTTCCTGCATCTAGAGCCTTTTAAAAAAAATTTACTTTCTTTATTTTCCAACCTTTCGTGTGTTGTTTATATGTTCTTCTTTTTAAAATTCTTTCCATGTCCCTTTTACATTGGAGTAATAACTTATTATTATTTCTGCCCGAGTTATTTATTTTTCTTCTTTCAAAACGTGTCTTACAATTACAGTTGAATGCGCAAATGAATGAAAATGTCTCAGGAAGATGTTGGAGGGCTAGAGGAGGCTTGTATTGAGGTGAAGAGGAACAGATGGCAGCTGCTATGAAAGAAAAAACACCTCTAATAAATGAGTATTTAGTTACCCATTTTCCAAATCTAAGTTTGCCAAGAGGGGCACTAATGGACACAGCCAGAATCAGCCAGGCAAGACAACAGGAAATTGTGGGAAACTATGCCCACTCCGGAGAGAAAAGCTAAGGAGAGACAGATGAGCTGGACACCCTGAATGGATACTGAACGTCGCTAATTGCAGAGTCCACAGGGAGGAACGTGTGACAGGGCAAACATGATTGATGTATAAACATTCACATTTCTCCCTTCTCATATCGCTACCATTTTTAAAAAACAATTCTTTAAAATGTTTTTTTAATTGATTTGTTTTGATCCCAACCTGGGATCAAAACTGCAACTTGGGCATGTGCCCTAACCAGGACTTGAACTGGTACCTTTTGGTGCATGGGATGATGCTCAACCAACTGAGCCACACTGGCCAGGGCTCACATCACTACCTTTCTACTGGGAAACAGTCAAGTCAGCTCCCAGACTCTTCTTTATTACAGAGACTTTGGAAGCTGAGAAAAATGAGAGAGGCCGAGTTGATTCCCCTAACAAGAATTTCGGGCAGAGTGTTCAGGGAGCGGGTGATATCAGGGCATGAAGAGAGGATGTGACACTCTTGAATAGCTGGAGAAAAGGGGGGAGAGGAAAAAGTAGACCCAAGACCTGTTCCCATTAGCATTCTTTGAGAGAGGTCAGCAAATACTCGAATTACTTCTGGCTGTTGGAACTTTGGGGCATGGCTTTTGGCTGTTGGAGCTGGGAATGCTGCACTGGCTAAGACTAGACTACTCGGAGCCTGAGAGTTATTTACTTAACAAAATCTCCTCCTGCACTCAACTCTTAGAACCTCCCCGTCACATCCTGCCATCTCATCCTGTCACAAGTACAACCATCACATTGCACATCACAATGTCAGAAATATAGAGAAAGGGGCCTTTGTTCCTTTAATGAGCAGCACAAGTTGGTGCTATTTTATGATTCTAACTCTCTTGGAAAGATGTGGGTTTTCCATATCAACCAGAAATCAGAGAGAGGATGTTAAGTTGCCAGCCCTTTCATTCCTCTGAAGAATCAGACTCTGACATGGGATTCCAAAGCAGGTAGTTAATTTGGAGATGGTTCCAGAAAGCTCTGGCAGGGGAAGGGAAGGCAGTAGAGGGTATATTTTCAAGCCTGGTGTCTGAAGAAAATTGTGCAAGCCTTGCTGGAGTGGGATTTCACCTATATATGCACTTACTTGTAAAGAGATTGAAACGTACAGAGGCTGATATATACATTCAAACATACATGTTTATGTGTGCATAGACACGCCCACACACATACACACACACACAAGCATGCCATATAATTTTAAAAACACTTGAATGACTTGGATAAATTACTCTGTCCTCACGGTGTTTTTTGCTTACATGAGCCTATCTGAGTAACAATCGAGGTGGAAGGACCACAGAAATGTGTGATGGCAGTAACAAGAGGGGCAGAGGCTGTGGGAGCGGTAGCTAATGTTTACTGAGCAGGACAGCTTGTCCTCTCAGGTGCTGGGTGTTTTTAATGCATTAGCACCAAGCCCTTTGAGGTCAGCTGAGGAAGGAACCATAAAGAGGATAGGTTTAGGACTGGAGCCCAGAAAGCCTGACTTCAAAGGCTGAGTTGTTTTTAAAAATAGATACAGATTTTTATTGATTCCAGAGAGGAAAGGAGAGGGGAAGAGAGATAGAAACATCAACAATGAGAGAGAATCATTGATCAGCTGCCTCCTGCACGCCCCGCACTGGGGATCAAGCCCAAAGCCCGGGCATGTGCCCTGACCAGGAATCAAACCATGTCCTCCTGGTTCATAAGTCAACGCTCAGCCAGGTGGGCAAAGGTTGAGTTCTTAACCTCTGTGCTGTTCTTGCTCCCTGAGGGCGGGGCGGCTGAGAGGCAGCAACCCTGTTGTCAACAGTAATGATGGAGTTGTTAATAGTGAAGCTCTGGTGGTTAATCTTTAACGCCAGGATATGGACATCATTTTCAGAACCCCTAGCTACCTCGCCCCCTAAGCATGCTTGGCATGTGTGTTCAGCCAGCCATGAATTCACAATGAGGTGGTAGACTGGCCTGGGGTCAACCCACAGGAGAGTGAGGCTGTGAGGGAGTGGGAGCTCATGCTCTGTAAGAGGCCTTGAAGTCAATTTATAGTCTACCAGCTCCAACTTTATCCCAACATTTGGTTTTCCTTTTTCTCACTTATTCACCAAATACATACCTCAAGCCTGTTGTGTGCAGAAATACGGCACATCCCTGATTCTCTAACATGTTTGGGGCCTGTGGCTCCATTATGGTGGCTCTGTCCTCTCCTTGGAGTGAGGGAGGGAGCGAGGAAGGGTAGAGACATGGGAAGGGTAAGAAAAAAGGCAGCTGACATTGCCTAGGGCCTTGCAAAGCTTCTGTTTCACTCCCAGGGACCAGTGAGAAGTGCACTCTGAAGCATTTTCGCCGAGGAGCGCCCGCCTCTGAAGTGTAGGAGCTTCCCCAAGAGGGTCAACTCGGCTCAGAAAAGATCTACTATCAACCAAGTTCACAGTTCACTTCAGTAAATAACTTTGCTCTGTCCGACATTTGTTGGATTCTGAAAAAGCTAATTTCCAATTTTCTTTTTCTTCCTCTACTTCTCTATTCAACTTCTTTCCCCAGCCTCCCCCCCCCCCCCCCAGCCCCACCAGCACATTCACAGACACATACCGTCACCACCACCACCACAAGGATGTCACACTAGGCGAGTCTGCCAGTTACGTCAACTTCATGTCAGGACCTGCCTGTTGGAGAGCCTCCAGAACTCACAGGCCCTGTCACCTCGGGTATGAGGCTGGCATTCCTGATGGGGGACAGAGAGGGCCACACTGACTTTTCAAGGACACCCCAATAAAGTGGTCTTATTGATTATTTCCCTGGTTTATTTCAGAAAGGATTTGGGAAGTTTTTTCAGCACTTAATAGCTCTTGTTGTAAGAAAGTCCTTCTTTATGTCTAGTCCAGTGATCGGCAAACTCATTAGTCAATAGAGCCAAATATCAACTGTACAATGATTGAAATTTCTCTTGAGAGCCAAATTTTTTTATTTATTTTTATTTTATTTATTTATTTATTTTTTTATTGCTTAAAGTATTACAAAGAGTATTACATATGTCTCCTTTTTTTTCCCCCCGCCCTTGACAATCCCCTGGCCTCCCCTACCCCGCAGTGTCTTATGTCCATTGGTTATGCTTATATGCATGCATACAAGTCCTTTGGTTGATCTCTTACCCACCCCCCTCCTGCCCTCCCACCCTCCCCGGCCTTCCTGCTGTAGTTTGACATTTTTAAACTTAAACTATATAGGTAGGTACTTTGTTATTAACTTAATTAGGGTACTCCAAAGCTGGCTCATCCTCAATCTGATTGAGGTACGTTCGCTGAGGTCTACCCCTTCCAACTCTCCCATCCACACTCGTCTTGTATGGATGATAAAACACGTATGGAAACAAAACAAGTACAGTCGTCTTGTATACTTGTTTTGTCTGTCTCCTTTCGTTCATCCTCTCTATATGTCCAAACCATCTCAACATACCTTTCTCAATCCTCGACCCTACATCTTCTTTCACTCCACAATGTTCCCTAAAATTAACTTAATAAACTTTACTTAAAGTTTTAAGTCTTAGTTAAACTATAGGTACGTTGAATATAACTTGATATCATACTTAATAACGATATTATTTATTGATAAAACTAAATT
Source organism: Myotis myotis (assembly GCF_014108235.1). Classification (NCBI taxonomy): domain Eukaryota; kingdom Metazoa; phylum Chordata; class Mammalia; order Chiroptera; family Vespertilionidae; genus Myotis; species Myotis myotis. The sequence goes on along the minus strand of NW_023416401.1, from coordinate 75,537,774 downwards.
CCTTACCATTTACCTTACAATATCCATAAAATTAAATCATGACACTAACACCACTTCTTCAAAATAGACTCGCCCAGGCCGAAAACCGACTTCTGCGCATGGGCCACGAAGTTTCAATCGCACTGTATGTGTGCGCCTGCACGTGGTATTTTGTGGAAGAGCCACACTCAAGGGGCCAAAGAGCTGCATGTGGCTCTCGAGCTGTGGTTTGCCGACCACCGGTCTAGTCTAAATCTCTACTGCTGCAATTTAACAATCAGCATATCCCCAGGGAACAAATTTGCAAACACGAAAGAACAGTAGATAAAAGGCATGAAAGGAGTCACAATCAGCTTAGTGAACATTTAAAAAGTGTCTGATAACGCTAGTGGCAAAGGCAACATGTGAAAATTTAATTTTTGAGACCAGTGACTATCAGAGAGTGGAAAATTAGAAAAGATAGTTTAAAAAAATCTGTAGAAGCATCAATATTCTCTACTAGACATATTATTTTAAAAATCATTCAAAAGCAACAACCAGCATCTTTGGGTTCATCTGGTTTAATATGCAACACAAGTAGAAAAAGAAATAAACCCACCTGTATAGACAAGCCCAAACCATCTTCACTTTGAGTCACTGCACATAAACCCATCCCTTACCCAGCGTGGTCACACCCGAGCAATAACTGTAGGTTATTCAGAGCATAACTCAGAGCATAACTCCGTCCATACCTGCCAACCAACATGGCTTCTACATGTTTGGTTAACCTTGCCTGATATGGAAGCATTTCACTGCCTGTAGATTTGGAAAACTGTCCACCTGTGTGAATCTCAACATCCCTGCATTGTTTTCAGGCTCTAGTTTTCCCCATGGTATTGTGAAGTTGGTACTAGATGAAATACAAATTAATAAGCTACACAGCAAGGAAATCAGAGCAGATTCGAAATCCTGGAAATTGCTAACTGGGAGGTACATTTATCCAGTGAGGTGCTATTTTAAGACAGTTTAAATGGTCATCCACATATCTGTTTGGCAACATATGTTAACACGCGGAGTAATTCAGCCTCTGGGGTGGAGGTAGAAGTTCAGGTCTATTTCCTGCTGTAAAGAAGCACTTAGTCTTTGGTAGAGACAAAAGCCAGTTATGAATCACTGCTGTCTTGGCTGAAAAATGGAGTTTTCAGATTTTACCTTGTGTACGCAAACTATTCATGTACAGCCCACTTATGCCTGATTTGTGTCTTACTTATCTATTAGGAAATGTTCTGTAAATGGGTTTGGGCCTGATTTCTCAATGGGCTGATATAACAAACATCCAACCTCTTATGTTCCAATCTGTCAGCATCCAGGTCGTAAACGTTGGCCTGCCATTAGCAGTAGTTGACTTGCTGAGAAAATCCTTATAAGTTATGGTCCATTGTTGAGTGAATCGCTCTGGAGGCCTTGCCTCTCACCCAAATGCAGTCATGTTGGGAATGTGACCCATTTGCTTTGCCTAACAACCTCTCTCTGCTTTCCCCACAAAGAAGCCACTGTACGGTTTAATGCCATTGTGTCTGCAAGGCTGTATTTGATGTTGCCAGTGGTCTCCTTGGAAACAACAAATGAGGTACTTCTGGGGTCCCCTCGGGTGATGGAGGTCAGGAGCATCAGGGGTGGGAGGGGGAAGGTGGGCACATCTCTGAAGAGACAGCTTTAGAAAATCTGAGGAATAGCTCATGAGAGCTCTTGGAACTGTGCAGTCAGCCACTGGCCACATCATGTGTGGCTTTGGGGCCCTGGAAATGTGGTCATCCTAACTGACGTGTGCAAAAAAAACACACTGGATTTTGAAGACTAAGGATGAAAATAAGAATGTACATATCTCATGCAGACATTTTAGAATACTGAGTACATGTTGAATTGACAGCACTTTAGATATACTGAGTTAAACAAAATCTATTATTAAAATCACATCTTAATTGTTTTATCTTATCTTTTTGTTGTTGTTGTTAATCCTCACTGGAGGATATTTTTTCCATTAATTTTTAGAGAGAGTGGAAGGGAGGGGAGACACACACAGAGAGAAACATTGATGTGAGAGGGACACATCAGTCAGTTGCCTTCTGCACGGGCCTGACCAGGGCCAGGGATTGAGCCTGCAACCAAGGAACGTGCCCTTGATGGGAATTGAACCTGGGACGCTTTAGTCTAAGGGCCGACGCTCTATTCATTGAGCCAAAATGGCTAGAGCTGTCTTATCTTTTTAATGTGCCTACTAGAAAGTTTAAGATTACCTGCATGGCTCACTTTATATTTCGAGTGGGCATTGGTCTTGATGGTGAATTTAGAAAGAAAGTCATTTTGACCGGAGTAAGTGACCCAAATTCTCCTTTTGGCAAATAAAGTTAGTAAACTTGAGTTTGAGACCGGAGAAAGGAGGGGGAAAAAGACTCGAGTTTAAGACATAAAAATCTCACCCTTTTAAAGTTCCAGATATACGGTTGTGTCTGCTCCAATCGAAAGCTTAATGGCAATTCTTTGGGGGCAGATTTGGTGGCTATAGCTAACATATTGGAAACACTTCACACTAGCCTATTGCTCAGTTACGATTGCATCTCTTATCTTATAAGAGATACCGTGCATAAGAGTGTGGAAAATTTCCCAATCAGGGGTCAGGTGAGGTGAATGTTTTGTTGTCCTGGTAATGCTTTCGTTCATCTTTGAGTTTACAGCTTGAACACTCTGTGTCTCACTTTCTCATTTGCTACAAATGTTAATACTTGTCCTGCTGATTTCATAAGATTGATACCTGGCTCAGCTGAGTTCCTTCCTGGGTTTGATCAGCATTAAATGGTTGGTAGGAGTGGGTGGTTACCTGCTCCCAAAAGGGAAGAGTGATGGTTAAGGATTTACTTCTTGAGAAATTATGAGAAATCAGAAATCCCTGTTTCCTTGCCTCTGGGGTAGCTGTCACTCTGTGACTTCAGAATCTGGGCCCGGCAGGAGGACTATGCCAGATTAGAGAGCTGACTTCTGAGTTTTGAATTCCATAAAACCAGAAAAGGAGAGACTGCCTTTCAGTGTCATCTACGTTGTAGAGACCCTTTGATGAGATGACATGTTTGCAGCCAAAATAGATAATTCCCAGTAAGAGTCACAGCCGAGTAAAGCAGTCAGGGTATACTATCTGGACAGAATGTCTTTTATTTATTTATCTGGGTCCCTTTGTGTAGGCAGGCCTGCTGTGGGCACATAATGAATGGAGAACACGGAGTACATGCCGATTACAGAAGCAGGAAAATAGAAAGAGGATCCTTCTCTAGAGGTATTGCTAAACCTGTTCAATCAGCTTTGGTGCCATTGTTTTATGTCTTGTAAAACTCACAGCCTCCTATTTCACTTTGGTCTAGATTTCTTTCAGGGGGTCGTAGATTTCATCTATGAAGGTCATGCTTCCTGAAAAGGGATTCAACCAGGGTCAGAAGATGTGGGTTCTTGTTCCAGTCCTCATCTATTAATTATAAATCACGTAACGAAGCCACATCCTTCATTGTCAATGTGCACTGTAACGGCTCAAGGTGCATCCTAAAAGCTGAGAACTTTTTCATAGTCTTCCATGATGAAATAATAAATCACCACTTTTAGATTCAGTCATCTACTTTCTGGGTCACCTTGGAAGACCAGCAGCTTACAATATCAGTTAAATGGTGATGATACCCCCTGACCCATCATTGCTCCTGATGGAATAAAAATCAGATTATATATGTTTAAGCTCTTTAAGAAATACATACATATGATATAGTAATGTAATATCTATCAGGAATTATTAGGAAATAAATTATTCTAGATAAGTGAATTTTCTAGGAACTGAAACTTATTTAATGCTAAATGGATGAAAAAAGTAGGTGTTTTCAATGGAAATATTTAACAAAATCAATTAGAATGCAGAATAGAAATTGACCCCTTTTCATGAAAGTGCTCAATTAATACTCAATGATAATTTCAGGGTTTCTCAGAGGATATTTGAACTGCACTTAATGTCCTTACATTACTCTGCTTGTTGAATCCTTCTGATGGCTTTTTATTTTTATCCCCTCTATCCCCAAGGAAGACGTCCTTCCTTCCGCTCTTCCCCCCTCCACCTTTCCCTCCCTCTGTCCCTCCCTTCCTTCATTTATTTCACAAGTATTTTCTGACGGTCTGCTTGGTGCAGGGACCAACTGTTTACATGAAGATGAATGAGACCTAGTCCTTGATCCCAAGATAATTACTATGCAGTGAGGGAACAGACCGATTTTTAGAATTAAGTTTTAATAGAAGAAAATATAATTTGAATAATTGCACAAACATGGATTGGAGACAGGTATTTCAGAGGTCAAGGTAAAATGAACTAAACAAGTTCTCAACCAGTTTAGTGATTATGTATCACACTAGAGGCCTGGCGCACGAATTCATCCCTTGGCCTGTCCTGCACCCTCTTGCAATCTGAGACCCCTTGGGGGATGTTGGAGAGCCAGTTTTGGCCTGATCCCCACAGGCCAGGACGAGGGACCCCACCAGTGCAGGAATTCATGCACTGGGCCTCTAGTATGCATATAAGATCTTTGGTTAATTTTTCTGCCCTCTCCTCCCCGCTTCCCTGTGATATTCATCAGTCTGTTCCATGTTTCCATGCCTGTGGTTTCCACTCCTGCATTGAGCATCTGCCCCCCTAGTGGTCATAGCTACTGGCTGGTTGACCTGTCAGCCAGTTGGCTGGTTGCTTAGGCTTTTATATATATATATAATTATCTTCATTAGCTCTTTTAAATGGTTGGGGCTATTAGATAACATTTCCATATAAAGGAAATAGTATTATGCTTGCTTATTATCACCAGTGTTTTTTACCTTGTGGTAGCAACCAAACCTCCAGATATAGTGCCCAGGGGAAATGGCCAAACTTTAGACATCTGCTTTTGCATTTTCAGCTTATTAGTTAGCAGCAAATGTTCCAGAGCATCTTTAATCAAGCAGACAGCGTGGTGGATGAAATGATTCCCAGATGGAAATTAGAAGACCTGCTTTTAAACTTCAGCTCTTCTATTAAATCTCTGAAACTCAGAAAGGATGAGAAGATTGTATTTGGATCAACAACGCCTCTTCCAGCTTGACAAGTATATAATGATCACCATTAAAGCTTTTACTTCCTCCTTGCTACCATAGTTTTATTTTAAAGTCATATGTAAAAAGATGCTCCCTTCATTGACTCACTTCTCATCTAGTCATGAGTTAAGCAGAAGACGTTGCTAAGTCCTTCATGATGGAACACTGGCCAGTCTCTTCAATTTTATGGGAGACTCTGTAAAAATGGTCACAATCCCTCATTTCTCCCTATATACTTCATTTGCTCTCTTTGTAGTATAATTTTTTGGGATCTTCTTATCAATAGGTGAAGTCTATTTCCCCTCCCCTTGAATCTGGGCTGATATTGATTCAGCAATGGAATTTGGCAGAAGTGATGGTGTGCCTGTTCTGAGGCCTCAAGAAGCATGGCAGCCTCTGCACTCCCTGAGACCTTCTGCAGTCACCAAGCTGGGTTAACCTTCTGGGAGAGGAGGCCACAAGGAGCAGAGTGACCAGCTCAAATATACCAACTGAGGCCCCAGACATGTTAGGGTTCCTGGCTAAGATCAGCAAAGTTGCCTAGATAACCTACAGCTGTCCAGATGTATAAGGGATTCACCCAGCAGAGTTCAGCCTGAATTATTGAAATGTAGAATAATTAGCTAAAAAATTATGGCTATATTAAGCTGCTATGTTTTGGGATTTTTTCCCCCCAACACTAGCTATCTGATACATGTACAAAACTCCCTATACTCCAGCCACCCTGGCCTTCTAGTCCTCAAACTCACTGAATTTATATTTTCCTCAGATCTTTATGTTAGCTCTCTTTTGGTGATCCAGGTCTCAGCTTAAATGCAACCTCTTTAGAGAGGCCTTTCTGACCATCCTTTCTAATCATACCACCTAATTTTTTTCCATCACATTACCCTGCTTTAGTACTTTACATAGTATTTACTATTTCTTGTATTTGTTAAAATTGTTTTTTGTTGTTGTTATTGTCTATCTCACTCTATTAGAATGTCAACTCCATGAAAACAGGGAGTCCATTTTATGCCCAAGGCCTAAAATACTGCTGGTACATAGTAGGGCACTTAATAAAACATTGGCGAAGGAAGAGAAGGCAGTCTTTAACTTGCTACAATTTGGCAGAAGCAATATAGAAAATATGGGTAATTGTTACCACTCTGTACTAACAGAGTTCTTACAGCTCCTGTTGTGGCCTAGCCATCTTCTCAAGCTGCTCCAGCCACTGCCAGCATCACCCTTTGGTGGGGTGTATGTGTCATATTCCATCATGGCTCATTAACTATGACCATGCTGTTCACTTCAGAATATTCTTTGACACACTACCATTCATTCCCCAAGGCTCACACTCAACTTTCAATTCTTCCCTCTATTATCTCTGGTTATTTAGGATAATTAATTACTCCCTTATCTACATTTTTTAGAGCTCATAACAAATGTTTCTATGATAGTCTTTTACATTAGCCTGAAAATCATTGAAGTTAGAGATTATTACTTACTCAACCTTGTATTCTCAGTGCTTGGCAAGAAATTTCTCCATAAATACTTGACATAAAATAAGATACAATCTAAAATAATTCTGCATAGTAGAGGGAATTAAAGTCTTACAACTTAATATGGTTGACACTCTTATTTCTAGGGTTGACTTAGCTAGGTATAAATATTTTAAAAATTAACATCTCATACTAGCTTTAGTGGAACAAATGAGCTAAGCACATCTGGAATACTTTTCCTCCAAAACTATGTGGTGATTCATAACATTTGGATTTCAAAGTTTTATCTAAGTATCAATATAGTTTCAAGAGAGACCTCTGTCTAAGACTTATGGCAAAAGCATTATAGTTAGGTCCGACAGCAATTTTTTTCAGGAAAGGTATCAAGGCTGAGAGAGTTTG